>NC_138369.1:49128264-49143683 GCF_054177405.1 Leptonychotes weddellii | reverse complement strand
GCTGCTCTGTTGTTTTTAAGAAGGGAAGGTTATATATATATATATACATATTTTTTTTTTAAGATTTTATTTATTTATTTGACAGAGACAGAGACAGCAAGAGCAGGAACACAAGCAGGGGGAGTGGGAGAGGGAGAAGCAGGCTTCCCGCTGAGCTGGAAGCCCGATGTGGGACTCCATCCCGGGACTCTGAGATCATGACCTGAGCCGAAGGCAGACGCTTAACAACTGAGCCACCCAGGTGCCCCTGCCTTTTTTCTCAAATTCCACATATCAGTGAGATCATATGATAATTGTCTTTCTCTGATTGACTTATTTCGCTTAGCATAATACCCTCTAGTTCCATCCACATCGTTGCCAGTGTGCCAGACGTTTCTAACCTAAGATTTCTATCATGGCAAGACTAACAGTATGCTTGCCCGCAAACCAGAGGCTGATTATCACAGATAACCAGAGATGATTATCAAGCCTGAATCTGGGACACATTTGTCATAAAAGTTTGTCACAGTATTTTTATTAATGAAAATAAATTTATTACATTCTTGATTTTTCCTAATTTGTTAAAAGTGTGAATTGCATTTATAATTTTCTATTATGGAAAATCTCAAATAGTGCAAAAGTAGTGTGAACAGGGCGCCTGGGTGGCTCAGTCGTTAAGCACCTGCCTTCAGCTCAGGTCATGATCTCAGAGTCCTGGGATCGAGTCCCACGTGCTCAGCGGAGAGTCTGCTTTCTCCTTCTATCTCCCCCCCCCCCCCCCGCATTCTGTCTTTCTCTCTGTCAGATAAAAAAAAAAAAAAAGTAGTGTGAACAGTGCTGTGCACCCCCCTTCACCCATCGCTCAGCCTGTTACCAGCCCGTCTTGTTTTGGCTGTGCACTCCATCTCACCCTGTGGATTATTTTGAAGCATGACAGGCCTTTTTGATCTTGTTGATCAACCCAATATGAAGCGCTTTGTAATTGGTCCTGGGCTCCCATCTCACATCTGAATTTTTTTTTTTTTTTTTTTTTTATTTATCAGAGAAGGAGGGTGAGAGAAACAGCATGAGAAGGGAGAGGGTCAGAGGGAGAAGCAGGCTCCCCACTGAGCCAGGAGCCCTATGTGGGACTCGATCCCAGGACTCCGGGATCATGACCTGAGCTGAAGGCAGCCGCTTAACCAACTGAGCCACCCAGGCGCCCCTCACATCTGAATATTTTAACAAATTCAGTGACCACCTACAAACTTCTGTTTCCTTGTCTGTTAAATGAGAATTCGACCTTATGGGCTCATTGTGAGGATTAAATGCATGACCTGTAGATAGGGCGCCTGGGTGGCTCAGTCGTTAAGCATCTGCCTTCCGCCCAAGTCATGGTCCCAGGGTCCTGGGATCAAGCCCCGCATCAGGCTCCCTGCTCCGCGGGAAGCCTGCTTCTCCCTCTCCCACTCCCCCTGCTTGTGTTCCCTCTCGCTGTGTCTCTCTCTGTCAAATAAATAAAATCTTTAAAAAAAAAAAAATGCATGACCTATAGTGTAGTGCCTGGCACAGAGTGCGCTCAGGAAGTGGTCTTTATTTCTTGCTCTTTCATGGGCTCTGCTCTTTCACTCCTTAGGCCCTAATCAGATTCCTCAGTTTGGAAAGTTCCAAAGAATCTACCTACAGCGGACGTTACTGTTCAGCTTGGTGACCAGCACAGTGGTAGTATATGCCTTCCCGGTGCCTCCCCTGTGACCTTCTCCAGAACCTTATCAGTACATGTTGCTTGCCTACCTCACTCTGAGCCTTGAATTCATTGATTTTGAGGACAAGATGACTGCTGGGTCATCATCGCCATCATCTTCTTCTTCTTCTTTTTTTTTTTTATAAAGATTTTTTATTTATTTATTTGAGAGAGAGAGAATGAGAGACAGAGAGCACGAGAGGGAAGAGGGCAGAGGGAGAAGCAGACCCCCTGCTGAGCAGGGAGCCCGATGCGGGACTCGATCCCGGGACTCCAGGATCATGACCTGAGCCGAAGGCAGTCGCTTAACCAACTGAGCCACCCAGGCGCCCCCATCTTCTTCTAAGATTTAACTTATTTGAGAGAGAGCGCTCGTGCGTGCAAGCTAGGGGAGGGGCAAAGGGAGAGGGAGAAGCAGGCTTCCCCGCTCAACAGGGAGCCAGACACAGGGGACACGGGGGCCTCGATCCCGGGACCCTGGGATCATGACCTGAGTAGAAGGCAGATGCTTAACCGACTGAGCCACCCAGGTGCCCCTGCTGGGTCTTCTTTAATGGTCAGGTACAGAGCACGGAGTCTTGGAAGAAAATGGGATAGAGAGGTTTCAAGCTGGTTATAGTTCAGAATGGTACTTTCAAATCTGCTCAGAAGCCTAAACTTCTGTCCCCATGATGCTTCCTTCTCAATACTATAGACTATGTATGCAGTAAATCACATTATAGTAGATAAAATAGGCAGAGACCATCAGACAGCTGAGAGATACCTGGTTGAAATGTTTGACCTCTGCTGAGCTAAGAGATGCAGATGGAACCAGTTGGCCCTCTTTTCTAGCTATATGATTAACAATGATTTGTGCTAATGATGGCTGGGGTATGGTGAAATGGAAATAACTAGTTCACTGATGGTGTGGGTGTTAGTAAAACTGTTCTGGAAAATAATTTTGTCAGTGTATTTCAAGGGCCTTTAAAATATTCATACTATTTTGCTGAGTGATAACCCATTTGTGTGTCTGATCAGATTATATACATAATTTAAAATAGGGGCGCCTGGGTGGCTCAACTGTTAAGCGTCTGCCTTCGGCTCAGGTCGTGATCCCAAGGTCCTGGGATCAAGCCCTGCATCGGGCTCCCTGCTCTGCGGGAAGCCTGCTTCTCCCTCTCCCACTCCCCCTGCTTGTATTCCCTCTCTCGCTGTCTCTCTCTCTCTCTGTCAAATAAATAAATAAATAAATAAAAATAATTGCATGCTTAATAATAGTGGCATTATCCATATGCTGCAGTATTATGCAACCTTAATGTCAATAACAAAACAGGATGCAACAGTATAATCTCAGCCATTTGAAGGAAAACTAGAAAGACCTAAACTGTGGTGCTAATAGTGATTGTTTCTTTTTTTTTTTTTTTCTTAAGATTTTATTTATGTATTTGAGAGAGAGAATGAGAGACAGAGCACGAGAGGGAAGAGGGTCAGACGGCGAAGCAGACCCCCCGCTGAGCAGGGAGCCCGATGCGGGACTTGATCCCGGGACTCCAGGATCATGACCTGAGCTGAAGGCAGTCGCTTAACCAGCTGAGCCACCCAGGCGCCCCTGGTGCTAATAGTGATTGTTTCTAAGAGTTGGAATTGTGGGTGCCTTTTTGTCTTTGCTTCATTCTTGTGTGTACCTTTCTAAATTTTCTATAATTCAGTACTTTAATTGGGGGGTGGGGGGAGAGACAGGATAGCAGAAAAGTCACTTGTTTGATTAGGATCTAGCTGTTAGAGAGTAGGCAACTTGGCAACACCAAGCAAATAAAAATGTTAATGGGCTCTAGAAAACCAGTTGGTTTAACTGCCCTTTCCTTGCACCTCTAACATATGTGCTATCACTGTATCAGACACACATGTAAATCAGAACAGCAGTTATGGACCTCAAGTCAGTATTTTCCAAACCTGGTGTGTGTGCCTCAGTTGCCAGAAGGAACTTTTAAGAATGCCTAATTGAGGACTGATCCCCAGCCCTGGTGAACCAGAATCCTCTTTGCGGTGAGAGCTGATATTACAGAGCGGCATGATGGTCAAGTATTGAGGCCTGGGCTGACACTTCTGACAATTCCAGCTCTGCCACTCAATTGCTATGTGATCTTGGACATGATACAACACCTGGTTCACCTTCATTCCCTGTGTTTTATAGTTGTCTTGATGGCTTTGCAAACGCTTTGCTTTCAACTCCTTGATACTGCAACTCCCTAGTCTCACCTCTACTTGAGCAGTCATCTTAAGTTTGTGATCACCACACAAAGTTGCATTGGCCAGACTTTGCAATGGCCCACTGACCGCCAACTTCTACCCCTTCCCTGCTCCTCCAGTTTTTCCCATAGCAGTTCTCTGTTCTCACTGCCCTCGCCCTGACCATTCTCTATTGGGCCCTTTCTGACCTCACTGGCCGTGCCCAGCCCAGACCCTTGGATATTATTTTCCTGACCTTTTTACCTACATGGGGTTTCTTTGTTGTGTCTGCCTTTATGGCCAGTTTGTTTCTCTGCTTCAGAGATGAAGAAGGTGATAACTCCAGGCTAACAGAGGAACATTCTAGCTTTTGATTTATTACGTGAGAAAAAATTATACTTGAGGGAAAGAATTGATGCATCATATGGAATAGTTAGTATTGCTTGTTCTTCCTAGGAAGTCGTTCCAGAGCACACTAATGAGGCTTGGTTTGAAAGCAGAAGGAAGGAAATGTGTTCTGAATACACCTTATTCTAAAAAGGTTTTAGAAGATATATGTAAATGGATTAATAAATGTTATCCAAAATATTCATTTCCAAGGAACACAGTGGCTAGGGACCTTGTACAACTCTTTTTTTCCTCTTTGCCTGCTTCAGTTTCTCCTGTAAAAGGAATAGTCTCTGTGTTAGAAACTGTTTCCCAGTTAGAAGTTTCTAGTTTGTAGGATTTTTATTTATTTATTTATTTATTTTTAAGTAAACTCTATGGCCCAACCTGGGGCTAGAACTCACAACCCTGAGATCGAGTTGCATGCACTACCACCTGAGCCAGCCACGCATCCCCTTAGTTTGTAGAATTTCAAAAAGTAATTTCAGTCTTCAGAAATCCATGAAGGTGTTGATGGAAATCAGTAACAGAAGAAACTGCGAGTGGAGATTTTAAAGACATTGCAGCTTGGGCAGCTTCTTGTAGCAAAAGTTGTGCTTGAGTTTTGTTTTGTTTTTTTTTCTTAGCTCTTTTCTAGAAACAAGTGTCCCCCATTCTTGATCCTGGAGAACAGTAAGTACAAAAACATGGCTCTGAACTTTGCCAGTTTAAAGCCGTCAACATCCCGGTGAAACCACTTGTTGGGTTTCTTCAGATCCACTGTTGAGTATCATTTGCAACAACCCTTGAATGTTCGACAGGCCCTAAGTGAGGATGAAAATCCTCATTCGTGTGTAGTTCATCTTTCATGATGAATAAGGACTATTTTTGTAATGAGAAAACTTACTTGAAAAATCAGCAGATTAACGTTTTTCTCCAAAATGGAAATAGCTTTTTCAGTTTAAGGGTAATATGTTCCTCCAAAGGTCACAATAAGATAGTATAAAGAAAACAAAGCTATTTGTAATTCTACAATCCAGGAAAAACCCAATATTGTATTCCTTTCAACTTCATTTTTACATTTACATCTTTACTTCTTTGGTAATCTGTTTTGGAGCATGAAGTGTAAGGATCTTAATTCTCAGAATTTTTCTGGCTGCCTTCACTTAGTGAATTTTTTTTTTCATCCTTTTGCTACTGAATTTTATAATGCCATATTTGTCCAAATTATTCATTTCTGGGTTATTTTTCTGTTTAGTCCTATTCCAGCCCCATACTTTTAATACTGTATTTTTATAACATACTTTCCAAGACTGTTAAGGCAAGTCCTCTGTCCTCTTGTCATTATTCTTTTGGGGAAGAATGGGAGGGACTCTTGTGAATTTATTTTGATGAATAGAATTATTTCAAGTTCCAAAAAAATCCTTGGGATTGTTTCAGTAGAGGAGAATTTACATCCCTGCATTAAGTCTTCCTATTGGAGATATCTCTTCATTAATTCAGATTTCCTTTGTTTCAGTAAGATTGGCATTTTCTTACTTAAGTCCTATACTGCTGTTAACCACTGCAACAGTGGTTGCAGTATAAATTTGGAAAATCCTTCAGAAAAGTGAATTAGTGAAAGTCATGAAAATGTTTATACTTTTGATTCAGTAACCCCATTCCTAAACAATATCTGTAAGTTAAGTTTAACTTAACTTTTGCCTGTGTGAGAATTTGACCTTTGGTTAACTTTTTTTCTGGGAAACCTGATAAAGGCAGACTGTCACCTTCTGTTGCTGGGCACTGTAGCTTATGGTAAAATGTCTCCTGGTTGGTAATTGCATCTGGATAGGGAGAGGCTGTGAAGTACCCCCATGGAGCCCCATGCTTGGGCTTCACAGAGTACAGTGGCTCTTGTGCTGGTTGTGTTCCTCACAAGAAGCCAACAGAGCTATTAAAACAGATGATGGGATCCCCTCAACAATGAGGGTTTTAAGTCAGGGGTTGAACCCACACTGTCTCCCTATACCAGAGCCATCTGCTGTGTGGATTGTTGAAAGAACAGCCAGCAAGCTGTGTTCTTGTCCCCCCAGTCCTCCTCAGTAGGCAAGTGCCAGGTATGGCCTGTGATAATCCTGTGAGTCTGAATCTAAGAAGATCATGCCCACCCCACCTGCACCGCCCCATGGCTGTTGCTGGGTCCCAAGGAAATGATCCCACAAACTGAAGTTCAAAAATGTTCTTTACAGCATTACTTTCCCCAGATTTTTGGTATATTAAGTAAAAGGCAGGAATAGCTATTTAAACACTTAATTCACTCAAAGGAATATTAGATGTATAAGACTGTAACAGAAGCAAGCACTAAAGGATAAAGTCACAGTCACTATAGCCAGCCTCAGCCTTCTAGAAGCTAGGTGGTTAAAAATGAAACTTAAGGGACGCCTGGGTGGTTCAGTTGGTTAAGCGTCTGCCTTCGGCTCAGGTCATGGCCCAGGGTCCTGGGATCAAGCCCTACATCGGGCTCCCTGCTCGACGGGAAGCCTGCTTCTCCAACTCTGCCTGCCACTCCCCCTACTTGTGCACTTACCGCCCCTCCCCCCAACACATAAATAAATAAAAATCTTTCAAAAAAATAAAAATGAAACTAAAAAATAGCTTTTCTGAGACCTAGTTTTGACTGCCTTGTTCTCCCAAACTGTAGAAGAATAACAACAGGCTTTACTGAACCCAGTTCCTTACCTACCTTTTTTTATATGTAAACACTTCTTTCCCGCAGCTCCACTGAAGGCAGGAGGTAGATGTTGACCCTTGCCTTGTTACTTGTAGTCTCCTGCCCTTGCTGTTTCACGGTCTCCTGAGGATAATGGACCAGAGCTAAGGGCTCTCAGGTATAGGTGTCATTCTCGAGGGTTCTAACATTCAGTCTTGAATTCCTGGTTCCAGAGAACACAGGCCTCACGCTGGGGATTCCAGCTGTCGGAGGAGTGATCGTCTAGCAGTTTTAGATAAGTTGCTAACTTTGGGGTCCAGAATTTAAGACTTCTGCTTTTCTGAAAGTCACTGAGTCAGGTTCAGGAGACTAAGGGATAATTAAGACAGGAACCCTGTCTTGAAAAGTAAATAGGAGAAAGTTCTGGAATAGAGATGAGCAAAGATTAGGCATCTTACATTGTCTGGTCAAGGGTAGGGAAGGCTGCCTGAAAGGTTTTCTAGAAAAGGGTGATTCCAAGAGCTACAGGTCAAGTATTCTCACACTACCCCAATATTTGATAATAATTCTCTACTTGGCACTAGAGATGTAGTGGGGAATAAAACTGTCTTGGTGGAGGTTATTCGAAAAGGGAGAAGACGGGCGCCTGGGTGGCTCAGTCGTTAAGCGTCTGCCTTCGGCTCAGGTCATGATCCCAGGGTCCTGGGATCGAGCCCCGCATCGGGCTCCCTGCTCGGCGGGAAGCCTGCTTCTCCCTCTCCCACTCCCCCTGCTTGTGTTCCTCCTCTCACTGTCTCTCTCTCTCTGTCAAATAAATAAATAAAATCTTTTTAAAAAAAAAGAAAAGGGAGAAGACAGACAAATGTAATAGATTCAGATGCCAAGTAGTGGTTAAGTGCTCTGAAGAAAACTAAGGCAATGTAAAGGGATAGAGCAGATGGGGAGAGGGTGTGCTACTTTAGATAAGATCACCTCTCTGAGGAAGTGCAATGTGAGCAGAGACTTGAATGAAGCAGGACTGAGCTGTTGAGGAAGTTGGAGCATTAATCCACACTGATCCAACATCCAAGAGGGAGAATCCGTTCTTTTGGACTACCCCGAGGGGCAGGATGAGCCTGACTCACTATTTTGCCCAGCTTGGGTCCAGAGTTCTAATGACTGATACTGCTCTCTGCCCAGTCCCCCTGGATGGCAGGGAAATAGCCAACAGAAAGGCCCAAGACTCAGTGCTCCCGGGGCTGTTTCGATGTTTACACTGGGGGATGTGGTTAGCCTTGGTATTTCTGTCACACTCACAGTGCTTTCTCCTTTTTCCTTTTAGTTTGAAGGATGACCTCTAGGAAGAAAGTGTTGCTGAAGGTTATCATCCTGGGAGATTCTGGGTAAGTGGTTCTCACCGTTTGAACTAACATGTTGGCTTGGATTAATAAACGTGACCTCCTTGAAGCCTGTGCCCTCCATGCTGACATTTGGCAGTTCCTTCTCTAATAGTGGTGGCAGTAGGGCCCTAGGTCTCCTGCTCTTTCGGGCACAGCAGAAATGTGAATGATCTCTTGTTCTGTAACCCTTCGTTCCCTGATCTTTGGCATGATTTGGGGGAAGGGGTAGCTATTTAAACTCAAGAATAGTTTCATGGAATCCCTTTTTTCTGAGCTGGTTAGACAAGGGAGTTCGGTTTATGTAGATTTGTTGCCACTGACCTCATGCCTACCAGTTGTGGGTTTGGGGTGTGCTGTGCGGTATCCTCCCACCGCTGTGCCAGATTCAGGTCTATATTCAAAAGAACCTGGGACTGGATAACTGGATTCTGATCCTAGATCTGCCACTAAGTAAGTGACCAGCTCTTTAGTAGCTGTTAGGATTCTGTGGGAGGCTTTTCAGACTCAGCATCTGAAGTGACCTGTGAAACCTTAGACCAACTGGAAGCTATGTATTTTTTTTTTAAGATTTTTATTAATTTGACAGAGAGAGTGAGAGCAGGAACAACAAGCAGGGGGAGTGGGAGAGGGGGGAGAAGCAGGCTTCCCGCTGAGCAGGGAGCTCGATGCGGGGCTCGATACCAGGACCCCAGGATCATGACCTGAGCCGAAGGCAGACGCTTAACGACTGAGCCACCCAGGCGCCCCTGTATTTTTTTTTAAAAATAATAATAATAAATGCAGGTATGCCTCCTTATCCCAGAGCTCCCTGCCCTTTAAAAAGGCAGTGATTTTTCTACCCTGGCTGGCTTTTTTAGTTGCCTGAGGAGCCTTTTATTTATTTCTTTTTTTAAAGATTTTATTTATTTATTTGCCAGAGAGACATAGCAAGAGAGGGAACACAAGCAGGGGGAGTGGGAAAGGGAGAAGCAGGCTTCCCGCGGAGCAGGGAGCCCAACGTGAGGCTTGATCCCAGGACGCTGGGATCATGATCTGAGCCGAAGGCAGACGCCAAGTGACTGAGCCACCCAGGCGCCCCCTGAGGAGCCTTTTAAAAGTTTTCCATACCAGTGGGTTGGGCCTAGTTAGCAGTACTTAAATACACACATCTCTCTGTCTCTCTGTCTCTGTCCCTCCCTTGCCTCCCTTACTCCTGGTGACTCTAGTGTGGTGTCAGGATTGAAAGGTATTGTTTTAGGCCCAAACTTGCCTGGAAAGAATCACCAAGTCTTTATTTGATTACAGATCTCCTGGCCTCCTCTGAAAATTCAGATCCAGGTGGCCTGGGTTGGAGAACACTGCCTTAAGCCATAACTGTACTACCAGGTTCTCTGCATATGAAAATGAGTGTGTTTCTCAGTGGGAAAGGAAGGCATTCCCGTTGACTTTGAAGAAGCCTTTTGTATTATCATCAACCTGCCCCAGCTAATCTAATCACCAAAAAAAAAATCCACACATTGTCTCTTGCTGAGTTTTCTTATTGGAAAACATCTCTGGAGGAGCTTACTCTGAGGTAGATTCTGATTTGGTGGAATATTGATGCTTTCTCCACTTCAGATTTTAAACTTTGAAGCAGCAGGTGGCTGACTGGTGTGTATGTCTGCTCGCAGCCATTGACTTCCTCCTGTGCTATTACTTTCTTAGACTGAATAGCAACCCCTAAATGGAGAGACACCCAAGACAGCAGAGATATTTTTGGAGTGGTGGAGTGATCTTATTGCTGTAGCTCCTTTTAGAAGGAGAGTATTTGCTGACATCTTTCTGGAAGGAAAAAGATAATACTAGGTTCTACCATCTGACTTGCTTGTACAAACTTAAAAGCAGCTTTTCAACATCTGGCCCATATCTGTACCCCGTATTTTTATCCCAGGAGAAAATACAACCTCGAATGAGTAACACTGGGCAGTTGGCTGGCACGGCTCTCTGTTGTGATTACAGTTCCTTGTTCTCCTTTAAGATAGGCAGGTATCTTCAGAGCTGCAAGGATCAGAATCTGTTTTCCATCCCTTGCTAGTTGACCTATACTTGTGGTTTTTCTCCAATTTCAGAGTTGGTAAGACATCACTCATGAACCAGTATGTGAACAAGAAATTCAGTAATCAGTACAAAGCTACAATAGGAGCAGACTTTCTGACAAAGGAGGTGATGGTGGATGACAGACTAGTTACAATGCAGGTAAGCACGCGTCTCCACTTTGCCAACCAAGCCTTGTTCATTCGGGCTGAACCCTTTTGTTCATGCCTAGGCATTTTCCCTCCCTGTTCTTCATTTCCCACTACAATATTCATGGATAATTGGCCACAGGTAGGATTGCCAGATAAAATACAGGACATCTAGTATGACCCAGATATTGCATGAGACATACTAGAAATTTTTCATTGTTTTTCCAAAGCTCAAATTTAATTGGAGTTCCTTTTTTTTGCTGTTGGTTTGGTTTGGGTTTTTTTGTTTTTGTTTTTGCTGAATTTGACAACATACAGGCCTCTGTCTTGCTGTGTCTCCAAAATGTCTAACTCATTCCTTTCTTAATATCCCTACATAATATTTTAGGCCAAAATGTCTTTGGGTTTTTCCTAGATTCTTACAGTAGCTGTTCATGTAGTTTCCCTATTTTTCTGGCTTCTTTTTATCTGTCCTATCTATAGCCACCAAAGTTGTGTTTCTCTTAAGCCAGCCTAGCTTTTTTGTGTATCACCTTAATCTTTTAAGATTTTCCCTTGCAACAATTAGGCTAAAATACACATTCCTTCAGAGGAACTTTTGAAAGCCTTTGCATTCTGGCTACAAACTATTCTTCACTTTTTTGTCTTTTGCCAGTCCTTCTAAACCATGTGCTGCTCTTACAAACCTGTCCTTGCATCTGTCTGCTTCCATCCCAGCCCCTTTGTCCCATCTTTGTCTTCATCCTGAAGTCTCCAACTTTTAGCCCAGGTGTTGTCTTCTGAAACTCCTACCTCCACAGCAGTTGTTCCTTCCTGTATTAAATGAGGTCCCTGGCAGGCTAGGCCTCAAGAGACAACTATAATTCTTATCCCACTGTAGTCCTAGCAAACACCAGGCTCACCGAAATGTTTGAATGATCCAGGTGTTACAGGTAGAAGTTTTTACACACATGGACCTCAAGCTGTGACATGCTCCCAGAGGATAAGGACTCTTGACACTTCCTTGACTCACACATCCAGGATGGAGTTAATACGGATTTCGCCTCCCACCTCCCCCAAGCATACACATACAGATGTCCAAAATATGACTACAGTTTTAATAAGCCAAACTTGAGAGAAAAAGAAATTTCCAGGTTTCAGGAAAGAAGAGGGAACCGAAAGCTAGTGATAAGCTTGGGGGCTTCTGCCATGGTGCTTTGCAAGTTTATAACCAGGACTAGAGTTTCATCACTCGCCAGGGGCAGGAGATGTGACTACAAAAGGTAGGGGAACTAGAATTGAGAATCCCCTTGGGAAGACACACACACACACACACACACACACACACACACACACACACACACACTCTCTCTCTCTCTCTCTCTCTCTCTCTCTCTCTCTCTCTCTCTCTCACTCACTCACTCACTCACTCAGTCTCACACTCACCCGGGACCTTGGAAATACGAGAAAACAGGACCAAATACCCTCAACCCAAGGAAGTGGCAAAGCTCATGAATGAAGTAGGCTTGAGGCTTTGCCTCTTTGCTTTCTTGTTGGAGACTCTCAATCCCACTATGCTCATGTCTGGGTTCTGAGCTTATACTCTACATGGGACAGGAATGTTGACATAAACCCATAAATCCCTGTCATTCCTGACAAAAGCAGAGATAAGACCATTCTATAGGAAGACTTGCAACCTCAGGACAGAAGGTGAGCTCATAGCCACATGAGGAAATAATGTACCACAAAAAATGTTCACAATGACTGGAGATTTTTAAAAAAGGAATCGAAACCATAATGAAAAAGGATACTATAAAAAAATGAGGATCTGGAGAACTTAGAACTTGAAGAAGTGAAAACATGGTCATTGTGATAAACCAAATGAACAGTTAACCTACAGATTAAACACAGCTGAAGAAAACAGTAAGCTTTGAGAACTGAGCAAATTACCCAGAAGACTCAAAATTGCAGAACACCAAAAGCAAAATTATAAGAGCAACTAGAGAGAAAAGGATTACTTACAAAGGTTAACAGAGGAGTTCTCGGGGCCGACAGGAGGCAGAAGGGAATGGAATGCCTTCAGGCTGCTGGTGTAAAGTACTACCTGCAGATTTTACATGTGCACCAGCCAGACTAAAAGCTGCTTCCTGTACCAGGAGAAAACAGCTATAGAGCCAGGCTATGGCTTCAATAGCAGTGCGGGCTGATTCCAAAGTCAGAACCCAGCTCCTTCTGGGTGTGGGGCTGTTATCGTAGAGCTCCATGTACCCTACTAAGCTGGGACCCTGCAGAGCTGCACTGCTCGAGTGAACTCCAGCTGGAGAATCTCAGGTCACTGGAGTCTGGAAACAGCAGGGCAAAGAAGGTGTTCTGAAGGGTTGAAACAAAAGGCTGGCCCTCATGCTATTGCAGCCAGCTTGAAAGACTAGAAGTAAATGAAAACCATGATCTCTGGACAGAGGCATCATCATCCTAGATCTTGAGGAATCCTCATATTTTTCACGGGCTTTTAGCAGCGTACAATAAGATAATCCAAACAAGAAAACAAGGCAGGAACCAATGGAAAGCTCCCTGATCATTCTGAGTGGTTTTTATATTTAAAGAAATAAGGCAATCTTATGTATCTGGAGAGAAGAAACTAAACAGGTGGTGTAGGTTAATAGAATTTCTAAAAATGAAATATAATAACCAAAAGGTGGGAATCCAAGAATGTTTTTAGCAGCAGATAGGACATGCCAGAAGAGGGCTGAAAGGAAGAATGATAGGAAAGAGAAGTACAAACAGGATTCAGTAGATAGGTCAGACTTCCTTTTAATCTCAAAAGAAAGAGAATAGATCAAAGATGATATTTGTCGAGAATTTTCCAGGATTGATGTGGCACTAGTCTACAGATTCAGGAAGCCCAAATTCCAAGATGGATAAATAAAAAAGAAATCTCGACATACTATAATGAAATTGCAAAAACAAAAGACAAACTCGAAAGCATCTGGAGGAAAAAGATGACCCTAAAAAGGAACAGGAATGAGACTGACAGTTGACTCTCAACAGTAACAGTGGAAATCAACAGGCGGAATATATTCTGAAAGAAACCTTCAGCACTGTGTTCTGTCCCTGCTAAAAATATCCTGGAAGAATGAAAGCGTACATCCTTAGGTTCTATGGCAAAAATTCTAAAAGATGTACTTCAGGCAGAAAGAAAGTGATTCCATTTAGAAAGGTCTGAGATAAGATAAACTGAGATAAACTTTAATTGTATGCATATATTTATTGTTAGAATTATGACCCTAATAGTAAGAGCATGTAACTTCCAAACTATCACAGAAAACCAGGATTAGACCTATATAATTTAATGTGTTAGGGAAGATTAGTGGTTGTTGTGGATACCTTATATTGCTCAGGAAGAAGGTAGAAATTCATCAGTATTAAACATTAGATGGAATCAAGTATGCGAGAAAAATTTAAAGTTAACTTACTATGAAGCCATGGTAATTTAAACAGTGTGATATTCTCAGAGACATGCGGATCAAGGGAACAGGGGGCACTCAAGCAGGGCACACCTATCTGGACACTGAGTAGAGAGGTGGCTTCCAAAAGAGTAGGGAAAGGGGGAGTTACACAGTCAGTGGAGTGGGCCCATGGTTTTCTATTTTGGGTGGGGAGTAACCAGAGGGTTCAAGACCTGAATGAAAAAAGTACAAAATGAAAACTTTACAAATTAAAATAATTGTTTTACCTTAGGTGTTTAAAATAGAGAAAGCACAAATCAAAGAAGATTAAAGATCAATAGTAGACTACATTAAATTAAACATTTGAATAACAAGATTCCCAAATAATAAAAACCACAGACCAGAAAAAATGTTGATAATGCATAATAGTATCCAGTCAACAACCCCGTGGATAACTGGACAACACACATCAACAGGCAACTATCAGAAGAAACCTTTAATGTCCAGTGGCTTGATTTCAGGGAATTACAAATTTAAAAAGGTGACGGGGCAGGGTGACACTGCTGTAGTCACAGGGATCACTCCCTCCCTCCCTCTCAATGCTATCAAAAGATGCTCTTTTGGAAAAATTTCCCAGCAGTTGGGTGGCTTAAAGAAACTCCCATGGTCATGTGACTCCAGATACTTCTGGGGCTGGTTGAATAAAGTGGATGTCAACCCTGACTGGCGGCATCCAAGTGGCTTTGCTGTGGGGCTGTGGTGTGCTACCAGGGCCAGGAGAGTTGGCAGAAGGACATAACCTCTCATCAGGCCCTCTAGACAAACAGAATTCAGGCAGTTGATGCCACTGCTCTTAAATCATGAGCATTGGATTTGATCACATGGAGGGCTAACAGCATGCTGGAAAAACAAGGTCATGCAAGTGTCATATATTGAGCCTGACTGTTCGGAGAGACTTTGTAAAGTTAAAAATTTACATAAAAGCATGTTGGAAATAATTTCATGTGGATGTATCACAGACAGAGGCATCGTTGCTCTGCATCACTTAAGAAACCTCAAGTGTTTGCTATAAAGTGATCTTCCTGGACTAAGAGAAAAAGAAAACCTTGTCCAAGCCTTTGAGATAGGACCACCTTCTCTAGAACTAAAATTAGACTTGAAGTAAAATAATAATATTCAGTAAGTGTCTTATTTCAAATGGAAGCATCTACAGGTGAATGGATAAAGAAGATGTGGTACTCACCATATAAAGAGTGAGATCTTGCTGTTTGCAACAACATGGATGGGCCTAGAGAGTATTATGCCCAGTGAAATCATTCAGACAGAGACAAATACCATATGGTTTCTCTTATATGTGGAATCTAAAAAAAATGAATAAACAACAACACAAAAACAGACTCCTCAGTACAGAGAACAAACTGGTGGTGGCCAGAGGGGTGGGGGTGG
>NC_138369.1:49089225-49127764 GCF_054177405.1 Leptonychotes weddellii | reverse complement strand
AGAGAGCCCAGAAATGAACCTTTATTCGGGCGCCTGGCTGGCTCAGTCAGTAAAGCATGCAACTCTTCATTTCAGGGTTGTGAGTTCAAGCCCCATGTTGGGCTTTGAAAAAAAAGAGAACTCTTACATATACGGTTAATTTTCAACAATGGTGCCAAGACCATTGAGTGGGGAAAGGACAGTCTTTTCAATAAATCATGCTGGGAAAACTGGATAGCCACATGCAAAAGAACATGCAAAAGAAAGAAGTTGGGCCCTTACCTAACACTATAGACACAACTCAAAATGGAGCAAAGAATGATAGCTAAAACCGTAAATCTCTTAGAGGAAAATGTAGAGGGGCACCTGGGTGGCTCAGTCAGTTGGGCGTCTGCCTTCAGCTCAGGTCATGATCTCGTGGTCCTGAGATTGAGCCCCGAGTCAGGCTCCCTCCTCGGAGGGGGGAGTCTGCTTCTCCCTCTGCCCTTCCCCTGCTTGTGCACTCTCTCTCCCTCTGTCAAATAAATACATAAAATTTTAAAAAAGAAGAAAACATAGGGGGACACTTCATGGCAGTGACTTTGGCAATGATTTCTTGGATAGGACCACTAAGGCACAGACAACAAAATAGATAAGTTGGACTTCATTAAAAACTTTAGTAAATCATATATCTGATAAGGGATTAATAGCAGAGTATATAAAGAAATCCTACAACTTAATATCAAAACAATGCAATTCAAAAATGTTCAAAGGACTTGAATAGACATTTCTCCAAAGATAAACAGGTGGCCAATAAGCACATGAAAGAGATGTTCAATGTCATTAGTCACTGGGGAAATGCAAATCCAAAGCACCCAACATCCATTAGTGTGGCTGTTACACAAAATAAAAAATAAGTGTTCACAATGATGTGGAGAAGCTGGAACCCTTGTGCATGCTGGAGGGAATGTAAAATGGTGCAGCTGCTGTGGAAAATATTTAGCCATTCTTCAAAGAGTTGACATAGGGGCACCTGGGTGGCTCAGTCATTAAGCGTCTGCTTTCGGCTCAGGCCATGATCCAGGGGTCCTGGGATCGAGTCCCGCATCGGGCTCCCTGCTCAGTGGGGAGCCTGCTTCTCCCTCTCCCACTCCCCCTGCTTGTGTTCCCCTCTCGCTGTGTCTCTCTCTGTCAAATAAATAAAACTTTAAAAATATATATAAAAATAAATTAAAAAAAAAGAGTTAACATAGCTACAAAAAAAAAACAAAACAAAACACATAGCTACAAGTTAAATGTAGAATTACCATGTGACCCAGCAATTCCACTCCTGGTACAGACCCCAAATAATTGAAAGCTAGGACTCAGAGATACACATACATCATATTCCTAGCAGCATTATCCACAAGAGCCAAAGGCTGGTAACAATCCAAGTGCCCACCAGCAGATGAATGGATAAACAAAATGTGATAATTTACTCCTTTAATGGCTGAATAGTATTCAATGGAATATATAATGGAATACTACTCAGCCATTAAAAGGAATAAAATTCTGAATCATGCTATGACATGGATGCACCTTGAAGACATTATGCTAAATAAAATAAGCCTGACATAGAGGGTATGTAATGTGGGATTCCACTTATATCATATAGTGCCTAGAATAGGAGAAATCTAAGAAACTGAAAATAGAATAGAAGATGGGGACAGGGGGATTTCAGGGCAGGTGAGCTTCGGCTGTGAAAGAGTTCTGCCCAGAACCCAAGCCCCTCGTGTTTGTTTCAGACCACAATTCTTGTTTAATTAGTGGAAACCCCCAGCCCTTGCTTATGTCCCAAGGTCCATATGGGAACTGTTCGGGACAGTTTATAGTTCTTAATTTATGTGGAGCCTGCAGTCTGAAGTCCCCATTTGTTGAGGTCTGCTGGTTCAGTCCTTTCTCCAGTGCAAGTTTCCATGGTGGGAACAGGTGGCGGTACACACAGGGGGCTTCTCTTGGCCTGCAAGCCATAATATCTCTTGGTTACTGTTGACATATTAATGTGCATGTTTGTGTTGTTTCATGTAGATAAAGACTGTTGCTAAGGGGAATCTCAGAAGCAGCCACAAAATTGGTGGGCACAGGTTGAGCATTTAAAAGTTGTTGGAATGGGGCGCCTGGGTGGCTCAGTCATTGGGCATCTGCCTTCGGCTCAGGTCATGATCCCAGCATCCTGGGATTGAGCCTCACGTTGGGCTCCTTGCCCAGAGGGTAGCCTGCTTTTTTCTCTCTCTCCTGCTCCCCCTGCTTGTGTTCCCTCTCTCGCTGTCTCTCTGTCAAATAAATGGATAAAATCTTTAGAAAAAATAAAAAAAATAAAAGTTGTTGGAATGCTCACCACCTAACCCAAGGATTCCCATGTTAGGACAAATTGGTCATGGAATGGAATAGATGGACACTGGGTCTCCTGCCAACCTCAAGAAAATTTCTGTGCAACAGGTACACTGTAAAACACCACACAATCTCCAAACCCATGGCACATCCCTCAGGCTCTAAGGACCCAAAAAGGCTTAGCTAAAAGAAAGAATCTTTTAAATTTAAACAGGTAAGTGTGACATCTTCCACTACCAGAATCTATAGATATTTCCAAACATGATGAAATCTTACTAAAAGCAACCTAGAATTACAATGGTGTCTATGAGAAACATTCCTATTAGTCAAGATTATTTAAAAGCAAGGGCTCCTGGGGCGCCTGGGTGGCTCAGTTGGTTAAGCATCTGACCCTTGATTTCGGCTGGAGTCATGATCACGGGGTCATGAGATGGAGCCCCACATCAGGCTCCACACTGTGCCCCCAACCCCCATCCCCACTTGCCTGCTCAAGCTGTCGAAAGAAAGAAAGGGAGAATGAGAGAGGGAGGGAGGAAGAAACAAAGAAAGAAGGAGCACCTGGGTGGCTCAGTCGGTTAAACGTCTGCCTTCGGCTCAGGTCATGATCCCAGGATCCTGGGATCGAGTCCCACATTGGGCTCCCTGCTCAGTGGGGAGCCTGCTTCTCCCTCTACCCCTCCCCCCTGCTCATGATGTCTCTCTCACGCTCTCTCATATAAATAAATAAAATCTTTTAAAAAGAGAAAGAAAGAAGGAAAGAAAGAAGTTGGGAGCAGAGGGAATGGAGAGTTAATATTTAGTTGGTACAGTTTCTATTTGGGATGGTGGAAATACTCTGGAAATAGTGATGACGGTTGCACAACATTGTGAATATACTTAATGCACTGAACTGTACACTAAAAATGATTAAAATGGTAAATTTTATGTTACGTACATTTTATTTAAAAAAGGACACCCTTAATGTAAAATGGTCAAAGGCAGTTAGTACCTAAATTTAGTCCACGAACCTGAAAATAGGGCTTAGCCTCACAGAAACCCCAGGTCTCCCCGCAACTGCCCCACCTCTTTGGTATCAGCCCTCCCTCCCAGCTGCAGCGGAGGCTGGCTGTGAGTACTCAAAATCACACAGCACGCAAGACAAAGGGATATAAACTCAGCTCTCAGGCCAGGTTGAGAGCTACTGAGTTCTGAGTTCTGTAGCCTTCTGCCTGCAGCTCCCTTATATGAATGGAGGGTGAGCTTTTTGCAGTGTTGGGGAGGAGTGAGGAATGATTTCTTTGGCTAAAATGCTGTAAGAGAGCCTGTGGGCCACCCCTGCCAGCTTTGCTGGAAGGAGGTATGAGCTGAAGGGAAAAGAGAATGCCTTTTGGGCACCCCTCCCTCCCCTGTGAAATGGTCCAGGGAAGTGTGATATGCCCCCTCCCAGGCTTCCCTTTTATCCCAGCTTCAGATTGCTCTGCATTCTGGAAGCCGGGATGCCCAGAAGCTTGCCCCTTTGACCACTGGGAGCCCCTGGAGCTCATCTCCTTAGGTTGGGCTGCAGAGCTTGAGCTGCTAAGACAGTATTTACACATGACCTGAAACAGTCATTCTCCCCCTCGGTGATGCTTAGACTTGTCTGGAGAGCTAGAACTTTAAAACATCCTCATGCCAGGGCCCTACCTTCAGCGCTTTGGATTCAATTGGTCTGAGAGAAGGCACTGGTATTTTTTAAAAAGCGTACAGGAGAACCACATGTCCAGATGGTGATTAATCAGCAGAGGCTTTTGGCTTAAGGCCCCATACAGAACTAGGAAAGGAGCTGGGAGTCACTATATTCTAGCATCCCTGGCCCTGTAAGATGACAGGTTGGCAAGAGACTAGTATTAGTGGGCATGGAGGTTTATTTCTATTCCTGCTTTGTGCGTTTCTGTGTAGGAAAAGGAAAACCCCTTTTCCTTTCTTAATCAAGGCCCGAAGCCCGCACAACTGCTCTTCACATGCCCTTATTATATGCACATGTATATGGTCACAGAGGAAACGGTGAATATCCCAGCCCTTCGGGATGCCTCACCTGGATAGGAAGGAGGCACAGACTCAACCAGAACAATGTGGTCCCTGATCACTGGTGTGCCTGAGTAGGGTACTGGGTTACCGACAAAGGCAGGTTGTTGATTAACACATAAGCCAGCCAGAAAGGGGCCCAAGAATTGGTTGCAGCTTTTTGAGCTTCGTTTGGGCACCTCAAGGCTGGGTGTGAGCCAGGTACTGAGACGTGCAGAGTGTGGTGTTCTACATGTGATTATGTCTCCAGTGGTTTTATGATCAGGCAAGTCTGGGAAGCACTGGTCCCCGGTGTTCATTGTAACCACTGGGGCTGGCAGTGTGGGTTCTAAACATGGAGAGGCCCGCAGGTGCTTGTTGCACAGGCCTTGAGGCAGCATCAGGAATAGTGCCTTCATCCTGTGGTCCGTGGGGATCAGTTAAAAGGTCATTCTGGAGGCTAGCTCTGCTAGCTGGCGCTACATTAAGTCAGGTGTGCACCAGCTTTCAATTCACCATGTCACCCTAGAAGTCACCTTTCAGGTCAGCCTGCCCCAGTATGTATATTTTTAACCCATGGGTTCCTCTGCGGGGACTCTAGGTAGCTAAAAATCTGTTCTGGGGGTGTTCCAAGACCAGCAGTTGGTCTCTTGGGCAGGCTTAGATGTGGCCTAGCCTGAGTGGGAGAGACCACAGGTGGGTGCTGGAATATTCTTTCAGCCTCCCAGTTCAAGATCCAAGACAGTGTCAGCTTTGCAGAGCTTCTGTGATAGTTTAAGAGCTTCTGTGATAGTTTAAGATTTGTTGCGGATTGGCAGTCCCCAAAGCAATGTCTTTCCCGGGGCTTTCTTGGGGAGAGCGGAGGGGAGATAGGCCCTTTACACAACACTCTCTCAGAACCTCCTTCACTGCAGCCCCGTGGGGGGCAAATTATCCGGGGTGATCTGTGCCCAGGGCACAAACCCCTGGAGTCTGGCTTCGGCTCCACCCCAGGGAAACATTAGCAACGTTTCAGGAGAACCGTGCTGCAGCAAAGTTCTAATGCAGGTCCTGGATTACTAGTAACAATACCCAAGGGTCTAAACTCTCTAGGCTTTGGTTAATTCCTTTCCCAAACCTGCCGATCCTCAACGATCATAAGAATCGCCCTGGTAAAGGAGAGATTCCCGGGAGCCTGGGTGGCTCAGTTGGTTAAGCGACTGCCTTCGGCTCAGGTCACAATCCTGGAGTCCCTGGATCGAGTCCCGCATCGGGCTCCCTGCTCAGCGGGGAGTCTGCTTCTCCCTCTGACCCTCTTCCCTCTCAGGCTCTCTCTCATTCTCTCTCTCAAATAAATAAAATCTTTAAAAAAAAAAAAAAAAAGGAGAGATTCCCATGACCCTCCCTGAACCTATTGCCCGACTCTTCAGAGAAGGCAGTCTGGAGGTCTGCACGTTAATAAGCGTCTGGGAGACCCTGGCTCACGGCGCGCACAGCAGCGGCGTCCACAGCAGCGCGAGGCGCAGGCGGGAGCAGCAGCGGGACTGCAGTTGGGAGGCGGGCGCCGGGAAGCGTGCTGGTCTCCGTGGAGACGGGGGCGGGGCCGGGCCGCGGCGGCGGTGACGTCGGGGGGCGGGGCGCGCGCCCAACGCCTAACGGCCGCGCGGAGCCTGTGCTGGGGCTGCGTCCTCGCCGCCGCCACCCCGGCCTGGCCCGGCGGGTCTGACCTCTGGCGGCGGCGGGGCGGACGGGAGAGGGAAGGCAGGGCGCCCGGCGGCGGCGGCAGCGGGACAGAAACGCAGGGCCCCGCGCCCCTTCGTGGGCAGAGAGGCCGGGAAGGGAGGCGATCCCCCGAGTGCCCGGGGCGCCTGTGACACGGAGGGGCTGGGGGGCGGGGGGCTACTCCACTCCCGGTCTGGAGAGGCCCTGACTGAGGCAGCTGCACACGGCAAAGGCTAGGCACTCACCGCTGCTTCCCCTGTAGAGAAGGGCCAGGAGCGCGGCAGCCCGCACTGAACATCTGTCCGGTGTGTCCCGGGAACCCTCTCGGTTCTGCCCCCAGAGGTCTCCACCCCGGACCCTGGCCTCGGTCGTCGCGTACCTGAACTACGCCACATTAACCCTAGCGTTGAGGAGGTCCTTCCCGCTCCCCAGACCCCAAGCCGCCCCTCAGGCCACAGCTGGCGTGCCCGTCCTGCCCACATGCCCCGCAAGCCACCCTTCCTCGGGCACCGGTCGGTGCGCAGGGAGCCTGCATGCACCGCACACACCAACGCCAGCCGTCGCGGTCCTTGCAAATGCTCGCTCGGTGCTCTGCTCGGTGAACCGCCGCCTCTCGGCCATCCTGACAGTCCTGTGTGTGCCGGGCGGGGCGGGGGGGGCGGGCGCGGAGATGCCGTCTTAGCCTTCAATGCCACCCCCAGGCTCTCCAGACACCTAGTTTACTGCGTGGGACAGAAAAGACCAGGCCAAATCTCTGTACCCCACGAGGGCCCTTTTTATTTCATTTATTCAAACAAATGTTTATTGAGCATCTATCGTGTGCCAGGTACAGAGGATTTGGTGATAGGTCAGACCAGCTGATCTTAGGGTGGGGCAGGGAAACTAGGGCTATGCAGCCAGAAACTCTCAGGTGGTGATAAGTGCTGTGAAGGAAAACATGGAAAAGTGATTTGTGAAAGATGCGGGGGTGGGGTGTGGGGGGTAACCCTACTTCAGACGGGGTGTTTAGGGAGGACATTAACTTGATTGGCACAAAGGGACAAAGGCCGTCAAAGTCTGAGAAGAGAGGGAACAGCAGCACGATGGCACTGCCTTGTCATGTGGCTTGGCTGTCCCAGGGACGGACAGAGAGGCCAGCAGTGATGGGGAGCCGGGGTCGGAACAGGAGTGAGACCAGCAGGGTGCAGACCACACCTGGCCTTCTGGGCTGTGGGGAGATGTTTGGATTTTACTCTAAGTGTGATGGGAAGCTGCCCAAGTGTTTCAGCAAGGGTGGGCAGGATCCGATGGGGGCTTGGGGAAAACCTGGCTTCTGTGAAGATCTGGCAACAGAGAGACCCACTTTGAGGCTTTCTCAACTGGACAGACGAGGGGGTCAGGTGGGGCAAGAGCACTGGACCGGGAATTAGACTTGGAGTATAATCCAAATGGCCCGAGTGGGCCCTGCCTCTTCTCTGGACCTCAGCTTCTTCGTGTAAAATGGCGGGGGCGGGGGGGGGGGGAGGTGCAGGGCAGATGAGACTATAAGACATGGGCTAAGGATCCTTCCATTCAATCCCCTGATGGTCCCAAAGCATTCCTCAAAGGCCCCCTCTTTCAAGAAAGATGACCTGATAAGAGGGGAGTAAAGGAACACATTTTCTGAGAGCTACTTATGTCAGGCTCCAGATTAGGCATTGATTTGGGCTTTTTTCCCCTTCCCCAAATATATTTTGGAACCTGACTAGGGCCAGGAGTTAGATTCATTTCTAGATTCTCATCATTCGATGCTACACAAGACAGACAAGGTCTTGGAGGCAGGGGGACAGAAAGCAAGCAAATAAAGCTCACGTAGCTAGAGGAACCTTATGAGAAAAGGAATCAGGATGACAGGATTGAGGGAGCTAGTGCGGACGAGGGGGGTGGTCGGGAAGGGGGGGCCAGGCGGCAGGATGCCTGGTACGGCAGCCCAGTACAGCACCACACGGGGTGTGCCTGGCGTGGAGGGCGGGGGCGCCGGGAGATAAAGTCGAAGAGGTCAGCAGGGCCTGAAGGCTGCAGGGCCTGGCGGGGGGTGGGGGGGCAGCCGCTGGCGGGTCCAAGCAGGACAGCGACAAGCTCTGGTTTGCCTTTTTAAAAGCTCCTCCGGCTGCCTCTAAGTGGAAGAAGGACTGGATTGAACTCGGGGGAGGAGGAGGAGGCCGTGGCAGAGCCAGGTGGCAGGTGGCCGTCCGAAGTGGCCCGTCTTTGCTACCTGCTACTCCGAGCAGCCATAACGTCCCCACTCTTCAGGGCCCCCCCTCAGATAATGGCAGTTAGGGAGCAGAGTCTAGGTTGAGGGTGCGCCTCATCGCAGGAGGAAACTTCCAGGGCATTTGTTAACTCGTTCTTGACCAGTTCAGGATCCCCAATTTGGACAAGCAAATAACTATGAAATAAAATTCTGTGAGCCTTGCAAAGATCGCAGTAGGCTTTCCACTAGGGTTTTCAAAGGTGTCACAACCCTGTGGGGTCCCTGTCCGCTCTGCCAGGCTCAGTGCACAAACACTTTTGAGTTGTGACCCGTGTAGGGTCAGTGCTGTGACAGGAAGCACAGGCCTCCCAGCCGGACCTGGGTTTGAATCCCATCTCATTCATTCAACAAATATTTATTGAGGGCCTACTATGTGCCAGGCCCTATGCAGCAGTGACTTAGACAGGGTCCCTGCTCTAGTGGGGACGACAGGCACGAGACAGGATAATCTCAGAAAGTGATAAGTGGTATAAAGCAAAGTATGAGAAAGTGTCTGGAGGTGGCAGAGGGGGGCTACTTGCGGTGGGGTAAACAGCAAGTGCTTTGCCCTCTTTTCCTGGCCGGATATCATCAGGGACATTACCTCACCTCTCTGAAGGCTCAGTTTCCTCATCTGGGCAGTGGAGGTAGAAACACCGCCCCCCCCACCCCGCAGCCGCCTGGGAACATTGGATTTCTGGCAAGTGTGGTACCCGGGCTCCATCTGCTGAGCAGGGGGCCGCAGGCTGCTCTCCCACCCGTTAGGGCTTTCAGTTCTTCCCCAGGAAGGAAGTTGGTCCACAAACTGAGACTGCTTGTGAGAGAGGGAGGTAAAGCCAAGGCTCCCTCGCCTGCACCTCAGCCAACAGGGACGGCGCTGCAGCGGCGGCCAGAGCAGGCCGCCCGGGCTGACGGCGCAGGAAGACCTAGGAAGGTGGTTTCTCTGTCAGGCTTTGTCCTGGTTGTCCGGAGCCCCCTCCCAGAATGGTTTTTTGATCCTGTCCCAGCTCCTCGGGCCTCAGAGGCTTGTGGAGAAGAGATGTCAAGCTCTACCACACGTCTGAGGCTGGGAGACCATTCTGGCATCGCCCACCTCGGGAAGCCAAGCCCTGCGGGGCAGGCTCCTTTCCGAGCCGGCACTTCCCACAGGGGCAGAGGCGAGGCTGCGGGGTCCTGGACCCCAGCCCGGCCGGCGCTCCCCGCTCAGAGCCTGTAAGCTGGCCCTGGGGCGGGGCGGGGGGGAGCGCAGGACTGCCCCCCAAGGAAAGGAATCCCCCTGAAGGCTTCAGGCAGGGAGCTACCCTCCTCTCACCCCGGCCTTGCCCCCCTAGCTCTAGGGACCCAGCTCCTCTGAGCTTCTCTCCTCGATCCCCGCCCAAGGGTGAGCCTGGGCGGCGGGGACAGCTCCTCAGGGGCGGGGCTTGGAGAAGCCATTTTCCGGCTTCCACTGCTCATTCCCTCCTTCGAACCCTCAGCCTTCGTCCAAGCTCTGAGCGCTTGCGCCAGGCCCTGTGCCGCACACGGCTGGACGGCTGGGCAGAGACCCCACTTCCAAGCCCCAGGACCCCCAGGGCGGGGGAGTCAGGGCTCTGGTGAGCCACAGAGCCCAGCGCGGCCAGGCAGACACGCGGCGGCTGAGGCCTCTGACAGGGATGAAGAATGGGATATGAAGTTAGAAAAGCTGGCAGAAGGCAGACTGCTAGACTGGGCCACAGCCCGCAGGAGGGGGCAGTGGGGGTGGCGGGCTGGGGGTGGGGAAGGCCCTGAGGAGTGATGGCAGCCCCTGAGATGGGGGTCCAGGGAAGAGCACACATAACGCAAGCTGGGGGTTACAAAACATGAAAAGGAAGAAAAACAAATCCTGAGGTCTGAGTGCTCCCCCCCGGGGTGGCATTGGTTAGCAGAAACAGGCCCCAGGTGGGGACACAGGGCAGGGGAAGGGGAAGTGGGGGGTGCAGGGGAGGGGCAGTCTCTGAGGACAACCTGGCCACAGGTCACCAAAAGTTAACAATTCTCTTTGACAGAGAAACCCCAATTATAGGATGAATCCCGTAGATATTTCCAGGCTAGTGAAGAGAGTCATGGAAGCATTGAAACAGCGCTGCACACCCATCAACAGGGCTGGTTAAATAAAGCGCCGGGCACAGGCTGTGGGCCCCACTCCGCAGCTATTCCAAAGAACAAGCTACACCCAATGTGCCCACTGAGCCGTCCAGGTTAACAAAGCAAGAAGCACCACTGTGCCCATTTGGCCGCGTGCCCCTGCCGGGAGCGGGGCTGTGTCCAGGCCGTGGGACTGAGGGGCAGGGGCTTTGTTTTCACTTCGCATCCTTCTGCACCGTTGAGTTTTAGACCACGAGTAACTTTACTGAGAAAAAACTAATGGGCTTTTAAAGAAATGGGGGAAAAGAAGACCTGGGGAAAGGCAGCATGACTTACAGCAGGGCCTGGCCGGGCCCCCACCTCCCTCTTCTCCTGCACCCACTCACTGCTCGGTCCAGCAGCCTTCACAGCTCTTGGAGAACGGACAGAGGGAGGTGGCTCTCAATTCTGGAGACAGGTGCAAATCTCCAATCATCCTCAACTCTGTCACCTCTGTGGGCCTTATCTCTAGGTTGGAGATTCTTACTCAACAACCATGGTCCCTGGGTGCCTCGAGGCCCCATGCAGATGTGTGCACGTGGGCCTGCCATCCCTCTTGCTTAATGCAATTCAGAATGAAAACCAAACTTAATGCTGTGTGAGGTCCCACAAAGGTCTGGCTTCTTCCCTGATGCGCACTACCTACCTCCATCCTTAAACAATGTGTATCCTATTGGAACCCTCTGTGGGGCTCCTGTTTTGCTGGTGCCCTAGCATGGGCTGGCTGCGCTTAGGAACCAGCCCCCTGGCCTGTCCCAGTCTCCCGGCAGAGCTGGGGCCCAGTTCCTACTGAAGGGGTCAGCAGGCTCCCTCCAAGTGAGGCGTCTGGGAACTCTAAGCTCTCTCAGCCCCCACGTTTTGCACCCTTTCAGCCTCAGCACGACTTGTCCACTCCTTTGATCTCTGGCCGCTTCTCCTGGGTTCAGTCAGACCCACCGGCCCCTCAGAGCCCACTGCCCAGCCACAGGGGGCAAGGGGCCAGGGCCCCTAACAACGTCCCCATTCAGGCCTTCACAATACACATTTGCATCTTAAAGGCAACCTTCTCCACAGTCTCGCCTGGTGAATTTCCCTTTGTCTCCCCTTAAATGCTGAAAAGTACTTAATGCCTATTTACATTTTAAATCCCAAACTGGGCCCTGCCACCCTCGCTCCCAGTCCAGGCCTAGGATGAAGCCAACCTCTCGGTTTAAAACACATTTTGGGGAGACACTCTTTGGCCCTCAACTATAACCTCAGCAGGTAACAGCCAACGGGGCCTTCCCTGGGGAGGGGCCCTCAGGCGGCAGGGCCTCTGAATCCAGTCCCTGAGTTGGTGACTCCCACTCAGGCCATCTGAAACCCTCCCAGGTGGAGGCGCCTCCGCTTGAGCTCCAGGACGGATACCCCTTTTACAGATGATAACACTGAGGCTGACAGAAGCACAGGAGCCCTCCCAGAGCCCAGGGTTCTGCATCCTAGACCCAGACTTGCCACACTCTGCCTGACACAGGGTCTCTGTTTTGTGTCTCATCCTCCAGGAAGGCTGTATTCTTGCAGGTCCTCCCTTCTCTTGAGGGCATCTCTGTTCAGAAGTCCAAACTCAGGCTGCCAAAGCTGGAGGGCGCTGCACACATCCAACCCCTTTTCACAAACTGGGGAGCTGAGGGCAGAGTAGTGTGGGGGGAGCTGTGGGTCACACGTGAAGTTTGTGGGAGTGCCAGGGTCCAAGCCCAGCCAGGAACTCCTGACTCCCAGCCCACATTGAAACAGCGCTGCACTGTGGGCCACTCCGCAGCTATTCCAAAGAACAAGCTACACCCAACCACCCAACAAGCTACACCACCCCCCACCCCCGCGCGTCCCCTTCCCGGACTTCATGGCCTCCGGCTCTCTCCACCCTGGAACCCCAATTTCTACCATCCCGTCCTATCCACCCCTCCATGCTTGGGCCTAAAATCACTTACTCCAAAGGGATCAGCTCTCCTCCCGGGGTGTCTCCCCATGGTGTCAGCTTCCCCAAGTAGAGGCTCCTTTGGCTTCGAGAAAGACTGTTCGGCGCGGTGTGGCAGCTGCAGGCAAATCTTCAGGCGGCAGTGAGCAGGGGCAGCAACCAGGCAGGGGGTGTGCCCAGGGCTGGGCTTGGGCGGGGAACAAGGCAGACCCAACTCTGTTCTTGCAGAGCGCCCAGTACACATGTAAATAGATGGAACAGGGTCAGATGATGATAAGTGCTATGAAGAAAATCAAGCAGGGTGATGTGATACAGGAATTCTCGAGCGGTATTCAGCCAGGCTGACTAGGCGGCTACCCTGAAGAGGCTCTCAAGGATTGAGATGGGAGTAACTGCAGTCAGCCACACAGCAAGTGCAAAGGCCCTGAGGTGGGACCCCGCCCCCGGTCTGTGTGAGGAACAAAAAGGCCAGTGCAGCTGAGTGCAGACTCATCCTAAATCTGATGAGAAGCTGCCCGAAGCCCTTCGGCAGAGGGGGGATGCAGGAGATCAGACTTCTGTGTTAGCCACTCCATCTGCTACTGCGTGGAGAAGGCTGAAGAGCCCAGAGGGGAAGGGTGGAGACCTCGGGGGCTTGGAGAGGAACCTGTTTGGGAACAGATGTGACAGGAATCTATAGGTTGAATGAGAGGGTAGAGGAGAAAAGAAATCGGGGCCGAGTCTGTGTTTTGGGGCTAGAACTGTCTGTGAAACCTTGGGGAGGAGCAGGTTTGCAAGAGAAAACAGTTCTGTTTTAGCCACCACCCGGAAAGAGATGTGCTTGGACATCCCAGTGGAGCTGGCGGCAGGCAGTTGGCGGCCAGTCTGTGGTCAGGAGAGAGACGGGAATGAGGGCTGACATAAACGGGGTGTCACCGGTGTAAGGATAGTGTTTGGAGCCCCAGGACTGGAGGAGAGAGGACCCACCTACCCACCCTGATTCTGCCCCTAGCTTAACTCCAAGACTGGTCTGGCCCTGGGGTGGATGCAGGAGGGTGTCATCTCTGCTAGGCCCTGGCCACTTCCAGATGTTTCTTTCTCCAGATTCCATCATTTTTCATTGGTTACTTGAGGCCTTCCCCACCTGCGTTTCCTTAGAAGGGTGATGGTGGGGGTGCTGCCTGGGAGTGTGGGGGTTGAGAAGCATCCCTGAAGGCTGGCAGGACCCCAGGCCTAGAATCCTGACTAACTGGACAAAGCCACTATCCTCCATCCCCCAAGCCTGTCAAGCCTGTGTCCCCATCTGTACGACGAGGCCAGTGGGATGAAACCACTTGGTCTCTGCCAATTCCCAAGGCCCTAGAATTAGCCTCCTGGAGCCCTGCTCCACACGTCCACAGGCAGCACCCCCCTCCCCACAGCAAAAGCACCTGCTCCACCAGGAGCAGGCCAAGGAGCCCACCAGGGCTGGTGTGGACTCTGAGCCCTGTCTTCTACGTCCTCCCAATGGCCTGGGTCACACTGCCCTGCCTGCAAATATCCATGCCCTCCACTGATTCCTTCTCCCCTCCAATTACAGCAAGGTCTCCCCCCGGGCTGAAGAACCTTCCATCTGCCCCACACTGGCCACACCCCCCAAACTGCCCAGGTGCTGGGAGTCTGGCCCATCTAGAGGGGTAACAGTTACTCAGGCCCTGTTCCTTCCGCCCCCACCCAGGGTGAATCTTCAGACTTTTTTTTAAAGGAAAGCTGAAATCTGGAGACATTTTTATCTGAAATCACCTGATCTTTCAATCCTGGACCTAATTTAGTCGTTTCATTTTTGTTTTTAAAACACTGGGCAAAACAGGCAGATCCCAGCCAGAGGGTTTCAGAGGCTGGAAGCTTCCCAGTCTCTCCAGCTCCACTGAAACTGCCCACTCTGCCGACTGATCAATCCACTTTCTGAATGCGCTGCATTGTGACAGACAGGCACTTCTTTCTTGAAACTCTCTCCTCCTTAGCTTCCGTGACAGCAGCCACACCTGCGTCCCTCCTTCCTCTCTGACCATTCTTCTTCTGTCTCCCATGAAGCAGCTCTTCCTTTCCTACCATTTCCACATCCTCCTCTTCCCTCCACAGTGACGCCGGGAAGACAGCCCTGACCCAGGCTGCTGCTGCAACCAGCTCCAGATTCACATTTCCAGCGACCTTCTCTCCAGGATGGCTGGGCAAATATCAGTCTGAGGGTGCCCTTGCTGCCCATGCTGGGGGGCCACCAGGGGCATCACCCTCTACTCTTCCTCTGACCTTTCAGAGACCAAGCTCAAGCCCCTCCAGGCCAGTCACCTGGCTGCCTCCCGCTCCAGCTGGTCTCTTGGGGCCAACTCTCTTCCTGGTGTCCCTGTTCCAGCCCCAGCTCCGAGCACCCTGGTCCACAGTGCTAGGGGGTGCCATACCCACCTCCGTGCCCTCTGCTCCGTCTAGGACGGCTTCTGCTCCTGGACAGACACTCCTCGGCGGCTGCGGCAGCTCCACCTTACTGCTTCTCTATCACTGCACTACATCCTCCATGTCGCCTAGCCTGCACACACTTCGCATTTCCGGAACCTGTGGTTTTTGCTCAAGCCATGCCGTCTCTGCAAGACCTTTCTGCTCCCCAGCCACCTCCAGGGCTCAGCCAACAGGTGCTTTCAGAAACCCACCCCAGTCTCTGCTAGGAGATTCGTGATGGTCTTTCCTCACCTTGGCGGACAAGGTTTTCCTGGCTTGACATACAGTTCACTGAGGGGGCGGGGGGGGGGGTCCTCCTTCTTGGGCGGGGGGCTTGGCCTTTTTTGCAGGGACCTGGGTTTATCTTCCTTCTCCTATGGGCTGTACTCACTGCCCTGGGGGACAAAGTCCTCCTCTGGCTCAATGCCACTGACCGCCCTCCCACTCCAAAAAAACCCACCGGGGGCTCACATTTCCCAGCTTCAATTTCCTCCTCTCCTGGGCCTTATTCACTAGTTTGTCTGAGGGGCAAATGGGGTCTGTGCTTGCTCTGGGAAAAGGGTGCGTGCAGACAGGGGCCTCTTGGGGTAGAAGACCCAGAACACCACCCCCCACCCCCGCGCTTCCCCTTCCCGGACTTCATGGCCTCTGGCTCTCTCCACCCTGGAACCCCAATTTCTACCATCCCGTCCTATCCACCCCTCCATGCTCGGGCCTAAAATCACTTACTCCAAAGGGATCAGCTCTCCTCCCGGGGTGTCTCCCCATGGTGTCAGCTTCCCCAAGTAGAGGCTTCTTTGGCTTCGAGAAAGGCTGTTCGGCGCCTCCTCGGCACCAGTTCTGCGGCACCCCGCCCAGCTCAGAGCCGCCAGACTTGCACAAGCCCCCGCGGAGGATTTCGCCGGGTACCGGGAGAGAGAGAGCTAGGAGAGCAGTCTCCGGGACCCGCTCTCCATCGCCCTTCCCGTAGGACAGGGGGAGGGGTGTGGCCGCAGCACCTCCCCTCCCCCACCCTGTCCAAGAACTCCTTTGGGGGTCGCAGCCTGACACTCGCTCCACCAGCTCCACCATGGAACCGCCGTTTGGCTTTGGGGCGAACGGTGGCGGCTACTTCCACAGCACAAAATGGGGCACTTGGAGCATCAGCGCTGGGGGGGGGGGGTTGGGAAATGTCCGCAGAGAGACACCTGCGGTCGTCCCCCACTTCCTCCCGGGCGGTGCTCAGGCCCCTGAGGCATAACAAGACCCCGGGCGCGCAGCTGGAGGGCGCCTCCAGCCGCCATCCCCTCGGACGCGGGTGGAGACCCCCCTCGGAGATGTCCTAGCACACTTCACATTGCCCCAGCCGACCACGTGAGGGCGTGCCCTGTGTTAGTTCGGACAAATTAAAGCTGGTCCTGCGGGCAGGCCAGGGGCCCCCTGACCGCGCTCAGGGCTTGGGTGGACGTGGCGCACTCTTGGCTGCCGGCCCCAAAGCTCCGGGCCGCGCGGCCTCCCCCGGGACCCGCGCTATTCGCCCCCAAACCGGGTGCCCCCCTCCTCTCGCGCTCCCGCAGCATAGGGTGCACCCCTCCGTTCCCCTTTGCCGAGCCCTTCCCGGGCGCAGGCCGCCTCTCCGCTGCGCCGCAGGCTCGGGCCCTGTCCGGGGCGCTCGGCTGTGGGCTCGGTGGCGCCCGGGAGGCGCGGTCCGGGAAGCCAGCGGCCGAGGAAGGGGCTGCAAGAAGCACAAGTTGGCGCTGGCTCCAGACCAGGCTGTTGTTGTTCTCAACGTGGTCCGCCATGGAGCTATAAAAGCGGAGCAGAGCGCCCTCTTCACCAGAGCGCAGCGCGCACGCCCAGCGAGCTCCGGCGACAGCAGTGGCAGCAGCAGCCGCGGCGCTCCCTTGGCCGATTTCCCCGCTCCGGCCGGGTCCCGGCTCCAGCCCCATCTGCCCCGACACCCCGCTCCGCTCCGCTCCGCTCCGGCTCCGGCTCCGGCTTCGGCTCCAGCTCCGGCCCCGGCCCGAGATCCCCAGCTCCGGCCGGCCCGGCCCCCGCCCCAGCCCTGCCGCCCGGCCCCAGGCCCGGCCGCGGCCGCTCCCGCCTGGAGCCGCCGCGCGCCCCCAGTCCCCCGGCGCCCCCTCGGCCCCTCGCCTTCCTCTTCCCGGCGCGGCCCCCGGGCTTTCGCGCCCCGCCCGCCACCAACCCGCTCGCCACCATGTCTGTGGAGCTCGAGGAGGCCCTGCCGCTGACGACCGCCGAGGGGGCGGCCAAGAAGGCGGCCAAGACTGGCGGCTCGGCGACGCTGTCCCCATCCAAGAAGAAAAAGAACAACAAGAAGAAGAACCAGCCGGGCAAGTACAGCCAGCTGGTGGTGGAGACCATCCGCAGGCTGGGCGAGCGCAACGGCTCGTCGTTGGCCAAGATCTACACGGAGGCCAAGAAGGTGGCGTGGTTCGACCAGCAGAACGGACGCACCTACCTCAAGTACTCCATCAAGGCGCTGGTGCAGAACGACACGCTCCTGCAGGTGAAGGGCACCGGCGCCAACGGCTCGTTCAAGCTCAACCGCAAGAAGCTGGAGGGCGGCGGCGAGCGGCGCGGAGCCACGGCGGCCGCCACCGCCCCGGCGCCCGCCGCGCACAAGGCCAAGAAGGCGGCCCCGGGCGCGGCCGGCCCCCGGCGCGCGGACAAGAAGCCGGCCAAGGGCCAGAAGCCCGAGAAGCGCTCGCACAAGAAGGGCGCCGCCTCCAAGAAGGACAAAGGCAGCAAGGCTAAGAAGGCGGCGGCCGCCGGGGGCAAGAAGGTGAAGAAGGCGGCCAAGCCCAGCGTCCCCAAGGTGCCCAAGGGCCGCAAGTGAGCGCGCCGGCCTGCCGGGTCTTCCCGGCGTTCGGTTTTTCTACCCCAAGTGTTTTGTACGGTTGTCCGGCCGGGCCGCCGCCGCCCCTGCTCTGAGCCGCACGGAGGGCCTGGGGCCCGCTCCATTCCCCTCTTCGTCCCCCCTCCCCCGCCGCCGTAGCGTTTTTTTGTTGTTGTTTTTGCTTTAGATTTTTGAAACGGCCTGGAGACGCCCCTATTGGCTCTCGCCCTTGGCAACGGCCGTCGCCATGGTTACCGGCCCCTAGGCGCCAATGGCCGCGGCCGCGCCTGCCTGCCCCGGCGGGGGCCGCGGGGTGGCGGGGCCCTGGTGCGCTAGGACCGGCCCCCGCGCCGCCCATCCCCACTTCCCACCCTCCGCCTTCGGGTGCGCGACAAACAATCGCTCGGGGCGCGGGCCGCGCGGCCTTCCCTTCATCCCGCCGGCCTTTTTGGGGCACAATAAATTGTTTAAACCTTTGAACCGCTCTCGTTTTCTTCCGAGTGGAGTAGGGATGGGCGCGGTCCGCGCGCGGCTTGGGTTGGATGGGGTCCCAAGGGTCCTGGGCACCCCAGATGTTAGCGAGGTAGGCCTGGAGCCTGGAGTTCTCCGCACGGGGTGGTAACTGCGGGGAGGGGGCGGCCGGCTGATCCCGGAGGGAGACTCAAGGGACAGATCTCTTGTGAGCGGAGGTGGAAAGATGCTGAAGATTGCTGGTCGGGCCCCCGCTAAGGGGGGAAGGGGGGAAGGGGGGGCAGCCCTGGCTTTTCGGGGTTTGCTGGTCAGGGCCCCTCAGCACGTACAAGGTCACACCAGGCTGGGCCTTTGCAGAGATTAGTTAATTCTGAATTCACTGAGACTTTGTGTTGATGCGATGAGGATATTGGAAATGTGGAGGCCTTGGGCTCTGGCTCACTGAGACAGCCCGAGGTGTGGCCTGAGCAAGGCATTGGTCCTCCGTCTGTTGGCCGATCTGGAGTGCACACGGACCGGAGGGTTATTGGACAAGTTGGGAAGAATGATCCACAGCCCCGAGATACTCTGGTGTCCAGTATATGTGATAGTTGTATTTTAAGACCCAACTGAGCCCTTGAGGAATGTTCCTATGAAGGCAACTCTGCAAAAGGAAGGCTCTGGGGCGGTGGGAAGCTAGGGAATGTTCTAGAACAGTGAGTATGTACATGTACCAAGCTGGGTAAGCCTGGGCTTGGGGTAGGGGACAGACGGAGATGATCTCTGTGTTAGAGACTATAGGAGGGATGGGGGAAGGGCAATAGGGGAGGGGAGGGAGCATCACTGGAGAAGCCCCTCTGGCCTGCTGGTATACCTGACCCAGGTCTGGCAGCCACTACCGTCCCCTGGCACACACAGTGGGGTCACAGGGCAAACCCTTCAGCCACCTACCACCCTGCAGACCCTTCCACAGAGAGCAAGTGGCCACTCCACGTGCTCTTTCTGCTGCCCGCTGCCTCCTGCCTCTGGGAACTGCAGGGCCCCGTGCCAGCATGAGTCTCCCTGGCCTTGTCCTGGGCTGGGCTGTGACGAAGGACACGGTGGGCAAAACCAGCACAGGCGCCTGCCCTGCACAAGCTTCCCTGCCACTGGAGAAGACAAGTCACAGCCAAGTCCCTCTGCCCATCGTTGCTCTCTAGGCAGAAGGTTTGAGAACAAGATGACACCTCCCCCTGAGTATGGAGACCTGCTGACATGGCAGTAGGGGGCCCTGTCATTAGGGCAAAGGAGGAAACGGGATGCTAGCCTTGGCTGCAACTGTTCTGGTTCTGGGCAACTGTGGGCATCCAGGAGGTAGGCAGGAGGCCTGGGTTGGAGACAGCAGGACCATGGTGGGCCGGGGCTGACTGCTCCACCCACCCTGCCAGCCCATGTCCTAGCCACTTGCTAATCAGTAATAGTTTCATCCATGTGCAGTTTGGGGGGGGTTGCCCAGTGCCCTGCCGCAGGGCCACGGGGCCAGCCCAGCCCCTGTCCCACACTGCCTGCAGGGCCAGCTAATAGGCCATCAGCAGCTAGAAGCCAGGCGAGGCCTCGGCCTGCCCAGGATTCTGGGGGATGGTGCTCCTGACCAGCTAAATGTGACCCCTCAGATTCCAACCCCCCTCATTGTTCCCTAAATTGGAAACCCAAGCCCAGATGCCACCTAGGCTCACTGCTCACCCCGGTTGTCCCAAGTCAACAATCTGAGGCCAGGGCCTGAGACTTGGCTTTTTGCTCAGCTCCCAGGTAACTCAGGTTCTGAGAGGGGTTGAGAAGGGGCTGCTAGAGGGGCCTGGGCACATGGACAGTGCACCTGCTGTGTGCAACAAGTCACACAGAGTGGCACCCCTTCCCCTGAGCCCCTCCTAACCAGAGGCCCCCCACCCCCGACCATCTGTCCTTTGCAGACATCTCCTGAGCTCCACGGCCCCAAAGTGCCCTTCAGGTCCTTCGTATTCCACACTGCCTTTCCCTATTTCCCGCCCAAATCCACGCTTTGTTGCTCATACCATCTGGCTCTCCCAGTGGCCTCCCACTTTGATGCTGCTGCCCCCACCTCTCTCCGTCTCCCAGCTCCATTCCTTGCACACTTGGGCCCCTAGCTGGCTGTCTTCTCCATCCTGAGACCCACCTTTTCCAGGAGCACTGGAGCACCTGTGGACCAGCCCTCCAGAGGGCAGGCCTCTCACTCTTCTGATAATAAAGAACACTGTCATATTTTTCTGGGGACCCAAGCCACCCTACTCTCAGGCCACCTGGCTCTGGGGATCTGACTTTCAAGTCCCAGTAATGTTTATGTGACTGAAGACCTGGCCAATGAGTGTTCAGTTGTTCACTTTGCCACAACCATTGGGTCAGAAATAGGTTCTTGACCCCAGTGAGTTCAATGAGAGTCAATCCTGGGACTCTTCCTGGAGCTACTGAGAAAGAGGTGCTCTCTCCCCCAGGTAGGGAGAAGGGGGCCAGAGTTGCCAGTAGCCATCTTTGTCAATCACAGGGAGAGCGCATCTGAAAAAGGAGCCAAGACAGAAAGCTGGAACCATGAAATGGAGACACAGATACCTGAGGACATTAACAGAGCCTCTGGATCCAGCAATGCCTGAAGATAGTTTAGACCTGATTGCCACATGAGCTGATACATTGCTTTTTATGATGGCTCATTGGAATTGGTTTTTGTCACTTGCAATCTGATCTCTCACTCCTCTGACTCACTTTACCCTCCCATGCTCACATCCTGGACCTTGTCATTCCTTTAAATTGTTCTTCTTCTGAAAGGACTTTCCCAGTGTCCCACTGTTTACCCACAGGCCCCTCCCCTCCTCTCTTCTCAGGGTGCTCACTGGACCCTTCAGCGGAGTTGCACCTGTGCATGGGTCCCACGTCGCTGACCTGCACCCCAAGTTGAAGAATGGATGGCTGTGACCTGCCCCATGTGACCCCTCGGCGTGTGCCAGGCACTGGCACATCTGAGGAAGGCTGCACGGGTCACATCTCAGCCTTGTGACAGCCCCAGCGAGGAAGGTGTTCAAAAGCTGGTCTTGCTGGTTTGGTGCTGGGACTGGGAAGGCTGTATTTTCTGCCCTGACCCCACACTCCGCTCTTGCACGGGGCTTGGGAGCCCAGGACCTGCTGTTGGCCTCCTGTGTCTCTTAGACCTCACTGAGGAGCCTCAATTCCAGGTGAACGCTGGAGGCACAGGACACTGTGAGGCTCTGGAGGAGGGCTTCCTGGGGCAGGGGACCCCGGTGCCGGGAGGAAGCAAAGAACCACGTTTGTTTGCTTGTCTGTAAAATGGGGCTTAGCATTGGCCCCAGCCTGGGCTCCTCTCTGCAGCCCCTGATCAGGAGGGGAGGAGGGGTTGGGTGGGACCAGGTCTCTGGAGGCTGAGGTCAGCGTTCCGTGTCTGGTCCACCATGTCTTTTGGTCTGGGCAAGATTATTTTCCCCATGCCTCCGCTTCCTTATCTATAAATGGAGCCAAGAAAGATTTCTTTTACTCACCCATCAGCTAACCAGGGGGTGGGAACACACTGCCTCCAGTCAGGGTCTCCAGGTTTCCCCGCCTCCCACCCCCAAGAGTGTACCGCACTCTCCTCCTGTGCCCCTGCCTCCTTCCTCTCATGGGGCTGGGATCCATCTCCCTGCGAACCTCCTCGGGTTCTCAGGTCTACCTCCTGGGTCCCTAGATCCAACTTCTCCCTGGCCCCGGGACAACTCTGAAGACACTGGAAAGGCCCCTTTCCAGGCTGTGCAGGCCTTAGTGACCCATATGATGGAGTCTCCACCGAGTGGACTCCTGCGCCGAGCACAGAACCTGATGGGGGTTGGGGGCTCGAGCACTCAGCACAAGGGGTGCTGCCATCCCTCTGTCCCGGGAATGGAACCTTGGTTGATATAGCCAGAGGGCCCTTTAGCCATTCTGGCAGCTCCATTAGTCAAAAGAGGCAGCAAAGAGGCCCTGGGTCTTTCCACAGCAAGTGCTACTGGCGCCACTCGCACTTGCAAACGGGGGCATCGATCCTTGCAGAGAACTGGGAGAACGGAATGAGGTCCCGTATGGCCTAGTGCACGGTCACTCATTCAGCGCACACTGGCTGAACAGAGGCAGGAATGGGGGCCAATCAGACCTGCTTCCTGTTCTTGAGGAGGATGTGCACAACGAGGCCAGAGAAGCCCGCGGCTCTGGGGCAGGGACGGTCCAGGCTGGAGCACTAGCACCAGCCCCCAGTGTGGCAAAAACTCCCGAGTCTGCGGAAAGGTGAAAGCGGCAAGTAGACTGAGCGGGCACGAGGCAGGAGGCGTCAGTCCGAGCTCAGTGGAGAAGCAGAACCAGAGGGGTATCGGGCACAGACGCACCTACACACTGGATGGATTGCGGGGCTGAGGAGCCAGTTTCCATTAGGCTGGATTTCTGTGACCGAGGCTGGAGCCTGCGCTGCCCAGACAGGAGGGGAAGATCACGAGCAGGCCGAAACCGCACAAGCTGGAGCCCTAGGACAGACTGAAACTTCTGTTGGTTGTTGTTGTCTCTGACCTTGGTGATGAGGGTATCCTGCAGAAGCTGAGACCCTTCGTCATAGGGCTAACCATGCACACACCTGAGTCAGCAAAACTGAAGGAGAATCCAGGGAAAGTCAGTAATTGGTGCTGCTTCACACCAAGGAGGTAAATCACCTGATCAGCAACCAAAATGGTGGCTTCCTTCCAAATCTGGCAAGAACCTTGTGGCCCACCCTACGGGAAACCTATGAATAAGGGAGTTGTGGGAAATGTAGTTCAGCCTGGCCAAGTTGACACACTACAAAGCTGTCGCAGTTCTTGTTATAAAACGGGCATGTGTGGGTGCCTGGGTGGCTCAGTCAGTTGAGTGACTGCCTTCGGCTCAGGTCATGATCCTGGAGTTCCACGATCGAGTCTCGCATCGGGCTCCCTGCTCAGCAGGGAGTCTGCTTCTCCCTCTGACCCTCTCCCCTCTCATGCTCTCTCTTTCTCTCAAATAAATAAATAAATAAAAGCTTTAAAAATAAAATAAACAACAAAAACAAAAAAAACGGGCACATGTGGAAGGGTGAGGAGGAACAAGACTGTCTCAAACACAGATGTGCACAGGCAGGCCAGGCGGGCGGTCTGGCCAACGGGAGGACACAGACCCTACCTGAAGAGGGGCAGTGACTACCAGTTCTGCTGACTGCTTCCCATTTCTCAGACCATATCAGAGCCCTCCTGAAAATGCATCTAAGCTCCCCTCCAGAGTCAGAGAGTGGCTTGGGGCATCCAGGGGCCATCCAGGTGCCTCTGCCCGTGGTCCCAGCTCAGTCATCAGAAGCACCGCTCAAGAATTTTTTATGTAGAAACCATACGCTTTTTTTTGGTGAAACCTCCCACTTGTAAAATGTGGGCTTAAAAAAAGAAATACTCCACCTCACAATCATCAGGACAACTATTAAAAAAAAAAATAACACGTGGTGGCAAGAATGCAGAGAAATTGGAACCCTTGTACCCTGTCAGTGGGAATGTGTTAGGGTGCAGCCGCTGGGGAAACTGTATGGAGGTGCCTCAAAAAATTAAACAGAGAATTATCATATCACCCAGCAATTTTACTTCTGGGCACATGCCCGAAAGAATTGAAAGTATCAACTCAAAAGAGATTTGTACACCCATCGACGGGTGAATGGATAAACAAAATGGGGCATATCCGTATGCTGGAGGATTACCCAGCCTTAAAAAGGGAAGAAAGTCTGACACATGTTATAACATGGATGAAGCGTGAGGACATGTTGCTAAATGCAATAAACCAGTCACAAAAAGACAAATACTGTATGATCCCACTCACATGAAATATCTAGAACAGTAAAAATCATAGAGACAGAAAACAGAATGGTTGCCAGGGGTTGGGGGGTAGACGGAAATGGGACTTGTTAATGGGGACAGAATTTTAGTTTTGCCAGATGAAGACGTTCTGGAGATCGGTTGTAAAACGATGTGAATATATGTAACGCTACTGAACTGTGAACTTAAAAATGGTTAAGATGGCAAATTTTATGTCATGTGTATTTTATCACAATTGAAAACAAATACTATTTGGGCCAAACAAAATCATGTGTGAGCTCAGTGTGGCCTGCAGCTCCCCACCTTATGAGATCACTCAACTTGATCTTTTTTTTTTTTTTAAAGATTTTATTTATTTATTTGACAGAGAGACACAGCGAGAGAGGGAATACAAGCAGGGGCAGAGGCAGAGGGAGAAGCAGGCTTCCCGCCTAGCAGGGAGTGTTGCCTGGGGAGTCTGCAGCATGCCTCTCCTTCCTGGAGTCCTAGATGCAAGGTGGAGATCCTCATCTATCTCCACATGAGGGGCACTAGCCCAGAGGTAGGTAGGTTCTGGTCTCCCAACAACGAGCATCTGTTTCTCTGGGCTCTTAGGAGTTCAACTGTGAGTACCCACTCTCCTGATTCACAGATGGGCAAACCAAGTCTCCGAGGTGCCAAAGGACTTGGGTCAATTTCTCTTGTACTGGGGACCCTCTCATATGGCCTGAGCCAAAGCTCCTTTCCCCAAGGAATGATCTTCCGCCCTTCTCACCACTTGTTTCTTGCTCTGGCTGAGAAGGGGGAGGGAGGGTGTTCAGACCCAGGTGGGGATCTGTATCTAGGAGTCCGAGGCCACACATTACTCTCTCATTCCCACCACCAATCTACCCTCTCCCTGGGTGTTCCCAGCAGCAAACAGGAGCTTCTCCAGACTTTAAACTCCTCCCAGGCTATGAGCCCTTTAGATTTGCCCTCAATTAATGCCTAGGTGTGTGTCCTTGGCCAAGCCCCTCCCTTGCCTGAGTCTGTTTGGCCTCTCTACAAAGCAGGTTGGGCTTTAAGAACATGGGCTTTGCACTAGGAGATGGACCTAGACAAATGCAGACAGGAGTGGTGTGTGTGTGTGGGGGGAGGTACAGATACCTGTCTATTAGGACCTGGAGTACTGAGGACCCTCTGCCACCTCTAAGGCTACAGAGGAAAGAATCCCCTAAGGCCTGGACCCAAGCCTGGTCACTGCACAGGTAGAGGGGAGGCAGGGTGGGGGGGGGCGGGGGAGGGAGGAGGCCTGCCATTTGGGAGCCCAGCGAAAGGGGCCAGCCACATTTAGGGCTATCCCACCTGCCCCGGGGGGAAACAGTTGGGGCCCTGGCCTGACTTGGCCACATCGAATGGCAGGTGAAAGCTGCCCTGTTTGTCCCTGAGATTTGTTCTTTAAAAGCAAAGGACAAAAACAAAAATTAAATTTATTTATTTTTAAAGATTTTATTTATTTATTTGAGAGAGAGAGAATGAGAGACAGCGAGCGCGAGAGGGAAGAGGGTCAGAGGGAGAAGCAGACCCCCAGCTGAGCAGGGAGCCCGATGTGGGACTCGATTCCGGGACTCCAGGATCATGACCTGAGCCGAAGGCAGTTGCTTAAGCACTGAGCCACCCAGGCGCCCCAAAAATTAAATTTAAAAAGTAATTAAAAACAAAGGACAGGAGATGCTCCACTACTCTAGTAAGCAATGTAAGTATTGGCAAAAGGTGGGATTCATGTGCCCCTGAAATAAGTGAAAATTTGGAGAGCATTGGCAATACCTATTACAGCTGATGACAGAGTTAAGAAAAAAAAATATTGCAGAATGAGACGCCAAAGATACCATTTATGTAAACCTGAAAATCAGAAAACATGTTCTTAGGTACAAGAATGTGCTCTTAACATCACTATGTGCAAGTAAAACCTGGATGAAAAGGAAACATGCCCCTGAGGACCTCCTGTCCTTTCATGTTAAAATGAAAGCCCCCTCCACAGTGATTCACAACCCTGACAAATGGCGGAGAGTAATGAAAACAAAGGGAATTTCATTTTTGTTGCTTATTAAATTTGAAGCAAATATGACGAAATAGTCATAACAGTCAACCTTCTGGTAAGTTATCTGTATTTTTAAATCTCTTGGTAATATTAACAACCAAAACCCTACGCAAATCAGCCCAAACAAAACTGGAGGCCGCAGTGAAAACGCCCCCTCCTTCAGGGCGCGGGGAGCCGGAGTGCTAACCACCGCAGCCCAACCCCGCCCCTCAGCCGGAAGGCAGGCACTCCAGAGAGGAATTTGGAGAGCAGGGGAGGGGGGGCCACTGCCGTGGTCCACGTCCGGGAGATCCTGGGCTGGCCCCGCGCCCCGCCCCCACGCAGCTCCCCGCCTCCCGAGGCACCGGCTGGGAGGCGTGCCGTGCACTCCCATTAGCAGGAACAGCGCCGGAGCTCCCCTCTGATTGGTGGAAATTGCGATCCTTGATTTGCATAGGGCTTGGGGCCAGCGCCCCGGCCTACCGTGGCTGCGTCTGCGCGGGGGCCCAATCGCAGTGGGCGGCCTTACACCCGAGGAGCGCTCGGAGCCCGTTCCGCCCCGTCTCCCCCGCGCGCGTTGGCCCACTTCCGTCCAGAATCCCGCGCAGCGTTTTGCGGTCCTGGTCTCCCGGACGCCCCAAAGAGGAAGTTGCGGAGCGGCTCCTGGCGCTCCTGGAGAGCCTTCTGTGCCCCACCCCGGGATCCATGGGAAGGCCCCTTCCTGTCTCAGCGCCCCGCGTGCTCTCCCCGCGGCATGTTCACCCTCTTCCCCGAGGCTTGCGGGAACCTTGCTGGAGCCCCCATCGACGGCGGCCCTGGCTCTTTGTATGCCCTCAGGGCGCGCGCGCGCACACACACGCGCACAATTCCCAGGTGTAGTCGTTTGTGTTCATGCCTGTCGCTCCTTGCCCAGTACAGGGCGGGGCATGTAGTAAGTGCTCGCATTCACCTAACAAGTAGTTACACGTCGTTAACATTGGGAGAAAATAACGGTGAAAAAGTGGCCCCTGCTTTCAGAGAACTAATGAGCCGCGTGGGGAGACAATAGACAACCATTCCAAATAATTCTAAAGTGGTTCAGTGCCAAGGAGGAGCCTGCAGAGCAAATCACAGGGGCTCTGACCAGGCTGGGGCAGATGATCAGGCCCCTAGGCAGCCCTGCTCGGAGCCCCAAGCCCATGTCACCCTCTGTGCCCTGCTCTGCCCAGAGGCTGGGAATCTGGATGGGCTTGGTGGGCTGTGACTGGGGCTTCTCCTCAACCAGATCCTATGGTCCCTGTGGTCAGGACAGGGTCTTGGCCTCTGTGCCCCATTATTCACCCCCCCCTCCGCCCCCCCGTCGTGTTTGGCAAGCAATCAGCTTGGTTTTAAGCTAAAGCATTTACAAAACTTCGAAGTATTGAGTGAACAGAGAGACTCAACAAAGCAACAAGCACTCCCCTCCCCACCCCCACCCCAAGCCTTTTTGCGGTTTCCGAAAAAAGCAGTTTCCTTCACAGAAAGCCCTAGTGCTCCATGTTTGTGACAAAATCCATTCCTTAGGACTGATGCCAGGAGAAAACAGTAAGATCCAGAATTTCCCCTGCAGCAGCATTTTCTGAAATGTAAACAGTTTATCAAATATAATTTATTCAGAAAAAAATACAATGTTTTAAGAACTTAATTCCAATAGGCTGACAGAACCCAACAGCTGAGCAGAAAACAGCCTTCTGTGAGCAGTACCAAGTCAGGGCTGAGAACCACCAGCAGGTCTAGCTTTGAGAGAAGGCTCCACCGGTCATACCAGGTATAAAGGACCCTATGAATTATTGATGGTGGTGGTCCCCTACTCTTCCCAGGCTGTCCATTTGCTCCACTGTGGGTTCCTGGTTGCAGCCAGGATAGCCACTCACTCATGAATCCATAATTGTCAAGTAACACTGTGCGACCTCATCCCAACGCAAATCCACACACATACAACACAAGCACCTATTATCAGCAACAATATTTAGTACAGCAAATCGCAGTCTTAGTCTGAAAATCCGGTGTTACTGGTTGTGAGGCCGCTTGGCTACGGGCTCCTCCTTCTCCTGCTTCAGCCATCGTTCCAGGAGTCCTGCACCTCCTCTCTTGGTGGGGAGTGGGCTCTTTTGCAGCACCTGGCTGGACCACTGGGGCACATCTGACTCTGCCTTTGGGGTTGTTTTGGGCTCTTCCTTTTTGGGTGACTTTGTGGCCAGCCATTGCATCATCTTCTGGCTACTACCACTTGCCTTGAGCTCCTAGGAGAAAGAAGAAAATGTTGAAACCACCCAGCTCAAACTTTTGGGAACAGGCCAACTTCAAGGGAAGAAACAGGGGAAGAGGCATTAGGTACTGACCCAGGCTTGGAAAATATTACTGAGAGCCAGATGGGGCCCACTGGTCAGGAGCGGGGAGAAGGTAGGAGCAACTGAGTATGCTCCAAGGGGTGCAAGGGATAGGGAGGAGCTCTTAGAGCAGGCCTCAAAGACGAGGTGTGTGGGACCAGTCAGTGAGAAAAGAGAGCTGACAGGCATTCCAAACAGGTGCATTCTCACAAAAGAGGATATAATTCAGTGTGACCAGGCTGAGTGCTGGGAAATGAAACTGAAGAGGAATGGCTTCAGTCATCAGGATTAAAGATTCAGCTAAGGCTGAACAGGCTGACCTGTTTCCCCACTGTGCAGCCTCTCCTCGACCGGCACTGCTCCCTCCTGCTCTCTCACACCTGCAGCCCAACCCTGAATGGAAGGTTCTGAATTCCCATAATGCCACTTGTCCAGAATGGGAATTCTTCAGGAGTAAAGACCATGGCAGAAATGGGGTAGTGTCCAGCACAAAATGAATGTGTATCATTACATTTTTAGAGACATCTAATGAATAAAAGGATCAGGATTGCAGGAGTTTGCAGAGAACTGAGACAAAAGAAAAAAGATGACATGGAGTATGGAAAACTTAGAAACTTTCAGAAAAATGGGGGGTAGCTGTTTTGTAATCATTGTCCTTAACACGTTTCAGGCATTCTAAGATGTCTATTCTTGGAACACTACTTAAGTCCCTCGGTGCCACCTGGAAACAGCTGCTATTCCTAAACCTTTGCTCTGGAACTTCTATTCCCACTGAAGGTCTTTGGCCTGTTCACCTTCCCTTCAAAATACAACTGGATCCTTCCTTGCCAATTCTAAAAAAGTTAAAGTTCATGGCAGGAATGTTCTCAAATCCTCCTGAAGGAGTATAAGGATTGGAACTCCTCCAACTTGTAGTTGGGAAAGCAGAGGTACAGAAAAAAGACAGAAAAAAACTCCACAGTTGCGGACAAAGATACAGTTATGGACAAGGGCTCCTCTGTCTTTCTTACAGTCACCCTCTAGATTAGGAGTCCTCAAACTTGGTTTATCAGACTCACTGAAGCAGCTTTTAATGACACAGAAGCCCAGGCCCAGCCAGCCCTGAATACTGACTCAATAGGTCTAGATAGGGTCCAACATTTTATATTTTGAAAGAGCTCTCCTGAGGAGTCTGAGTCACAGCCAGCTTTGAGAATAGCGCTCTGCTTAACCTTGCCATACATAAGGAAATGTGAGTCTTGGAAGGTTTAAATTAAAGCTAATAGTGAAAGGCCATATCCTAAAAGAAAAAGATATTCTGACAGAAGACAGAAAGTTCAGAAAGGACCATCAGTCACAGGCCCCTACCTTTTTGACCAGTAAGTTGAGAGGAGCCAGACATTCAGGAGTGTTGTTTCGGGTGTTGTTCACCACGCAAGAGACTGGATGGAAGGCGATGTTCTCTGTGGGGTGGATTAACTTCAGAGCTTCCTGAGTGGAGACCTCACCAAAGTCAAGCCATTTAGAAACTTCCTCCTCTCCATCTAATATGGCAGGCATCCTAGTCAGTGAGGCAGAGATATTAGCTGGGAGGTAGAGGGAGGGTAGAGACAGAAGGGAGACCTGAGTCAGCACGAATCATCCTAAGGAAAAGCTTGTCCTCTCTCTACACCTCATGTGCCGATTTGCTGCCAAGTGTCCCCTGACCACAACTTGACAGGGCACGAAATTCAACCCTAGAAGAGCTAGCTTACAAATTTTCATGGCAAAGACAATGAATAGTGCTATGACTGGATCCAGTGCACTCCAGTGTACATCCTGATTGGTGAACTTTCTAGGACTAAGCCTAGAATTAAAGGGACAATTTGTCTATCAGTAATAATCTCTAGATTTACAGTAAGAAAGAGTTATTCACATAATTGTGAACTCTAGGAAACTACGCCTCAGGAAGCAAGGATGCTGCTGCCTAAGATGACTCCTGGAGATAGTAGGAAAAGATTCTATGTTTAGCTTCCAGTTTTATGTCCTAGGCCAATGTGAAGCATGCCACACATTCACTGGTGGGTGGCACAGTTGATTTTAGGAGATAAATGCATGAACATCTATTTTAATAATTAAAAGTCGTAACTTCAACAAATCAAACATGTACTTTAAAAAATACTTTACAATTGGGGCGCCTGGGTGGCTCAGTGGGTTAAGTGTCTGACTCTTGATTTTTGGCTCAGATCATGATCTCAGGGTCATGAGATGGAGCCCCACACCGGGCTCCACGCTCAGTGGGAGTCTGCTTGAGATTCTTTCCCTCTGCCTCTTCCCCCTGCTCGCTAGCTCTGTCTCAAATAAATAAATAAATCTTAAAAAAAAATTTAGTTTCTGATGAATGGCATCTCTGCATTGTATTATATAGTTCAGTTGGAATTAGTTGGGAGCGCTTTACTTTTTTTCTTTTTCTTTTAAGATTATTTATTCGACAGAGGAGAGAGCGAGCGAGAGCAAGAGCAAGGGGAGCGGCAGACAGAGGGAGAAGCAGACTCCCCGCAGAACAGGGAGCTCAACCTGGGGCTCGTTCCCAGGACCCTGAGATCATGACCTGAGCCGAAGGCAGACACTTAACCAACTGAGCCACCCAGGTGCCCCTGCTAATGCTTGTTTTTAAAATGTCGCCTGTTCCAATGTGACTGCTATGTTAGAGAGCAATTTCAGCATAATAAAAATTTTGTGTTTATAGTTTTGTCTGTGAGAAACACAAGGTGAACGCACAGGCAACTGCACCAAGCTGAACGGAGCCTTCTAGGAACACAAAGAATGCACACGTACACACACCTCAAACATTGACAGCTACTGCGTTGTGAATCACTACATGTTATCTTCCAAAGTTGTGTTTTGCTCTTATTTTGCATTTGTGAACTTCTCCCTATATAAAAAACCCTCTTCATTCAACATCTCACACATGTCAAAGCTTTGTAGCTCAAAACATGTGAAGCAGTGCATGTAGGTGGAAAATTTTTAAGTACTGACAAGAAGCTTGAACTATTAGAGCATCTTCAAAGTAAAAAGAGAACATGTGGTATCTCCTTAGCAACAGACATAAAGGAATCCACCAGTGACAACATTGTGAAAATAAAAGGAATGTCTATGACTGCAACAACTTCAAGAAGTATCATGAAGTCAGTATCAATCAGGCCTAAAGGAACAGAAACAGAAACAATGAAGAGATTCTTTATCATATGGACTGAATGCCAAATAGTGAAAAAACTGCTTTCTCAAAAAGAGAATGCACTATCTGAAATACCACAGAAGTGGCTCCTCTGAGTGCTAGTAATGAATGGCTTGGTGGTTTCAAACAGTGATGGAATTTCCAAAGCTTTCAGTGTCAGGAGAAGATATGAACATGAATGAAAGTGTTGGAAGAATTTTCGGCAGTTAATAAAGTAGTTAATTGCAGAAGGGGGCTATACACTGGATCAAAATGTTCAATTTTGATTAAATACATATCTATTATAAATGCATGCCTTGAAGGAACATTTCTTTTTCTTTTTTAAGATTCTATTTATTTGACAGAAAAAGAGACAGCGAGAGAGGGAACACAAGCAGGGGGAGTGGGAGAGGGAGAAGCAGGCTCCCGCTGATCAGGGAGCCCGTTCTCCCTCTCCCATTCCCCCACTTGTGCTCTCTCGCTCTTTCAAATAAATAAAATCTTAAAAAAAAAAAAAAAGATTTTATTTATTTGAGAGAGAGCACGAGAGAGCAAGAGCACAGAGGAGAGTGAGAGGGAGAAGCAGACTCCCTGCTGAACAGAGAGCCCTTCATGGGGCTCAATCCCATAACCCTGAGACCATGACCTGAGCCAAAGGCAGACACCTAACCAACTGAGCCACCCAGGCACCCCCAACATTTCTTTTTTTACCCCCGAGATCAGATCATGACCTGAGCCGAAGACAAACATTTAACCAACTGAGCCACCCAGGCACCCCTTGAAGGAAAATTTCAAAGGCAGAAAAACATGCCCCAGGATTTAAGGCCACAAAAGAGCACAAATTTTGCGTAATCTTCCCTCCATTTCACGATAGCTTATAAGCTACAATTTCTCTGACACTCATTTTCCACAAGCAAATTCTGGAACTTTCTAAGGTAAAGTGCCATATTTAATGTAGTATCTATGTAGACAACTGTGGTACTGTTTTTAATAGATCCCTATTATTTTTTAACGTGTTCCTGATAAATTTTTAGGTGTTGTCCCCCTAACCCTGCTTTTTCCATACGTTCTTGGGTTTTCACTGTACAGTCTGGCACAATGTAGTGACTTTTAGGAATGCACGTCGTATTATAGCCAAACTGACCATAACTGTATTTTGCAAAGCAATTGCTACCCTCTAAACTTGTGCACTGAATCCAAAAGCTACTTATCTAAAAGCAGAGTACAAACCCTCCTCTGAATCCTTTCGGACCCAGGGATAAGAACTGTGACTTGCCTAGGGTGAATGTCATTCAAAGTTTTGCAGGAATCGACTGTGATGATGGTGTAGGAATACAGGAGGTCTCCTTCTGGGGACTCCCAGCAGTCAAAGATCCCCGCCATTGTCAGCAGCCTCCAGTTGTCCCAGACTTTCTCCCAGTGCTCGGGACTGTCCACGGCACCAACATTACCTGACTGGAAGCAAAATACATGGGCAGATTAATACTCAGCAGCCCCCTCCTACACATAGGTTGGGTACTACTACAGACTTAACATGGCAATCATCTTACAAGTACTTCAGCCCATGTGTTATTAACTCCTCTTGACCCACTGTCCCAAAAGTAAGAAGTTTAATGGCAAGTACCCACTGAAGCTATGGATTTATGGATCCTTAATGCTTTCAGAATACAATCCAACATCACCAATGGGCATTCAGGCCTTTCACAATCCAGCCCATCATTCTAGCTTTTACTAATAATTTTAATTTGAGGGGCGCCTGGGTGGCTTAGTCAGTTGAGCGTCTGCCTTCAGCTCAGGTCATGATCCCAGGGTCCTGGGATCGAGCCCTGCATCAGGCTCCGTGCTCAGCAGAGAGCCTGCTTCTCCCTCTCCCTCTGCCTGCCTGTTCTGCCTACTTGTGATCTCTCTCTGTCTGTCAAATAAATAAATAAAATCTTAAAAAAAAGATAAAATAATTTTAATTTGAACCAAATCCAGCGGTCTATAAATTAAGCCTGTGTGCAATTTCATGCCTTTTTATCTTGCCAGAGCAACTTCCTCTGCCCAAAATGTCCTGCCATTTCTCATCATGCCAGCTCCTACTTGCCATTTAAGATTCAGTTCAAGACCCAGAATACAGAAAGCTGGGAAGAGTACCCCCTCCACCCTAACAATAAGAAAAGAGCTAGATAATCTACAAAAATCATAACTTTTCATTTTTATTATTTTATCTTTTTTTATTTTTTTTATTTTCAAGCCCCACGTGGAGCCCAGTGTGGGGCTTGAACTCATGAACCTGAGATCCAGACCTATCATATCAAGGGTTGGACGCTTAACCGACTGAACCACCCAGGCGCCCCCAAAATCATAACTTTTCTTAAACTCATCAGAAAACTGAGGTCACTGGGCAACCAACTGGCGTGAACTTTAGGAGAAGACAGGGGCCTCCAAGGGAAGATAGAGACATAAGTACTGGCTGACTGGTGGCAAGAGGAGAAAGACAAGGCCTTCATTCAGATAAAATTATTACCAAATTGCTAAAAGCAGTGTATGGGCTGGCCTGAGAGCCCAGAACCCCTGGGAGCTGTGGATGTCTGGGGAGTTCGCATCAGCTTGCTGTTTTTTGGTTTTTTTTTTTAATTTAAAGATTTTATTTATTTATTTGACAGAGAGAGAGACAGCGAGAGAGGGAACACAAGCAGGGGGAGTGGGAGAGGGAGAAGCAGACTTCCCGCTGAGCAGGGAGCCCGATGCGGGGCTTGATCCCAGGACCCTGGGATCATGACCTGAGCTGAAGGCAGACGCTTAACGACTGAGCCACCCAGGCGCCCAGCTTGCTGGTTCTTCTCCATCAACTTCCCCAGCTGCTCACAAGAAAGATGGGGGCAGAGCAGGAGACTAGAGAAAGCCTGCCTTGCTGGTGCATGCCTAGAGGAGGGGAGCTCTCTTATATCAGGAAAGGCATGAAAGCCTCACCCAGTCATTTCTCCTCTAAGGAGCAAAAGCCTTAAGGGGCCAGGGTATGGGTAATAAAGCCTACTGCCCCTAAGATACAGGTAAAGACCCAATGAGTCTGGGGAAAGGTAAATGAAAAATCCCTCTACTCCCCTGGGGAAGGAGTAGGATCCCTGAGAAAGCCTGAGCCTGACAGCCAGGGCCACAGATCTGCCTGAGAATGAGGCTGTATGAAGACAATGAACACTCTCCCACCCTTTATATCAGCAAGCATCACATGGACAGGAACAGCAGCCTAATTCTAGGGAAGGGGCAAGAGCATAGAGAGACCCTTTCCAAAGCACAGGCCTAAAAGGGAGGTACTACAGCTGAAAGAAGCAGGGCTACTGAGAAAAACTGTCTGGAGAATCACCCTTACCCTGAACACAAGATGGCACAGAGAAATTTAAAGCCTACAGTGAGTAAAGGTAATTGTAACAACAAACCCAGTTCAACTCCTAATAAGATCGGCTCAACCTCACACACTAATGGCCTATTAGAAGGATAACTGTATCCATTCCCAGACATAATTATTTATCTCAGTCTCTATGTATGGCAATCAATCAAAAATTACAAGACAAACAAAAAAGCCAGAAAACCCAATGAACTGCCAAGAGATATAGAAATCAACAGAACCAGACTCAAGATATTTCTTTTCCCGGGGCGCCTGGGTGGCTCAGGCGGTTAAGTGTCTGCCTTCGGCTCAGGTCATGATCCCAGGGTCCTGGGATCGAGCCCTGCATCGGGCTCCCAGCTTGGCGGGGAGCCTGCTTCTCCCTCTGCCTGCCGCTCCCCTTGCTTGTGCTCTCTCTTTATCTCTCTCTATCTCTCTCTGTAATAAATAAATAAAATCTTAAAAAAAAAAAGATATTTCTTTTCCCAAATACTAAAGCTATCAGAAAGGGAATTTAAAATAAGTTTAATTAGTATGTTAAAGGCTCTTGTAGAAAACGTAGACAACATACATTAACAGAGAAAAAATCTTGGCAAAGTAAGAAAGAAGACTTGACAATAAAAACTACCCAAACTAATGCACAGAGAAAAATAAAATACACAGAAGAGAACATTCAAGAACTATGGGACAATATCAAATTGTCTAATATGTGTAATTAGAATCCCAGAAAGTGAAGAGCAATGGGTAAGAAGAAATACCTGAATATATGATGGATGAAAATTTACCAAAAATTATGAAAGCATCAAATCACAGATCTGAGGGGGCTCAGAGAACATGCCAAACACACAAACACACAATGTATAAAAACTACACATATCATATTCAAACTGCTGAAAACCAAAGAGAAAATCTTGAGGGCATTAGGCAAAGAGGATGTTAGAAGCACACATTACAAACAGAAGAAAAAAGATAAAAATTACAGTAGACTTCTCAAAAGAAACTAGAAGAGCCAGAGGCAATGGAATATTTTTTTTTAAGTGCTGGAAAAAAACCCAAAAAACTGCCAACCCAGAATTCTATACAAAGTGAAAACACCATTCAAAAATGCAGACAGTGATGCCAGGTGCTGGGGGCAGAAAAGGACTAAAAATGTGCACGGGGGAGAAAAACCACAAGAAGCTCTTAACTCTAGGAAACAAACTGAGGGTTGCTGGAGGGGAGGTGGGTGGGGGGATGGGGTAATGGGGTAATTGGGTGATGGACATTAAGGAGGGCATGTGATGTGATGAGCACTGGGTGTTATACACAACTGATGAATTACTGAACACTACATCTGAAACTGATGATGTACTGTATGTTGGCTAATTGAATTAAAAAATGGGCATGAGGTTTCTTTTTGGGGTGATAATAATGTTCTGAAATTAGACAGTGATGATGGTTACCCAACATTTTGAATACTAAAACCACTATACACTTTAAAAGGGTGAATTTTATTAAATGTAAGTTATAGCTCATAAAGAGAATCATGATGATTAAAAAAATGAACTAGATGGTTTTTTGGACAAACAAAAATAGAATTCATTACCTGCAGGCCTACACTACAAGAGGTATTTTTTTTTAAAAGATTTTATTTATTTATTTGACAGAGAGAGAGATAGAGAGAGCAGGAACACAAGCACGGGGAGCGGGAGAGGGAGAAGCAGGCTTCCCGCCGAGCAGGTAGCCCGATGCGGGGCTCCATCCTAAGACCCTGGCATCATGACCTGAGCCGAAGGCAGACGCTTAACGACTGAGCCACCCAGGCACCCTACTACAAGAGGTATTAAAAGAAGTTCTTTAAGCTTAAGGGATATGATACCAGATAGAAACTTGGATCTACCCAAAAAGTAAAGATCCATGGAAATGGCTAAAAATTAGGGTAAATGTAAAACGTATTTTTTATCACTCTAAAATATAATTGACTAAAGCAAAATAGTAGCATGTATTGTTGAGTTTATAGCATATGAAAAAGTAAAACCTATGACAATATACCAAAAGATGGGAGGAATCAGGAATATACTGTTATAAAGTTCTTATACTACACAAGAAGCAGTTTATTCTTTGAATGCAGATTATTAATTTAAAATGTATCCTATTGGGACGCCTGGGTGGCTCAGTCGGTTAAGCGTCTGCCTTCAGCTCAGGTCATGATCCCAGGGTCCTGGGATCGAGTCCCACATTGGGCTCCTTGCTCAGCGGGAGCCTGCTTCTCCTCTGCCTTCCGCTCCCCCTGCTTGTGCTCACTCTGACAAATAAATAAGTAAAATCTTAAAAATAAAAATAAAATGTATCCTAGAGAGCAGCTATCAAAAACATTTTTTAGAGGCGCCTGGGTGGATCAGTTGAGTGTCTGCCTTTGGCTTAGGTAACAATCCCAGGGTCCTGGGATCAAGCCCCACATTGGGCTCTGTTTGGTGGGGAGCCTGCTTCTCCCTCTCCCTCTGCTTGCTGCTCCCCCTGCTTGTGCGTGCTCTCTCTCTCACTCACTCTCTCTCAAATAAATAAATAAAATCTTTTTTTTTAAGACTTTGTTTATTTGACAGCGAGAGAGGGAACACAAGCAGGGGGAGTGGGAGAGGGAGAAGCAGGCTTCCTGCTGAGCAGGGAGCCCGATGCAGGGCTCGATCCCAGGACCCTGGGATCATGACCTGAGCCGAAGGCAGACGCCCAACGACTGAGCCACCCAGGCGCCCCTAAATAAATAAAATCTTAAAAAAAATTTCTTAAAGAAGTAAAAATAATAAGCCAACAGTGGAGACAAAATAGAATCATAAAAAGTACTCAATTTAAAAGCAGCCAGGAAAAAAATGAGAAAAGGAAAAAAAAGCTAATGAAACAGAAAACAACTAGCAAAATAGTGAATTTTTAACCCCATCAGATTGATAATTATATCAAATGTAAATCTTCTAAACACCCAAAATTCCTTCCTCTAGGAAGCCTTCTGTGATGCCCCAGTCTGAGTTATATGCTCTCCTCTATGCCCCCATAACCTTACAAGCATGCCTTCCTTGAGCATTAGCCTGTGACTGTTGACTTGGGTGTCTTGGCAGTCGAGCTTCAAGGATAGAAAGCATGTCTTCTGAACTTCCAGGAGACTAGCAGCAGGACCATATACAATGGTATATGGTTAGTAAGTGTCCATTGAACAAACAGATACATTTTTAAGTAGGCTCCATGGCCAGCTAGAGCCCAGTGTGGGGCTTGAACTCAAGACCCTGAGATCAAGACCTGAGCCAAGATCGAGAGTTGGATGCTTAACTGACTGAGCCACCCAGGCGCCCCCAGATACATTTTGATAGGGAAGAAAAATTAGATAGAATTGAGAACGTGCCATCCTACTTAATCCACACAAGTGCTTAAAAGTCTCTCAAGAAGAGTGCCAGAGGGGGCGCCTGGGTGGCTCAGCCGTTAAGCGTCTGCCTTCGGCTCAGGTCATGATCCCAGGTCCTGGGATCGAGCCCCGCATCGGGCTCCCTGCTCCACCGGAAGCCTGCTTCTCCCTCTCCCACTCCCCCTGCTTGTGTTCCCCCTCTCACTGTGTCTCTCTCTGTCAAATAAATAAATAAAATCTTTAAAAAAAAAAAA
>NC_138369.1:49055244-49088725 GCF_054177405.1 Leptonychotes weddellii | reverse complement strand
TTTTTTTTTTTTAAGATTTTATTTGTCAGAGAGAGAGAGAGCACAGGCAGGGGGGGAATAGCAGGCAGAGGGAGAAGCAGGCTCCCCGCTGAGCAAGGAGCCCAATGTGGGGCTCGATCCCAGGACCCTGGGATCATGACCTGAGCCGAAGGCAGACACTCAACCAACTGAGCCACCCAGGCATCCCTTGAAAACAATTTTAATGATTTATCATGATGTGAGTAACTTGAGGTCTTCAGCATTTATTAGAATGTAAGACATACTGCTTGGGTAGGGTGGGGGATACAAAGAAGTTTAGTCTGTGAACGGTTACTTAGTGCCTATGAGAGAGACATAGTGCTAGGCCTAGCAGTTCATGTGGTCCTAGCTCTCAAGAAGCACAGGTCACAGACAATGATAATACAGTGAGGTACATGCTATGATCAAGGCATGCAGAGGGTGCCGTGGGGCACATGCAAAAGTGTTTAACCTCAAAGGGCTTGCACGATAACATGCAAGGCCACAAAGACATAAAAATATTAATAATTTGAGATACAATAGGCTAATGGCCATATAAGTGGGACAGATGAAAAGTAGCAAAGGAGTTCAGTGGAGAGTGATCTGTGAGAGATGGAATGGATAAGTTACCAACTCCTCAGAAGGAGCAAAAAGACAGGGGTGGGGTGGGGTGGTTCTTTAATTAGATCCCACAGGAGGTACAGAATTCAGACAAAGAGATGGGAGGGAAGACCAGATGTAAAATTATGTGAACAGGGGTGCCTGGCTGGCTCAGTTGGGAGAAGCACATGACTCTTGATCTTGGGGTTGTAAGTTTGAGCCCCTCAATGGGTGCAGAGATTATTAAAAGCAAACAAACTTTAAAAAAATTAAATGAACAAAGGGGCAATGTCAAGAATGGGTAGGAAGTGGTTTTGTGCAGCAAAGTAATATAATAGCAAGCCTGAGGATGCTATTTTTTGGAGGGCCTGCTTACAAGGTTGGCCCTCAGCATCTAGGAACTTGGATTTTGAGTTTTCCCCCTTTCCTAACTGATAAGGATGGTTTGGTTTACTGTGTCTAGTCTGTGCAAAAATGAGGTTTATGCCTAGCATCTGCTTTCCTTCTGAGAGTCTGGAATTTTGGTGCTTGCTAGGCAGAGTACCCAATAAAAACCTTGGGCTTTCGGGGGGCTGGCTCAGTCCATGTGACTCTTGATTTCAGGGTCATGAGTTCAATCCCCATGTTGGGTGTGGAACCTATTTAAAAAAATAAAATAGAGGGTGCCTGGGTGGCTCAGTTGGTTAAGTGACTGCCTTCGGCTCAGGTCATGATCCTGGAGTCCCGGGATCGAGTCCCGCATCGGGCTCCCTACTCGGCAGGGAGTCTGCTTCTCCCTCTGACCCTCCTCCCTCTCATGCTCTCTGTCTCAAATAAATAAATAAAATCTTGAAAAAAAAAAAATAAAGAAAAAAAATAAATAAAATAGGGGCGCCTCAGTGGCTCAGTGGGTTAAACGTCTGCTTTCGGCTCCAGTCATGATCCCAGGGTCTTGGGATCGAGCCCCATATTGGGCTCCCTGCTCAGTGGGTACCCTGCTTCTCCCTTTCCCACTCCCCCTGCTTGTGCTCCTCTCTCTCTCCCCCAAATAAATAAAATCTTTAAAAAGATAAAATATTTTTTTAAGGATTTATTTATTTGAGAGAGAGGAGTGCGTGCCAGAGTAGGGGGAGAGACAGAGGGAAAGAGAGAGAATCCTCAAGCAGATTCCCCACTGAGCATGGAGCCCGATGCGGGGCTCAATTCTAGGACTGAGATCATGACCTGAGCCCAAATCAAGAGTTGGCCCCTTAACCGACTGAGCCACCCAGGTACCCTAAAATAAAATCCTTAAGAACAAAATGGAACAAAACAAAGCAAAACAAAACAAAAAACCACCTTGGACTTTCAGTTCCTAATGGGTTGCCCCGGGCAGAAACACTGCACATTACATTTTTCATTGCTGGAGAAGGAACATGCCTGGTGTAGCCCCCCTCACAGGAAGGAGGGAAGACAAGGAAGACTGTGCATGGATTTTTTCCCAGATTCCTAGTGGTGTCTTTTTCCCTTGCTGATTCTATTATGTATCCTTCCACTGTAACAAACCTTAGCCTTAATATGCCTTATATGTTGAGTCCTTCCTAATGAACCTCCAAATGTGGGGGTACCCTTGGGGGGACCCCAACACATGGTTGTTAAAATTTGGGGAGTAACTGGCCCCTTGAGAACTTGATTAAATCTACAGATTAAAACGCCTACTTATGCGTGCATGCACGTGCATACACACACACACAGACACACTATTCTATATGGTGTGCAGAAGAGTGCATTCTGGGTGCTACCATGATGGTCTGGGGGTAAGGATATGGTGGGTCTCATGATGGTAGTAAGAATAAAAGACACCAAAAGACAGACTAAAAACAAAATTGTGATGGTAAATGGAAAAGAAAACAGGACTGATTAAATTTTCAAGCCTAGAAGAATGAGCAAAAGAAAAAAATCTGAAGAGGGGCTTGATTTGGGGAAAGATGTGTTGATTTAAGATAATAGTGGGACATCTATAGCAGTTGTTTTATTTTCAAGTCTGTAGCTATAGCAGTTTAAAGAAACGGTTGCAAAATCTTTGACACTCCTCTCACTGAGAGCTGGAGGTGTATGTTCCCTCCCCTTAAATCTGGATGGGCCCGTGATTCACTTGTAACCAACATAATGTGGCACAAGTGACACTGTATGATTTCTAAGACTAGGTCAGAAAATGTGTGTCAGCTTCTTCCTCGCTTGCGGAGACACTCCTTCTGAAGCTCTGAGCTGCCAAGTAAGAAATCCAGCCACCCTAACACTGTCATGCTGAGAGGAAGCCCAGGCTACACGGAGAGGACACACATAAGTGTTCTGGTCAACAGCCTCAATTGAGAATCAATGCCAATTGCCAGGTAAGTGAGTGAAAATACCTCTAGATCAGAGGCTGGCAAATTTTTCTGAAATGGCCAGATACTAAGTATTATAGATTTTGCAGGTCATACAGTCTCTATTGCAACTATAATATAACTACTGTTACAGGGACAAAACAGCCCTAGATAACAGATAAATGAATGGATGTTTTTGTGTTCTGTAACATTCCTGCTCTAGATGATTCTAGTCCCAAATGCCAGGTCTTCTCAGGTGAAGCTCAGACTTCAAGGAAGAGACAAACCACACCTGTAATGCTCTGTCCTCATCCCTCACTGGTGAACAGAACAAAAAGTTTGTTTAAAGTCACTAGAATAAGGGGCGCCTGGGTGGCTCAGTCGGTTAAGCGTCTGCCTTCGGCTCAGGTCATGATCCCAGGGTCCTGGGATCGAGCCCCGCATCAGGCTCCCTGTTCGGCGGGAAGCCTGCTTCTCCTTCTCCCTCTCCCACTCCCCCTGCTTGTGTTCCCTCTCTTGCTGTGTCTCTATCAAATAAATCAATAAAATCTTTAAAAAAAAAAAAAAGTCACTAGAATAAAATCCAATACAGCTATTTATTATGTCCAACAAGCACTCAGAGATATGGAATTAAAGCTTAGGAGAGAGGCAGCATAGTACAAATAATGGGTCAGCAAACTTTCTCTGTGAAAGGCAGATAATAAATATTTTTGGCTTTGTGAATCCATATAGTCTCTGTTGCAGTGACTCAAGCAACTCAACTCTACTGCCACTGGTATTATGAAAGCAGACAAAGAATGAAGGAGCGTGGCTGTGTTCTAATAATACTTTACAAGAACAGGCAGTGGGCTAGATTTGATCCGAGGACCAGTTTGCCAACCCCTGGTATAGAGGAAAAAATAAAGCCTTTACAAGAAGACCCTGGTTCAAAAATCCCATCTCTGCTACTTACGAGGTTGAACTAGTCTCAACTTCCTGGACCCTCAACGTTCCTTATCTGTCAAAATAGAGTGAACAATACCTACTTTGCCGGATCATTTAAATGCATGACATGAAATAAGCACACAGATTATAGTTTAGTATTTTTCTAAGTTTAGAATTAAAAACAAAGAGTAAAATTTTCTATGTGAAGGTGACTGTTAAGGTCGTAAGGACAAAGTTTCTTAGAAAGTAAATCAGGGCTCCTGGGTAGCTCAGTCAGTTAAGTGTCCAACTCTTGATTTTGGCTCAGGTCATGATCTCAGGGTCTTGAGATTGAGCCCTGCATAGGGCTCTGTGCTCAGAAAGGAGTCTGCTTGAGATTCTCTCTCTCAAATAAATAAATCTTAAAAAAAAGTAAATCAAGCACAGGATTTAACCTGGGGGTACAAAAAGAAAACAGAGAAATGAAGGAAAACAGAATCTAAGAAAAAGTACCTAGAGAAATGAAAGTAGAATGAGAAAGAATGAGTAGAAAGAGAAAAGTCAAGAGGATACAATTCTAAGATAAGAATCATCAGCGGTGGTACTGTCTCCAAAAGGCTTCCCTTTTGTTTAAAGCTAATCTCTCCATTGTGCTCCTTATAAAATCCTGTCCTCTTACTTCCAAAATCTTGCCTTATCAGATAATCTCCTTCTCTCTCTCTCACACACATACACACACTCCATTTTCATTATTCATGGCAGTTAGGTTCTACAAAGTCACTGTGGACACCGAATTAGTGAATAGTGGAATACTGAACTGCTGCTCTTAGGGGAAATACAGGGTTAGGTTCCCACCTACCTACAGAGACATTTTTATCAACTGAGCAGTATATAACCTTGTTCTGTATTTCTGTTTAAAGACACTTTAATACATATAGTTGATTCATTAATGTTGAATTCATGACCAACAGCACTGTAATTCATGCCTGAATGATGTTTATCTAATATGTTTTTCCCTGTAAGGCATATTACAACCTTCTTGCACTTAAGAATACAAACCAGCACTTTAGCGTTATGCTTGGGGACAATTTTAAACAGTGAAATCACCAACAAGAAGCACAGGAATGCAAAAAACATAGCACTAAATCAACTCCAAGAAGGGTACTTGTTTACAAGGTAAGAGCTAAAACAAGAAGGTAGAGCTTTGCTGGGAATGTGTACATTGGGTGACTCAATTTCCTCTATTCTATACGTCCATGAACGACTTCAAAAGCAACATGAGTATTATTTTGGGGAATACAAATCATTTTAGAAAGTAGGCAAATCTGCAACTTGAAATGTACAAAATAATGAGGATCAACTGTGTGTATGTATATATGTGTATACATGTGTGTGTATTCTTCCCCTTAAAGACAGAGGAAGCCTGGTTATATTGTATGCCAAGAGGGAGGAAAAACAAAGGCAATTAATGAGCATGCACTGTAAGTAAGGAAAAGACTACCCTGGAAGAAATGGTAGCATAGCTGAACTTAACATGAATTTGCTCCTTGGTGAGTTACAGACACAGACTATACCAGGTGGAGTTGTCACACAAAGTAAACTTTATTTGCAGCAAATAAGATGGGGGTAAGTGGAGATGGGGGTGTGGTGAGTCCGTTCCTTTTATTTAGGGTTAGGATGAATATTCAGAAAGGGGAGCTTTATCATCGCCTGTAAAAGTGGGCATAAGGTTGCGCAGACGTACTTTGAAAACTTGCCTATAATGCATCTTATGTTATGTTAATGAAGCCTGTGCTCCAACTAGGGCAGAGGCTTTAACATTATAAAGAAGCAGAGGTAACTGTAGGATAAGGGTAAAGGGGCTATGCACAGGCTCTGAAGCGGGAATAAACTGGGTGGGGCTTGGGATCATTATCTCAAGCAAGGAATGCAGGACCTTGTTTACTTCTGAAACAGCACTGGGAGTTTTACCACTGATTTGCCTCTGATAAGGTTAGGCTATTTCCTGGCCTGGTAGACACTGTTAGTTTTGCATTCCCTTTGTTCCCTTAAAATCCTTAACTATTGAGGTTGTTTTTTTTTTTTTTTTTTTGGTGGGTTAATTCTGACACCTCCTGGGAAGTTTTGCAAGAAGTGAGCTTAGGGTGCCTGGGTAGTTCACTCCGTTGAGAGTCCTCTTGATGTGGACCGGGTTCATGGTCTCAGGGTTGTGAGGTCAGACTCTGTGCTCAGCTGGGAGTCGGCTTGAGAGCCTCTCTCTCCCTCTGCCCCTCTTCTCCCCCACCCCCTGCACACTCTCCCTCAAATAGATAAAGTTTTTATTTTTGGGCGCCTGGGTGGCTCAGTTGGTTAAGCGACTGCCTTCGGCTCAGGTCATGATCCTGGAGTCCCTGGATCGGGTCCCGCATCGGGCTCCCTGCTCGGCAGGGAGTCTGCTTCTCCCTCTCCCACTCCCCGTTTGTGTTCCCTCTCTCGCTGTGTCTTTCTCTGTCAAATAAATAAAATCTTTAAAAAAAAAAAAAGATAAAGTTTTTATTTTTAAAGATTTCCATTTATCTAAGAGAGAGAGCGCGTGCGTGCGAGGAGCAGGAGTGGGGGGGAGGGGCAGAGGGAGAGGGAGAAGCAGACTCCCCACTGAGCAGGGAGCCTGACTTGGGGCTGGATCCCAGGACCCAGAGGTCATGACTCCAGCTGAAGGCAGATGCCCAACCAACTAAGCCACCCAGGTGCCCCAATAAATAAAATCTTTAAAAAAAAAAAAGTGTGCTTAGGCAAGCAAAGCCAGTAGGACACAGATCACAGAAAATAGCTGGGGGCCTAAAATGACTTCTCTTGCGTCATGAAAGCTATGTCTCATCTTTCTTTTTCTGGGGACCCCCCTAACTATTTCTGTTTAAAGTAGGGTAGAGAATGTAAATCCAAGTGTTAATCTCATGTGAGATAGGAGGAAGAGAAAGAATGTACAGGGCTTTTGGGGCGCCTGGGTGGCTCAACTGGTCTTGATTTTGGCTCAGGTTGAAAACTCTTGAGTTGTGAGATCAAATGCTTTGGGCTCTGTGATCAGCAGGGAGTTTGCTTGAGATTCTCTCCCTCTGCCCCTCCCCACACTAATGCACACGTGTGTTTGCTCTGTCTTTTGAAATAAATCTTAAAACAAAACGAAGAAAAACAGCTTTTGTGAATCCTCTCTTCAAGAATCAAATGTGCCTTCCAAGCAGAAGAGCCCCCTATCCAAAGCATAAATGAGATAACAGTATAGAATGGTCATTTAAATGATCTCTGATCAGGAATTTGCAAAACAACAATACTCTAAATTTGACATTCTCAACATGCAATTTGACAACCCTTCCCCACCACCAAGATCTAACAGGGAGAAAGGGGGGTATGCTGCTGGCATCTGGTGGGTAGAGGCCAGTAATGCTGCTAAACATTCTGCAATGCACAGGACAGCATCCCATCCAAAATGTCAAGAGTGCCAAGGTTGAGAAATCCTACCTTCCAAATCCCACTGATCATCACCTTTAATGTTAGTGTGTTCACTGGACAATTCTAAGCCAAACCCAAACACGAGGCTGCCCCCTAATGGGAACAATAAGTAGAAAATGGCTGAGAAGCCAAAATACTGAAAATATTGCTCAATATTAGTCATCTTTTCCTTCTACCCTTTTGGACTTGTGACCAGAACAGCTGGTAGAGCTGGGGTAGATAAATGAAAGAGGAAGTAATTTGCAAATAGTGGTTTCAAATGCAAATGCTGCAATCTATACACATGTGCTGGCCACTGATACATATTAATGATCAGCTTAAATGATTCTAATTTTGTTTTACAACTTACAGGTTTGAGACAAATGTAACCTTATTTATCAAAATTAGGAAACCCCAGCAATCTTAACAAAATTTATTAGCGATGTGGAGTCAAAATACTACATTAGTAAATTCATACCACTGATGGAAAGGGAGGGAAGCTATGTTTGCTAGGAGCTCCACCTTCTCCATTCCTAGTTCCAGGAAGCATCCACTGGAGTGGTTACGGAAAGTGGTCTGGACCTCAGTCCCAGCTCTGTCCCCTCACTTACTGGGTAACCTAAGACAAGTCACAATATCTCTACACTTCTGTCTTTACATCTGTTAAACAAATTTTTCTTCCAGCTAACATTCATTCTATAATTCTAAAGACGTGATATAGAGAGAACCAAGGCTAAAAAAGGCACATACATTTAATCCGTCTCTCTTTTCACTTCAATTAGGCCTTCTTTTGAAACACGTTTTATTATTCTTTTCCAGTTAAGGTTCCCCATGATACTTGTTTATTTTGATTTCCCTCTCATTAAAAAGGTTTTTAGTTTCAACAGGGAAGGATGCACTCAGTAAAAACAGCTCAAGAATAAACTATTTCATGTATATGGCTTCATTCAACCAAAAAGATCGTGTTATTTGGTATGCTTATTTCAAATAATATAGAAATGAACCTTGACTACAATATTATCACAAGAATTCTGATAAGTAGCAGGGGTACAACTGACTTTATAAAGTGATTTAAGTATTACAGATCAAACAGAATAAAAATCCAGGATGGAAACAATCATGATTTTTAATAACCTACCAAGGGCATTTAAAATGCTTAAGATACGGAGGGGCGCCTTGGTAGCACAGTCAGTTGAGCATCTGACTCTTGGTTTCAGCTGGGGTCCTGATCTCAGGGTCCTGGGATCAAGCCCCATCAGGCTCCTCGCTCAGTGTGGAGTCCGCTTGGGATTCTCTCTCTCTCCTTCTGCCTCTGCCCCTCCCGCTTGTGCTGTCTCTCTAAAATAAATACAGTCTTGGGGCGTCTGGGTGGCTCAGTCGTTAAGCATCTGCCTTCGGCTCAGGTCATGATCCCAGGGTCTTCGGATCGAGCCCCGCATCAGGCTCCCTGCTCTGCGGGGAGCCTGCTTCTCCCTCTCCCACTCGCCCTGCTTGTGTTCCCTCTCTCGTTGTGTCTCTCTGTCAAATAAATAAAATCTTAAATAAAATAAATACACTCTTAAGATAAATAAAATGCTTAAGACATGGAGAAACCATTCATTTCTGGAATTAAGCATTTTATTTACTGCATACTAGCACTGGTGCTCACGTGCATGCACACACGCCCACACACACATTCAGGAGATAAAGAACCAGAACATGATTATGAACTACTGGTCACTCCAACACTACAGAGGTAAATACTATAGAAACAATGAGTGCAAGTGAACTTCAGACAACCAAACCAACCGCATCTGTTCCTAGCTTCAGTAAAAGACAAACATAAACAGAAGCAGAAAAAAATAGAAACTTCATGTTAAGAAACCCAGAGGTGTTTCAGATTAGCTCGTCGTAATCCTGCTCTAGGCCTAGAGATTCTGGTTCATCTGGCCTGGTAAGGGGCAGGAAATCTTTTTTTTTTAAGATACTCAAATGACCCTGATGATCGGTGAGGTTTGAAAGATGCGGTCTTAAGCGTATTCAAATAGGGGGGCTCAAATAAATTTGGCATGCATTCCGATGAACCCTGAAATGAGCCCGAAGAACACTGCATCATCGTGTTTCCCCCCCCCCCAAAGATTTTATTTATTTATTTGACAGAGATAGCGAGAGAGGGAACACAAGCAAGGGAAGGGGCAGAGGGAGAGGCAGGATCCCCGCTGAGCGGGGAGCCCGATGCGGGGCTCGATCCCAGAACGCTGGGATCATGACCTGAACCGAAGGCAGACGCCCAACGACTGAGCCATCCAGGCACCCCACGGCATCATCTTCTAAGATGAGAAGATACCGATCAAACTTCTCTTTGCAGTGAGGTCCGGAGTGGTTCTCAACGGGGGGTCAGAACCCGTGAGCAGAGGTTGAGCGCGCGCCAAACCCGACCCAAGTGGATGAGCATTCCCTGCGGGCCCAGAAGCCGGCCCGGCACAGACACCAGCGGTTACCTTCTCAAAGTGCAGTCGCGACAGAAGCACTGGGCTGTTGGACTGAGGGCTCTTGTTGTACGAGGGGCAGTACTTGTCGGGGTCCTTCCACTCGGGGAGCCGCTGCCGGCCCTGCCGGTCCCGATAGGCGCAAACTCGGGCCAGCACATCTTTAGGCAGGTGACAGGAGGTGCGCCCGCACATGCTCCCGCGCGGCCCGGCACAGCCTGGAGACGAGAGCACGGCGGGGCGGTCGCGCTAGCTCACGGTCTCCCCGCCGCCAGCTCGTGCCAGCCTCGCCGAGACCGGATACACTGCGGGAAGGCGGCCCGCCCCGAGGCGCCATTCTTCAGCTCAGCCGGCGGCCGAGAGAGGCACGGGGGCGAGCTGCGGTCATTGCTGGAGCAGCACGCCCTGCCTCCGCCGGACCCTTTCCGGTCCGCCTACTCTCCTCCCCCACCCTCGGGGCACCGACTGCGGGCGGGGGGAGAGGCTCCCGCCCGCTAACCTCCAGGACTGCAGCCTGCGCCGCCAGGAGGCCGGCTCTCCGGGCGGGAACTCGACCTGCTCCCTAGGGCCAGGGCCCCCGCCGCCCCTCACGTCCACCTCGGCCGGGCCGCCCGCCCGCCCCCGCCTCACCTCACCTCACCTCACGTCCACCTCGGCCCGGCCGTCCGCCCGCCTCGCCTCACGTAACTCAGCTCGCCCCAGTCCCCCTCCACCCCGCCGCCAACTCCGCCTCACTTCACGTCCACCTCCGCCCTGCAGCCCACGACGCTCTCCTACCGCAGGCTCTTACACCCTGCGGGCCCGCGCTCTGGCGTCAGGCCCCGCCCCCAGCGCGGTCGGCCCCGCCCCCAAGTGGCGGGAGGTTCCCGCGGCGTCCCGCGCGCCCTGGAATCTGAATCAAAAGACCCCAAGGGAAGGCTATGACCCGGAGCCCCGCTCTCCTCCATCTTCGCCCTTCCCCCTGCGGGGTCCGCTCCGAGAGCTAGCCGCAAGAACGGGCTGGGGCCGGCTCACCCTCGCGGCGCTGGCAGAGACCCTCGATGTGTCCCAGGGAGCGTGAGGTGCCCTTGTTTGTATAGCGAGAGCCAGGACTAGGGCACCGGGTAGTTGTAGGGATAACAGGAAACATTCTCTTTACTTCGCAGTGAGGCTAACCGCCTCAGAGTTTTGGGCCAAAAATTGAGAAACAATCAGGAAAACGGCCATGAATCACACATCACTCTCATACTTCAGTGGGCACCAGAATGTGACTTTCCAGGGCCTTCACCTACTTCCCCAACCCCAAATCTGAATTTCTAAGGGTGAGGCCTAGATTTTTTAAAGAACAGGCTTTGCAGGCCTATTTCGGCCATGAAATTAGCAAAGCCACCTGGCTTTAGTTTAACAGCAGCTGAGGGGGCCTCTGAGCCTGCTCCCTTGGGACATAAACCAAGGATTTCTGCATCTTCAGCCAACAGAGTGCTCTCTAAGGGCTGTTCTTCCCCTCTAGGCATTCACTGAATTGGGTGCAGGCAAACCTCAGTGCACATGCTAGGAAACGCCCAAATAATCCACCCAAACCCTCTGAGGGCTCCATTCATCACCTAGAGAAGGAGGGCGATGGTGAGGATGCAAGAACAGGCACATGACCTCAGTGACTGCTGTCATGACCTGCACTGCCCCTGTTCTGGGGCTTGGAGAGGAGTGGGAGTGGTCTGACCTCAAGTACAGAAGCCAAAAGGCTGTGGGTGTGAACCGGATAGAGCAGGTGTTCTTGGTGGGGGCTCAGAAGGGGAAGTGGAAAGTGGAGCCCTTAAGCATGAGTCTGCAGAAGTAGCAGCCATTCAATAAATACATGCTGATTTATTTATATGGATAAGATGGTTTTCTTGGGGATAAATTCAAGAGGAGGTGCGAGCATTTTATTCATTTGCAATGTCCCTACCCTGACAGGCAGGGCAGCAGGTTCTAGGACAAGCTAAAATCATCCCCTATTTAAAAAAAGAAAAAAAGGTTACCCCCTGGCAGGCTTGGGGCAGGTATTAAATTTAAAAAAAAAAAATTTTTTTTCCCAGTGATTTCTAATTGTTTTTGATACAGAGGCTTGGGAAGGAGTTTCCACTGGATTCAGGATGAAGGCATGACTTCTGCGCAGTGTTGGGGGGAAAAGGATAGGAGTAGGGCTCATGCAGCCTGGCCTCTTAGCCCACAGATGCCAAGATGATGTCTACTGGCAGCTCCTCCGAACTTCTGGCTGTCACCTGCATTGTTACTGTGTCCAAAAGCAGCAGTCGGGAGCGCACCAAGATGTCATGACCTCCCCGGAACACACCTAGAGGGAAGACAGAAGTACAGGTGTGTAAGGAAGAAGGAAGCTGCAGAAGGTAGGTTGAGGGTGGCATTTGCAGCAACTGATCAAGGCAGCTGTGGTGTAGTGAAATGGGAATGGGTCTGGAAACAGGGGAGCTGGGCTGAAATCCCTAAGTGAGATCTTGTGCAAGTCACTTTACCTCTCTGAGCCACAGTAGCCTCAACTACAACGTAGAGGAGATGATTATACTAACCGTTTTTTGTTTTTTTTTAAGCTTTGCCAGGTGCAAATGAATTAATGAACATACAAAGTTTCTACCTGGCATCACAGAGGCTCTCATGCATGTTGGCTAAATCTAAGAGCACAGATGTAGGGACAGCCCCTCCATGACAAAACCGCACTGCAGGTGCCTGCAAGACCCAGGGGACTGCTTCAGTTTGGCCAGAAACATCCGCTTGGGGTCTATCAGCTGTGAGCACTGAAGCAGAGCTGCCTCCCAACCCTGTTTATAAACACTCAGCAAAAAAAATATCTCCCATTTCATTTTGTTTAATTTTAGGTGTGACAACTGTATTGCTCCCACCCCTCCCCCCTTTTTTTTAAAGACTTTATTTGACAGAGAGAGACAGGAGAGAGGGAACACAAGCAGGGGGAGTGGGAGAGGGAGAAGAGGGCTTCCCACTGAGCAGGGAGCCCGATGGGGGGCTCAATCCCAGCACCCTGGGATCATGGCCTGAGCTGAAGGCGATGCTTAACGACTGAGCCACCCAGGCACCCCTGCCCCCACCCCTTTAAACAAAGCACTATTATCTCTTAGAGAAATATACAGAGGTATTTACATACAAAATGCTATCTCTGGAATTTTCTTTAAAAGAACCTGGGGTGGGGAGTAGAGTGAGTGGCGGTATAGATGCTGTTAGTTGTTGAAGCTGGAGGATGAGCACATGAGGGTTCACTGTACTATTCAATTTTTGTGTAAGTTTGAAAATTTACATGTTGACTTCTTAAAATGCCATTCCTATTAGAAAAGACCAACCAACCCAGTAGAAAATTAGAGAAAGGATATGGAAATAATTCACAGAAAAAGAAATACAAACAAGCACACATATTTGGAAAGATGCTTAACTTCATTCAATATACAAGAAATGTAAAATAAAAACTACACTAAGATACCATTTTCCACCCAAACTGGCAAAGATCATTTAATAATGATTTGATAATATACTGTATATATTACTGATTACTGTATTATACTGATAATATACTATGTTGTCCACAGTGTGGAAGGAAAGGCATACAGTTCCTATGGAAGGCAACTGGATATTTTTATCAAAATGAGAAATGCACTTTGACTTGGTAATGCCTTGGTTAATTTATTCTATAGCTATCCTCAGGGCATACATGCAAAATAAAGTATATGTATATATATGTATGTATGTGATTATTCACTGTAGCATTGCTCCTGAGAGCAAAAGCCTGGAACAATCTAAATGTTCATCATCAATACAGGCTGATCCTATAAAATATGGTACACCCATACAATGGAATACAAGGAAGCTAAAAAAAGTATGAGGATTCACTTTGGGATGATAAAAAAGTCCTGGAGAAGGACAGTGTTGATAACTGCACATTAATGCAGATGTACTTAATGCCACTGAGCTGTATACCTGAACTCAAAATGGTCAGTTTTACATTATGTACATTTTACCACAGTTAAAAAAAGAAAAAGAGGAAATTATGTATTCTTCAATTTATTTTTAATGTAATCTCCACACCCAATGTGGGGCTCAAACTCATGACCCTGAGATCAGGAGTCGCATGCTCTACCAACTGAGCCAGCCAGGCATGGGAAAGATCTGTCAAGTGAAGAGCGAAGTGCAGAGCAATATATATACCATTTACACATAAACATTTGAGTTAAAATAGGGAAATGTGTACATATACTGGCATTGTTTGTAATAGCAGTGCCAGTCGCCTGTAATCAGAACGCAACTAGATGACAGGCAGCAAGGGTCGGAGGATATTTCACTGCTGGTCTTTTTTTCACTTTGTGAATTTTCAATGCTGTGACTTTGAATCCCCGTGTTCCCAGTGGGAGCCCTCAACCCAGGATGCAGTGGCATCCAGGCTGTGAGTTACACAGGCCCTTCCCACCTAGAAATGCTGCTTACCAGCCAGGAGCAATGTGTGGGTGTTCTTGTTATCTGGCACTTTGTCTGACCTCTCACAAGGGTGCATTCCCAGGAATTTCACGATATTGCCCACAGCCTCTGTAAGGAAAAATCCCAGCATCATTAAGCCACATCTTGTTTCCCCTTTGTGTCACCACCATGCCCCCATCCCCTAAGCCTGCTCTAAGGGGATTTTTTGGCTTATTTATTTTGTAATCTCTACACCCAACATGGGGCTCAAACTCTTGACCCCGAGATCAAGAGCTGCATGCTTTTCCACTGAACTAGCCAGGCGCTCCTCTAAGGGGCTTTTCATGAAGTGGTATCTGAAGTATGTGCTCTTGACAGGACCCTGGATCTCTGGGAGGCAAAGGCCGGCAGGGGTGAAAGGGGAGGACACATTTCAACAGTAGCCAAGGATTTTTACCTTCAAGTGTCTTGATGGTAGACAAGGTGAATGTTTCCTCCTTCTCAAACTCATCCCCTACCTCATCCCAGGCTGCTTCGAAGTTCAGCTTCATGACCTTTTGGATGTGATCAGCGACAGTGACTTCCAGATCTTCCAGCTGGGGAGATGGAGGTGGAAGTTAGGCACACACCTCCAGGGGAATGAGTTCCTGCTCCGCACACCTCTGCTCTGAACTCACTGCTCATCCCTTTCTGCAACGCATTCAGCACGTGCTGGCTAGGCGCTGAGCACTGTGCTCGGCTCTAGGGACATACAGTAAACTGGATATCTGTCCTTCAAGTGCTCACAGCTAAGTGGTGGCCTTTCAATAGAAATGCCCTGACCCAAGTACTCACCTGAAGATGTCAGCTGCAAGATCACATCCCTTCTGAAGCCTGCCTAGAGTAAGTGCCTCAAGGATCCAGAAGGTCTGCCTCCTATGGCTCTATCACTCCTGATTCAGCAGATCCCACCCTCTGCCTCAGCTGTGTTCTCTGAGCCTGACATATTCTGGACCCTACCTCCATCTCAGCTGTGTCCTCCCTGAACGTGACATAATATTACCCCCCACCTTGGACAGAGAGCACATAAAAGTTCCCCATTCACTCACCCACCAGATCTTCACTGAGCCCCTACTCTTGGGGATGTTTAAGGTGTGCCTAAGTAGGACTCAGCTCCCACAGCAGAAGCAATGCCTCAGGGCCAGTTCTCCCAACGAGCTCACTTGGTCCTAGGGCAATTCCTGATCTTAGGGTCACTGCTGGCTTAGGGAGGTCCCCTCAACAATGGCTCCAGTGTGACAATGGTGAATATCAGTTGTATTCCACAGTAACTGTCCCTTTAGTTATGAGGAGCTTGAAGAATCTGCATCCCCAGGCTGAGTATAATAGTTGGCCCTCAGATGGCACTGAGCCAGTGCCCCATGGTCAAACCCCAGAGCGATCCTGCACTCAGCTCCATCCAAGCTCAGAAAAGTGTAATCAGAAGTTCTTTGAGTGCATGAAAGGACCACTCAACAGATGCAAACTGATCCAACTTCTCTAGAAAGCAATTTGACAACAGGAATCAGTCTTAAAGTCATGCTCATCCTTTGACCCAATTTTTCTACTTCTAGGAATCGATCCTAAGGAAATAATCTGAAATGCAGATAAAAATTTGTACCCAAAGGGATACTTAATGCGTTTTACAGTGAAATTTGGAAGCCCAAATGTTCAACATTGAGGGAATAAAGATCAAGTGAGTTATCTCTACATACCAGAGTATTTTAAAGTCATTAAAAACTTCGTTTATGAAGTATTTGTAATCATACAGGAAAATACACTGTGGTTTTAAGTGGAAACAGCAAGATATATAATGTCCAGAATGACCTCAATTATATAACTCCTCCCCACCCCTCCACGTAACTCCCTAGGGCTACGAGTAATGTTTTCCTATTTGTTCACACTTGGTTTTTGTAGTTCCCAAGTTTTCTTTTTTTAAAGCATGTATTCTTTTTGAGTTAAAAAAAACACTTTCTTTCAAAGAGCCAAAAATAGCAAGAAAAAGCTTCAAGTCTAGTTGTTAGCTCCTTGGAGGGGGTTGCTCTGCAGCCTCAGGCACAAAATTGAGCCTCCTGACACTGGCTTCTTACCACATATTCATCTTCATAGCCTTCATCATCGGTCTCCCCAGTGGTGGGGTCACAGTCCTTGACAGTGAACTTCATCATGCAGCTGAATGTGCAGGCCACTGCAGGGAAGAGAGGCTGGGTGGTCAGGATGCCCCTAGCCACTGCAGGGGACGAGCTCCTCCATAGGGCGGGTGGCCACGGCCCGCTCCCCAGGCCTCTGTTATATTATCAGTAGCAGCAACCCGACAGGTAGCCATCCAACCCCACAAATCTGGACAGAAGATACCACCTTGTGGAAGGGCAAAAGAGTCAAGTCATGGGTCTGAGGAGGCCCCTCAGAGGGAAGAAAGAGGGAAAGCAGAGGTGCTACAGGATGGCTAAGCCTGGGCCACAGTCAAATGTCCACTGTCAAAGGCCTGGAAAAAGACGCTGGTGGGGGGCACCTGGGTGGCTCAGTCGTTGAGCGTCTGCCTTCAGCTTGGGTCATGATCCCAGGGTCCTGGGATCGAGCCCCCCATCGGGCTCCCTGCTCGGTGGGAAGCCTGCTTCTCCCTCTCCCACTCCCCCTGCTTGTGTTCCCTCTCTCGCTCTCTCTCTGTCAAATAAATAAATAAATAAATAAATAAAATCTTAAAAAAAAAGACGCTGGTGGGTCCCTTGGAAGGAGCGGAATTGGGATGTTTCAGTCTTTGTACTCTCATGGTGAAATGAAAGAGCCTCTGGCTGAGGACCAGAGAGACCTGGGTTCTGCCTCTTACCAGCCACATGAACTTAGGTGACTCATTTACCCTGAGTCTCAGTTTTCTCATCTAGGAATAGGGAGAGCAGTACTCATCCCCCTAGGTCGTCTGTGAGGGTGAAATGGGACGATGTCTAACAAGTTCCCAGGACTCAGCCTTTCTTCTTCTTCTAAGACTGAAATCAAGGAGTTGAATCTCTCATAGGAGACAAACGGCTGGTGCACAACCGGCCCACCCCATCTGGATTCCCAAGGCCAGGGTGGTTTCTGGAGAAGGGCTCACCAGCTGTAGGGTCTTCCTTGGGCAGTGCCACCAATGTGTAGCAGGTCCCAGGCTGGTTGTAGGGTAGGCTCCGGGCAGGCACGTAACAGAGCACCTCGTAGGCTTCAGTGGGCTCCATCTGCACCGTGACGTTCTCCAAGGTCTGGTCGTTGAGTGTGTTTGTGCAGTCAAACTGGAGCAGGGAGAAGAGGGGTTGCTTAGACACTGCTCTAGGTCCAAGCCCTGCTGCAGAGGAAGAGCCTGGAGGTCCTAACTCACCCTATGACTCCTATCCCAGTACCCTTGCACAGGCTCCCTGTCCCCATGCTGACACACAGGAGCCAGAGAGGTAATGGGTCAAGGCTGCAAGACACATACCAGCTGGTGACAGAACCTATCATCACATTGGGCTCCTGACCAACTCGGTGTGGGACCCTATAGGACCCATCAGACTTGGGACCACTCCCTAGCCCCACACCCCAGCAGGGCCTCAGCCCTCCCTGCTCACCTGGAATACCATATGGTCAGTGAAGGTGTGTTTGGTGCAGCGGATGACATACTCAGTCTCTGATTCAGTGAGGGCCACAGGCTCAGGTGAGGACTTGAAGAGGGGCCCCAGCCCATGGAACTCTGGCACCGCCGCCAACTGCTCTGAAAGCCACAGTCCACAAATTCACTCAGCCTTTCAATTCCCAGACCAACCTGTGATGGTTTCTAATAAATGCTCATGGCCAATTTTCCAGGTCTTTCACCCTACTGAGATGGATGGATGAATACGTATACACAATGACAGGGTACTCGCTATTTCCCAAATATACCAATGCGTTTTCTCCTCTTGCTAACTTTCCTCAAGTTGTACACCCACCATGAATACTCTCTTCCCCTCTGTCTCACAAAAGACCTCAGCCACAGAAAACTGACTGGGAGACCCCAATGGCCTAGGCCTAATCCACTTGGAGACTCCTACAACTTTAGAAGCTTAGCAAGGATTCTTAAAAAGGAAAACTCTAAAGATGAGATGAGTGATGGTATAGCCACAGAATCAGGCAAAAGAACAAACTGGTCCTATACATTTATCAGTTAAGATAAATGGCCAGTAAGGAGAAGTTTCAGATTCAGACTTGCAGAAAACCCTACTTTAAGTGGTCTGTGGGCACCTGGTAAGGCCTATCCCTATACCGCGAAGCCAGGTTCCAACACTGGGCTGGGTCCTCTGGCCCACAGGCCCCCACCCTGGCCCATCCAGGCGAAGGAGACCTCTGGCAGCAGTCTGCACACGACATCTGCCTACGATGGCTGCGCCTACTCTTCCCCAGTCTATGGCAGGGGCAGCGTTTCTCAGACTATGGTGAGGGATCACCGGTGTCAGAATTACCTGGGTTAAAAACTCACATTCCTGGCCTGTCCTAAATAAGCTCTATCAGAATCTCTGGATTTGGGACTCAGGAATCTGCATTTCTACGAAATTTTCTCAGATGATTCTGATATGCACTGATTATTTGAAGACCACTGCTCTAAGATTTTTAACTTGTCTTCCCAGTTAAACTGAACTCTGTAAGGACAGGAATTGTGCCCTGAGCCAGGGATCTGATATTTTGCCCTGAACTTAGTAGGTACTCAATTCATGTTTCACGGATAGAGACAGAAAGTAGGCATTATTATTATTTTTGCCTTCTCTTTGTGACTGCTTCGGCCCTCTGCCACCCGAAGGCAGCTGATGAATGTGCAGGCAGTAAAAAGCCCAGAAAGAGCAGCTTAGATCAGTGGGCACTTTTTTTTTTTTAATTTTATTTATTTATTTGACAGAGAGAGACAGAGCGAGAGAGGGAACACAAGCAGGGGGAGTGGGAGAGGGAGAAGCGGGCTTCCCGCTGACCAGGGAGCCCGATGCAGGGCTCGATCCCAGGACCCTGGGATCATGACCTGAGCTGAAGGCAGACACTTAATGACTGAGCCACCCAGGCGCCCCATCAGTGGGCACTTGAGTGCTTTTCTATGGGAATTTATTTCATCGGGCCCCAAGTTTCTAGACCTGACACTTAACTACCCTGGGGCATTCTGCTAGAAGCTATCAGTTAATGTCTCTGAGTTTCCGACTCTTCACCAATAAAATAGATATAATAATCTCGTTCACAGGATTATTGTGAAGATAAACGAGGCAATAAATGTCAGGATCTAGCAAAGTTCCTGAAACTGAACAGGTGATCAATAAATGTTAGACTTTGGAAGATTGTTTAAAGATGAAATTGATACCCTCTAACAGACTTAGAAGGAGTCTTCCTTCGAAGGTGTGGCAGAATGGTGGCCCCAAGATGTGTACAAGCTAACTCCCAGAACCTACAAATACGTTGTATCACATGGTAAAAGCAAGTTGGATCTTGAGACGGGAAGATTATCCTGGATTATCTGGTGGGCCCAATGTAATTACAAGAATCCTTAAGAGAAGGAGGTAGAAGGCTCAGAGTCAGATTTGAACAGGCCACACTGCTGGCTGTGAAGGCGGAGGAAGGGGTCACCAGGAGAGGAATGGAGGAGGCCTCTAGAAACTAGAAAAAGCAAAGACACGATTCTCTCCTAGAGCCTCCAGAGGGAGCCAACACAGTGAAATCCATTTTAGACTTCTGCCCTCAGAATTTTAAGATAATAAATTTGTGTTGTGCTAAGCTACTAAGTTTGTGGTGATTTGTGGTAACAGCAAGAAGAAAGTAATACAGAAGGAAAAGTTCTGTGTTAGAGTGATCCCAGTTAGCTAGTTTTGCTGAATCTGAAAGATGACAAAAGACAGGATTCTGGAATGGAATGGAATGGAATGGAGGGGAGGATTTATTTTAATTCAACAATAATTGGGAACTCGCCCAATTAGGAGGAAGAAAGGCACTGTGCTAAAAGCTATGATAGAGCATATAAAGGACAGAACCTGTGAAGAACCACACAGAACTAGTTAAGAGAAGACAGAAGAGCTGGAGTAGAAGTGATGAGCACAGGGGATCCTTCAAGAAGGAAGAGGGGCATGTGTTAGTCCTTGAAGGTGGGAATTTAGTAGATAATATGGTCTGGCAGTTAGACACACAGCCTCTACCCATAAAAAGATACAAGACCAGAGGGATAGATAAATACCTAAATAAAACCTTCCCAGACAATGTGGACTGAATGCCTCTGGAACCCCCAAAAAAAGTATTAGGGTCTTTGGACGCCAACTGTACTGAATCTGACATTTGGCACGAACCTGGGCTCCAGGGACCCAAGCCCTCAGAACCAAGGCTCTGAGCCAGTTTGATGTGAATCTTAATTCCAACCCCTCTACTTTCTTGCTGTGCCACCTTAGGTGTATCACTTTCTCTCTCTGAACTTCTGTTCCTCCAATACCAAATGGACCTGATGACTTCCACCTAAGGGTCAAATGTGCTGTCTAAAGTACTCTTAGGGCCCAGCCCTCAAGAGTAAGAACTGTTGTTGAGGGGGCGCCTGGGAGGCTCAGTCAGTTAAGCGTCTGCCTTCGGCTCAGGTCATGATCCCAGGGTCCTGGGATCGAGCCCTGCATCGGGCTCCCTCCTCAGCGGGGAGTCTGCTTCTCTCGCTCCCTCTGCCCCTCCCTGCTGCTCATGCTTGTACTCTCTCAAGTGAATAAATAAAATCTTAAAAAAAAAAAAAGGATACGGACTGTTGTTGATTGAGTCTCTCCTAAGGGTAGAAGAGCAACTACCCTAAAGCTGAGGAGACCAAGCCCAGGTCCTGAGAGCCCCACCAAGCACTGCTACTCACCCTGGAAGATCTCTTGCCGGGTGGCTGCCACTTTCTCTGGCTGCTTGGCGGCTGTGATGGGGGTGCTTTCTGCAGGAGCAAACACACATGGTGACCAACAACTCCAGTAATGGGGCAGTGTGGTGTTGACCACAGAGCTGTTACTTACGGATTATAACTTCCAAACCCCCTGAGAGCCTAAACAGTTGAGAGTACAGAACATGTGAGAAAGAGAGGGAGTGTTTATGTGCATGTGTCTCCATTTCCTGGAGCCAGATGTAGAAAGAATTATTCCATCCTCTTGGGACAAAGCCCTCCCATCCTGGCTAGGTTTAGTGGCTTCACGGCTCATGCAGACCCTCCAGCAGAGGCCTGGATCTGAAGGCTTCCGAAAGCACAGGTGTTACTTACCTGTTCTCTGCTCTGCCATTGGCGTGGTGGCCAGGGGCACAGACTTGAGGTCAAAAGGTTTTTCTGATGGTTCTAGAGTGTACTGCTGCAGAGCTCTCTCCAGACCAGGGATGGAAACGGTCAGACCTAGAAGTCAGTGGGAGAGAGACACTGCCTGAACACATGACAGAACGAGCACCCGGAATCCCCCATGAAAGACTGAGGCCCTGGGGTCTAGGTTGTATGATCCTAGACCACTGAGAAAACCACTTAAACCCTCTGAGCTTCCACTTTCTCATCTACATCCTCCTTCACAGGGCTGGTATGGGGATAAATGTATATAAAAGAGTGACTTATAGAGAGTAGAGTACTATGCAAAGAGAGATTTTTATTAATGACTAGTGTTTCAATTCACCAAGCTGTTTCCACCCACATTGGTGTGAACCGCAAGATTCTAGGTCTGCTAAGGTTATAGTCATGCCATGAAGTTGCCATGAAAGTCTAGCCAAAAGTGTCTTGCCTCAGACTTCCCCTACCCAGGGAGGGTGCGCCTGCTCTAGAGTGGTGAGAAGGGCCACAGCCCGAGGACGGGACCAAGTCAAAGATAGCCAGTGAGACTCACCATTTAGGATATAGCCTGCATTGAGGGCCTTCTGCTTCTGCTCCAGGACATTGAGATAGAAGGTGGCTCGGTCCCTTACTTCATTGTCATCGTCCATCACACACCTGTAGCCAGAACACACAGTACTCCTGACTGGGGCCCCCAGGGGTGGCAGGAGGGACGCTGCAGGGCTTCATCAGAGGGCAGTCAGAGGAAGCAAGTCTCATAAAGCTCAGTCCCCACATGTGCAATCCAGGCATCAAATGCACAGAGGAGCCTATAATATTCTAACTAATTACCTAAGGCGTGGTCATATTCATATTCCCTGGGCCCTCTCCCTAAAGTCCACCTAGTGAAGGAGGCAATCTCTTATATCCAGGGTCATATGTCAAAAAAGAATTTAATATGACTCAACAATTCCCCTCCTGGGTGTATCCTCATGAGAACTGACGACAGGTCACACAAAAACTTGTACGTGAATATTCATAATAGCATTATTTGGAAGAGCCAAAAAGTGGAAACAACCCAAATGTCTGTCAATTGGTGAATAGCTAAAATGTGGTCTACCCGTACAATGAATTCTTTGGCCATAAAAAGGAATGAAGTACTGGGACATGTTACAGCATGGATGAACCTTGAAAAAAACATCACAAAGAAGCTAAACACAGGAAAGGCCACAGATTATATGATTGCATTTCTATGAAATGATCAGATAGGGCAAATCCACAGAGACAGAAAGTAGATTAGTGGTTGTCTAGGGCTAGGTAGGAGAGTGCTAGGGGGAGGGCAAAGTGACTAGTAATGGATATACGGTTTCTTTTTCTTTCTTTCTTTTTTTTTTTTAAAGATTTTATTTATTTATTTACTTGAGAGAGAGAGCATGAACACAAGTGAGGGGAGGCAGAGGGAGAAGCAGACTCCCCGATGAGCAGGGAGCTTGATGCGGAGCTTGATCCCAAGACCCCAGGATCATGACTTGAGTCGAAGGCAGACACCCAACTGACTGAGCCACCCAGGTGCCCCATAGGGTTTCTATTCTTTCTATTTCCACCCTCATCAGCTAACCAGCAAAAGAGTCAAGGAGGCATAGCTGAAAACAGCCTCATCAAACTTCATACATTGCAAAAAACCCCACAGGAACCAAGGCGTCTTCATGCTGGGAAGACACACCCACACTGAGAAGACTGCCCTGGCCCAACAGACATTTACTCTGCCCTGTAAGCACCATGGATATAGCGTTTCTATTAGGGAAGATTAAAATGTTTTAAACTGGGGCGCCTGAGTGGCTCAGTTGGTTAAGCGGCTGCCTTTGGCTCAGGTCATGATCCCAGGGTCCTGGGATCGAGCCCCGCATGAGGTTCCCTGCTGGGCAGGAGGCCTGCTTCTCCCTCTCCTCCCTGCTTGTGCTCTCTCTCGCTGTCTCTCTCTAATAAATAAATAAAATCTTAAAAAAAAATGTTTTAAACTTAGATTATGGTGATAGTTACACACAGCTCTGTGAATATACTAAAAACCATCACATTATATGTTTTATTTATTTATATTTTTTTCAAAGATTTTATTTATTTGACAGAAAGAGACACAGCGAGAGAGGGAACACAAGCAGGGGGAGTGGGAAAGGGAGAAGCAGGTTTCCCGCCAAGCAGGGAGCTCAACACGGGGCTCGATCCCAGGACCCTGGGCCATGTCATGACCTGAGCCAGTCAAAGGCAGACGCTTAACGACTGAGCCACCGAGGTGCCTCATATTATACATTTAAAATTGGTGAACTTTATGGCTCGCAAAATATATGTCAGTAAAGCTTTTTTAAAAAAAGAAAATAACAACAACAACAAAAAGAACTCAACAATGGTCACAAAATTTTTGCATGATACTGTTTTTCATGCTTTTCCATGCTTTCTATTTTTTTTTCCTACAATCCACAGTTATATAACTTCTCTCCCCCGGGGAACACTGTCATCCCTCAGGGACCTCTGGCTTAGCCTCACCTCTTTAGCAACACCAAGATACTGGGTAACATCTCTTCATTCTGGGCTCCAAACTTGGCCAGAGCACTCACAGCACCTGTATTTATAAAGCAAATATGATTTACCCAATGTATCTGACAGCTCATAGCTTGGACACTTAAAATGCTTAGAATGGGTCTTTGAGCAAAAGAGTCCCAGAGCCAAGCATCCCGAGCGTGGAAGCCCAAACCTGCCACCAATGCAATCAATGGCCTGGGGTGGACCTCCATTGGGTCTCAACTCCCTCATCCATTTCAGGGAGAAGGCAGCCCCATTTTTAAAGGTTCCAGGAGCCATTTCAGCATTGACTGCGATGAGGCCACAGAAGACAGCCACACATAGACTGCTCAGCTTCTGTATCCAAATGGCCTCAACTTGCAGTTATTAGCCTTTGGATTAATATAAATGAGAAAATGAACTATTATTAATGAATATCAATTGCTGAAACAAGAAAAATCTGTCCACTGGGGCATGAGAAGGACAGAAAATTTAAAATAAAATTAAGAACATGACAGTTAATGCACTGAATTGTACACTCTTAGAGTGTGAATTTTGGGGCACCTAGGTGTTTCAGTTGGTTAAGCATCCAACTCTTGATTTTGGCTCAGGTCATAATCTCAGGGTTGTGAGCCCCACATCAGGCTCTGCACTGGGTATGAAGCCTGCTTAAGTTTCTCTCTCTCCCTCTGCTCCCCCCAACCTTTTTAAAATTTTTTTTTAAGATTTTATTTATTTGTCAGAGAGAGAGAGCACAAGCAGGAGGAGGGGCAGGCAGAGAGAGAAGCAGACTCCCCACTGAGCAAGGAGCCCGATGCGGGACTCAATCCTGTGACCCTGGATCATGACCTGAGACGAAGGCAGATGCTTTACCAACTGAGCCACCCAGGCATCCCATGCTCCCTCTCTTTAAAAAAAAAAAAAAAAAAAAGAATGAATTTTCCAGTATGTGAATTGTATCTCAATAAAACTACCATTTAAAAAAAAAGCTAACCAAAACAAAACAACAACAACAACAAAAGACAAGCAAGAAAAGAAAGTTAAACGTAACATGTAGTGCAAATTAAAAACCAAAAACCAGTAAAACAAATCAGAGAGCTAAAGAACCATTCAACTGGGTGACACCCAACCATCTAAGGTCCTTCCCACAATGTTATAAATCACCGAGCTTGTGAGGCAAGAACACAGAGTGCCCATGGGCGGGGGCTCAGGTCCCTTTGGCAGGCCATCTGCTCAAGCAGCAGCTAAGAGCCCCCATTCAGCCCTGGCTCAGACCCACCTGCCCGGACCTCCTCATGTTCCAAGACCACGCGGTTATAGATGAAGCGGATGTACTTGGAGGGGTTGTTGGTCTTGGGACCCTCCTGGCCTAGAAGATGCAGGATGCGGGTGGCCAGCACCGTGAATTCGCAGTCCTCGATGAACTCGCACAGGTGCGACAGCCCGGTCTCCTTGCTCTCTGTGTTCTCCTCAATTATGCTGATGATGCAGTCCACGATGGCCCGCTTGTACTCAAAGCCGCCCTGCAGCAGGAGGGGTTGAACTGAGCAAGGAGGCTGCTCTTTCCAGAAATGAGCTGTGAGGCCCAGCACCTAACCAGGACCAGGGACAGCAGTCCAAACACAGAACCTGGAGGCAAGGGACCTGGCTCTCGGGGACTCTACCTTATTTTTTGTGTAAAACATAAGGCGTGGACTGAATGCTCACTGGGGCCCTTCCAGATCTAATAGTAGATAGTTTAATAGAAACATTTTGGGTCTCACTTTCCTTTCCAACTTTGAAGTAAAAGTCAGACTGGGTGGTACAGATGTTATGGAAAACAGTACAGGGGTTCCTCAGAAAATTTTAGAAAACAGAATTACCATATGATCTGTCACTTCTGCTTCTGGGTATATACTCGAAAGAATAGAAAGCCAGGTCTCAAAAAGATAGCTGTACACCCATGTTCATAGCAGCATTATTCATAATCGCCCAAAAGTGGAAGCAACCAGTGTCCATCAATGGATGAATGGATGAACAAAATGTGGTCATTCAGCCATAAATGAAATTCTCACATGTCCTACAATATGGATGAAACTCAGTAACATTTATGCCATGTGAAATAAGCCAGTCACAAAAAAACAAATAGTGCATGTTTCTACTTATATGAAATATCCAGAGTAGTCAAATTTATACAGACGGAAAGAACGGTGGTTTCTGGGGACTGCAGAGGGAAACAGAAAGTTATTGTTTAACAGGCACAGAGTTTCAGTTTTACAAGATGAAAAAGTTATGGAGATTAGCTCTACAACAATGTGAATATATTTAACTGTATTGAACTAGACACGTAAAAGGTTAAGACAGTAAATTTTATGACATGTGTATTTTACCACAATTGAAAACAAAACAAAACCCAAAACAAACAGAACGGGGCAGCAGAGAGCCAGAAGACCCCAGACCCAATCTGTGCTCTGCGACTTACAGACACTAACGACAGAGGTGCCAGGAGACATGTAATCTGGCAATGGAAGTGGAGTGGATGGGAGGGGTGAGGGACTGGACAGTGCCCGTAGCACCTAAAGAGGGAAATCACCACTCAACCCAGTGTTGCCAGATCTTCCGAGTTTTGTAGGAGAAACTAGAAATCCGTTGTGCCAGTGTTGGTGGCTGTTTTCCTGATTTGTAAATAATGGCCACTAACTTGAAATGTTTAAAACTTTGTACAATCCAAGTACAACTTGGCTGTGGGTCAAATCTGGCCCCTGTTCTCAGACTAGTTTGTTTTACGGCTGTGAGTCACTTTCCTTGTCTGAACCTTAGGCACCTTCATAATAAGGACCATCAGTGTACTTACTTGACAGGTTATTGTGAAGAATAAGAAAGATGCTATTTGTATGCTGTTGTACTTCAGTGAGACTGTTAACGCGCCAGTTTTATAGCCAGCCAAGCAGCATGGGGGGCAGCAAGAAGTTCAGAGTAACTGCAACGAGGCTTTGCTGGCAGCTGCTCTGACTAGAGAATGACACAGCCCTGTGCATGAGCAACAGACCCATTCCTAAAAGACAAGGTCTCAAGTGTCTGACTGCTGCACTCTAATGAGTGAAGGTCTTACACTTAACTCATACTTGGAACCACGTATTTTTCTGGGAGGAAAGGAGGTCTGGGGGAAAATCATGGAGTCTGGAGCCAGATACATCTCTGTTCAGATTTTGGCTCAGATACTTACTGGGCAGCTGACCAGAGGCAGGTCACTTCACCTCTCTGAGTCTCAGATCCCTGATTTTAAAGGGAGAAAATGATGTCTGTTGACAAGGCCTGTTATGAGGATCACAAGATTGTGTGCACTGTGTAGTGTCTCCAAAATGCTGACCCCATTAGCTGAGGGCTCTCTAAGTATTAGCGCCCTCCTCCCCTCTAATATCTTAGGAGCCCCAAAGACACCCCAGGCAAAGGCTCCTCACCTGCCTTGGTCCAAGGGCTACTCTGGGCTGGGGCAAAGGGGCAGCTGGGGACCAAATCTACTCTAAAACCCTTTGCTTCTGCTCCTCTGAATTAACTTATTTTGTTGAGACACCCAAGGAAGGCAGTGTAAGTGAATCACTAATTCACATCAGAAACAAAAACAGAACCCAACGTCACATTATGAGCACCAATTTCAGAAGAAACCAACCCTGGAGCTCATGGAATGGCCCAGAAAATTTCTATACTAGACAGCAGTGAAGAACACAGGTTTTCCTGACTCTGGCACAAGCATTGCCACAGGACATCTGCTGTGTCTTTAAAGCCAGGTTGGTGAGTCATTGGTTATTACTTTAATTACTAGGAATTGGTGAATGTTTATACTGTGGTCCATGAGGAGTATAAAGGGCTGCAGGCACCAGGAAATGCACCTGGTTAACAGGTTGATCTGGGTACCCCCCAAGAAGAGGATCTTGGCTCCAAACTGAGCATAGAGCTAACAGCCAGGTCACTTCTTACATGAGGAGACCTGGCATGCCCCAAATGCCTGCTCTTACCTCTTCCCGCAGCATGGTGAACAGGAAGTTCATGAGCACGGCGTGTTTGCGAGGATACTTCTGACACAGGGCACTGATGGCCTGGACCACCACTACCTGAGTGAAACAGACATGTGTGAGCAGCAGCCGCTGCCACTAGGGTCAAGTTACTTAGTTCACTAAGTGCCAATGGAGTCCTTCCTTAGGCCCAGCCAGGCCGTGGACCTAGAGGGCAAGGAGAGAAGAACTCCATCTCTACCCTCAGGGAGCACATGATCCCCGAGCCCATCCAACTAGGGTGGCATGCACACCAGTCTCAACAGCCCCAAATCCAGAGTCTAGGTCCCCCAAACTCAGCTTTCCTCAGATCTCAAGCTAAGTCCACAGGCCCCTCTCCATCCCACCTGTACTGCTTCTCTTCCTACCTCCACTTCCACGATCTCACCAATCACCTGTTCTGGCTCCTCCCTGGGTACTCTGGCCTTGACCCTTGCACACTATCTCTTTAGCAGTCCTATCTCCTCCCGTGGTTTTACCCACCTCTTCTATGCCACACACTCCCAAACCTTTGTCTATTGTCTGAGCTCAAGACCAGTGTTTCCAAATGTCTACAGGCAACTCCACCTGGTGCCCACTGGCACCTCAAACTCAGCATGTCTGCAATCACCATCATTACCTTCTCATTCTCCTCACCCAGGACCCGACTCTCCCTCCTTCCCCAAACTGATCAACACTACCACCATGAGCCCATACCAGAAAACGAGAAATCTCTGACACTTGCTCCCTCAGCCCTCACTCCGTGCCCTGCCAACCGGCCTCACAAAGGAACAATATGGACAAAGACCCTGGGGCAGGATGTGTGTGTCTCCCAAGGCTGGGCCCTGTGAAGGGCGACATGCCACCCCCTCCACCATGTCCTCAAGCCTGAGCAGCCCCCAGGTCAATCCTGGCCTGGGGGCTGGGGAACATGGGGGAGCAGGCACAGAGTTATCTGCCTCACTCTGGGGACAGCAGCTATTCCAGGCATGCCCAGGTACCTTGAACTCATCCGAGATCTCTGACATGAAGGACGAGATCTGCTTCATGAGGCGGTCGATGCTGCTCTCGCTGCCGGTCTTGAGGAGCGTGGTGATGGCCAGTGTGGCGATGCTGCGGTTTGAGTCCGTCACCAGGTTCTCCAGGTCCAGATTGCAGGCCGTCACTGCGGACGGGTGCTTCATGGCCACCTGTTTGGGAGGACGGAGAGAAGAGAGATAAAAAGGGACTTCTGTTATTCCACTGGATGGCTCTGGCCTGGTCAGAGGTCCTTTGGATGAGCCCATCTCACCATCTGGTAGAAACGAACTGTGACCAGCACCACACCTTTTGCAACTCAGGTCAGGGGCCACGACACGCCTCCAGCTGGATCAGGCCACCTCCCTGACCCTCTCAAAAGGCCAGACCCCCATTCTGCCCACCCCTAAACCCTTACCTTATTGAGGGTGCGGACAGCAGCGTAGCGGAGAGCGGCCTTGGGTGAGCTGCAGAAAAGCTGAAGCACTGTGGGGAGACAGACGCCATGTGCCAAGCTGCCCTCACCGCTGAGCAGCTGGGAAAGCCCAGGCCTCCAGGGGAAGGGCAGGACAGGGCACAGAGGGCATGCAAAGGCTAGGGGGCTGTTCAGACCCAAATGCTGTACTCACTTCCCTGCTGGCACCCTCATCACAACCAAGGAAGAGCGCTCATGAGCAGAGAGGCTTTAATATGCTCGTGAGAGCCCAGTGGGTGTCGTGAATGATGACGGCTGCTACTTACTGAGCACCTGCCATGTGCCAGGCATTGTGCCAAGGAGCCGCTGTGCCTTGTCTCATTGATTTCTCACCATCCCATGAAGCAGCTTTTATTATTATCCCCATTTAACAGATACAGAGACTGAGGCATGCAGGGGTAAAGCTACGAAAGTAACTCTAGACTAGCTGCCAGTAAACGGCAGAACGAGGATTGAAATCCAGGACTCCCCACACCTGAAGCCTGAGCCCTTTACACCTGTGAAAGTAGAACTGCACTTCTGTCTCCTGGGCACGTACAGAAACCAGCAGAATTACCTCAGTCCTGGTTTCACCAACTGCCCTGGTTCATATCCTATGTGGGTGCACATCAGGCAGCATATCCCTCCCTGTGCCTTGGCAGTCAGGAAGCCAGGACTCCAACCCAGGCTATCAGGCTCCAGTGTCCAGGCTGAGGGACCCCTCTGAATTGCTTTCTCCTTTGAGACAGCTTGGCCCCTGGTGAGCATGAACTGGTTTTATACAACTTGGGTTCTTCCAACAGGCCCTCTTGCCATGGCTAGCCAGCCCAACAGGCTACAGAGTGGATCTGAACCCCACCTCTGCCTCTTACCAGAGCCCCAGGCTCTTTAATAAATAGTAAGTTAGGACTAAAAGTACCCTATCCCCAGACATAATGCACGTGAGAGAGCCTAGTACAGTGCCTGGCACCGAAAACGTACTTCCTAGATCCCGAATCCTTTTCTTAACACTACGCTCTGGCCTGTTGGAAGGCTTTTTCTTTCTTTCGCCCAACCCTCAGCCTGGGGCCTAGTTTCCAGTAGGAACGAAAGCATGGGGCTAGGGCAAAGTGATGTCTGTAACCTGACACAGCCGGGGCCAGCTCTTTGGCGCTACAGCCTGGAAGATTGACGATGGCCGAGGCGGCTTCATACACCACCATCTCGTGCTTGTTGCGCAAACAGCTCTCAATGAAGTCAAACAGTGGGCTGTCACGGCTACAAAAGAATACGGGTGGCAAGAAGTTGGGGATGGCCCAGCACTGAACGAGGAATCACCTGGCCAGGGGAGACAAGAGCCATTACCTGCCGTCCTCCTCCTCCAGCTGCTTGCTGGCCACCCGGATCATCATGCAGTAGGCAAAGGGAGACTTGAGGCCGTGCCGGGTGAACTTGCTGATCATTTTATTAACAGCCAGGCGGTCGTTCTTACGCACATGGTACAGGAGCCCCAGAGCATGGTACTAGAGGACAGAAGATCATGGCAGAGCACAGGTGTGTGAAGTTCAGGTCTACCGGCTGTGTGAAAGTGTATCTGTAGTCTAGCTCTTGCCCCCAATTTTGGCAAGGGTCCCAACGGAAAGCATGAGTACAGATGTGGAGGGGACAACAGATGCCACAGAGATGAAAGAATGGGACACGGTGTCTTTCAACAAGATAGAGAAAGTGGGAGCCAGGCCCCGAGCATGGACATGTGTGGTCAAGGTGGCATGCGGCACACCTCCCATGAGACCTTATAGCATTAAACCTTACGATGCCCCTGAAGGTAGATATCTGTAGTCCCACTGACTTGCCCAAGGACTCATGGCCAGTACTGGCAAAGCTAGGTCTGGAGTGCCCAAAGTCAAGGGAGCCCCCTTCTGGAGATGTAAGGTGCACAGAGTTACTTCCTATGCCCCTGCTCTTTGTTTCTTTACCAGAGTGGCATTCAAGGGCTAAGTCATGCAACTGTGGGTGTCTTGTATGTGACAACCTTCTTTGACCCTGGGAAGTATCTTGAGGGGCCAGAGCTGGCCCTGGAGAGGGGAGTCAGCACAAAGGGTGAAGAGAAAACACACAGGGAGCACCTACAGGTAGGCACCCAACAGATCAGATGGGTTTTTTTGTTTTTTATTTTAAGATTTTATTTATTTGAGAGAGAGAGGGAGAGGGAGCACGACCAGGGGGAAGGGCAAAGGGAGAAGTAGACTCCCCGCAAAGCGGGGAGCCCAATGTGAGGCTCGATCCAGGCTCCTGGGATCATGACCCGAGCAGAAGGCAGATGCCTAACCCGACAGGTCAGATGTTTTAGATGCTGTCTCATATTATCCTCACAGCTTTGTGAGGCAGAAACTTTCATTCCCATTTTACAGACAAGGAAGCTGAGACTCACAGAGGTAAAAGGAATTCCTGGCCTAGGTCACTGAAAATGAGTTAAGTAGCTGAAAGCCCCACCAAGGTATTTATATGCATCACTAACCAAACCAGCTTGGCAAAGGCCCTCTGCCTGCCTGGGCCAAGTTTGCTACCTACCATACCCCAAAACACTACTCAGTTGGTTATCAAATACTTGAATATTTCTGTCCCAGCTGGTAAGCAGCCTCTAACTTAAACCTTCCCAAGTGGTGCCCTGGATTCTTTCCCCACACTCCCAAGTCTCCCCACAATCCAATGACAGAAGATTAAAGTCTGCTCCTCCTAGGGACCACCAGAATCTCCATGGTGAGTGTCCATTCTGACAGGCTAGTGCCATGCCATCTACCTAAGGATTGTAAATATCATTGCTCTGCTCACACCTCACCTGGACCATGATGTTATCACTGGATGCCGCCTCCTGGGCCTCATTCACCCAGCGCTTGACCACGTCAAAGCTGCACTTCAGCAGGTGCTAGGAGAACAGAGAACATTAAGAAGCAGGCAGGCAGGACACTCAACCATCATACCTCCTAGCCCCAGCTCAAAGTTCAGTCCAGCTCTGGATCCTTCCTCAGAAACAGCCCAGAGCCTCTCCGTTGTGCTGGTTCTGTGAGACAGTGCACAAGGATAGCTCCTACCCTCACTCTCTGCCCTGGTGGCAGATCTCCCACCAGATCCAAATTCCAACAATCAGTAACCCCAAAGGATGGGTCAAGAGTTCCCCAGCATGCTTCACTAAGAAAGTAGGTGGGACTCTCAGATCTGGGGATACAGAAACCCTTTTTGTCCTACTGAAAACCAACACTGATATTTCCTCAGTTTCCCAATCTGCTGCCCAGCCCCCCAGGGTGCTACACACCAGGGAAGACACCAGGGCAGAGCTGGAGACACTGGGCACCTTGTCCACAATGGCCTGTTTCATGTAGCGCTCGATAGCCTGCAGCATGGTGCTCTGTGGGGACAACAAGTGGGGGCAGGAGGGGACCCAATCAATCCTTGGTGACCATCAAGAGTGCAGGTGATGGGTGGAAGAGTGAGGGCAAGAAGGAGGCAAACTTTTATCTGGTGTTCCTGCACCCCACCCACACCCCCACAATGCCTGGCCCAGTGCTTTGCCCAGGAGACTGAGCCTTGCCAAGAAGCAGGGAAGGAGAATGGCTGCTTGGTGGGGGCAGGAGACTCACGTCAGTAATCTGGCAGAGGGCACGCACAGCTGGGCCCCGGTAGTTGTCTTCTTTCCCAGTCATGTCCTTTGTTAGGCTGTGGGAGCGGAAGGCATCGTCCACACATAGGAGATTGGCTGGCCCTTCCCGAGCACATGTCCCCATCCATTCCTCCCCAGCTCTGGTCACCACGCTTGCCTGAACTACCATACGAGTCTCCTAACTAGTGCTCTCACTGTATTCTTACTCCTTCCTGGTCAAAAGTCACACGGCAACAAGAGAGATTATATAAAACTCGAAAATGACCAGGTCACTCTCTGGCTTGGATTAAAACATTCCCAAGGCTTCCTACTCCCCATTATCATCAAGTATAAGTTCCTTAACAGAGAAGTC
>NC_138369.1:49024288-49055144 GCF_054177405.1 Leptonychotes weddellii | reverse complement strand
AAGGCAGACGCTTAATGACTGAGCCACCCAGGCGCCCTTCTCTCTCTCTCTTTCTTTCTTTCTTCCTCCCTCCCTTTCTCTCTCTTTCTTTTTTAATAAGAGTTTTTGGAAGAGTTTTTTTTTTTTTAAAGAGTTTATTTATTTGACAGAGATAGAGAGCGCACAAGTAGGCAGAGCGGCAGGCAAAGGCAGAGGGAGCAGACTCCCCGCTGAGCGGGGAGCCCGACGCAGGACTCGATCCCAGGACCCTGGGATCATGACCTGAGCCAAAGGCAGACGCTTAACGACTGAGCCACCCAGGCGCCCGGAAGAGATTTGTTTTCAGTGGCTTCTTTTTTTCTTTTAAAAAAATATGGAATGCTTCACAAATTTGCCTGCCATTCTTGAGCAGGGGCCATGCTAATCTTCTTTGTATTCCAATTTTAGTATATGTGCTGCCAAAGCAAGTACTTTCCTGCTATTTCTTAGTCATCCTTCAGGACTTTACTCAGACAGGTCTAGGAGGCCTTTCTTGATCCAAATTCAAGTTGGATATCTTTCTGGTCTGTTCTCACAGTCTATCATACATCCCATGATAAACTCTATTATATCTTAACGCCTGTCTGCCTGGCTATTTCTCTATTAATTCCGGGCTGTAGAGCTCATGTTGGTCTTATTTGCTGCTATATTCCCAGAGCTATACACAGGGACTGGTGGATATTCAATAAATATTTTCTAAACGAACCTGCAATGGAATGTACAACCTGCCTCCCACCTCCAAAGTGTGGCAAGAATAAGAGAACTGAGCCCTAGTTCTTAAGGACAGGGATTAGAGGGGCGCCTGGGTGGCTCAGTCATTAAGCGTCTGCCTTTGGCTCAGGTCATGATCCCAGGGTCCTGGGATCAAGCCCCGCATAGGGCTCCCTGCTCAGCGGGAAGCCAGCCTCTCCCTCTCCCACTCCCCCTGCTTTGTGTTCCCTCTCTCGCTGTGTCTCTCTCTGTCAAATAAATAAATAAAATCTATTTTAAAAAAAAGGACAGGGATTATATTTTAGTCACATCTGTCCCCTGAATAACTCATTCTAAAGCAGAAACCAGTACTTGGTAAGTGAGCCTGTCTCTATACCCCCTGCACTCTCCATGTCTATTTTTCTTGTGTTCTCTCTTGGTACTCACTAAAGTCTTTGTGAAAGTTCCAGGCTGGCTCAGTTGACTGAGAGGAATCAAGGAAGCAAGGAAGGATTTATGCCTAAGGTAAGGCCAGATAATTAAAAGGGAAACTGTACACTCTAGAGGCTGCTCTGGGTTGGGCAGCAGTAACTGAAAGATGAGGGAGACAAAAGAGGAAACGGTGCCTGGCATTATGTCAAACAAGTCTCACTGCCTGATACACATGAGAAAAATCGGCCTCTGTGGCAATGGCATCCATCAAAGGAGCCATCCACAGACCCAAGACTTACCTGCTGGTGACGATGATAACATCCTCAGCAATGCAAGACATCTCCTTGATGGTCAAGTAGCACATCCGACGGAGTGTGGGCTGGTTAAGAAACAGAAAAAGCCCTATGACCCCTGGCTCAGCATGAGGGCCAAGGTTAGGAAAATTCCAATCCACACAAAAGTAGACCACACTGACTGAGGGCACTTACATCATTGGACTGAAAGAGCTTGGTCATGGCAAAGAAGGCCTCGGTTGCTTCGGTGGTCCCTAGGTGCTCCCCCTGTTTTAATCAAAAAAGAAGTCTCAGCCTGGGACAGAGAGGCCAGAAGGCTCTTCCTGTCGGATTAGCCCAAGCCAGATCCCGACCCTGGAGAGGTTCCATCAAGGGCAACACATCAGAGTTAGACACTGAGGGGACCGAGAGCTGGATGACAACCACACAGGAGCTAACAAAAACCCTAAGGGTTATCTGACTTAGCAACCCTCCCAATAACCCCCAGCACCATTTTCCCCACCCCCAAGCTCCATCCTCTTACTTGGTTTATGAGGTAAAGGATCTTGGTGAGGATGTGGGCACATTTTCGAGGGTTGATGGGAGTTTCATTAAATACACGGGCCTAAGAAGAAGCAATAAAGAACATTACCTTCTAGCCTAGTTTATTTCCCTCCCACTGACTGCCCTCAAGCACATTCAAGGTCTGAGAAGTTCCAGGGTAAATAAATATATTTGCCTGAATGAGCTTATTTTCATAAGGGAACAGTTTTGTTTTGCTTTTTCCTTAATTCACCTATTAACAACTCAAATCTTCCCTAAATATTAGTTAGGGATGTGCTGACTTACTAACAGATACTTAGTAGTAAACACCTGTTAACTAGAAACAGAAAGAACAAAAACAACAATAAATGCAAGCATAATGAAGTCTCTCCAGGAATGAAGTTTTCCTGTCTTTCCAGGAACAGGTTTTCTCCCTTACTGTTCTTTAACCCACCACTTTGAATGCGTTAGTATTTTGAGCATGCTGTGAACACTTAGGATGAAAGAGGGCAAATGACACTTGCCTCCTGGAGTACTGCACTCTTCTCAAGATGCTGGAATGGGTTGGAGCCTCCACCTACAGAATAGAGAAGACTGAGTATAGGTTGTAAGCCTAAACTGCAAACCTTCCAGACATTGAGAAGGAAAAGATGTCACTATTGTTTACCTAGCCCAAGTTCAAATTACTCCAGAATGGCAATCAAAGCTCTACAACCTGCACATAGATCCTACCACTCTCCTGCAGGGAGCTCCCTCTACCCCAAACCACTTAGTCACCCAGCAGCCCTGGTACAGTTCTTCTGTGCCTCTCACAGCATCTTGTCTTGCATTCATTTACGTAACTTGTACTTAACTGAGTCCCTACAATGTGTGGGGACCACCATCTCCTAGTGACTAGGATTTCTTCACAGCAAATGTCACATTTGTAATTAATTACATGTGTCATTATCTGGCTGGTGTCTACCTTCTCCATTATGCCTGTGACGTAATACTCCCAGGTAAGGCACTGAGTGTCTCATTTGTTCTACTGCAGTCTCAGAACGCAGTACAGTGCCTGACATACTGTACACGCTCAATAGATGTTTGCTGAATAAATGAACGGAAGAGGGTTCTCAGCCACAGAACACTGGCTCCACAGATTAAACCCCAGTCTGGCCAGCAGCAGCGCAGCCTCGTTGAATCCCGAGGTCTCACGGAGAAAGTCACAAGGGTGCATCTGGCCGGCGCCTCCCCCCACCCCCCGCCACAGCTGGGGAAACTGAGGCCCACACATACGCATGACCCGCCCAAGGTCACCCCCCGAATAGTGGTCCGACCTCACGAGAGGGGGCAGTGGAGCATGCTCGGGCTCTCCGAGGTCTGCCACTGACCAGCTGCGGACCTTGGCACAAACCCTGTCCCTCGCTGAGTCTCGGCTTCAGGTCTAGGCAGAGGCCCGGAAGGAGGGCTCCCAAAGAGGGTGCAGAGAGCCTGCGCTAGCGTCCAGCCTCCCCCAAGCCTACGCTCCCTCACCCGATTCCTCGTCTTTCTTGTCGAATTTCTTCAGCATGGTGGTGCCGGCGGGGCGCAACGCAGCAGCCCCCTGGTAAACCAGGGCAGGGAGCAGCGGCGATCAGGCTGCGGTTCCGCACAGGCAATTTCCGGCCGGCCACGTCGCCCTGCGCTCTGCGCAAGCGCAACCTGCGCTCTGCGCAAGCGCACAACCCAGGGCTGCTCCCCGCTTTAACCCTCTCCCTGCAGGGGAAGGACTGGTCTCGGGTCTGGAGGTTCGCGGGGAAGGATGGAGGCCTTAGACTCGGGGCTGACGTGCACCCCAGCTCTGCGCCTTACGTCCTCCTTATCCGTGCAATGGGAGCGGTGGTTCCTCCCTCACTGCATTGTGGCCTTAGTTTAAACGGGCTTTCGAAGGTGAGGTCCCTAGCACGCTGGCCCGCAGTAGACACCCAATTGTTACCTGTTACTATTGTCAGCTTCTGGGGCGCCCTCACTTTCAGTCTCCTTACCTTGCCTGATTTTTCTCCCAAGCTCGAATCACCATCTAAAGTATTTTTACTTTATTGATTTTATTGTCTTTTATTCACTGCCGTAGTTAATGTTGGTATATAGTAGGTGCTCAGTCAATTCTTGTTGAACAAATGAACTTTCATGCATGAAATGCATGAACTTTATCTTAATAATTCATATCTGCCCACCCACCCCCCAATCACATCTAATCCTGGTGCAGATTGTTTTGTACTTTATTAACTTTAAGGGATCTAAAGTAAAAAACCAGCATAGAAACTTCAATGTGCTTTTAAAATACTTTAGATATTTATCGATCGCCTACTAGATGCACCGCCCTAGTGCTGGAGGCGGGAATGGACTGAAAGGGGGAAAAGAAACGTCACCACAGTTTGTCTTCCTGGGCACCTGCGCGGGACACCCTGAGGCTAAGGTAAGGATGGTGCGTGCCAGCGTGCCAAACTGCATTTGGCTACGGCAAACCCGAGTCAGGATAGCCGAGCGCTGCAATGCGTGTCAGGCACCAGCTTGCCTGGGGAGGGGGCTGCCCGAAGTCAGGCGAGGAGAAGGAGCCCTGGTGAGCCAGTGGTGGAGAGGAGCGGCAGGGGGTGCGGCAGAGGCCCATAACTGAAAGAGGGATGTAACAGCATAGCGGAGGAGTGGAATTAGGGGGAGGGGCCAGACTCTAGGGTTAGGCTTTGCTGAGGCTGAGGCTAGGGGCTAGAGGGAGAGCGAAGGAAGATATTGCGCCAACGTGAAATTGTCAAGAGCCAGAAAGATACTCAAAATCCTTAACCAGTAACACCACCCCTTATCCGGTGGAAATCATCCAAAAGAAAATAAACTTGCCCACTGCAGCAGTTTGCAGTAAGATAATTGGAAACACCCTAAATGTCCAGCAATAATGGGTTGGTTAAGGGAATTATGGTAGATCTATCAGATGAAATATTCCTTGCCCTTTATAAAGGAATATTTCTGATGACTTGGGAGGCAATATGCAAACTTCTTAAAATAAATGAGACATTAAACGAGAAAAGCAGAGTGTAAAAGTGTTCACAATTAAGGTGAAATAAATATGCCTTGTGGTTAAAAAGCAGAAAAGAACCTCAGAAATTTGGATTGTTAATGGTGAAATACAGATGAATTGGGCTAAATACAGATGAATTGTATTGGGCTAAAATATCCTTTTATGTCTTTATATTAATTCTATAAAACTATATACCAAGGCCAAAAAGTACAATACCTTTCTGAGAATAAGAATTGTGGGTGGTGACTCCATCTCTAACTATGGGCTTTTATGTATGTATATATATATATATATATATATATATATAAAGTTGTAGGCTTTTTATTATTTTTAAATGTTAATATATATTCTTCAGGATAACTGCTAAGTCCTTTGTAGAAACAGAGTACTGAAAGTACAAGAGAAACTAGGAGAATCTGAATGACATTGGTAGATTGTATCAATATCAGTATACTGGTTGTGATATTACTTTTTATTAATTTTATTAGTTTAAAAAATTGAGGTATATTACCACATAAAATTCACCCTTTTAAATATACAAATCAGTGGTTTTTAGTATATTCAAAGAGTTGTGTACCCATCACCACTAATTCTAGAACATTTCATCACCCCCAGAAGAACGTGGTATCCATTAGCTTTCCTCACTCCCCTCCCTTCCCCAACCATTAATCTACTTCCTGTTTCAGTGGATCTGCCTCTTCTGGATATTTCATATAAATGGAATCATACAATATGTGGCCTTTTGTGTGTCTGGCTTCTTTCACTTAGCATAATGTTTTCAGAGTTCAACCTATGTCATAGCATGAATCAGCACTTGATTCCTTTTTATTGCTGAGTAATATTCCATTTTATGGATATGCCACATTTTGTTTATCTTGCATTAGTTTATGGACATTTGGGTTGTTTCTACTTTTTGGCTTTCATGAATAATGCTGCTTTGAACATTTGTATACAAGTTTTCATGTGACGTATGTTTTTATTTTTCTTGGGTGTATACCTAGGAGTACAAATGCTGGGTTATATGATAACTATTTAACTTTTTTGAGAAACTGCCTATTTTCCAAAGCATTGGCACCACTTCATATTTCCACTAGCAATTTCAATTCACCACCAATTTCCCCACATCTTGTTAATGCTTATTATTATCTTTTTTTTTTTTTAAAGATTTTATTTATTTATTCATGAGAGACAGAGAGAGAGACAGAGGGAGAAGCAGGCTCCCCGCAGAGCAGGGAGCCCGATGCGGGACTCGATCCAGGGACTCCAGGATCATGACCTGAGCCGAAGGCAGTTGCTTAACCAACTGAGCCACCCAGGCGCCCCACTTATTATTATCTTTTTGATTATAGCCATCCTAGTGGGTGTGAAGGTTTGTGGTTTTGTACTTCCTTGATGGTTAATGACGTTTCAGGTGCTTACAGCCATTTGTATATTTTCTTTGAAGAGTTGTCTAATCAAATCCTTTGCTCATTTTAAAATTGGGTTTTTTTAAATTGTAGAATTGTAAGATTTCTTTATATATTCTGGATACTAGATCCTTATCAGACTTACAATCTGCAAATATTTTCTTCCATTCTATGGGTTGTCTTTTCACTTTTTTTACAGTGTCCTTTGAAGAAGAAAAGCTTTTTTTGTTTTTTTTAATTTTGATGAGGTCCAATTTATCTATTTTTTCTTTTGCTACTTGTTCTTTTGCTGTCCATATATAAGAAATTACTGCTTAAGCCAAGGTCATGAAGATATATCCTTATGTTTTTTCCTAAGAGTTTTATAGTTTTATCTCTTAAATTTTAGGTCTATGGCCCATTTTAGTTTTTGTGTATGGTGTGAGGTGGGGGAGGGGGTCCAACTTCATTTTTTTGCATGTGGTTATCCAGTTGTCCCAGCACCGTTTGTCAAAAAGACTATTCTTTCACCCGTTGAATTGTGTTGTTGTCTTTGTCAAAAATCAATTGATAGTAATGTATGGGTTTATTTCTGGACTCTAGATTCTATTCAACTGATCTATATACTGTAATTTTTTTAAAGCTTTATTAATTTATTAGAGAGAGAGAAAAAGAGCAAGAATGAGTGGGAGGGGCAGAGGAAGAGAGAATCTCAAGCATACTCTGCACTGAGGCTTGATCCCATGACCCCAAGACCACAACCTGAGCTGAAACCAAGAGTCAGATGTTTAACCAACTGCACCACCCAGGTGCCCTATGTAGTATAGTTTTACAAGATGTTACCACTGGGGGAAACTAGTTAAAGGATACATGGCATTTCTCTGTATTATTTCTTACAACTGCTCATGAATCTATAATTATCTCAATAATAATTTAATTTTTAAAAAGCAGAGATTATTTTTAGGGTACGTTCTTACCACCACCACCCCACCTGTGCCCCTGAACTAAAAGAAGTGTTTTGTTATAAGAATTTTTCTAGCCTTCCTCTGGGGTGCCTACTCTCACCCTCCAGGTGGCACCAACTCTCTCTCTTTTTACCCCTAGTTTTTCACAAGTCAGAGCAGGAAAAAGGCCCTTCCCCGGTCTTTTGACAAGAGCAGGACACCAGTCTCTGGCGTCCACCAAAATGACTCAGGGCAGTTTCAGAACCCTGGCCTGCCCTGAAGGTCCCCTCAATATAACAGGGAGATTCAGGGATACCTTTGCTTTAGGGGCAGCATCTAGCCTCATAGAATGAATTCCCCAGTCAATGAAGCAGTCCACTATTTTTTCTCTGCTTATACCCACCTTTGAAAGCATTCATTCATTCATTCATTCATTCAGCACTTACTGAGCACCCACTATTATATAATTCTTTTAAACATAGCAAATACTCTATACAGGTAAGGTATTATCTTAATAAAAATTAGACTTTTTTCAGGATCAGATAATGAACATAACTCCCCACACACCTTTGCAAACTGTAAAGGGCTACACTATAATAAGGTATGATCAATATTGGGGCAGGAGGATCACAGTATAAGAGCTAGCATTTATCAAGGACTCACCGGAAGACAGACACTTCATGTATTTTATCCTTAACCCATCCAAAGAAAGGTCAAAGTAAACATCACTGCTCCTACAGTCACAAAAACAGAATCTCAGAGAAGTTACATACATTGCCAAAGGATACACATCTACTGAATGACAGAGCTGGCATTCAAAACTAGGTTCCCAGGTTGCCAAAGACTGCTGCTTCTTCTCCTGAACCCCAAGCCATCAACTGAAAGGAAGTCTCTGGAAGAAGCCACCTCTAGGAAAGTTTGTGCTGAACACATAGTTATTAGATGACCTGGGGAATCAGTCAGCCTCCTAGATATGCGTTCCTTACACCATTTCTTCCAAGCATCCTAACACAGTTTTATTTATAAATTATTCCTGAATTTAGCAAGAGGCATTTCCCAGGTAATGTAATATATTTCTTTTTTTTTCCAATTAGAGAAAAAAAAAAGCATATATATTTGGTGGGGAGGAAACCTTGGGACAATACAGCAAAGTAAAATGAGAAGTAGAAAATTAACTATTCCTTTTTTCTTTTTCTTTCTTTTTTTTTTAAAGATTTTACTTATTTGTCAGAGAGAGAGAGTGTGCACAAGCAGGGGGAGCGGCAGGCAGAGGGAGAAGCAGGCCCCCCACTGAGCAGGGAGCCCAATGCAGAACTCGATCCCAGGACCCTGGAATCATGACCTGAGCTGAAGGCAGACGCTTAACTGACTGAGCCACCCAGGCACCCACCAAAGTGCCTTTAAACCACCCCTTACCCCAGACATTTAGTTGTTTCCAGTTTTTCCATGTGTAAATGACATTGTGACAAACATCTTTGGTATACATTTTGTCTCTGTTTCTCTTTGTTTCCCTAGGCCACAAGGGAGGTAGCCCCTTGTCAAAGGATGTGCTGATACTGCCTTCCAGAAAGTTCATGTCAGTTCCACTTCTCCAGTTTGTTTTAGTGTCAGCATTTACCAGTCATTGCCCCTAGTGAACAACCAGCAAAAGAAACTGACGTTTCTATAGCTACTTCTTTGGGCCAGGCACAGTTCTAACTCACTCTCTTGTGTGATCTCATTTGATCCTCACAACAGTGTCAGGAAACTAAAGTTCAGAGAGGTATATTCATTTGCCCAAGATGATACAGCAAGCTAGGAATGCAAGCAGCCAGAGTGTTACACTCCTCCTTAAAACCTTCCAAAGGATTCCCCTTGCACTTGGAATAAAATCCAAACTGCTCTCTCTGGCCTATGAATCTCTAATGCCTTATATCCTGCCTCCCTCTCCCACCATGCTCCCCTCCAGGCATACTGGTTTTCTTTCTGTCCCTCCAGCTCTCCACCATCCCGCCCACCACAGGGCCTTTGCCCAATCATCTCCCCACATCTTTTACATGGCTGTTGCTCTCCCACTCTGGTTCAGCTGAAAGGCCACCTCCTCAGAGAAGGGGTCCTGACCTCCACAGCTAAAGTACCACCCCTCTCTTTTCCATGATCTTGTTTTATGTTCATCATGGCAGTTTATTACTGTCAGATTGTCATTGATTTGCTTGCTGTATTTGTCAGGATCTTCCAGAGAAACAGAAACAACAGGGTGTGTGTGTGTGTGTGTGTGTGTGTGTGTGTGTGTGTGTAGAGAGAGAGAGAGAGAAATTGATTTACTAAAAGGAATTCACTCATGCAGTTATGGAAGTGGGCAAGTCTCACAATCTGTAGGGTGAGTCGGCAATCTGAAGACTCAAGAGAGCTGATGATTTGGTTATAGTCCAGGTCCAAAGGTCTGAGAATCAGGAGAGCTGGTCGTGTAGTTCCCGTCTGAAGACTGACAGGTTCAAGATTTAGGAAGTGCCAATGTTTCGATTCAAGTCCAAAGGCAGAAGAAAAGCTGATACCTCAGTTTGAAGGCAATCAGGCAAGTGTAGTTCTCTCTTAGTCAGCAATTTTGTTTTATTCAGGCCTTCAACTGATTGTATGAGGCCCACCCACATTGAGGAGGACAATCTGCTTTACTTGGTCTACTGATTTAAATGTTAATCTCATCCAAACACTCACAGAAAGACCCAGAAAATGCTTGACCAGACACCTGGGCACCCCATGACCCAGTCAAATTGACACATAAAATTAGCCATCACACTTGTTTATTGTCACGTCTCCACTTTTAGCTGCTAAGGCAGCTCCTTGAGTGCCCTGTCCCTGGCAACTGGTACATAGTAGGTGTGCAGTAATAGCAGCTGAATGAATGAATGACAGAGCCTAGATTCCAGCCTTCATCTAAGCAATTCCCCATTTGTTCTTTTTTTTCACATTTATTCTTTTTCTGTAATAAATTACTTCACATTGATCACTGATGGTTTACTGAAAAAAAAATGATGTAACATCTAAAGTCAAATCGGTGTCCATGTGCAAATGCGTGATTTTTGTGTGTGCGATGACAGAGCCCTGGATCAGGAGTCTGAGGGCACTACTCAGCTTCTTGGGGACCCTTGGTTCCCAAGCAACAAGTTAACACCCATGTTGCTCTTCTCTGAGCATGTGACTGTGAGCCAGCTGAAAGTCAAGTAGGCCTGCAGCAAAACTTCAAGGTTATTGAGAGAATATTTCCTGTCACTGCAAAGTAGGAGGAGAAGCAGCATCTGCAGGAAAAGTGGAGTAGCTGAATACTTATTAGTGATTCATCAGAAGCTGATGACCATGAATAGAAAGGGTTAGAACATCTCCACCCATCAGACTGAAGAATAATGACCTTCCAATATATCCAAAGGGAGTATCTATGATAAGCTCTGAGACCTGCACCCACCCCTCAGTGACTGCTTTACACAACCCATAACGCCTGGGCCCAGTAAACATTGGCTTGTGCTGGGGTCTGGTGATTCTATAGTCAGAAGGCCCCCAGAACAAGTCTGCCTTTGCATAAACAGCTAAAATACTGATGCATGATGTGGTGGAGTGTACACAAATCACACTTGTGTGAATAAAGCAGGAACACATTTCATGTGCAAGGACTTGGTTCTGGCATTGCCCTGGGAGGTGTTTATGGTGCAGTTTGTGAAGGACCTTTGACCCAGGAACCCCCAGGAAGTTCAGCCATAGGGGTGATTTCATTTTCTCTTTCAAAAAATGTCATTGGGGATCTACTATACATTATGCTTTGCTTGGAAGAGACTTGAACAAGAGTTGGTGTGTTGGGAAGGAAGGGGATGGAGCTGGATTGCCCAAGAGACAGATTAAGCATGTATTTGCACCCCAGCCAAACAGAAGCACCAAGAGGAGGGAGAGAGGGGGAAAGAGAGAGAGAGAGAGAGAGAGAGAGAAAGAATCCTTGAAATAATTAAATATTTGATATATATCACCCAAAAACCACTCAGAATAGCCATCAGGGAGAAAGAAAAAAAAATTAGAACATTGCTGGTTTATATTGTCTTGTTTGTTTTTTTTATTTTGCTTCAGACTTGGGCAATTGAGCAAAACATTTTGGTAAATGTGCAAGCTCAGGAGCCATTCGGGTTGGGTTCCAGTCCCACCTGTCATAGGTGCCATAGGTATTTAAACATAATCAATTCTTTCCTATTTTAAAAAGGAAAAGAGAATAAAACCCTCCTTCTGACTACCACCCCCTTCCATTTATCTCACCCTCTCAGGAAAATCATTGACAATCCATAAAAATTATATAGATGACTCCTGGAGCCCCTGGGTGGCTCGGTTGGTTAAGTGGCCAACTCTTGATTTCAGCTCAGGTCATGATCTCAGGGTTGTGGGATCGAGCCCTGCATTTGGCCATCTGGCTGTCTGGCTCCATGCGCAGCACGGAGTTTGTTTGTCCCTCTCCCTCTGCTCCTCACCCCGTGCTCTCTCTCTCTCAAATAAATAAATAAATAAATAAAATCTTTTTTAAAAATTACATAGACGACTCCTTAAAAAGTTGCCCTTACTCTTCTTTGCTTGCCACTGCCCACCCGCCTCTCCCCATCTCCACCCACGGAGTCTGCTCTGTCCAAGGTCTCTACCTTTGTTCTGTGATGACTGCAGGAGCTTTTGTTTCAGTTCTCCTCTTGCTCAACCTTTAAGCTACGTTTGAAACCAATAACTACTCCCTTCTTGGAACTCACAAAATGAAGTGGTATATTACTTATCTCCTGCTACGTAAGAATCACCCCAAACTTAGCTGCTTAAAACAATACACATGAAGTGAGATACCACTTCATGCACTTTGGGGCAACCACTATCAAAAAATCCAAAAACCCCAAAACAGAAAAACAAGTGTTGGCAAGAATGTGGAGGAATTGAAACCCTTATGCACTGCCAGTGGGAATGTAAAATGACACAGCTGCTGTAGAAAACAGTATGGCGGTTCCTGAAAAAATTAAACAGAATTACCTATGATCCAGTAATCCCACTTCTGGGTGTATATCCGAAAGAACAGAAAATAGGATCTTGAAGAGAAATTTATACACAATGTTTATAGCAGCATTATTCATAGTAGCCAAAAGGTGGAAGCAACCCAAGTATGCATTGATGGATGAATGGATAGACAAAAATGGATAGATAGTCTATTAATAGGATGGAATATGATTCAGGCTTAAAGAGGAAGGAAATACTGATGTACGATGCAACACAGATGAACCTTGAGGACATTATGCTACATGAAGTAAGCCAGTCACAAAAAGACAAATGCTGTATGATTCCCCTTCTGTAAGTCATCTAAAACAGTCAAATTCATAAAGACAGAAGGTAGAGTGGTGGTTACCAGGGGCTGGGATGAAGGAGAAATGGGAAGTTGTTGTTTCGTGGATATAGAGTTTCAGTTTACAAAACAAAGAAGTTCTAGAGATCTGTTGCACAACAATGTGAATATAGCTAAAACAACTGAACTGTATGCTTAAAAATGGTTAAGATAGTAAAGTTTTATGTTATGTACTTTTATCACAATTAAAATAAAAAAAATACCTTTATTATCTCACAGTTCCTGTGGGTAGGAATTTGGGCATAGCTACCTGGGTCCTCTACTTCAGGTCTGTCATAAGGTTGCACAAAGGCTGGGGTCTCATCTGAAGGCTCGACTGGGGAAAGATCCTCTTCCAGCATGATTTTATGCAGGATTCAGTTCCCTGTGTACTCTTGGCTTGAGACCATCGCCAGTCCCTTGACATGTGGGCCTCTCCAAAATGTCAGCTTACTTCTTCAAAGTGTGCAAACCAAGAAGGCAATATAGAGAGTCTGCTAGCAAGGTAGAAGTCATAATTTTTATAATCTAATTACAGAAGTGAGGGTTCCTGGGTGGCTCAGTCGGTTAACCGTCTGCCTTTGGCTCAGGTCATGGTCCCAGGGTCCTGGGATCAAGCCCCACGTCGGGCTCCCTGCTCAGTGGGGAGCCTGCTTCTCCCTCTCCCTCTGCCACTCCCCCTGCTTGTGCTCTCTTTCCGTCTCTCTTTCTCTCTCTCTCTCTGTCAAATAAATAAATAAAAATCTTTTAAAAACAAAGAAACAAAAAACAAACATGGTTTAAAAATCTAAGCCAGTGGGGCACCTGGGTGGCTCAGTCAGTTAAGCATCTGCCTTGGGTTCAGGTCATGATCCCAGGATCCTGGGATGGTGCCTCGCTTTGGGCTCCCTGCTCAGTGGGGAGCCTGCTTCTTTCTCCCCCTGCCGCTCCCTCTGCTGGTGCCCACTTGCTTTCTCTCTCTGTCAAATAAATAAATAAAATCTTAAAAAAAAATCTAAGCCAGATATGAAAGACTGTAATTATAAAACATCCTTTGTTATACCCTACTGAGTAGAATCAAGTAATGGTCCAGCCCACATTCAAAGGGAGGGGATGACACAAGGGCATGAGCCCAGCAGGCAAGAATCCTTGGGACCATCTTAGAAATCTCATAGGCAGAGAAGGCATTTCATTAAGAAATATGCTCCCTCCCATTTTTCAAGAAATGCCTGACTGTCTCAGTCTATATTTTGTTTTCCTACTCTCAGAAACATACATTTAAGAAATCCTCTCCTGGGCGCCTGGGTGGCTCACTTGGTTAAGTGGCTGCCTTCGGCTCAGGTCATGATCCTGGAGTCCCCGGATCGAGTCCCGCATCGGGCTCCCTGCTCAGCGGGGAGTCTGCTTCTCCCTCTGACCCTCCTCCCTCTCATGCTCTCTGTCTTTCATTCTCTCTTTCTCAAATGAATAAATAAAGTCTTTAAAAAAAAAAAAAAAGAAATCCTCTCCTTTGGGCGCCTGGGTGGCTCAGTCGTTGAGCGGTTGCCTTTGGTTCAGGTCATGATCCCAGAGTCCTGGGATCGAGTCCTACATCGGGCTCCTTGCTCAGCGGGAAGCCTGCTTCTCCCTCTCCCACTCCCCCTGCTTGTTCCTGCTCTCGCTGTCTCTGTCTCTGTCAAATAAATAAATAAAAATCTTAAAAAAAAAAAAAGAAATCCTCTCCTTTCTTTTGACTCTATTAGAAGAAAAGCAATAATGCAATTGAGATGGTGTCATAGGGGGTGCCTGGGTGGCTCCATCGGTTAAGCATCTGCCTTCAGCTTGGGTATGATCCCAGGGTTCTGGGATCGAGCCCCGCATCGGGCTCCCTGCTCAGCAGGGAGCCTGCTTCTCCCTCTTCTGCTCCCCCTGCTTGTGCTCTCTCTCTCGCTCTCTGTCAAATAAATAAATAAATTCTTAAAAAAAAGAGAGAGAGAGATGGTGTCATTGCTGAATGTTTGTGCCCCTCCCCAACCAAGATTAATATGTTGGAGCCTTAACCCTAAATGTGATCATACTAGATTTAGTTTAGGGGGTGCCTGGGTGGCTCAGTCGTTAAGCGTCTGCCTTCGGCTTAGGTCGTGATCCCAGATCAAGCCCTGCCTCGGGCTCCCTGCTCAGCGGGAAGCCTGCTTCTCCCTCTCCCACTCCCCCTGCTTGTGTTCCCTCTCTTGCTGTGTCTCTCTCTGTCGAATAAATAAATAAAGTAAAAAAAAAAAGATTTAGTTTAGGTCAGGAGGCTGGGACCCTCATGATGGGATTAGTGCCCTATAAAAAGAGGAAGAGAGATATCTCTCTATGCATAAGAACCAAGGAAAGGCCATGTGAGCACCCAGCAAAAAGGTGGCTGTATGCAAGCCAGGAAGCAGGCTTCCACTAGGAACTGAGTCTGCCAGCATCTTCATCTTAGACTTTCAGCCTCCAGAATTGTGAGAAATAAATGTCTATGATGTAAGCCACGTAGTCTGTGGTATTTTGTTATAGCAGCCCATGCTGACTAAGACAGATGGTGAATGACATCTGCTAGGCCTCCAGTGTTAGGGACGCAACAGGGATAGGTGGAGACTGAGACAGAGAGGAGAGCACACACCTCAGCTAATGGGGCAGTCATGACTCAATGCATCTGGCTTTTGGCATGCAGGAGTTCAGGCCCAGAATGGCCCATATTATGACTTTTCCAGGGAAACTAGAATAGAGATTTCTTTTCTTTTTTTTAAAGATTTATTTATTTGGGGCGCCTGGGTGGCTCAGTCAGTTAACCATCTGCCTTCAGCTCAGGTCATGATCTCAGGGTCCTGGGATTGAGCCCCGTGCCGGGCTCCCTGCTCAGTGGGGAGCCTGCTTCTCCCTCTCCCTCTGCCTGCCCCCTCTCCATGCACACTCTCTCTCTCTCTCAAGTAAATAAAGAGAGCATGAGTGGGAGGGGCAGAGGGAGAGGGAGAGAGAATCTCAAGTAGACTCTGCACTGAGTGCAGTGCGGGGCTTGATCTCATGACCCGGAGATCACGACCTGAGCTGAAACCAAGAGTGGGATGCCCAATCAACTGTGCCACCCAGGTACCCCTGGAAGAGAGATTTCAAAAGAAATACTCTTATTTTTAAAAGTAGCAACAAACTCAAAGTGTTTTAAAATGTTGTGCAGGCCGAGAAGACAGACCAAAAGAAAGTGTGCTCCAGCCCAGTAATACCTGTAGATACTACATTGCACCCCCTTGTCTTTTTACGTGGCTTCTGTGGGGGAGAGGGGTCACACTACCTTGGTTTCCCACTTAATTTTTTAGCTGCTGTTTTGCTAGATGCTTTCTTCTCACATTAGATGTTGACATTGCTTAAGGCTCTGCCCTAGGCCTTCTCATCTCACTCAACATACTTCCTTGGGTGATCTCAATTACCTCCAGACTCCATTTACTACCTACGTGCTGACCACTCATAAATCCACATCCACCACCCAAAACTGAGCTCCAGACCCAGGGCAACATAATAGCTGACTTCTCAATGCCACATTCCCTAACCCAACCGATTCCCCTGTCTCCAGTATACCTGTTGGCTGTCTCTGCATGGCTCCTCACCTGGTTAATGGCACCTCCCAGTTGCATAATCCAGAAACCTGGAACCATCCTGACATCTTCTTTCCTCTCATTCTCCACATCCAATCCATCTACATTCTTCACTGTCTCTTCAGCAAATATATGCAGAGTTCATCCTTATGAACCAGGCTGTATGCTTGGCTTTGGGGATCAACAACAAACAGGACAGGCAAGATCTCTGCCCTCTTGATGCCCACGCTCTAGCTGACACAGTAGTTTAAAACTTGTTTCCTTAGCTTGAAAATTAATGTAAAATAGGATTTATCTGGCACATAGTAAGTAGGCTCAACAAATGCTACTTGTTAGATAGAGTAAGAAACCCCGTGAATGAAGACAAAAAGAGGATTTTTTAAAAAATATTTTATGTATTTTTTGACAGAGAGAGACAGCGAGAGAGGGAACACAAGCAGGGGGAGTGGGAGAGGGAGAAGCAGGCCTCCCGCGGAGCAGGGAGCCCGATGTGGGGCTCCATCCCAGGACCCATGACCCGAGTCGAAGGCAGACGCCCAACAACCGGGCCACCCAGGCACCCCTCAAAAAGAGGATTCTGTAGGAGAGAACAGGAGCATGGGCCTCCTCTCCCCGGGGTGGGCAGGGGAGACTTCTTTGAGAAGCCCATATTTTGGATGAAACCAGAGGGATGAGAAAGGATGGGGGGAGGGGACAGCCAGTGCAAAGGCAAGAGGTAGTGCTCGGCTGGGCTGAGGTAGACGATGTGGAGAGAGAGAAAGGGACCCACGTAGGAAGGGTTTTGGAAGCAGAATCAACATGATCTGCTGTGGGTGAGTGAGGCAAGGGAAAGGGAGCAATCAAAGAGGATGCCTGCGTCTGGCTTTAATTAGCCAATCTCGTTTTTTGAAAGGGGGGTCACCTAGGACACCACCAATGTGGGGGAGGGGTGGAAAATAAGGCTCCCAGCCAAGAGGTCCAATAGACCATTTCCTGCATGGTCACTTGAATCCACCGTGTCCCTCCCTGTCCACTGCCACCCCTTAGTCCTGGACTTCTTCAGTAGCTTCCACCCTGTTTCATTCCTGTCCAGCCCTCCTTCACTCTGCAGCTCCAGCCTGCCTTGCCCATACAAACCTTCTCTAGTCGCTCCCTGGCAAGCAAATAATTGCTTCGTCTAAGAGTTCAATGGGGTGTTTATTAATTTACAGATTTATAAACTGTTGGAGCCAGAAGAGGCCTTAATAGCATCTTTACTTCAAATTTTCAATCAAGTGGTCTTTCTGCATCCACATTTCTCACTCACGAGAGACAGTGTGGCACGGTAACAGGAGGTAGGCCTTTAGAGTCAGGTAGAACCTGCATTCACTTTGGGTTATTTACTTAAATTCTGGGGACCCTAGGGGCACCTGGGTGGCTCAGATGGTTGAGCGTCTGCCTTCGGCTCAGGTCATGATCCCAGGGTCCTGGGATCGAGCCCCGCATCGGGCTCCTGACTCAGTGGGGAGTCTGCTTCTTCCTCTCCCTCTGCCTGTCCCACTGCTCATGCTCTCTCTCTCTCTCTATCTCTGTGTCTCAAATGAATAAATAAAATCTTTAAAAAAAAAAAAATTCTGGGGACCCTGACATTTTGTTTGTGAAAAATGTTTCCTTTGTAATTGGTGTGTTGGGGGTCCCCCGGACCACCCTCAAGTTTTTGATTTGCTAGAAAGACATGCAACTCAGAAAAGCTGTTCTACTTGTGGTTACAGTTCATTACAGCAAAAGAATAAAAGTTTAAAATCAGCAAAGGAAAAAGTGCATGAGGCAGAGTCTAGGAGAGACTAGGTGTGTGTTTCCAGTTGTCCTCACCCAGGGGAGCCTTACAGACAGAGCTGACTTCTCCCAGCGATGACGTGTGACAATACACACAAATGTTGCCAACCATCTGAGCGTCGATGTCCAGGGTTTTTACTGAGGGTCAGTTGTGTAGGCCTGGAGCTCTGGCATGACTGACCACCGGTATTCAGTGTCCACAACCACTCCCCAGCCCCAATCAAGTCAGACTGAAACGTGGCTAAGGCCCCAGGCAATTGAAAACAGGCATTCACCCTAAGTCATGTTGTTAGCATAATCTATCTGGTGTGACCCAAGGCCCTGAGTATAGAAAGATACTCTTACCAGGCAGGATATTCCAAAGGTTTAAAGGTTATCTCCCAGAGCCAACCAAGGGCCAGTCCTTTCTGTGGCTTGTGCAGGGTTCGAGCACCCCAAGCCTACTGAGTTAATCCTTTAATGCATAGTTAGTTTAAAAAAATTACCATGTGGGGATGCCTGGGTGGCTCAGTCGATTAAGCGGCTGTCTTCAGCTCAGGTCATGGATCTCTGGGTCCTGGGATTGAGCTCTGCATTGGGCCCCTTGCTCAGCGGGGAGCCTGCTTCTCCCTCAGCCTGCCACTCCCCTCTTCACCTCCCCCCCACCCCCTGCCTCTTTCTCTCTCTGGCAAATAAATGGATAAAATCTTTAAAAAAAAAAAAAAATTACCATGTGTATCAGGCAGACTCCCGTCAGGAAAATCGAAACCACTGCAGTTATTTAAAACAGACAGGATTTACTAGAAGGAGTTGGTTACACAGGTGATGGAAGAGCTGAGAAGCTAAGCAGGAGGGGAGGCACTGAGGGAATGCAGAAATTAGCAGCAGCAGCAGGAAGCCTCTCCTGCCCCTAGGACTAGAGGTGGTATTCCCAGAGCCCAGGGGCTGCGTCATCTGTGGGAACTGATGGGTGGGGACACCTGGGGGCCACTGGGGCCACAGAGGGAGGGCCTGTACAGAGGAAGAGTCAGCTCCCATCCCACCCCCAAGCTGAGGGAGGCAGGGAGATAGACTCTGGCTTCTCCCTCCCTCCTACCTGTCAGTCTCCCACTAGCATCTCCCATTGGCTGAACCCAGTCTTGAGCCAACTGATATGGGAGCTTGGGAAATGTAGTTTCCACAAGGGTGGGAGCTCTCCAGGAAATGATTCAGACAGCACTTACTTAGGGCCTGTTCTGTTGTGCCTGACACTGCCAGACATGTTCGCCTGTGCCACCCCACACAGCCTACCTGGAAACTGCCCTACCAGCAGATGTCCCCGCTCCGTTATATGGATGAGGACATTTAGGGACTCAGATGAAGAAAAATAGTCTGTAGGGAGTGGAGAGGGAGTGTTTGGGGGTGGGGGAAAGGAGGAAGGACTATAGGCTTCATCCTGACATAGATGCACACAAAGTTTCTCAAAAGCCTTCCAGGGCAGGAAGTATCCCCTATAGCCAGAGCGGGCAGAGGTGGGAAGAGTGAGGTATTAGTTCAGCATTCTTTATTAATTTAACACAGTAAGGAATTTCCTCCTGCCTGGAGCCTCATTTCCTTCCTCAGTCAAATTGCCCCACCTAGATCTCCCCCAGGAAGACCTGGGTTTATTCACAGCAGAAATTGCACTGAATCCTTTCTTTCTTTTTCTCTCTCATGTGTGCAAAGATGACTTGTGTCTACAGTTTGTTTCTTCTCTCAAGGACTTATTCACTTCTGTGTTTCATGTCATTTTCATGCGGCCCATCAATGAAGTCGGCCTGGGGCTTACTAATACACAGTTAATTATACATGCTCAGAATCCAGAGACTGAGGAGCTCCCACAAAATGGTTTAAAAAAAATCTTTAAGAGGGCGCCTGAGTGGCTCAGTTGGTTAAGCGACTGCCTTCGGCTCAGGTCATGATCCCGGAGTCCTGGGATCGAGTCCCACATCGGGCTCCCGGCTCAGCAGGGAGCCTGCTTCTCCCTCTCACCCTATCCCCTCTCATGCTGTCTCTCTCCCCCTCTCTCTCTCTCTCAAATAAATAAATAAATAAATAAAATCTTAAAAAAAATCTTTAAGAAAAAGATGTGTTTATTTATTTATTTTTGAGAGAGAGCACAAGTGGGGGTAGGGATGGGGGAGAGGGAGAGAATCTCAAGCAGACTCCCTGCTGAGCGTGGAGCCCAATGAGGGGCTCTGATCTCATGACCCATGAGATCAAGATCTGAGCCAAAATCAACCGACTGAGCCACCCAAAATCAACCAACTGAGCCACTCCCACCCCATATGGTTTTAAATACACCTTTGAATGATGCCACCTTCACACATTTGTCCAGGTCCCTGAGGATCAGAAAGCCCTTTTGTTCACACCCCCTACATTTGGTCCAGCACCCTGGCTGACTTTTTTTTTTTTTTTTAAAGATTTTATTTATTTATTTGAGAGAGAAAGACTGAGAGAGAGAGAGAGCATGAGAGGGGGGAGGGTGGGGAGGGTCAAAGGGAGAAGCAGACTCCCTGCCGAGCAGGGAGCCCGATGCGGGACTCGATCCAGGGACTCCAGCATCATGACCTGAGCCGAAGGCAGTCGCTTAACCAACTGAGCCACCCAGGCGCCCCCTGGCTGACTTTTCTATGCTCCCAGATAAGAGATGGAGATAAAGGTCTTATCTCCTTCCTCCAAGCCCTGTGTTCAAAGATTCTGTCTAATTATAGTTAATTTTCTTAGGTACGACAATGCTATAGTGGTTATGTAGAAGAATTGGACTTACCTCCAAAACTTTGAGGAAAATACACACACACACACAGTGAATATGGCCACTTATTAATTGTTGGATCTTTTATTTAATTAATTTATTTGTTTTTAAGATTTTATTTATTTATTTGAGAGAGAGAGAACACAAGCAGGAGGAGGAGCAGAGAGAGAAGCAGACTCCCCGCTGAGCAGGGGGTCCAACTCGGGGCTCAATCCCAGGACCCAGAGATCATGACCTGAGCTGAAGGCAGACGCTTAACCAACTGAGTCACCCAGGTGCCCCTAGATTTCTTTGTAATAAAAATTTTAGGGGTAAAAGAATCCCTTTTCCCTCCCATTTAAAATTTTTTTTATGTATTTATTTGTAACTGTAAAGTTATTTTTTTACTCTCAAATAACCAATCACCACTTCTAATTTCTTTGAGATAAATTGTGTCATCACTTTGAATTTACTTAATTCCATCTAAGAGGGGAAAAAAAAGAGGAGAAAGAGGAGCGCCTGGGTGGTGCATTCCGTTAAACATCCGACTCTTGGTTTTGGCTCAGGTCCTGATCTCAGGGTTGTGAGATCGAGCCCCAAGTTTGAATCTGAGCTCAGCGCAGACTCTGCTTAAGACTATCTTTCCCTCGGGGCGCCTGGGTGGCTCAGTTGGTTGGGCGACTGCCTTCGGCTCAGGTCATGATCTCAGGGTCCTGGGATCGAGCCCCACATCGGGCTCCCTGCTCGGCGGGAAGCCTGCTTCTCCCTCTCCCACTCCCCCTGCTTGTGTTCCCTCTCTCGCTGTCTCTCTCTCTGTCAAATAAATAAAATCTTTAAAAAAAAAAAAAAAGACTATCTTTCCCTCTCCCTCTGCCCCTCCCCGCTGTGCGCATGCTCTCTCTAAAATAAATAAATAAATCTTTTTTAAAAAAGAGGAAAAAGGAATACCAAAACAAAATAGGTTTGGAGGAAAATAGAGTAGGGTTGGGTTTGATCTGGTTTTTAAAAACATGAATGAGCTTCAAGGTGAGGCAGACCCACCCCATCCCTTCCCCAAAGAGCAGCTGGGGCTGTGGAAAAGGGGGCCAGGAGGTAGTATGGGTGTGTGCCTGCCCAGGGCACAGGGTCAGGGGGATGTGGCCCCCAAACCTCCAGAGTCACGGAGAGGGCAGAGTGGTTTGAAGGTCCACAGGGAGCGCACTCATTGTAGCCCAGCTATGGCAGTCCTTCACCTGGTGGCCTTAAGATCACATGAGCAAATGACTGCAGTCACCTTGCCAACTTCCCTGCTTTCGGACAGTGGCTGGAACACCGATGCTCAGCTCAAAAGCTGCTCCTGAGGTGGGTAAAGTCTTCCCCCCAAGTCTCGGGTGGCAGTTAGTCATGCCCTCTCTGAGCCCCCACAGACCTTTCTTTTGACCTTTCTGGACACGGATGTTCAGCCTCCTGCACTTGGGCCGCCGTGCTGGGAGTTGGGTATGATCTTTGCCCTTGTGAAGTGTTTGGGGAGTGAATCTTCACTACTTCTTTTGGTTCCTTCTCCATCTCTGACACACATACATACACACAAACACAGAACTATCTGCACACAGGTGGTGCAGAGACTAGCATGTAGAGAAGCTCAACAAATCTTTGAATGAAGAGTCTTAGATTGACTTAGCTTGTGCAGGATGCCAGGCAAAGCAGGAAAAGCAAAGATAATTATGTTGCATCCCTTTGCCTTGGGCTCACAGTCTAGGAATAGACTCATATACAGCCATTTATAATGGAAGGTAGACTAGTGTTTCAGCTACCTGTTGCTGTGTAAAAAGCTATGCCAAACTTGTAAAAAATAATGATTTATTATTTCTCATGGTTCTACAGTCTGGGCTGGGCTCAGCTAGGTGGTTCTACCTGGTATCTGCCGGGGCTGGAATGTCCAAGGGGACTTCTTCACTCACATTTCCAGTACTTCAGCTGGAATGGCTGGAATGGTGGGGGCTGGCTGGGCTCACCTGTCTCTCTATGTAGTCTCCTCATCAGGGTAACTCTTTACAAGGTAACTCAGGACCTCAAGAGATAGCATCCCAAGAGGACAAACCAGCATTCAAGTATTTAATCAAGCTTCTGCTTGCATCACCCTTGCTAATGTCCTATTGGCAAAAGCAAGTCACATGGTCAAGCCTGGAGTTCATATGTGAGGGACTAAAAAGAGCATGAATACCGGATGCTGTGTTTCATTGGAGACCACCAACGTACCAGTCTAGCACAACCGAAATATGCACTGCATACTGATTAAATATACTGCCATGGGTCACCCAGGAGGAAGCTATTCATTCTGCTGTGAAGCTATTATAGAGGCTTTCACTCATTCATTCACTTAACAAATGTTTCTTTAGTGTAGAAGTGCTGGGGATTCAGTATGGACAAGACAGATGTGCTCCTGCTCCTGTGGGATATCAAATAATAAATACATATGCAAATAAGGCAATGTCAAATAATATAATAAGGTAAAACATGACTAGGGGTTGAGGGATGGCTACTTTAGCTAAGGAAGTCAGGAGAGGACTTCCTTGGAGGGGTAGCTTCTTGGAGACTTAAATGATGAGAGGGAGCTGGCCATGTGATGATCTGGGGAAGAATGTTCTAGGAAGAGGGAACAAGGACAAAGGAAGGAGGCAGGAATACACCTTGACTAAAACTCAACCTGACATGTTTTAGGGACAGAAAGAGGGCCAGAGTGACTAAAGTGTAAGAAGAGCTTGGAGAGAGTAGGAGGTAAGGTCAGAAGAAGCAGGCAGGTGCCTTGCTGGACCTTTGGATGCAGCCTTGAAGTATTTATTGAATGTCAAGAGCTGTGACCCATACTTCCTTGCCTGTAAGTTTGGCCTTGTGCCTTTCTGGAACCCTTCTGAGAAGCTAGCTAGATCTGGCAACTGCCCAAAAGGGAGGGGCTCAGAAGGACGTTAAAATCGTAGCATTTGAAGCTTAACGTCCCTGTTCTGGGAGTTGGGAGGCAGCACAGTCAAAGACCTCCATCACTACCATCTACAATGCAAACAGACACGCTGTCTTGACATAGATTCAGGGCCCCTGTTACCCGTTTCTAATTATAACCAACATTTGTTTTCACATACATCATCCAAGGTAATTCTCATGTCCAGCAGGGAGAGACAGTCCAAGGAAGCAAACATTTGAGCAACCCTGGTGCTAAGCCCCGTGCTAGGCACCATCCTATGTATTACCTCAGTTATTCTTCCCCACAGCCCTGTGAACAAGGTTTGATTACTATCTCCATCTTGCATGGAGGACATAGGCTCAGAGTCAACACAAGAAATGACAGAACTGCAATACCCACATGAGTCCTTTGATTTTGTGCCATAGGTTCATCCACTCCCTGCCGCTCTTGCTGTCTCATAGCAGGGCCTGCCATGGGCTGGTGGCCAGGTTGCGCATTCTCCAAGAGCCTCATCTCCATATACGGGTGTGCATGAGTCAGAGACACCCTGGCAGGATTAAAAGAAGACTTATCATATTACCTTGAATTTGTCTTACTTTATCAAACCAGAACACCTGGAGTACACTATGAGTAGTTAGATAGATTGATATGATATTATTCATATATACATAAAAATTTCATAATATATGTACTTTTCAAATGAACAATCAGATCTCTTGCTGAATTTAGATGTTTTTTACCTGAAAAAGTTGCTAGGAGTTAAATAAACATATACTGAACATATTATTTGAAAAGGTAGCTAATACACTATTTAAAAACAAACTTATCCCGTTTCCTGACTTTCAAAAATACCTATGTGTTCCAAAAAGGAAATATATGTATCTCCATACATGCATATAAAATTCTGTAGTCATCTTTGTAATAGCACTATTATAAATGGAATGCTTGTGTGTTCAAAGTGTTAATCATTTAAAGTAAGCATTTAAAGTATACCACAATTTTTAAATCTGATTTGATATTTCCTCATATTGGAAAAACAAATAAGAAGTGGCCTGAGCCTCTCTCAACACCTAAGAGGCCCTCTGCTCCAGCTGATTTGAACCATATCAAATGTAGGATTGACTTTGTTTTTTTAAGTTGCAGGGAAAAGTGACCTGCTTGGATTATGTTCAGTTGCACCCCATGTTCAGATATAGCAAAAACACTTGCTGGCCAATCACAGTTCCCTCACTTGGCAGAGACTGCCAGAAGTCCTGTGCCTCTCTCCCAAAAACCAGCCTGTTTCAGATCCTTGCTGCTTATGTCCTTTACACAGTGGCTGTCATATGTTCCAGTGACCCCGCTGGCCCCCCAGGGTTGGGTTGTAACTGAGCGTGAGCCTCCGTCCTAAATACCTCTCACTGTGGCCAAGCCTGATTACAGTTCTTTCTGGATATAGTCTCTGATTTGCTTTCCAAAGGTCAGCAGCTCGAGTTAATGTGTTTCAGGGATGACCCAATCAGCTTGTATTTAGGAGAGACTTTGTATATAAAACTTGAAAAAAAAAATTGAGCTTCTGGGAACTGGAAAAGCACAAGTTAAAACTCTTTTCCCTCTACTCTCGCTTTGTATTTTTGCAATATTACAATAAAGGGAATACAAATTAGAAAGTCCTCAACAATCTCAGCATTCTTCCTGTCTAGCCCTTACCCATATAGGGGTATATTGTGACAAAGCTGTAGTTGTAGCACGATACAAATTTGTGTTCTTATGTCATTAATCCCAAAAAAAGGAGAACCTAGCTTTTTAGAGGGGAGGAGTTACTTTTTATCCTAAGATGGTGTAATATTACATAAAGTTTGGGGAAATTGAAAAAAATGTATTCATAGGCCTACCATCCTTACTAAACAATTTTAATTTTTGCATTTCTATTTATACTTTGTTCACTGCATCCATATTTTGCATATTTTACGTAATAGAACTATTCCAGTTATTGCCCACAAGCATTCACAGGTTTAAAAAAAAAGAATGCATACTCCCACACTCTAAAAAACTCTAAAAACCTGTTTGAGTTCTCCTTACCAGCCCTTATCCACATGCATATTTCATCTATACAGTTGTAATCCAAGCATGAATTCAATTTAATATTTTAATTCTGTTATATTACAAAATATTTACTATTATAGTCTTTGTCATTCTTAAGTTTTCTTTAAGACTTGGAAGAACTACAAAGGCAATGCATGCTTATTTGTTATAAGTGAAATAATAAAGAATTTTGTGAAAGAAAAATTGTATCTGCCCTACTCTAATTCCATCCCCCAAAGTAAAAAATATTAACAGCCTGGAGTGCTCAATGCATATTTTTCTCTCTATCTTTCAGATATAAACAATATATAAAATATATACTTTTTGTTTTTAATGGAATATATTATTCACATTTCTCGACAAATCACTGAAAAAAAAAACATGACATGCATATTTCTCCAAGTCAATAGATACCAATTTAACTTATTCTTTCATTTATTTTATTTTATTATTATTATTTTTTTTAATTATTTATTTATTTGTCAGAGAGAGAGGGAGGGAGAAAGAGAGCATGAACAGCGGGAATAGCAGGCAGAGTGAGAAGCAGACTCCCTGCTGAGCAAGAAGCCCGATGCGGGGCTCGAACCCAGGACCCTGGGATCATGACCTGAGCCGAAGGCAGATGCTTAACGACCGAGCCACCCAGGCGTCCCTCATTTATTTATTTTATTTTATTTATTTTTAAAAAAGATTTTATTTATTTATTTGACAGAGAGAGACACAGCGAGAGAGGGAACACAAGCAGGGGGAGTGGGAGAGGGAGAAGAAGGCTTCCCGCCGAGCAGGGAGCCCGATGCGGGGCTCGATCCCAGGACCCTGGATCATGACCTGAGCCGAAGGCAGACGCTTAACAACTGAGCCACCCAGGCGCCCCTTAACTTATTCTTTTAAATGGGTTCATAATAGGAGTACCTTGGTGGTTCAGCTGGTTGACTCCAACTCTAGATTTTGGCTCAGGTCGTGATCTCAGGGTTGTGAGATTGAGCCCCAAGTCTGGCTTTGCCCTAGGCATGGAGCCTGCTTAAGATTCTCTCTCTCTCTCTCTCTCTTTCTCTCTCTCTCTCTCTCTCTCTCGGGATGCCTGGGTGGCTCAGTCGGTTAAGCATCTGCCTTTGGCTCAGGTCATGATCTCAGGGTCCTGGGATCCAGTCCTGCATCGGGCTCCCTGCTCATTGGGGAGCCTGCTTCTCCCTTTACCTGCTGCTCCCCCATTCATGCTCTCTCTCTCTCTGACAAATAAATAAATAAATCTTAAAAAAAAATTTCTCCCTCTCCTTCTGCCCCCCCAAATAAATAAGTAAATAAATAAATAGGTTCACAATTCTACAGGAAGGATCTACCTTAATTTATTCAGCTGTTTTCCTAATGATAAACATGCCTATCGTTTCCAGTTTTTGCCTCTAAAAACAGTGCTGCAATAAAACATCCACTTACATATATTCTTCCATACTGGTACTTTTATTTCTGCGGGCCTGATTCTCCAAAATGGGATTTACAAGAGTAAATATATAAATATATATATATATATATACACATACATATATATGTATGTATATATATACACACACACATATTTGTATTTTTAGTTTTTTAAGATTTTATTTATTTATTTTTAAATATTTTATTTATTTATTTGACAGAGAGAGAGGAAGTGAGAGAAGGAACACAAGCAGGGGGAGTGGGAGAAGGAGAAGCAGCCTTCCCGCTGAGCGGGGAGCCCGATGTGGGGCTCCATCCCAGGATGCTGGGATCATGACCTGAGTTGAAGGCAGACACTTAATGACTGAGTCACTCAGGCGCCCCTTATTTATTTATTTTTGTGAGAGAGAGAGAGAGCACAAGCAGGGAGAGCGGCAGAGGGAGATGGAGAAACAGGCTCCCTGCAGAGCAGAGATCCTGAGGTGGGGCTGGATCCCAGGACCCCGGGATCATGACAGAGCCAAAGGCAGACATTTAACCGACTGAGCCACCCAGGTGCCCCTGTATTTTTAGTTTTGAAACCAATTTTATTGAGATATAATATGCATATAGTAAAATGCTCCCATTTTAAGTGTCCCATTCAGTAAATTTTGACAAATGTATTAACCAACGTAACCAACCAACACAATCCAGATCCGAAACTTTTTATCACCCCTGAAAGGTCCCTCCTGCTCCTTCACTGAAGAGCCTTACTCCCACTGTCCATATAGGTTTCAGTTTCCTAGGATTCCACATAAATTGAAGCATCATTGTGTAGACATTTATGTCTGGCTTTTTTACTTGGTGCAATGCCTTTGAGATACGTCCATCTTGTTGTTCATATCAGTAGTTTCTCCTTTTTTTGCTGCTGAGTGTAATTTTGTGAATATCAGATTATTTTACAAAAAGATTATGATAGTTCACACTCCTACCAGCAATTAGCAGGAATGTCTTTTTCCCTGAACCTTTATAATTTATAAGGACTGGATGTTCTCATTCTTTTTGGTTTTTGCCGATCTCACAAATGAATATTAGTATCTCATTGTTGGCTGAATTTGCAGGTTGTTTCTTGGATTTCCTCTTATAAGTTGTTTGTATGTATCATTTACCCATTTTTCTACTGGATTTTAATTTGTAGAAACTGTTTGGGCGCCTGGGTGGCTCAGATGGTTAAGCGTCTGCCTTCGGCTCAGGTCATGATCCCAGGGTCCTGGGATCGAGTCCCGCATCAGGCTCTCTGCTCCTTGGGAGCCTGCTTCTCCTTCTGCCTCTCTCTCTGTCTCTCATGAATAAATAAATAAAATCTTTAAAAAAAAAAAAACTAATTTGTAGAAACTGTTTACTGAGGATGTTAACCTTTGTTGTACACATTAGTTTTTTCCTGCTCTATTCTTTGTCTTCTGACTTTTCAATAGTATTTTTGTCATAAAACTTAAAATATTTTAATTAGTGAAATATGAGTATCTTTGCTTTTATAGCTTCTGCATTCCCCAATAAGCGTAATGCATATATATACTTTTGTGTTCTCTTTTTTCCCTTAAGATACAAGTATTTCTCATTTGTTACAGCCATCACAATTGTTGATGGCTGCATAATACCCCATCTGGAGATGATCCATAAATTTTTTTAAAAGATTTATTTATCTGTTTTAGAGATAGAGCATGAGTGGGGGGGCAGGGGGCAGGGAGAATCTCAAGTGGACTCTGCGCTAAGCAGGGAGCCTGATGAGGGGCTCAATCCCACAATCCTGGGACCACAGCCCAAGCCAAAACCAAGAGTCCGATGCCTAACCGTGTCACCTAGGTGCCCCAAAATGATCCATAAATTAAATTATTCTTCTTTTGAATACTTAAGTTGTTTTGATTTTTCATTTTTTATTGAAACATCTTTGTGCATATGACCTTTTCTACTTATTCAGTTAATTAGTTTCAGTAATATCCCAGGAGTAACACCATAGGTTTTGAATATATTGTGTAATTTAAAAAACATCTCAATAATCTAAAGAAATACCAACACAAGATCATTAAGATTTCATAGTTGAGTGTAAAACAGGGCTGATAGTAGACTTACAGGTTTAAGGGATGACACATCAACCCCAAGTGTGCCTAGCGCTCACTGCTGTCTGGTTTGCAGTGGTAAAGAAATGGACATTTGATGCTCTAGGCTTTCCCATATCTTATTTAAATGTCCTATCTCTCCCCACCCCCATCTCCTTTTTACTGCTTGGTAAAGAAGCTCAGAGCGTAATGGGTAAAGCCAGGATTGGATCACAACCCTGACTCTGACTCCAAAGCCTGGTCTTCACACTGTAACTGTGGAATAAAGTAACATTTGTACAGCACAGAGCACATCACAGTTTACAAAAGCCCTTTTACATCGTTTTACACTGGGACTCCCTTTCTGCTTTTCTCAGCCCAGTGAATGCCTTCTCTTTCTCGGGATGGTCTTACCATTTACTCCACTGTATTTTAGTCTGTCATTTATGTCAGTCTTCCTAACTAAACCTAGCTCCTCTGCCCACTTTGGGTCTATCAGAAGGGCAGCAAGTGCCTTTGTAGGCTGAGCATGGTGAGGGGTCTAGTGTGATGGGATCCATGTGAGGGCAGATGGAGCTGGTAAGGTTGGCTGAGGCTGGGTCGCCAAGAACCTTGCTTGCCACACAAGAAACTGGACTCCATCCCATGGTTAATGTGGAGCTGATGGAGGGGCTTAAATCATGTGCAGGCTGCTGACAGTGAGGGCCCAGCAGAGGCAGCTGGGATGAAAGAAAAGGAAGGGTCTGGATTCCAGGGAAAAATTGGATTTTGAAACAATACGTCTTGACCACTGTAGTGTCTGCTGCTATTCAGGAACACTTAGGTTGATTTCAGCCTTCAGAATTTGACAAGCCAGACAGGTGGGCTGTGGGCATTGGGGGTGGATATGGCAAAGCAAAGAAGTGGTTAAGAGTGTATGCAGGCTCTGACGCTGGTGTGCCTGGATTCAAACCCTGATGAGTGACTGCCTGTAAGTTACCTGACCTCTCTATGCGTCCATTATTTTCAGCTTTAACGTGAGAGTACATATCTCATTGTGTTGTAGGGAGGAGTAAGAGTTAAGGGGTATAACATGCTTGGCACACAATGAGCACTCAATAAATATAAACTGTTATGGTTATAAGAACATTACAGGTTAGCCCAGAGAAAGGAGTGCTCACATAGGCCTGGAGCAGCCATAGGACTTTGTAAGAGTGGCTTAGGGGATAAGCCTGCCAGGAGGGCAGGGGGCCCATACCCCAAAGGCACAGATGCAGAGAATCTTAGGTCTTCCTTGTTGGTGGTGGGGGAGGAGAGGAGTGGAGGAAAATGGGTTTTTCCATGTGCACACTGTAAACTCATAACTTATAAATCTTGTCTCATTCTTCCTCTTGGTGGTCTGGCACATGGTCAGCTCCCAAATATTTGTTAAATGAATGAAATGTTTCCAAAATATTTTTTTTATTTAAAAAAATTTTTTTAAATATTTATTTATTTGGGCGCCTGGGTGGCTCAGTTGGTTGGGCGACTGCCTTCGGCTCAGGTCATGGTCCTGGAGTCCCGGGATCGAGTCCCGCATCGGGCTCCCTGCTCTGCGGGGAGCCTGC
>NC_138369.1:48981501-49024188 GCF_054177405.1 Leptonychotes weddellii | reverse complement strand
TTTTTCAAAATTTTGTTTTAAATATTTTTTAAGAACTATTTCAAGAGGGGCACCTGGGTGGCTCAGTCGTTAAGCGTCTGCCTTCGGCTCAGGTCATGATCTCAGGGTCCTGGGATTGAGCCCTGCATCGGGCTCCCTGCTCCATGGGAAGCCTGCTTCTCCCTCTCCCACTCCCCCTGCTTGTGTTCCCTCTCTCACTGTGTCTCTCTCTGTCAAATAAATAAATAAAATCTAAAAAAAAAAAAAGAAGAAATATTTCAAGAAACACTCATAGCAAAAAGTTTTACCCATTCATTAAAGAAACTTTAGAAAACAGACCTTGTCAAAGGTACCTAATTAATTGAGTCCACTGGCTTTCATAGAATGAAGTGGAAGCCTAGGCAACCTTTTCAAATTACTTGTATTTATTATAAAATTCATTTTTTAAAAAAGGGATTGGGGCGCCTGGGTGGCTCAGTCGTTAAGCGTCCGCCTTCAGCTCAGGTCATGATCCCAGCGTCCTGGGATCGAGCCCTGCATCAGGCTCCCTGCTCAGCGGGAGGCCTGCTTCTCCCTCTCCCACTCCCCCTGCTTGTGTTCCCTCTCTTGCTGTGTCTCTCTCTGTGTCAAATAAATAAATAAAATCTTTTTAAAAAATAAAATAAATAAAAAATAAATAAGGGATTTTATTTATTTATTTATTTTAGAAAGAGAGAGAGCATGAGCATGGGGAGGGGCAGAGGGAGAGGGAGAGAATTGAGTGTGGAGCCTGACTCGGGGCTTAATCTCACGACCATGAGATCAAACCAAATATTTCTTTCTCTTTTTTTTTTTTAAAGTAAGCTTTACATTCAACATGGGGCTTGAACTCACAACCCCAAGATCAAGAGTCACATGCTCTATGGACTGAGCCAGCCAGCCAGGCACCAGTTTATTATAAAATTCTTAAACATAACAAAAGATTGTCCAATATAAAAGTATCTACTCTATCCCAGCTTCCTATTAAGCAGCAGCACACAGAGGCAAATTTCTGTGGGGTAGGAGCAGAAGCCATATATAGTACCTTAACTTCTAGGTGGATATTGTGTTAGGGACGCCCCCTCCTCACACCTGCTAGGCTCTTGCTCACTGTGGATTGGATCCAGGACAAAGGGTTCCCCAATGGAGAGAAAGCCAGAGCCTTCAACTGGAGACTCCATCCACCTTCAAGAGTTGGAGAGTGGGAGAACAGCATGCCACCCCTGCTGCAGTGGTACTCATGCCAGCAAGCTCTGTAAGCTCGGGCTCTTGAACTCTGGAGTGGGGAGTGGCTTTCTGAGATGGATTTCCTCAGGGAAGTCATTGCCCATTGCCTTCCATAGTCTAATCTGATGGGCTACATGCAAATGAGCAAACCCTAGCATGTTGTTTCTAGGTATGACTGGTGCACATTTGTCTCTGCTGTAGGTCTCATGAGTATGCAAATAGGCAACCCCAATATGTTGATACTGGTATGATGTGTTGACCCTCCCTAGGATTGGGCAGTCCCCATATGTTGGTAATTGATAAGATACTGTGCCCAGAACTAAGACTTTGAGTTATAGCTCCTATGCACACCCACTCAATACATATAAACAAAAAGGAAGAAGGTCATAATTTCTCATAATCCCATCACTGATAACATTTTGTTGAGGTTATGTGTGTGTTGTATATGTATGTTATGTTGCTGTGTTTTACCTATCTCTACAGACACATATTTTGAAAAAAATTAAAACAAAAACTACAGCAATAAAAATGAGATAATACTGGGGAGCCCGGGTGGCTCAGTCGTTAGGCGTCTGCCTTCGGCTCAGGTCATGATCCCAGGCTTCTGGGATCGAGCCCCGCATCGGGCTCCCTGCTCAGCGGGAAGCCTGCTTCTCCCTCTCCCACTCCCTCTGCTTGTGTTCCCTCTCTCACTATCTGTCAGATAAATAAATAAAATCTTAAAAAAAAAAACTTATAAAAAAATTTAAGAAATGAGATAATACTATACATACAGTTGCATACCTTATTTTTCATTTAAACAAATTAATGAATGTGTTTGGGCTTGCCACTTAGGAACTAGGTGGCTTGAACAAGTTACTTAACCCCCATGCTTCAGTGCTCTCAGCTATAAAAATAAAAAATGCAAGTATTTTATCATAGGGAGTTATAGTATAAAGATTAAATGAGATAATACATGTGAAGTACTTAATTAAGGTCTAGTGTATGTTAGTTACTATTATTAAGTGATTAAATACGCTTCTCCAAAATTTTAAATGGCTATATAGCATTCCATTGTATTGATACACTGACATGTTACATAAATATGGATTTATAGAATTTGTAGAATATAAATATATTTGTATGTTATTTAATTATATATACATATGACATATATCTAGCATATATATTGATAGACTGTTACGGTGGCATATGTATACTGTGCATGTTTATTTATACATATGCTATCCTATCTATCTATATAATATATACAAAACCAATTCGTAATCTGTAGACATTTAGGTTGTTTCTTCTTTTTCAGTATTATAAAATCTTAGTCCATTTGGCTGCTATAACAAATTATAGACCGGGGGGCTTACACAACAAGCATTTATTTCTCACAGTTCTGGAGGCTGGAAAGTCCAAGATCAAGGTGCCGGCAGACCTGGTGTCTGGTGAGAGCCCGCTTCCTGGTTTGCAGATGGGTATCTGCTCATTGCGTCCTCACATGGCGGAAAAGGAGCAAGCTTACTCTCTAGCCCCTTCTTTTTTTTTTTTTTTTAAACTTTTCCCCCTATTTTATTTTTTAGATTTTTTTTTTTTTTTGACAGAGAGATAGAGAGCACAAGTAATCAGAGAGGCAGGCAGACGGAGAGGGAGAAGCAGACTCTCCACCGAGCAGGGAGCCCGATGTGGGACTCGATCCCAGGACCCCGGGATCATGACCCGAGCCGAAGGCAGCCGCTTAACCGACTGAGCCACCCAGGCGCCCCTCTCTAGCCCCTTCTTATAAGGGCACTGATCCCATTCATGAGAGCTCCGTCCTTATGAGCTAATACCTCCTAAAGGCCTCACCTCCAAACACCATCACATTGGGGATTAGGGTTTCAACATATGAATGGGGGGGGGGGACACAGACATTCAGTCCATAGCAACAATCCTTCAGCGAACATCCTTACAACTAAGTATTTGTGCACATCGTCGAACATTTCATTAAGACAAATTTCCAGAAGTGAAAATGATGAGTTAAAATGTCTTAAATATTTTTCCTTAATTGTTCCATATTTTATTTTAAGTATCTAAGCGTTAACTCAAGCTGGCATGTGGTGGAATCAGGAGAATCATCACCCATTAGTTTCAGCCACTTCCAAGCATTTGATAAAGGGGAGTCCTACAGTATATGATTCTGAGACTCATCCATGTGGTGGCAGGGAGTCCTGCTCAGTTCCTTGTCACCGCTGTAGAGTATTCCACTGCCACACCCATTTCACTGTCTTCTGTGACTTCTACATTAAGCTATTCATTACTAACTTCCAGGTTCTGCTCAACAGCTTAGGCTGATGTTTGTGGGCTCAGCACAGAGAGAATAACTAAATGTGTTCTTTGGATAATTTCTTTTGTGAAAATCCTAATACCATAATGAACACTAAAATTACCAGATAAGTCAGCCCCAAAACTCTCCAGTGTGTTTTTTTTTTTTTTCCATTTGTTTCTTAAGAAACCTTTAGAGACTGCCGAGGTGCCCTGATGAGAATAAAATCATCAATTGAAAACTGTAGGAAAGAAGGTTATTTCTATCTTGCTGTACTATGTACCTACATTTGGTCTCCAGGCCTTGGAATTAGAAGCATTCTTGGAGATACCAGTTCAGCCCTCCCATTTTACAGAAGAGAAAGCCGATCCAGAGAGGGGCTTGTCCATGGTTACTTTTTTAGGTGGTGGCTGAGGTGGACCTGGATCATCTGTCTTCTTCTTTTTTTTTTTTTTTAAGATTTTATTTCTTTATTTGACAGAGAGAGACACAGCGAGAGAGGGAACACAAGCAGGGGGAATGGAAGAGGGAGAAGAAGGCTTCCTGCGGAGCAGGGAGCCCAACGCGGGGCTCGATCCCGGCACCCTGGGATCATAACCTGAGCCGAAGGCAGACGCGTAACATCTGAGCCACCCAGGCGCCCCTGGATCATCTGTCTTCTGACAGTGGGTCCGGTGACCTTTCTGCTTGAGTGCATTGTTCCCTGAAGCGTGACCTTGGCCAGCCCCTGCCTCTGCTTGAACCGCTTTCTCTCTTGGTCCATACAGTTGCTGAGCAGACATCCCTATGTGAGCCCCGATGACTCAGAGTTGAGGCCTGGGAGGGGTCAGGGTGGGGTAGTAGGTGGTACAGGAGTGGCTGGTTACTCACAGGAGGGAGCCAGACTCTCAGACTGGGAATTGGAGAGGACCTCGTGGAGCTGGGCCGGTAGGATTTGGGCATAGTCCAAGAGCAGCCTAGAAGAAGTAGGAGGACTGGTGGAAAAGAAGTCTGGAAAGGCAGAATGGAGGGTCCTGCCTGCCAGCCATAGAGGTAGATTTTTAGTTCTGTAAAGCTGTGGAGCCACTGAAAGATTTTTTGGTTTGTTTTTTGTTTCTTCATCTGTTTGGGTGGGGAAATAGATATAAAATTGACCATTTCCACTACTCTTAAGTGTACAATTCAGTGGCATTAATTACAGTGTTGTGCAACCATCACCACTACCTAGTTCCAGAACTTTCCCATCACCCCAAAGAGAAACTCTGTACTCATTAAGCAATGACTCCCCATTCCCCACTGCTCCCAGCCCTTGGTAACCTCTAATCTACTTTTACTTCTATGAATTTGCTTATTATAGCTATTTCATTTAAGTGGTATCATGCAGTACTTTCCTTTTGCATCCAGCTTATTCATTTAGAAACGTTTTTAAGATTCATCCATGTTGTAGAATGTATCAGAAATTCACTCCCCTTTTTTGGGGGGTGTTCTAAATATGTCCTGTTTTCATTTGCTTTTACTTTATTCTGGTAAAATACACATAACATAAAATTTGCCAGTTTAACCTTTTTTTTTTTTTAAGATTTTATTTATTTATTTGACAGAGAGAGACACAGCGAGAGGGAACACAAGCAGGGGGAGTGGGAGAGGGAGAAGCAGGCTTCCCGCTGAGCAGGGAGCCCGATGCGGGGCTGTATCCCAGGACCCTGGGATCATGACCTGAGCCGAAGGCAGACGCTTAACCGACTGAGCCACCCAGGCGCCCTGCCAGTTTAACCATTTTTAAGTGAACAGTTCAGTGGCATTAGTATATTCACAACCATCCCGCCATCTGTCTCCAGAATGTTTTCATCTTCCTAAACTGAAACTCTTGTCTCCATTAAACACTAAGTGCCATTCCACTCCCCTAGCCCCTGGCAGCCACTGTCCTATTTTCTGTCTCTAGGAATTTGACTATTCTAGAGACCTCAAATAAATGGAATCATGTACTATTTGTCCTTATGTGACTGGCTTATTTCACTTAGCGTTATGTTTTCATGGCTCACCCATGTTACAGCATATGTCAGAATTTTATTACTTTTTTAGGATTTTTAAAAAGATTTAAAAAAAATTTTAAGTCATCTCTCCACCCAACATGGGGCTCGAACTCACAACCCCGAGATTGAGAGTTGCATGCTCTATTGACTGAGCCAGCCAGGTGCCCCAGAATTTCATTATTTTTTAAGCCTGAATATTTGTTTATCCATTCATGCATTGTTTATCCATTCATTTTGTTTATCCATTCATCCATTTTTGTACATTTTGGATCATTTCTACCTTTTAGCTATTGTGAATAATGCTGTTATGAACATTGGTGTACAAGTATCTGTTCAACTCCTTGCTTTCAGTTCTTTGGGGTATATAGCTAGGAGAGGAACTGTTGGATCATATAGTAATTTTATGTTTAATTTTTTGAGGAACCCAAACTATTTTTTTTTACAACCTTTTTTTTAAGATTTTTATTTATTTGACACGGAGAGAGAGAGCACAAGCAGGTGGAATAGCAGGCAGAGAGAGAGGGAGAAGCAGGCTCCCCGCCCTGCAAGGAGCCCAATGTGGGGCTCGATCCCAAGAGCCTGAGATCATGACCTGAGCCAAAGGCAGATGCCTAACTGACTGAGCCACCCAGATGCCCAAGGAACCCAAACTGTTTTCCACAGCAACTGAACCATTTTACATTTCCTCCAGCAAAGCATGAGGATTCCAATTCCTCCACATCCTCACCAACACTTGTTATTTTCTGTGTTCGTTCCTTTTTATGGCAGAATAATATTACATTGAATGTATATATCACATTTGGTTTATCCGTTCATCTGTTGATGGACACTTGGCTTGTTTCCACCTTGTGGCTATTGTGAATAATGCTTCGATGGACATTGGCTTACAAGTATCTGTTTGAGTCCCTATTTTCAGTTCCTTTGGATCTGTACCTAGAAGTGGAATTGCTGGGTTATATGGTAGTTCTATGTTTAACTTTTTGAGGAACCACCAAACTTTGAGTGGTTTTGAGGAACCACTGTGGCCTCACCATTTTACATTCCCACCAGTAATGCACAAGGGCCACAGGAGGGTTTCCAGCAAGGATGAAATAAGAGAATCTTCCCCAAGCCACCTCCCTCCTGGCCTGCTGCAGTATTGTTGGGGGATTAGAAAATCACTTCTGTGTAAACTGCCTGCTTCTGGGCTATTGCAGTCCTAAGGCTTTCTTTTCTTTTTGGTGACATATTTAATTCTGTAGTGATTACCTTTTTCTTTAATCCTAATGGAACCCACTCTATGAAGATTCTGAGCAAAGCTATTAGATCTCCTTTATTCCAGCATATTTCTGCTTTGTTATATATTTTTCACCTCCTTGAAAACTTTCTTGGGGCACCTGGGTGGCTCAGCTGGTTAAGCGTCTGCCTTTGGCTCAGGTCATGATCCCAGGGTCCTGGGATCGAGCCCCACATCGGGCTCCTTGCTCAGCAGGGAGCCTGCTTCTCCCTCTCCCTCTGCTGCTCCCGCCTGCTTGTGCTCTCTCTTTCTCTGTCAAATAAATTAAGAAATAAATAAAATCTTAAAAAAAAACCTTTCTTATTAGAGCCTGGTGGATTTGGGAAAGTGTTGGTGTCCTGGCTCTGTGACCAGCAGCAAGTCACTGAAATTTTCTGGGCTTTTGCCTCATGGAGGATGTTGGGAGATGTGCTGTCTGAGTTTTTCAGAAGATTGTCTTGCTACTTGGAAAAAAAGAACCTACATATAGTATATCTCCATAATACTTCTAATATGCCCAAGCTTGATGTTGAGAAGTAAGATCCTAATTATGTTTAAACTTTTATATCCAAATCACAGGACTGGTTTATGTCTTAAAAATTGTTTTCACTGAAATTCATACAGAATAACTCAAGTTTACATTCCACATGCATTTGAAATATTGTTATTATTATGTTTTATGTATTTTTAAATAAAAACATTTATCTTGTCTTGAATTTTCCTCCTATGGTGGATACTGATAAAACCATCAAGGCGTGGGGCACCTGGGTGGCTCAGTCATTAAGTGTCTGCCTTCAGCTTGGGTCATGATCCCAGGGTCCTGGGATCGAGCCCCACATCAGGCTCCCTGCTCAGCGGGAGGCCTGCTTCTCCCTCTCCTAGTCCCCCTGCTTGTGTTCCCTCTCTCGCTGTCTCTTTCTGTCAAATAAATAAAATCTTTAAAAAAAAAAAAAACCATCAAGGCAATTTTTTCTTTCTTTCTTTTTTTAAGATTTTATTTATTTATTTGTCAGAGAGAGAGAGAGAGCACAAGCAGGGGGAGTGGCAGGCAGAGGGAGAAGCAGACTCCCCGCTGATCAAGGAGCCCAAGGTGGGACTCAATCCCAGGACCCTGGGATCATGACCTGAGCCGAAGGCAGATGCTTAACCGACTGAACCAGCCAGGAATCCCTCAAGACAGCTTTTATTTGTCACATTTTATATTTTAGGGGTAATCTTTTAAACCAGTGAATATCATTAATTTTGCATATATATATAAATATATATTTACATTCTTTATAGTAATATAAATATGTTACATTTATGCATATACTTATAAATATGGACTGTAACTACATTTTTTATGGTAATACAATGTAAGAAAGCAGTATTTCCTGGTTGGATTCTTTTCTAGATGCACGAGCAATTATTGCTTTGACTTCAGTTTGTTAAGTTTATGATAGGAAGGGGCGCCTGGGTGGCTCAGTCGTTAAACGTCTGCCTTTGGCTCAGGTCATGATCCCAGGGTCCTGGGATCGAGCCCCGCATCGGGCTCCCTGCTCAGTGGGGAGCCTGCTTCTACCTCTTCCACTCCCCCTGCTTGTGTTCCCTCTCTCGCTATGTCTCTCTCTGTCAAATAAATAAATAAAATCTTAGAAAAAAAAAGAATATTAAAGTATGAGACTAAGACATTATTAAATATTTTATACATTGCCATTTTCCTATAGACTAAAAATTTCCTTGCACTAATTAATGCACACTTTTTGTAAAGATTTGTATAATGCAATACAATCCATGATTTATATTAATTGGTTTGTCCTAGATTGGAAAGTCCTAATATATTTTGTTTATGGACTCTGTGGACTCATTTGTATCTATTTCTCAGAAACACAGCTCCAGAACAGGGGCTGATTATCTCAGAGCCTGGGGGATAAAGTGAACCATCTAAAAGCAAACAATGTTTATAGTTGCTCTGATTCAGCACAATTTAGATTCTCTTTGGCAAAGAAAACTAAATAATGCTCTGTTACTTCTCAGCCTAGGTCAATAGAGAGAGCTTTGAGCTCCCTGTCTTAATGATCCTCCTTGCAAAGGCAGCCTCTGGAGAGGGCGGGGAAGCCAGCGTGGACACATCACACCAGATGCTCCCTCTTGGACAGGTTGCTTCAGCTCAGTACATTTGTTTGCAAAATCAAGACTGATTTTGATCGTTGTAGTTTTAATGTGAAACAAAATGAAGAAATAAAAATTCAGATAGAGATTTAAAAAGGGAACAAATTCTGGCACATGCTACACCATGGATGAACCTTGAGGACATCGTACTAAGTAAAATAAGCCAGTCACGAAAAGGCAAATATGGTCTGATTCCACTTATATGAGATTTTACTACTAGAATCTTCAAACTGATAGAGATAGAAAGTAGAATGGTGGTTTCCAGGGGCCGGGAAGGGGAAGTAGGGAGTTGCTGTTTCATGGGTACAGAGTTTCATTTTAGGAAGATGCAAAAGTTGGGGCGCCTGGGTGGCTCAGTCGGTTAAGCGTCTGCCTTCAGCTCAGGTCATGATCCCAGAGTCCTGGGATTGAGCCTTACATCGGGCTCCCTGCTCAGCGGGGAGTCTGCTCTCCCTCTCCCTCTGCCTTCCTCTACCTGCCACTCCCCCTGCTTGTGCTCTCTCTCTCTGTCTGTCAAATAAATAAATAAAATCTTAAGGAAAAAAAAAAAAGGAAGATGCAAAAGTTTTGGGGATGGATGTTGGTGATGGTTGTATAACATGAATGTACCTAATGCCACTGAACTGTAAAATAAAAAATGGTTGAGATGGTAAATTATACGTTAGGTATATTTTACTAAAATAAAAAAGAAAATTCAGTTAGAGCATCTACCCCAAATCTACATAGTTCTGTACATTGAAGCTTTGGCTTTTAAAACAGAAATCTGCTTAGTCTTCCTTTACTAACACTGAGCTTTTTTTTTTTTTTTTTAACTTTCATAAATCAGTTTAAAACATAGAGAGGTGGAGATTTGGGAACTTTTTAAAAAGACAATCAATCCTTCCAGGTTAAAATTACAGTCAGACTTGGCTCAGATTCAACAGATTCAGTACTGCCGGGACTCAGGGCCTTAACTCTGCCATGTACTGAGAGGTAGGTGGGTGGTCCCAGCCTGCTCATAGACTACATGGAATTGAACTAGAAATCAACAACAGAGAGCTGGAAAGCCCCCAAATACGTGGAGATTGAATAACACACTTCTAAATAACACATGGATCAAAGAAGAAGTCTCGAGAAATTTTTAAATATTTTTAATATACAGGGGCGCCTGAGTGACTCAGTCAGTTAAGCATCTGACTCTTGCTTTCAGCTCAGGTCATGATCTTCGGGTCGTGAGATCAAGCCCTGTGTTGGGCTCTGTGCTCAGTGAGGAGTCTGCTTGAGATTCTCTCCCTCTTCCTCTGCCTCTCTCTCTCAAATAGATAATTAATTAATAAATAAATAAAATCTTTAAAAATATATTTTGAATATACAAAGAACTCTTCAAATTCGAAATTAAGAAAAGGAACAACCAGGGCGCCTGGGTGGCTCAGTTGGTTAAGCGACTGCCTTTGGCTCAGGTCATGATCCTTGAGTCCCGGGATCGAGTCCCACATCGGGCTCCCTGCTCAGCAGGGAGTCTGCTTCTCCCTCTGACCCTCCTCCCTCTCATGCTCTCTGTCTCTCATTGTCTCTCTCGCAAATAAATAAAATCTTAAAAAAAAAAATTAAAAAAAAAAGTGTTAAAAAAAAAAGAAAAGGAACAACCAATTAAAAATGAGCAAAACACCTGAACAAACATCTCACCAAAAAAGATACAGAGGTGGCAAATAAGCATCTGAAAAGATGCTCCACATCATATGTCATTAGGGAAATGCAAATTAAAACAACAACAAGACACCACTACACACCTATCAGAATGGCCAGAGTGCGAAACACTGACAACACCAAATGCTGACAAAGATGTGGAGGAACAGGAACTCTCATTCATTGCTGGTGTGAAGGCAAAAATGGTACAGCCACCTTGAAGGACAGTTTGGCAGTTTCTTACAAAACTAAATATACTCAGGGCCCCTGGATGGCATACTTGGTTAAGTGTCTGACTCTTGGTTTTGGCTCAGGTCATTATCTCAGGGTCATGAGATCAGCAAGGACTGCTAAAGTTTCTCTCTCCCTCTCCCTCTGCCCCTACCCTCACTCACGTGCTCTCTCTCTAACATCACTAAATAAAAAAGAAGAGGTTTTTTTTTTTTTAAAGATTTATTTATTGATGTCAGAGAGAGAGCAAGAATCTAAGCAGACTCCAGAGCCCAATGTGGGGCTGATCTCATGAGCCTGAGATCATGACCCGAGCCAAAACCAAGAGTTGAACACTTAACCAACTGCACACCCAGGTATCCCTAAATATACTCTTACCATCAGATCCAGCAGTCATACTCCCTTTTTTTTTAAAAGATTTTATTTATTTATTTGACAGAGAGAGACACAGCAAGAGAGGGAACACAAACAGGGGGAGTAGGAAAGAGGGAAACAGGCTTCCCGCGGAGCAGAGAGCCCGGTGCGGGGCTCGATCCCAGGACCCTGGGATCATGACCTGAGCCGAAGGCAAATGCTTAACGACTGAGCCACCCAGGCGCCCCAGCAGTCATACTCCTTGATGTGTACTGAAGGAGTTGAAAACTTTTGTGCACAAAAAACCTTCACACAGATGTTTATGGGCAGCTTCCTTCATAATTGCCAACACTTGGAAGCAACCAAGATGTCCTTCAGTAGGTGAATGGATAGGTAAACTGGTACATCCAGGTAATGGGATGTTACTTAGCACTGAAAAGAAGTGAACTATCAAGCCACAAAAAGACATGGAGGAAACTTAAATGTATATTACTAAGTGAAAGAATCCAATCTGAAAAGGCTATATACTGTATGATTCCAACTATACAACATTCTGGAAAAGGCAAAACTGGAGACAGTAAAATGAGCAGTCTTGCCAGGGTTTCCGGGGGAGGGATGTGGGAACTTTCTGTACTCTCCGTTCAATTTTGCTGTGAATCTAAAACTGCTCTTAAGAAAAAAAAAAAAAAAGTCTGGAATTAGATAGTGGTGATGATCGCATGGCTCTGTGAATGTACTAAAACCCACTGAATTATACACTATAAAAGGGTGACTTTTATGGCATATCCATTATATCCCAATAAAGCTGTTATAAAAAAAGATACCTACTTCATAAGATTGTGCAGATTAAAGAAGGTCATGAGGGGGAGCTCCCCTCTACTTGCTGGACAGGATGCTCCCTAATTCATGAATCACTTAAGAAAGCCAGTTAGAGGGGTGCCTGGGTGGCTCAGTCATTAAGCGTCTGTCTTCAGCTCAGGTCATGATCCCAACGTCCTGCGATGGAGCCCTGCATCGGGCTCCCTTCCCGCTGGGTGGGGAGCCTGCTTCTCCCTCTCCCACTCCCCCAGCTTGTGTTCCCTCTCTCGCTGTCTCTCTCTCTGTCAAATAAATAAAATCTTAAAAAAAAAAAAAGCCAATTAGACCTTCAAGTTAAAAAAAAAGGTCAGGAGTCATTTTATACATGTGTATTATAACACTTAGTAAATACTGTTTTGTAAATACTTGTCCCTTTCTACCTTTCTCTCCAGAGTCTGAACTGCGTCTTTTATATTTGTATCCTTAGTGCTTAGCACAGTACCTAGCACTTGGGGAATGCTCAGTAAAGGTTTAATGAAGGAATTGGAGATGAAAAATAAAGTAGAGGGCACCTGGGTGGCTCAGTTGGTTAAGCGACTGCCTTCGGCTCAGGTCACGATCCTGGAGTCCCTGGATCGAGTCCCGCATCGGGCTCCCTGCTCGGCAGGACGTCTGCTTCTCCCTCTGACCCTCCCCCCTCTCATGTGCTCTCTCTCATTCTCTCTCTCTCAAATAAATAAATAAAATCTTTAAAAAAAAAAGAAAAAGAAAAAGAAAGTAGAGATAAGGCCACAGATGATGCCAGGGCTTCTAATCTGGACAAAGAGATGGACTGTGACCAACAGGGACTTCAAGATGGGAGGCAAGTTTCATTCTGTTTGTTTGTACATTGAGTAAGATGTATTCTAGTTTAAACAATTGCACTTGAGTAGTCTGTGGAATGCCCCAGTTAATTTATCCAAATTTTCATTAAAGATACAGGTCTCAGGGACGCCTGGGTGGCTCAGTCGGTTGAGCGTCTGCCTTCGGCTCAGGTCATGATCTCAGGGTCTTGGGATCGAGTCCCGCATTGGGCTCCCTGCTCACCAGGGAGTCTGCTTCTCCCTCTGTCTCTTCCCCTTGCTCATGCTCTCTCTCTCAAATAAATAAATAAAATCTTAAAAAAAAAAAAAAGATACAGGTCTCAAATTCAAGTAAGAAGTATAAAGCCAGAAAATGTATGGTCAGTCACAGGTTGCTAACTACAGTCTATGGGCCAAATCCGTTTGGGTTTCATTTGGCCACAGTAATTTTTTTTAATAGACACTATTTTTTAGAGTAGTTTTAGGTTCCTGGAAAAATTGAGCGGAATGTACAGAGATCCCCTATACCCTCTGCCTGGACACACACATACTGCCCCCACTATCAATATCCCCCACCAGAATGATGTATCTGAAACAGTCAGTGAACCTACACCTACACATCATAATCACCCAAAGCCCATAGTTTCCATTAGGATTCACTCTTGGCATTGTATATTCTTTGGGTTTGGAGAAATTTATAATTTAAAATGCTGATATGTATCCACCATTATAGTATCATATAGAGTAGTTTCACTCCCATAAAAATCCTCTGCAATTTTAAAAATAAATTGCCAACAGTTGAAACTAGGAGATTTGTCATAAAAATGAAGAATTTCAACTTCTGTCAAAATATTAGGGAAAAAAACAAGAATCAAAAAACAAAACAAAAAAAATGAGACACCTGGTATCCCTAATCCCATATTCTCCAAAGACAACCGACTAGATCTGAATAAGGGCTGTCCCCTTCGGGCAGGTGGGCTCATATGCTCAAGTTTGTTTTGATCATTTTCATTATACTCCATCCCTAAGTTATCTTAGGTAACTTTCCCCTTACCGCCTTTCTTCTTAGGTAAATGGTAGTTGAAACAGGGAAATTAGGGAGTAAGGACAGAAAGCAGCCAAGGACAGACCCTTTGGGAACACCAGTGATTAAAGATTGGTAGGTCTTATGTTCGATAGTCTTTCCTCTTCTGAGCCTTTTTTCTGGGTTTCCCTAATCCTTAGCTTGGCTTCTTGTTGCTTCATCAAGAATCTAATCACTGGGGGGATGCCTGGGTGGCTCAGTTGGTTGGGCATCTGCCTTCAGCTCAGGTCATACTCCCAGAGTCTTGGGATCGAGTCCTGCATCTGGCTCCCCGCTGAGCAGGGGAGTCTGCTTCTCCCTCTGCCTGCTGCTCCCTCTGCTTGTGTTCTCTCCCTCCCTGACAAATAAATAAATAAATAATCTTAAAAAAAAATCTAATCACTGGGGCATGTGGGTGGCTCAGTCCGCTAAGCGTCCAACTCTTGATCTCAGCTCAGGTCTTGATCACAGGGCCCTGCGTCCAAGCCCTGTGTTGGGTTCCATGCTGGGCGTGGAGCCTACTTAAAAAAATAATCTAATCGGGGCGCCTGGGTGGCTCAGTCGGTTAAGCGGCTGCCTTCGGCTCAGGTCATGGTCCCAGGGTTCTGGGATCGAGCCCCGCATCGGGCTCCCTGCTCAGCGGGAAGCCTGCTTCTCCCTCTCCCACTCCCCCTGCTTGTGTTCCCTCTCTCACTCTCTCTCTCTCTAATAAATAAATAAAATCTTAAAAAAAAAAAAAATCTAATCATAGTTGATTTTGGAGGAGTTGTTGAAGAATCTAATTGTAGTTGATCCTGTTCTTGGAACTCCTTTCCACAATTCTTTTATTCCTTTTCTCTTTCCTAAACAGAGGTTATTGGAAACTGGAAATTAAAGGTAGTCTTTTTCTTTCCATTCGTTGGAGTAAAACACTTGCATTAGGTAAGACTGAATGAGATAGCAAGTCTTGAGGTATTTTCCAGAATGATTAACTGACCAAAAAAGTGGAGAACCACTACTTTGTCATGTTGAGTAAAAATGTCCTGGAATACTCTGTTAGGTCCTATGGGTAGTTTTCTGATATTCTAATAACAATAGTAGCTAAATATGGATAGCACTTTATAGTATAAAAAGTGCTTCATACATACATCATTCTAACCCCTCAACCCTCTTGTTAGGTAAGCATCCAACCTTCCCTTTCTATGGTAGTTCCATTTTAAAACTATTTGTGTTAACACCAATTCTGGAGATTCCAGGTTCTGTTACTGTATCATTGCAAAGGCCAGCATAAAACACAGGCCAACTGATGTTGTCATCACAAATCGAGGTTGGCCAGTACTGAAAAACAGGAAAAGCCTGTGGAAAATGCCTTGTCTTAGCGACTTTCGAGTGAGATATAATAAATGCTGGCTCTGAGGATAATGAACAATCTAGGCAATCTCGGGCGTGATGCCGAGAGGGAAAATGAAATCTTCATTCACTCAATAATAATTCACTGAACACCTGTGTTCAAGATACTCTGTTAGGTACTGGTACTATAAAAATTAGTCAGACCTTGCCTACCTTTGACCTTGGACAGTCTAGAGTTTAGAATTATATAATGACATTAAGAGATTTGTTTTATTTTATTTTCTTTTTTAAAGATTTTATTTGAGAGAGAGAAAGAGAGCACACGTGCGCATGTGCAGGGGGGAGGGGAAGAAGGAGAGGGAGAAGCAGACTCCCCGCTGAGCAAGGAGCCTGAGGTGGGACTGGATCCCAGGACCCTGGGATCATGACTTGAGCCGAAGGCAGACACCTAACTGACTGAGCCACCCAGGCTCCCAAGAAATTTGTTTTCAAACACTTCCTCTGATTTTACTTTTCAGAGTTCTTTTTTCCTCTATTGTGTATCTTAAACTGTAGCTTTACCTTTTATGTCCCCACATGATAACCCAGTGTACTGTCCTTTATATGTTCACATATAAAGGTCTTAAAAGTGGGTAGAATAAAGAAGTAGGTAAGGGTCTGTGCCTATGATGTGAGGAAACTTGCGGAGTCTGTCCTTTTTTTTTTTTTTTAAGGAAATTTGTGGAGCCTTTTTTTTTTTTAAGATTTTATTTATTTATTTATTTGAGAGAGAGGGTGAGAGTGAGAGAGCATGCACAAACAGGGGGAGGCGCAGAGAGAGAGGGAGAAGCAGACTCCCTGCTGAGCAAGGAGCCTGATGAGGGACTCGATCCAGGATCCCAGGATCATGAGAACCCACCTGCCCAAAGGGGACAGCCCTTATTCAGATGCTTAACCAACTGAGCCACCCACGTGCCCTGAGCCTGTCCTTTATTAGCCTCTCTATGAAATCTACCACAAAGGATTTAATGGGCTCTTCAAGAAGGACCCATGGAAGAAACCCAGGAAAAGATAAGACCCTTGGCTATTGTCTCCTAACTTCTCAATAGGAAGCTCTTTGTTGGCTCTTTTACTCATCGGAGATCACTACCTAATAGTATCGGTAAGACAATGGTAAGGAGTGGAAAAGGGAGTTGTGAAAAGGAAGAGGGATAGTAATCAAAGACAGTTGTCATCCTCCATTTGGGTCTTAGGCCCGGTGAGTATCCTTGGAGTTGTTGATCTGCAGAGGAGGTTTTACCCTCCTGTGTTATTCTTCCAATCTTCCAGTAATCAAGGGCATGTAAGGTGCTATGGGCAGGTGTGTGCACACACACACACACACAGAGAATCAGATTGCTGCTCTAAACTTGGAATGCTGCCTGCAGCTGAACACCTACACCTACACTGAAATTTTCAGACATACACACCATTCAGGTGCTGAAGCTCTCAAACATCCCTTCTATTAGCCCTTCACTCCCCTCCTCACCCCCACCAAACAGCCCAGTAGACAGTTTCCTGGGAATAGCAAGCCAACAGGAAAAGCTGGTTGAACAGCAGTCAGACATTCAAATGTCCCAGTACCAGCCCTGGGCTCCAGGTTCTTCTGCTCTGAAAACTCTGCACACAGAGGGAATAGGAAACAGGAAATTATTTCTGCCCTCTTTTTTTCCTCCCTCAATTTAAAAACATTGTTAATGCTCAAGGATAGCTGGCCAACGTGTTATGATTACTCAACAGCGTCCTTGCCATATTCAAGGGAGAAAATGATCTTGTGTTTTATTTTTAACAGCAATAGTGTATTTCTTGAGGATCTTTTTTTTTTTAAAGATTTTTTTTTTAAATTTACTTATTTGACAGAGAGAGCCACAGCGAGAGAGGGAACACAAGCAGGGGGAGTGGGGGAGGGAGAAGCAGGCTTCCCACGGAGCAGGGAGCCCGATGTGGGGCTCAATCCTAGGACCCTGGGATCATGACCTGAGCTGAAGGCAGATGCTTAACCGACTGAGCACCCAGGCGCCCCGAGGATCTTTTTTTCCATCGTAATTACCACACAAATTATTCCAGTAGCTGACCCTCAAGGCCTGTCAGAGTTCAAAGGCAGATACTAAGATTGGATTAGGTGAGAGGCTCTGGAAGTGCCACCCCCCGTGTACTTCTCTTCTCCTCTTCCACTGTTAAGGATTCCTTTGCATTTCATTTGCTTTCCCACACTTGCTCCCTTTGCATACCCTCCACTCCGTCTTTGCCAAATCTACCCATTCTTCATGCTATCTTTGGGAGTGTTTACATTTTGTTGTACTTCCTCTGTTCTTATTTACTTCATATTTATTCCTTTTTTAAAAAAGATTTATTTATTTATGGGGCTCCTGGGTGGCTCAGTCGGTTAAGCATCTGCCTTTCGCTCAGGTCATGATCTCAGGGTCCTGGGATCAAGTCCAGCATCGGGCTCCCTGCTCAGTGGGGAGGCTGCTTCTCCCTCTGCCCCCCCACCCCACTCCTGCACGCTGTCTCTCTCAAGTGAAAAAAAAAAGTTTTATTTATTTATTTTGGAGGGTGGAGGGGCAGAGGGAAAGAGTCTCAAGCAAACTCCCTCCTCACAAACTTGAGATCTTGACCTGAGACTAAATCAAGAGTAGCACGCCTAACTGACTGAGCCACCCAGGCACCCCATATTTACTCTTTACATTAACTCACGTTTTACTCTTACTTTAAGAGGAAACTTGAAAAAAAATTTTATGTAAATGTAGTTGACACAATGTTCCACTAGCTTCAGGTGTACAACATAGTGATTTGGACAAATTTCTACATTACTCTCTGCTCACCACAAGGGTAGCTACCATCTGTTACCATACAACATTTCTACAATACCATTGACTATATTCCCTGTGCTGTGTCTTTCATTCCCCTGATTTATTCATTCCATAACTGGAAGCCTGTATCTCCTGCTCACCTTCACCTATTTTGTCCATCCCCTCACCCCCTCCCCTCTGGCAATCATCAGTGTGTTCTCTGTATTTATGGGTCTGTTTCTGCATTTTATTTGTTTTTGTTTTTAGATTCAATATATGATTGAAATCATGTGGTATTTGTCTTTCTCAGTCTGACTTATTTCACTTAGTATAAAACCCTCTAGGTCAGGGGCGCCTGAGTGGCTCAGTCGTTAAGCATCTGCCTTTGGCTCAGGTCATGATCCCAGGGTCCTAGGATCGAGCTCCACATAGGGCTCCCTGCTCAGCAGGAAGCCTGCTTCTCCCTCTCCCACTCCGCCTGCTTGTGTTCCCTCTCTCGCTGTGTCTCTCTCTGTCAAATAAATAAATAAAATCTTTAAAAAAAAAACCCTCTAGGTCTGTCCCTGTTGTCACAAATGGCACAATCTTATCCTTTTTTATGGCTGCGTAATATTATATATATTGCTTATATATGCATAATATTTTTTATATACATAAATATTATATATATAAATATCTCATTGTCTTTATCCATTCTTCTATCAGTGGACACTTAGGTTACTTCCATATCTTGGGTATTGTAAACAATGCTGCAATAAACATAGGGGTGCTCAGATCTTTCAAATAAGTGTTTTCTTTTTCTTTGATATATACCCAGTAGTGGAATTATTGGATCATACGGTATTTCTATTTTTAATTTTTTTTTTTTTTACAGATTTTTTATTTATTTATTTGAGAGAGAGAGAGAATGAGAGAGAGAGCACATAAGAGGGGGGAGGGTCAGAGGGAGAAGCAGACTCCCTGCCGAGCAGGGAGCCCGATGCGGGACTCGATCCAGGGACTCCGGGATCATGACCTGAGCCGAAGGCAGTCGCTTAACCAACTGAGCCACCCAGGCGCCCTCTATTTTTAATTTTTTGAAGAAACTCCATACTGTTTTCCACAGTGGCTGCACCGATTTACATTCCTATCAACAGTGTAAGAGAGGGTTCCCTTTTCTTCACATCCTCACCAAGACTTGTTATTTCTTACCTTTTTGTTTCTAGCCATTCTGACAGGTGTAAGGTGATATCTCATTGTGGTTTTTATTTGTATTTCCCTGATGATGAGTGATGTTGAGCATCTTTTCATGTGTCTGTTAGTCATCTGTAGGGTTTTTTTTGGAAAAATGTCTATTCAGGTCCTCTGTCTGTTTTTTTTTTTTTTAAGACTTTATTTGAGAGAGAGAGAACGAGTGGTGGGGAGGGGCAGAGGGAGAGAGAGAGAAGCAGACTCCCTGCTGAGCAGGAAGCCCGATGCAGGGCTCCATCCCAGGACCCAGAGATCATGACCTGAGATGAAGTCAGATGCTTAACTGACTGAGCCACCCAGGTATCCCCCCTGCCTGTTTTTTAATTGGATCATGTTGTGTGTGTGTGTTGAGTTGTATAAGTTCTTTATATATTTTGAATATTAACCCTTTATCAGATATGTCATTTGCAAATATCTTCTCCCATTCAGTAGGTTGTCTTTTTGTTTTGTTGATTGTCCTTTACTGTGCAAAACCTTTTCATTTTGATGTATTCCTAATAGTTTATTTTGCTTTTGTTTTCCTTGCCTCAGAAGACCTATCTAGAAAAATGTTGCTATGGCTGATATCAGAGAAATTACTGGCTATGCTCTCTTCTAGGATATTTTTTCAGGACTCACATGTAGGTTTTTTAATCCATTTTGAGTTTATTTTTGTGTTTGGTGTTAGAAAATGGTTCAGCTTCATTCTTTTACCTGTCGCTGTCCAGTTTTTCCAGAACCATTTATTGAAGAGACTGTTTTTTCTTCATTGTACATTCTTGCCTCCTTTGTCCTAGATTAATTGACCATATAATCATAGGCTTATTTCTGGGCTCTCTATTCTATTGGATTGATCTTTGTGTCTATTTTTGTGCCAGTACTGTAGTGTTTTGATTACAGCTTTGTAGTGTATCTTGAAATCTGGAATTGTGATACCTCTAGCTTTGTTCTTCTTTCTCAAGATTGCTTTGGCTATTTGGGGTCTTTTGTGCTTCCATACAAATTTTAGTATTATTTGTTCTAGTTCTGTGAAAAATGCTATTGGTATTTTGGTAGGAATTGCATTGAATCTGTAGATTGTTTTGGGTAATATGGGCATTTTAACAGTATTAATTCTTCCAATCCATGAACATGGAATGTCTTTCCATTTGTTTGTGTCATCTTCAATTTCTTTCATTGATGTTTTATAGTTTTTAGTGTACAAGTCTTTCACCTTTGGTTAAGTTTATTCCTAGATATTTTATTCTTTATGGTGCACTTGTAAATGGTATTGTTTTCTTAATTTCTTTTTTTAAAAGATTTTTTTTTAAAGATTTTATTTATTTATTTGACAGAGAGAGAACACAAGTAGGCAGAGCAGCAGGCAGAGGGAGAAGCAGGCTCTCCGCGGAGCAGGGAGCCTGATGCAGGGCTTGATCCCAGGACCCTGAGACCAAAAGTCACATACTCCACCAACTGAGCCAGCCAGTAGCCCCATTTTCTTAGAATTTTTTAAAAAGATTTTATTTATTTATTTATTTGAGAGAGAGAGAGATCATGAGCAGGGGGGAAAGGTAGAGGCAGAAGCCGACTCCCCACTGAACAGGAGCCCAATGAGGGACTCAATCCCAGGACCCTGAGATCATGACCTGAGCCAAAGGCAGATGCTTAACCAACTGAGCCACCCAGGTGCCCCAATTTCTTTTTTCTTTAATACTTATTTTATTTAGGGGCGCCTGGGTGGCTCAGTCGTTAGGCGTCTGCCTTTGGCTCAGGTCATGATCCCAGGGTCTGGGATCGAACCCGGCATCGGGCTCCCTGCTGTGCGGGAAGCCTGCTTCTCCCTCCCCCACTTCCCCTGCTTGTGCTCACTCTCTCGCTGTCTCTCTCTCTGTCAAATAAATAAATAAAATATTTTAAAAAATACTTATTTTATTTATTTGAGAGAGAGAAAGAGAGAGCGAGTGAGCAGGGGAAAAGGGCAGAGGGAGAGGGAGAGAAATCTCAAGCAGACTTCCTGCTGAGCACAGAGCCCGAGGTGGGGCTTGATCCCAGGACCCTGAGATCATGACCTGAGCAGAAATCAAGAGTCAGCCACCTAACTGACTGAGCCACCCAGGTGCCCCTCATTTTCTTAATTTATAAGAGGAAACTTTTGGAAGCAACCTAAATGTACAGTAAGGGATGAATAGATAAAGAAAATGTGGTGTATATGTACAACAGAATATTATTCAGCCATATAAAGGAAGGAAATCCTGCAATTTGTGACAACATGGATGGACCTTGAAGGCATTATGCTAAGTGAGATAAGTCAGACAAAGAATACAAATACTATCTGATCTCACTTATATATGGAATCTAAAAAAACAAACAAAAAACCCATATATAAACACAAACAAAAAAAATAGAAGCTCATAGATACAGAGAACAGGTTGGTGGTTGCCAGAGGCAGAGGGAGGGGAGTAGGTGAAGTAGGTGAAGGGGATCAAAAGGTACAAACTTCCAGTAATTAAATAAGTCCCAAGGGAATAATGTACAGCATGGTGACTGTAGTGAATAATACTGTATTGTATATCTGAAAGTTGCTAAGAGAGCAAATCTTAAAAGTTTTCATAATGAGAAAAAAATTTGGAACTATGTATAGTGATATAATGTTAAATAGATTTATTGTGGGGATCATTTTTCAATATATACAAATATGAAATCATTATATTGTTACACCTGAAACTAATGTTTTTTTAAATCAATTTTATCTTTTTTTAAAAATATTTTATTTATTTATTAGAGAGAGAGCACGAGGGGGGGTATGGAGAGCAGAGGGAGAGGGAGAAGCAGACTCCCCACTGAGTAGGGAACCTGACACGGGGTTCTATCCCAGGACCCTGAGATCATGACCTGAGCTGAAGGCAGACACTTAACTTACTAAGCCACCTAGGCACCCCTGTATCAATTTTATCTTGATTAAAAATGCCCAAAATCTGCAACTTACTTTCAGCTGCCTCAGCAATAAAATAAAATATGTATGTGTATATGTGAACAAAAGAGGAAATTTGATTACACAAATGAGAAAACAGTATAACTTGTCTATTATGTTTTCATAATAAAATGATAATGTTCTGGATGATCACTTGGGCCTATGCTCTCCTCATTAAGAAATATTAAATACAGTGTTGTAGAGTTAAAAACTGGCAAGCACCAAACTGGGACTTTTCCTTTGAGACAGATAGAAGGCTTGAAAGAACTTGAAATGAGACTTTATTACCATATGATGTAACTTTAGTTGATGCCCTGCCATATACCACCTGAAAGCATTGCATGCCTCCCACCCTGTGAAAAACACTAGGTTAGGAGGCTAATGCCTCCTACTTAAATATATAGATCTTACCTAGAGAAGTTATGCTTGAATCTATGAGGTTTCTTTTTTTTTAAAAGATTTTATTTATTTATTTGAGAGAGATCGAGCATGAGCAGGGGGAGGGGCAGAGGGAGAGGGAGAAGCAAACTCCCCACTGAGCAGGGAGCCTGACGCGGGGCTCGATCCCAGAACCCTGGGATCATGACCTGAGCTGAAGGCAGACGCTTCACCGACTGAGCCACCCAGGTGTCCCATTAGGTTTCTGTAAGAACTTAAAGAGGTGAAAATACCCTGGATGGTGTGGCACATAATAATCTCTCTATAAATGCTGGTTGAATGTTTATGTGCCAACTATAAGGTGCTATGTAAATGAAGTTATTATTAACCTAGCATGCGTTGGTTGATAAAGTGATAGTCTCTGATAGAGCAGGGCATGTCAATGTGGACGAGAGAAGGAAGCTGGCTCTGGCTGACTCAGGAAATCACTAGGAAACTAGATGTGTGTCAGAAAGGAAGAAAATAGGAAGCACAGGAAAGATCCCATTAACCACCCCCTTTAGTTTAGTCCAGAGCTGTGTTTGAATTCTGTGCCACCCAAAGCAAACTTCATTTTGGATAAATCTTCAGCATCAGAAGTTTTAGAGTCAGTGTTAGTCCCCTGAGAACTTTTATTGCATTGAGTAGGGAAGCCAACATCTAAATAAAGGAAAAAAATTACTTCCAGTCATTCTTCAAATGCAATAGAAATATTATCATTGCCTATTCATGTGTCCAAGATATTGTCTTTATATGTTTTAAATCAGTGTGGAAAAGGAATTTCATGCCTTAAATGTGTCAGAAACTGATCTTAATATTTTACCTTGGTAAAACATTTGGGAATTTGTGAAGCATTTTCCATTTAAATACTTTATTTATTTATTTATTTATGGTTTTATTTATTTATTTGACAGAAAGAGAGAGAGAGCACAAGCAGGGGGAGCAGGAGAGGGAGATGCAGGCTCCCTGCTGAGCAAGGAGCCCGATGAGGGATTCAGTCCCCACCACTGCCCTTTGAAAATATCCAAAGCCTCTTTTCTTTAACATTTATTTGTTTGTTTTAGAGATGGGGTTGGGGGAGCTAGTGAGAGGGATAGAAAGAATCTCAAGCAGGCTCCACATCAGAGTGGGGCTCGATCTCATGACCCTGAGATCACAACCTGAACTGAAATCAAGAGTCGGATGCTTAACCGACTAAGCCACCCAGACGCCCCTAACATTTATTTGTATAGCATAGGAATAAATTTCATGCTCCTAGAAATCCTGGTACTCTCCTTTATGGGTTTTTTTTCCCTGTGGTTTGAGGGGAAACTTTGCATATCAGTTTCTTCACAAGGCAATCCACAGGAACAATTGCAATGTTCCTATAAATAAACTAGTCAAGATAATTTTGGCCAGTGAATGTTTTATAAGGTAATTTATTGAAATGAGAGCTAAATTTGGAATTGTTAATTTAGCTATGCAGACTGTTCACTGTAAGCGCCACGCCCCAGCCGGGACTCTGCAGAAGGGAAAGACAACTCACTGAGCTCAGAAGGACGGTACTGGCCGTGCCAGCCCGTACAAGCCACAGCTTTATGGCTAGGATTCCAGAAGCGTGGTTTCCCCTTCAGTCAAAGGAGAAAGGATAGCAGCTGAGCAGAAGAGAAAGTTAGAAAAGCCTCACTATTACCTGAAATTGCACTGGTTTTGGTTTGTCCAAAAGCTATTTCCCCTTTCAAAGTCACTTTGTGAGCATTGACCATACCAGAATGATCAGCATTCTCTATGGCTGGCTGAAGGGTGAGTCAGGATTCTAAATTCTGGCTGCAGTGCTAGAGAAAATGGAAACACCAGTGGAGGAGGACATCATGATGTCAGCAGTTTCCGAGGGCTGATTAAAATGCTGGAAATCATGGTTTTGTGATGCAATAAATGCATCTGAATGCCCTCCCCCAAAATGAGGCAAAGGGTTTGATAAAAGCAAATCTAAGAACTACGTGGCATTTGCTCTCAAGCAGGCAGAAATTTTGATATGCTCTGCCTAGTGTTCAACATGACACCATTAAAGCATATTGTTGGCATTTAACAGATGCAAAGGAGGTGCTACAAAGTGTGGGGGTTGCAGTAGTCTCCCTAAACTCTTGGTGGGTAGCCCTGAGTGACATTTCCTGAATGAAATCACTCTGTCTCTTCATCAATGATCCAAATCCAATTTTCAGGAATTCTTTATCCATTTCTAAACTTTACATCACACTGAGAAACAATGATCACCAAAATGTCAACCCATACAATTTTATATAACTTACAAAGGATTGTTATCCCGAACATATAAAGAATGCTTTCATATCCGGAAGAAAAAGGCAAACAACAAAATACACAAAGTGAGCAAAATCAGCCCTTCTCAAAAGAGGAAACCTGAAGAGCCTACAAATATATGAAAAGATGATCAACCTCACTGGTAATGTGGGAAATGTTAACTGAAAAATGAAATGCCAAATGAAAGTGTGTTTACACAGACCTGCACACACATGTTCATAGCAACTTTATTTGTAATAGCCCCAAATTAGAAACAGTAGTCCTTCCATGGATGTTGGTTAAACTGTGGTTTATCCATACCGTGGAATGCTACTCAGTAATAAAGGAAAAAACTGTTTGATGCACACAACAACTCCCATGAATCTCCAGGCCGTTATGCTCAATGAAACAAAAGCCAATCCCAAAAGGTTACATACTGCACAATTCCATTTATATAACTTTAAAAAAATTTATGTATAACATTTTTGGGGTGCCTGGGTGGCTCAGTCAGTTAAAGCAGCCAACTCCTGATTTCAGCTCAGGTCATGACCTCAGAGTCCTGGGATTGAGCCTTGTTGGGCTCCACGCTCAGCAGGGAGCCTGCTTCTCTCTCTTCCTCTCCCTGTGGGCCCCCTCCCCCCCCCGCTCGCACTCTCTCTCTCTCAAATAAATAAATCTTTAAAAATTTTATATATAGTACTAAATGGAGCACTGGGTGTTATACTCAAACAATGAATCATGGGACACTATATCAAAAACTAATGATGTAATGAATGGTGATTAACATAACATAATAAAATTAAAAAAAATTATTAATCCAAAAAATTTTTGTATATAATATTTTTTAAAGTTTACTTATTTATTTTTTTAATAATCTCTACACCCAACCTGGGACTCAAGAATCACATGCTCCTCCAACTGACCCAGCCAGGCGCTCCTATATATAACATTTTTGACAGGACATTTTGGAAATGAAGAACAGGAATTAGGGTGGAGGGGAAGAGTGGGAAGAAGTAGGTGTTGGTATAAAGGGGCAACAGGAGTGAATCTTCTGATGTTGAAGGTATTCTGTATCTTGAGTACGTAGGTGATTACACAGACCTACATATTAGATTCAATTGTATAAAACTGTACACACACACACACACACAGAGTACAAGTAAAATGGGGAAATTTGAACAAAACCAGTGGACTGTATCGATTTCACTATCCTGGTTGTAACATTATACTATATATATATATTTTTTTAAAGATTTTATTTATTTATTTGACAGAGAGAGAGCACAAGTAGATTAGGCTAAATACTCCTTTAGATGTTAGATTCTAATTCACCCATTTATATAGTACTTATTTTTCAATCGAATCTTGAAGAGTCAATTACACTATTTTTGTAGATTTGAGAGCCAGATGATCATATTTTTAATGCTCTCTCAAAAAACAATTTAAGACATTTTGTAATTTGCCATTCACTACCTATTTTAAAGTTTAAATAATGAAGATGATCCATATGAAGTTACTTTTTTAAATGAATGCATTTGCTTTTCTTTTAAGAACAAAAATGGGTGGTTTTACTTTGAACCTTTAAAAACTATTTGCAAATGATGTTCTTCTCTTACCAGTTATTTTGCAGAAGTAGAGGTAGTTTCAATTTGAGGTCATAGAGGAGAAAGCCAACTGATGGAATGCTCACGAAATCATTAGTCAGTGTTTCATATTTTCCTTATCATCTGTTAGTATTCCCTATACTGTTACTTTAAGGAGTCAATAGGAAATTGTAGGATTAGGTTTCAATAACTACTGGGAGGCCGGAAGCATTGTGTTTAAGCACTTAGGCTGCTTCTGTTTGAAGCCTGCCCTGTCATTTATTCACTCTCTGACCTTTGGCAGAATACTTGAATTCTCTGGAATTTTATTTCCTCATGGGGATAATAAAAGTACATATCTCATAGAGGTTTTGTGTAACCTTATAAAGAGGCTATAAACAATGACTGGCATATAATAAGCACTCCATAATAATAACAAAAATAATAGATAACACTTTAATAGTAATTATGCCAGGCCTTGTTAAAGAACTTTACATATACTATTAGCTATTATTAGTATAACTGATTCCTATTTCAGGATTTAGTTTAGTAAACTATGTTTTAGCTTCACAAGCAGACAGGAGAGATGAAAACGATTTATGCTCCTTAAACTTATTTGCATATTTTCCAAGTCAAGTCACAGAGACTCTTTCCTGTAGGCAGAGAAAACAAGACATGGAAGGGTTTAGAAAGATATATACGATATCATCTCCATTGGACAGCAGAATTTAAGGCATGTACTATGCAGTTGGGCATTTTAGTGGAAATTAAGAGTTGGCAGGTATTGCTGCTCAACTGGTACTCATTTTAAGGAATCCTGAATCATGCTGAATCATAGCATTTTAGCTGATCCTCCCTCAGGACATTTAATATTTTTTTTTTTTTTTAAGATTTGTTTATTTGAGAGAGCAAGAGAGAGTGAACACATGCAGGTAGAGGCAGACCCCCTACTGAGCAGGGACCCTGATTCAGGGCTCGATCCCAGGACCCTGGGATCATGACCTGAGCAGAAGGCAGTAACTTAACCAACTGAGTCACCCAGGCACCCCCACTTAATACTTTCTTATGGCCCATTTCATGTTGCAAGATCTTTAGGGGCAAGGTCTACATCTGAACTAGTCACTTTCATAACAGTCAACATTGCTGAGCAAAAAAGTGTGGGTAAGACTGAACACTGGAAGGGAGGAGGGGGAGAAAACACATTTATAGGGGAGGGACTCTTTCTTCATATACGATTGGCAGTTTATCTTTTGAGTGGGCTGGCTTTTTCCTTTCTTATTTTCAAACATCTCTAGTGAAATAGGTGTACACCAAGGGCATATCCAGACAACACAAACGAGTGTAGTTAAATTCTATCATAAACCTCTGGAGACAGAATGCCTCATGATCAGTCTGGCTCTGTTAATAATAATAGTCATAACAGAAAGCTGGGTGCCAGGTAGAGAAGAGCCATTACCTATTACTACTCCTAGAGCCAAGCAGCAAAAACCACATTATGTTTCCATTCCTTCCACTTAAGTCTTTTGAAACCTACATAACATTATGTCCACTACCTGTTTCACACCCACCCTCTTTTTATTTATTTATTTTTTTAAACCCACCCTCTTTTTAAACAATTTTTTAACATTAGGAACATTCTGTCCCTGGGTCTATAATAGATATCAAACATTGTGGTTGGAATGATAAACAAAAATCAAGTAAAAAATAGGAATTGATGGTTACTATGACAATTTCACTAGTCTTCCTGGCATGGCTTGGATGCACCCAAGGTGGACTTCCTCCATTTAGCCTCGTGCATTATACTGTCTCACTGTTGGGGCTTAGGAAATCACTACTTAAGTGTTTGCAGTTGCCACACTACTACTTAGCTGGAGATATAAAGATTAATCAGTTAGGAAGGGGAAATCTATAAAGCTGTGTAAGCTTCTTGGTAATAAAACTATATAAGCACAAAACAGTTTTGTTATTGGTAACTCTGGTGTTATATAACTCAACACAGAAACTGCTAGGCAATTCAATCTTATTGGAAGTGGGACCCTTTCATGCTGAATTTTAAAATATTTTTACTTTAATTTTCTTGGTTAAAAAACAAAACTTTAAAAAATCATTGGCCCTTGAGATAGTTCATTCACTCTTTGATAATTGATAATTGCTACCCTTCATTGAGCACTATGTTGAGCACAACCTGCTAAATGCACTACAATGATTAAGTAAGAGCTAGTGATTTGAATGCAGGTTTAATGCCTGATTCTCAACACCTGTGCTCTTAACCACTGTGTGTTCCCATGAACATGATTTTAGAAGTCATACAGCCTGGGGACTGGGAGGATTCAATGAGATGAGACCAAGGACAAAGGACACCTAAAATCTTCACAGCTACCCACCTAATGAATGCTACAAATAAGGACTGTTTATCACAGTTTTAACATCTTAATAGATCTGTACAATTAATTTCAAGTAAGATGATCATTAAAGGAATGAAAAGTAAATTTCTGGGATATACCAGCCAACAACTTGGGCTGCATACTAACCTTGAGGAGCATATTAAGCTTAGTAGGAGACTATAGTAATTTCAGGGCTTTTAGAGCTCAAGAGACTGAGGGGTGCTTCTATTTTTTCCCGTTTCTAACAAAAGCGGTTTCAAGATGGTACACACAATTCTTTTTTTTTTTAAGATCCAGGCGCCCCGGTACACACAATTCTTAAAAATTTTAGTTCAGGGGGCGCCTGGGTGGCTCAGTCGTTGGGCGTCTGCCTTCGGCTCGGGTCATGATCCCAGGGTCCTGGGATCGAGACCCGCGTCGGGCTCCCGGCTCAGCGGGAGGCCTGCTTCTCCCTCTCCCTCTGCCCCTGCTTGTGTTCCCTCTCTCAATCTCTCTCTCTCTGTCAAATAAATAAAAATTAAAAAAAAATTTTTTTAGTTCATATTCAATAATTGTTTTCATCCTGAAATAGTATCTATGCTACATATCCATCCATATCTTTGGAGAAGATACCAAATCTCACCTAAAGGCCATTCCTGAACATGATAGCCCAGGCCAGATGGCTCTCCTGGCATGCCGTGTTACTCCCTTAAGTCGCAGTGAATGTGACTCATCAATGTGCTAAACGGTCACAAGGTGTGTTGTGAGGCAGAGAAGTCTCAGGGCCATTCCTTCGCCATCTTCACACCCTCCGCAGGGCAGGTCCCTTTTCCCTTATCGGGTACATTTTGTGAGGGGGAGTGATAGGGGGTTGTTGGTGGTGGTTTATCTGTTAAGAGGTTTAAGCACCAGGGAGTTCCAGGCTCTGCCTTCGCTCACAAAAAAACCAAAACAAAACTTAGGGCCTCCGACCCACAGCCACAGCAACTTCTGTCACTTGGCAGCCGCGACTTTTCCCTAAACTGAGATGTGTGTTTTAGGAAACGTGTCCTAGCTCGGAAAGTCAGTTCGAACCAGAGGTCTCGGAGCAGACGCTTTTTTCTGAGCCCCAAAAGTGACAGGAATTTTCCCTGATCCCACGCTAATCACAGCCACTTCACTGAGACCCGCCCTCTGGCATCCCTCGTCGCCGGCTGCCGCGAGATATCCCCAAGGGCGGGACACCCAAATTTCCCCCGGGTGGGGAGGGGCCTGGAATAAGCGGAAAGGGCCGGAGAAGAATTGGGGCCTGGGGTTCCGGGCGGGAAAGGCCGCGCGCGGGGCACGCTGGGAAAGGCCGCGGCGCGCGGAGGTAGAGGCCCGCCCCGCCCCGCGCCGCGCTCAAGCTGGGCGGCCTTCTTCGGGGGCGGCTCTGATTGGACGGCGGAGCTCCGCGTGCTGATTGGCCGCGTGGGCGAGGCGGAGGAGAGCCGTGCGCAGCGGCGTGTGTGGGGCCGTGTGCAGACCCGCGTGTGGCGCAGGCAAGGACCCTGAAAATAAACAGCCGCTATCTTGTGAGCCGCCTTTCCCGGGTCTGCGTCTGAGTCTCCGCCGCTGCGGGCCCGCTCAGACGCCGAAGGTGAGGTCCTAGAGCGGGGCCTGGGGTTGGGGGGAAGCCGCGGTGCGGGCCCTGGCCGAGGCGGACGGAGGGGTTGGGAGCGGTGAGGCGGCGATGGCGGCCGCACTCTGGCCTGCGCTGCTGCTGCGTCAGGCGGGAAACTCGGCTGCCACCGTCGCCTCAAGTCCAGGTTTCCGGCCTGCCGCGGTCAGGCGACCCTGCCGCCCTTCTTTCCGTCTTGGGAAGCCGGGTCGCCGCGCCTCGGGGCCTTTTCCACAGCCAAGGCCGCACCCCAGGCCGTAGCCTTACAGCAAAGGAGGCCCGAGCCCTTGGGACTGAGGCCCTGAGACTTCGAGGGTCGCGGAATGCGAGACGGAGGGTCCATTTGGCGGGAACTCATTGGAAGGAGGCTGTGGTGGGGAAAGGACCCTAGTGCGGTTGGGGGGGATGGGTTTGGGTATTTATGCAGGCCATGTGCTGGGGTAGTGGGCCTGGCGGGCCATGTGCCAAGGGTTCTGATGGGTTTAGAAAAGGGCCACTGAAGACGCGCTTGGGTTTAGAGTGGTGGGATACTCCGCCAGAAGGCCTGAGAATCCCGAAATTCGTACTCTTACATACTTGATAGCTTCCCGATTCTTGAATTTTTATCGTGGTTCAAATGCTAAGTTACTTCTCTCAACGTTGCAGTACGAAAAGAGGCAGATAGGTCTCGCTTTCCGTGAATCAACGAAATCCAGTCATTTCATGGATTAATTAAATACAATTTAATTTTAAAATGAGACGTGAAAGTTAATGAGCCAGCCCCCTTGTAGATATTCCAAATGTGAAAACCTATTTTAGGACGACGTAGTTGCCCACATTTGGGTTTGGGTGTTGATTTTATTATGGGTAAGGCGTATGCTTGTTGCCACATGTTAACCACATGGCCTCAGCCACAGGGCACTTCCAAAGGAAGTGACTACATCTGGTCTTGGAGGTCTTAGAAAAAGAAAATACTGCTCAGTAGTCATTTGTGACTTGGGATAGTGTGTTTCAGTCATTATCCAGAAAGACCCACAGAGAGGGTAAGAAGCAGAGTCTGGATTAATTTACATCCTCATCATACCCCAAGTTAAACAAGTTTTTTTTTTTTTTTTTAAGGTTTTCTTCTTTTCCTATTGTTTGACACAATTTTTGAGAGAAACATAACCAGTTAATTTCTGCATGGACAAGTTACCTTAAATTAAAATAGCAACTTTGTTACTCTTGCTCAAGCACTATAAATTGCATATACGGTTTTGAGGGGTTTTAAAAGATGTAGGAGATGAAATTCCTACCTCTTAGGCTTTTTTTCCCCCCCCTTCTGCGAAGCATCATTTTCAAATGCTTAAAAATTACTCTGATCATGGTTTAATCAAACCTCTACAAATGCCACGTACATAGGTACATGCTGTGTTTAGCTTGTTCAGCCTGATTCTCGTCTACAAGAGCTCTCTACTGGAATATAAAAAGAATATTAGATTCCCAAGGGCTGAAATAAGGACTTAAAATTTTTTCCAAATCGCAGCTCTTGGCAACAGTTTTTTTTTTTTTTTTTAACCTAACAGTATATGTTTGTGTACTTAACCGCATATGTCACATTAGAAAACTTGGGTAAGTCTTAGCAACCTAAAGGTCCACATTTTCATACTGATGAGAGATGATGTGTTTGAAACAAATGTGGAGTCTCTGTAAAATATTTTGAGCCAAATCAATGGAAGACCAAAGGGCATTAATTACACTAGCATTTGAACTGGAACAGGCAGAGTGATCTCTTCTTTAAGGTATTATAAATGGGTTTTGTAGGTGGTTTTATGACTTTTTGGATTATTTTTGCCTTTTATAAAAAAATCTAGTAACATTTGCATACATGGGAAGTTACCAAATTGGTGCTTAAAAGCAATAGAACCACAATTTGACTAATTGGAATGGTCTGTTGGCTAAGCACTTGACCACAAGAGAGATTTTGCCTTTTTTTTTTCTTGCAGGAGTGAGTTTTAAAAAATTCTTGGCTTCTTTCCTCTTCCTAGCCCTTTTGACAGTAAGTGGAGAGCCAGAAGACTGATGCCAAGGCATCCTGGCCTGCTATGTGGAGAATGCTCTTTCCCTACTGTCTCACGTAATAGAACTCTGATTCTGGCAGTGTCAGTTGCTGCTGCAGTAAGGCTATGCTATTTACAACCATTTTCATGTTGTAAAAAACTGCTGGAATAATAAAGTGAGAGCTTGTGGCCACCAAAATGCAAGTTGTAAGTAGATAGAATGTATTAATCAGTAGTATGAGAGTGTAGTATAGTGATCACCTGGAGTGGCTCCATAATTACGAATGAGGCTGTTAACTAGTGAAATCAGTTGCCAGTCTTTGAATCTGTGGTGACACTCTAAGTTCTACCACAGAGAAGGTTAAGAAAATCTGTCTTGGCTTGAAATTCAGGAAAGCTGTGTGATGGTATAACTGTGAATAAATTTATATATGGCTGTGGATTTTTAAAAGGTTGATCAGTTCTAGTTTCTGTTTATCTAAAGACAAATACTTTTGTCATTACAAAGTAACTTGTTTTATGTGGTCTCAGATCTTCAGTCTCCTCAGTAAAACGGGAACAAGAATACATAACTTGCAGGGTTGTAAGGATTACAGGTAACATGTTTATTAACCTTTGAGTCATAGTAGATATTTAGTTATTAAAACCTTAAAACCCTTTGGGGGTGATCAGGGCAGGAACCAGGATAAGAACCCAGAATCGCTCCCAGTATTACACTCTGGTCTCCTTTATTCTGGTCAGAATGCAGGTAATGTACAGTGTAACTTGCTTCCTTCCCTGCTGTCTGTAGTTTATTTATTTAACAATAGTGTGAAGTGTTTCAGTACCATGTTGGAACACTAAACTGATTTAAGAGTATAATGATGGGGGGGGGGGCGTGCCTGGGTGGCTCAGTCGTTAAGCGTCTGCCTTCAGCTCAGGTCATGATTCCAGAGTCCTGGGATTGAGCCCCGCATCCGGCTCCCTGCTCGGCAGGAAGCCTGCTTCTCCCACTCCCCCTGCTTGTGTTTCTCTCTCGTTGTGTCTCTCTTTGTCAAATAAATAAAATCTTTTTAAAAAAAAGTATGATGGGGGCGCCTGGGTGGTTCAGTCATTAAGCGTCTGCCTTTGGCTCAGGTCATGATCCCAGGGTTCTGGGATCGAGCCCCACGTCGGGCTCTCTGCTCGGCTAGAAGCCTGCTTCTCCCTCTCCCACTCCCCCTGCTTGTGTTCCCTCTCTCTCTGTCTGTCTCTGTGAAATAAATAAAATCTTTAAAAATATATATATAATGATGAGTGAGTACATTCATGGGGGGGCCAAAGCGCCCCTGTGGTCTGGATATAGTTAGGTCAGCAATATGGTAACCCTAAACTTGAGGGAAATAACTAGAGATACAGTAAATGTGATACACACACACAGAGCTATGTTAGGAAAACCATATAAAACAATAAAGATAGCCAGATCCACATCATACTTTGTTGCCCCCCCCCCCAACTTGCCTGTCACTACTTACTTTAAATAGATTTATAGCCGGAGTTAGGGTCTTATTCATTGGAACTCACATTGTTAGTCTTGATGGTGTCCTGTTAAGATTTTAGTAGTTCACTGGCCTTGTTCTTAGTATCAAAAATGTGGAACAGTTACATTGATGAAGACAGGTTAGTATAACCAATAATGTTTTGGTTTCAATTCCAGAATTTAAGCCTAGATGAGTATAAAATAGTTGGACCTCTTAATTATAAATGGCCTCTCAGTGAATTTTCAGTCTTTTCAAGCGATATCTTGACTGCCTTACTGCTGCCTGGCATGCCCTGTGCTCCTACATTTCTTTAAGTGTGGTTTGTGTCGAAATTTGATAACACAAAAATTGAAATGGAAACATAACTGATTTCGGTTGTTGGAAATGTGAAGTTGTTTGGCATTTACCCATTTTTCTTACCTCTTCATTCCATTCAGGAAGTAGACTTTGAGACGGGAAACTTGAGTAAGCAGAATTTGCTCTATTCTAAGCCTGCTCTGTAGGCATTGCACAGGGTTCTAATCCACCTGTAAGCAGTCTAACTTAATTGAGGGGAGAATAGAAAGACTAAGCAGAGGATATAAACCAAAGTTTTTTGAGTTGAGCACCTGTTAAGGGCAAGACACCTGGTAACATTTCTCATCACAGATGAGTTTTATCTTTTCTTGATAAGGACAGATCTCAAGTGTCTGAGGTAACACAGCAGGTGGTTAAGTGGTTAACCCAGGCTTACCTGTTAGAGTCCCCAAATCTTTATTGTGTGACGATATCAGTGTAGATACAAGCAATGACTTTTAGCAACAAAAGGAAGAAAATATATGCTCTCCTGCCTGGCAACAGTGAAAATACAGCATTTTGTCTTTTATCTTCAGTAGATAATGTTTTGTAGCATTCCATAAAATATTAGAGGTCTAGTTGATTGTGAATTCTAAGAGTAATAGGATTTTATTAGATAATCTGAAATTATCATTCTTAAATTTAGAGTGATAGTACATCCTTAATGAGTACATAATTTAGAAATACATTGTTACTTTTTTTTTTTTTTTTTAAGATTTTATGACAGCACACAAACTGGGGCAGGAAGAGCAGAGGGAGAGGGAGAAGCAGACTACCCACTGAGCAGGGAGCCCAACTCATGGTTCAATCCCAGGACCCTGGGATCATGACCTGAGCTGAAGGCAGATGCCCAATCTACTGAGCCACCCAGGCGCCCCTACATTGTTACTTTAAATTAATGGTGCAGTAACTCTTGTGATAGCAAGCATTTAGGTGTTAGTACTTTGTTAGATTGGGTTGGGTCAGTACAAGAAACACAGTTTGTTTCATTCAGCAAATGATTATAATTGTCCCTTAACCCCAAGCAGTTAAAATACTGAGTATAACTGCTACTAAAAGGATAATTACATGGGGGGGGGGGTGTTGTGATGATTGAAAGGTGAATTACTTGGGCTATGTCCTCAAGGAATATGATAAAAGTCAGTATGGTAGTGTTATGAGACAGATACTAATAAAGTACTGTGGGTTTTATTAGGAAGGAGTGTTCCAGGCTGGAGATATGGTCAGATTCTTTTATAAGAGTTGGCATTTGAGTTGGCGGGTGAAGGGGGGCGGAGGCAGGATGGTGCAGTAAAATTTCAGCCAGGAGGTCATAGGCAGTGAGAACCACAGAACCATAAATCTCAGCTATCTTACCTTACTGCCTCTCCTTTTCATAGGGAATAGCATATAATTCTCTAAAGACCTTATAACTAAATACATTTGCATATAAGATGAATATTAGGATGGGGACCTGCTTCTAGGATAAGTGGCAGGTCTCTAAAACATAGTGGGAATCGGTTGGTTTAATGTTACGAGACAAATCTACCACAGGGGCTCTGAAAATGTAGAACAGTTTAATTGACTGATTGTCTAGGCCAAAGGGCAGGAGAAGGCAGATTGCATACACATTACCTAAGCCCACTGGGAAGATCTTTAAAAAGCATGTGGCCTACTGATGATGGGTCTTTGGGATGTAAATGAAATGTTTCTTTTCCCTTTAAGATTTAGTATTTTTTTTTAACATTAATTTACTCGGTAAATAAAATTATGTGACACTGAAATTTGTCGATGGCAAAGCAGATATCTACAACTAGTTACCATGTATAAAGTTGCATATTTGTTTTGTAGAATTAATTACTGTCTAAATGGAGAAATACTGCTTTCCCTAAATTTGTGGTTCATATAGAAATGATCACATTTTGGGGCGCCTGGGTGGCTCAGTTGGTTGGGCGACTGCCTTCGGCTCAGGTCATGATCCTGGAGTCCTGGGATCGAGTCCCGCATCGGGCTCCCGGCTCCGCGGAGAGCCTGCTTCTCCCTCTGACCCTATTCCCTCTCATGCTGTTTCTCTCTCTCTCTCTCTCAAATAAATAAATAAATAAAATCTTTAAAAAAAAAAAAGAAAAGAAATGATCACATTTTAACCAAATTTCAGTTAGGAATTAGGGTGAGAAGAAGTAGAGTGTAGTGTTTAATCCATTAATGTTATTTTAACTAATTGTCATCTTTCCAGAAGTACTTTTCCTATCATTTCTTTTTCTTTTCATTTTGGATCTGGGTCCCAGGAATAGAGATAAGACAAAACGAAGAAAACAGTTAATGAAAATGTACACATAGATTAATCAGTACTTGAGTAGTTTTTTAAACTCCTATTTCTATGGTGAAAGTAAACCTAAAATTTTACCTGCTGACTTTATTCCACTGATAAACATGATGATTCATTATAACACATTCCCTTTGAAATTTATTATGAAGTAAACCATGTTCTTTTAAAGCATCAGTCTAAAGGGGTGATTGTCTGAAACTAGCTTTAGAAATGCATATTGAATATATAGGATTGTGATGTTTTCTAAAAGATGTTACCTTGTTTTACTTACAGATATATATAACTTTTATATGCTTTTTTTTTAAGATTTTTATTTCTTTATTTGACAGAGAGCGAGAGCAGGAACACAAGCAGGGGGAGTGGGAGAGGGAGAAGCAGGCTTCCTGTCGAGCAGGGAGCCCGATATGGGGCTCGATCCCAGGACCCTGGGATCAATGACCCGAGCCGAAGACAGACGCTTAACGACTGAGCCACCCAGGCGCCCAATATATATAAGTTTTATAAAAGATTTTGAGAGCGTGGGCACGAGCAGGGGAGAGGAGCAGAGGGGTAGAGAGAGAACATCCAGTAGATTCCCTGCTGAACGTGAAACCAGACACAGGGCTCGCCCTCATAACCCTGAGATCATGACCTGAGCCAAAATCAAGAGTCAGACAATCAACCGATTGAGCCATCCAGGAGCAGCCCCTCTTGTTTAAATATTAAATGATAAACTACTCAGGACTTGTCAAATTGCCCGTATTACCTTGTAAAGGAAGTGATCATTTCAGTGCAAAGAACTCATTGACAGCAATAGGTAAATGTGCATAAATTGGTCTGGCTATAAACTGGAGAAGATGCAAAATGAAAATGAGGTTAGAGGGGAGGACAAGGTACCATAAGCAGCCCTCTTCTGTGATCTTTTTATTTTTTATCCTAACTTCTCTGGTGGAAACCAGTACTTTACGTGACTTAAAAAGGCTAATACCAGTAAAAGAAAGCAAATGTAATTAATATTTTGCAAAAATACATTTTTAATCTTTACTGGCTGTTTTCTTCTGACTAGAAATGTGCATTATGCATCTGAAACCACTAACTTTTTTTTTTTAAAGATTTATTTATTGGGGCGCCTGGGTGGCTCAGTTGGTTGGGCGACTGCCTTCGGCTCAGGTCATGATCCTAGAGTCCCTGGATCGAGTCCCACGTCAGGCTCCCTGCTCGGCGGGGAGTCTGCTTCTCCCTCTGGCCCTCCCCCCTCTCATGTGCTCTCTCTCATTCTCTCTCTCTCAAATAAATGAATAAAATCTATTAAAAAAAAAGATTTATTTATTTTTGGGGCGCCTGGGTGGCTCAGTCGTTAAGTGTCTGCCTTCGGCTCAGGTCATGATTCCAGGTCCTGGGATCGAGCCCTGCATCGGGCTCCCTGCTCGGCGGGAAGCCTGCTTCTCCCTCTCCCACTCCCCCTGCTTGTATTCCCTCTCTCGCTGTGTCTCTCTCTGTCAAATAAATAAAATCTTTAAAAAAAAAAGATCCCTTTGAAAACTTACAGTGCATCTGATAGCAGAGACTTGGGAGAAGTATTGAGTTCTTTTGAATATTTGACAATGGAAACTTTTGAAACTGAACTTTAGCTTAATTTTTAGTTACTGGATTCTCTATGACTTAGCAATGAACCAGTTACTGAAAGGATGGCGGGGAGGGGGGGACTTTGCCATTTCACTGTCACTTGAGTTTTGGTGCTGTGGTTGGTTTAGATGATTCCACTTAACTAGTCAGTCTTAGTTGAAACAATGTTTTGCTAGATCGTGGTGCTTGTGGCTTTGAGAGGGTAGTTAAAAAATTTGGTGTACCATGGCTTGACACTGGAAATAAGGGTAAAAATATTCAGATGTGGAAGTGTGGAAATGTAAAAGTTACTACATTGTTCCGAGATGGTTTGTTTTTTAAAAACCACTTTCTTAGGAGTTTCTCCTGCAACATTACATTCTATTCCAGGAATAGTCCCTGTTTATTTTTAGATTGTTACATAAGTATAAAATTCATTTGCTTTAGTGAGAGTTTTGCCCCCTCCCCTTTATAAATAATACCCAAAAAGGAATCTGTTGTGAAATTCCAAGTACCCTTGTTTTAAATGTAAAACTACAGGAAAACTTAGAAGAGAATAAAAGAGAGAAAAAATGGTCCCGGTGCTTTAGATGCTTTTTGGTATATCCTTTTGTTGTTTTTCTAATATTTTTAGCATACTGTATCCTCTAGAGAAAATTTATATACTGCATTTCTTCTAACATGTTTGCTCTAAAGAGTCCGCAGACAAGTGCTGCAGTAGAACTAGGCACTGTTAGATGCTAAAGTTACAGAGAGAAATAGTTTTTCTTTAACTACCCCTTACTCTCAAAGTACATACCACAGCTCTGTTGTTTTGAACTATTCCAATTTTATGACCATTAAATAACTTCCATTTGCCCAAAATAAAGTTTACTGGCTTGTAACCATGAAAATGTGTCCATTAAATTAGACCTTGAATGAGGTGTTACATTTCTAATAATGGATGTGCATTGATACCCTCTAAATTCCATCACCCTTTAATAACTGAATTAACATTTGTATTAATCCATATATTCATAATCATAATGGTTTTAACAATCAGAAATTATATCAAAATACGTGTGTTACAGTTTTTCACTTTTAATATATTTCTTAATAGGTATTTAATGCCTAAGCAGTATATATGCTGGCTTCTTCCCCCAGAATAATTATCCAAAAACACACTCAAAGGACAATATAAGCTAAAAGTAATTTCAAGTAGTTTAACAATGTCATTTTAATATTTCGAAGATCTGACTGCAGCCATGAGCAGCAATGAGTGTTTCAAGTGTGGACGATCTGGCCATTGGGCCCGGGAATGCCCTACTGGTGGAGGCCGTGGTCGTGGAATGAGAAGCCGTGGCAGAGGTGGTTTTACCTCGGATAGAGGTATTTTTGTCGAATAAAAAAATTTGAAGCACTTCAGTATTTATTAGTATCAAGACTGGTCTAATTAGCCAAATTCTTTTTGTTTTTACCCAAAATAGGTTTCCAGTTTGTTTCCTCATCTCTTCCAGACATCTGTTATCGCTGTGGTGAGTCTGGTCATCTTGCCAAGGATTGTGATCTTCAAGAGGATGGTAAGTATTTAACACTTCCTTTTAATACCCTTCTAGAATTTGGAGAGGTGAGCATGTACTACTGCTGCACATAGCATTAGAAAAGACATTTTTACCTTTGAGGTTTTGTATTGTATGGCTTAAAACATAATAGTGTTTTGTAAAGGTTTTATAGTCTTGGTCTGCTTCTTTTCCTTATTGTTGAAGCCTGCTATAACTGCGGTAGAGGTGGCCACATTGCCAAGGACTGCAAGGAGCCCAAGAGAGAGCGAGAGCAATGCTGCTACAACTGTGGCAAACCAGGCCATCTGGCTCGTGACTGTGACCATGCGGATGAGCAGAAGTGCTATTCTTGTGGAGAATTTGGACACATTCAAAAAGACTGCACCAAAGTGAAGTGCTATAGGTAAGTTGTTATGGTGTTGCTGGAGGAAGGCTTATGGCAGAGATTATTTTAGAGGTGAGTTAGGTATAAATGGAAGGGCAAGGGCCTTGTGGACCAGCACATTAGTGAAGGTTGGCTGTGACCAGTTGATACTGATTTTCAGCATATGTAACCAGCGGCCTGTCTATATTAGTCACTATTCTGCCATCATGGCTTGTAGCTATGGCAGTTGGACAACTTACACAACTTGGAATTTTTCTGTAATTTGGAGTTTTCAGAGGCATTGTAGAAAACGATAATTCCAATACACAAATCTTCTGTCCTGCAACCGGAAATCTTTGTCTGTGGATGAGACATACAATAAAATGTACATATTTAAGGTACAAAACTTTAAAGTTTTGGTAAGTACATACCAGTGAAATCTTAGGGATTAATTTGTATAAAGATACATCTTGGGGCACCCACCCAGTGTGGGACTCAAAATCATGTCCCCACGCTGGGTGTAGAGATAAATAAATAAAACTTAAGAAAAAGGTACATCTTGGTCAATGTCCTTTTTAGCATTGGGGGTGGGGAGAGAATCCCAAGCAGTCTCCATGCCCAGCACAGAATGGGCCATGGGCTCCATCTCATTACTGTGAGATCATGACCTGGGCGGAAATATAAGAGCCACTTAACCAGTTGAGCCACCCAGGTGCCCCTGTTTTTGGTGTTTCGGAATTTTTGGTGGATCTCTTAGGGTGAAAATCTTAATTTTATGGTTTAGGCTTCATAATTGAGTACTTTGTTATCTAATTTCTCCTTCCTGCTTTTAGTTCAGGGGTTAATGAGACTCTTGAGGGAGAAAATGCATTGCTTCATTTGCCAATTGCTTTTTGTTCCAGTTACTATTGCTTCAGTACAGTTTTGCGTTTTCTGAGCACATTGTGAAAACTTTTTTTTTTTTTTTTTTTAAGGTGTGGTGAAACTGGTCACGTAGCCATCAACTGCAGCAAGACAAGTGAAGTCAATTGTTACCGCTGTGGCGAGTCAGGGCACCTTGCACGGGAATGCACGATTGAAGCCACAGCTTAATTATTTTCCTTTGTCGCCCCTCCTTTTTCTGATTGATGGTTATATTATTTTCTCTGAATCCTCTTCACTGGCCAAAGGTTGGCAGATAGAGGCTACTCCCAGGCCAGTGAGCTTTACTTGCCGTGTAAAAGGAGGAAAGGGGTGGAAAAAAATCGACTTTCTGCATTTAACTACAAAAAAAAAAAGTTTATGTTTAGTTTGGTAGAGGTGTTATGTATAATGCTTTGTTAAAGAACCCCCTTTCCGCGCCACTGGTGAATAGGGATTGAGGAATGGGAAGAGTTGAGTCAGACCAGTAAGCCCGTTCTGGGTTTCTTGGATATGTTCCCATGTAGGAGATAAAACCAATTCTGGAAGTATTTATGAGCTTCCGTAAATAACTTAAATTTTAGCATAACGATGGCCTTGGATTGTCTGACCTCAGTAGCTATTAAATAACATCAAGTAACATCTGTATCAGGCCCTACATAGAACATACAGTTGAGTGGGAGTAAACAAAATAAAAAGACAAACGTGTGTTAATGGCTGTGCGAGAAAAAAACGGGATAAAGGCCTAAACAGGAACAACTACATCACAGCGTTGATGCTGAATATACATAAGGTGATGGCAAAGGTTTAGAACACATTTTTTTCAAAGACTAAATCTAAAACCCAGAGTAAACATCTATGCTCAGAGTTAGCATAATTTGGAGTTATTCAGGAATTGCAGAGAAATGCATTTTCACAGAAATCAAGATGTTATTTTTGTATACTATATCACTTAGACAACTGTTTCATTTGCTGTAATCAGTTTTTAAAAGTCAGATGGAAAAAGCAACTGAAGTCCTAGAAAATAGAAATGTAATTTTAAACTATCCAATAAAGCTGGAGGAGGAAGGGGAGTTTGACTAAAGTTCTTTCTGTTTGTTTCAAATTTTCATTAATGTATATAGTGCAAAATGCCATATTAAAGGGGAATGTGGAGGACTAAAAGCTGACAGTTTGGACTTTTCTTTGTGTACTAACTCAGTCATGTCTTCAGTGATGAAAATTAGCTATTACAAGGAAGCATAAGCTTTAGATCCTTTGGTGTCCTGTTTTGCAGGGATATAAAAAATTCTTTTTGTAACCCATTATAATGCTGCCCTTTAGCTTTATGTTCATTCTTGATAGTTTTAATGCCATTGTTATATTTTAGCATTTAATACTTTTCCTGGGCTTCACAAGGCTCTGAAATGGCTGATTCCTTGTTTTTCTAGGATTTGTTCTAGAGTTGAGATGGACCTTAGAAATCATTTGGTTTAATGAACGAATTTACTTTAAACATGAATAGTGGAAGCTTAACTTGCTTGAAAAATGACAGCTACCTGGAGTCTAGAACCTACTCAAGTATCCGTCCCACCCTATGTCCTCTTTTTGTCCCCGTCCGTGTCCCGTTCCCCCCCCCCCCCCGCTAAACTATACTTAGTGGCTTATGCTTTCCCAGCTTAGTTTATTTTTT
>NC_138369.1:48968511-48981001 GCF_054177405.1 Leptonychotes weddellii | reverse complement strand
TGTGGGACTCGATCCCGGGACCCCGGGATCATGACCTGAGCCAAAGGCAGACGCTTAACGACTGAGCCACCCAGGCGCCCCTAAATTTGGTGATTTAAAAGCCAACAGAGGAACGCCTGGGTGCCTCAGTTGGTTAAGTGTCTGCCTTCGGCTCAGGTCATGATCTCAGGGTCCTAGGACTGAGTCCTGCATCAGGCTCCCTGCTCAGCGGGGAGCCTGCTTCTCCCTTAACCGCTGCCCCTCCCCCTGCTTGTTCTCTCTCTCACACAAATAAATAAATAAAATACTAGGGGGGGGAAATTAAGGCCAACAGAGCTTTTACAAAGCCCCTGAACCCGGCCCAGCCGACTACATAGGCTTGGGTAAGGCCACATAATAGATGTGACTGCAGATCATGGGGTTTTTGGTTTTGAAATAATTGAGAACTTTACATAGATTTGTTCTGAGCACCTTATATATAGTTGCCTCTTTTAACAACAGCTCTGTAAAGCAAATGTCCCAATTTCATGAATGAGGAAAAATGAAAATAGGTAAATACTGTTATGACAATTTCACAGACTAGAAATTAAACACAGGTTAAGTCATCTAAGGCTGTCTAAATTGTCTCAAATGAGAAGGAGGCATAAACAGGGGGACTAGTTGGGTAGCAGAATGGAGGAAGGGTGCTGCCGGCCCAAGAAACAGTATGGGCAAAGACAGGATCAGTGTGCACAGAGAAAGGAAGGACCTTAGCAGACTGTGGCAAGATGAATGGTATAATCAGGATGCTCTTAGTTTTAAGTACTGGTAAGTCTGACTCTTACTGGTTTCAACACTGAAGAGAGTTTATTGGTCTATATAACTGAAGAGCGAGCGGAGGGCTTGAGGCAAGGCCTCATTCAGCAACTCATTGATGTCACCAAATACTGAGTCTTGTCTTGGAGTCCTAAAGTGGCTGACAGTGGCTTCTGGCATTACATTGGTTCTGACATCCTCCCAGCATTTTAAGTCAAGTCCGAGACTCACTCTTGATCAGCCTGGGTCTTAAGCCCATCAATATTTGTAGGGATATGGCATGGATTGTTTAGCTTAACCTAGCTTTCTTACTCTGTTCTTAAAGCTGGGCATGTAGTTCTCTTCCCCCCCGAACCGTGGACTTCAGCTAAGTGGGTAGGGAGAACAAATGCTGGAAGGACAATCAATATAGGTAATGTCTCGTGAATCCTGTTTTATATGACCTCTGCATCCTAGAGTCAGGAATTTAATGGATAAAGAAACAGAAGTTTGAGAAACTTCTGTCTCAGAAAAACTCATTTGAGTGAGGAATGACCTTGCTTGTTTGGTACCAACAAGCTTGGTTATGTGTTATTTATGGTAAAGGTTAATAAAGTTAATAAAAGACCCCCAAATGCAGCAGCTTAAACAAGACTATGTTTATTTCCCTCTCATTTTACAGAGCTAGATGTTCCAGAGCTGGGAGATGACTCTGGCAACCTCACAATTTTTCCATTTCTGAGTTCAAGGTGGCTGTTGCCATAAGTCACCTCTCAGTGGGGAAGGAAAAGGGCAAGGGGAAAGGCCCGTCCATACTTTTCATGGCAATGCCTAAGTGGCACACATTCCTTCCATTCAATTCCCATTGGCTGTTATATAATCACAAACCCACAACTATCTGCCAGAAACGTGGGAAGATGGAGTCTAGTTGGGTGGCCATATGCCCACCTAAAACTTTTAAGGAGACAACTTGTCCTTTTTTTTTTTTTTTAAAAAGATTTTATTTATTTGACAGAGAGACACAGCGAGAGAGGGAACACAAGCAGGGGGAGTAGGAGTGGGAGAGGGAGAAGCAGGCTTCCCGCTGAGCAGGGAGCCCGATGCGGGTCTCCACCCCAGGACCCTGGGATCATGACCTGAGCTGAAGGCAGACGCGTAATGACTGAGCCACCCAGGCGCCCCGAGACAACTTGTCCTTATCATGGTTCAGGCATGAGATCCTGGTGTCTATTCTTTTAAGTATTTGTCTGTCCTGTCAGATCCTGAACCGCGTCAGCTGCTTTCCCTGCTGGCTTGTGCCTCCGGGCTGGAGCTGAAGTGCCCACCATTGGTTAGGTCTTCTGGCAGAGCACCATGCTTGAAAAAGGACAGCTGCTTTACTGGCTTAATTTGCTACCGTCCTTCACCTGAACTGCCCACCACAGCTCTGGACACCATGAGGGAGTAGCCACCAGAACCATACCCACCTATCAAGTGGCCTCTCCCGTGCTCCTGGGTCCTTGTCTAAGGATCTTCTGATCCCAGCAGTATGCTCATCACACACTGATTGACCGCATCTCTCTAAGTAGTGACACACATACGTAACCTCTCTAACCAACCTCCTCCTCCGAGTAAGTAGCTTTTTTTTCCCTGGGCCTTACATTTCTTATTTTAAAAGAGGGTGACTTCAATTACTGGTCCAGCTCTGATGAGCCCGGCGATTCCAGAAGAGCTCGAAAAAACTGAGGCCCCACGCAAATGACAGGGAAACGCGAAGGAATTTACGAAGCCCGGCCAGCTCGAACTCCTGGAGAGCACTTGCTCTGCTCCGCCCGAAGAGGCGTTTCAGCGCCGCTAGCTGGAGTCTGCGCCTTCCGCTTCTGGAGCTGCCTAGCCTCTTTTGCGCAGGCTGGGTTCAGCTGCCCCAGTCCATTGGGAGGATTTAGTTCGTTCAGAGGCATGAGGACGAGCGACTTCCACAAGGGCATGTTTGCCCTCACCAGGAGAAGCAAAAAGGGGGACGGAGGGAATGCCACCTACAGTACCAACCATGACCCCAAACAGTTTAGACTCAACCACATCTAGCCTCGCCCGCTTCCGCAGTACCAATAATTAACACGAGAAAAATTTGCACTCATTATCGCGAGAGCAAAACCAGGGGCTGAGGCCAAAAAAGGTGTCTCATTGCGCAAGCGCAATTTTGCCAACGCCCCCATTCTTCGTACGCGTGTATTGGTGCAACGTCCCGGCGCCTACGAAAGGCCAGCCTTACGCGAGCGCGCTTGCGTTTCCTCCTCCCCTTGTCAATTCTCATTTCACTTCCGGCTCCCACTTCCGGTCCTTCCCGTTCGTCCTTCCGACAGAAAAATCGGTGGTGCGGTCACATAGAGTATTTGTTCCCGCCAGGGTCGGCCTTGCCCGAGGCAGTGAAGCTCCGGGGGCTGGGGCCGCGCGGCCCCAGGGAAGCGCCCTCACTCAACCATGGTGAGTTGGGTGGTTGCGTGATGGAGGGGGCGAGCGGGCGGGCTGTGAGGGCTCTCGGCCGCATTCGGGGCGCTCGTAGTGCACAGCTGGGCATCACTGCAGGCTTCAGAAATTGGGGGAGGAAACGGGAATCTCGAGGGCGGAGTTACCTTCCCCGGCAGTGTTTTCATGTCGATCAAGCGCTTTAAGTTATCGCTCGGGAAAAGTAAGGCACGGAGAGGCGCAAGAGCCGGTTCCAAGTCACGGTGCCTGGCGTGGGCCCACTTGTTTGTCTCCAAGTCCCATACGGGAGGTGAACAGCGGTTGTGACAATGTGTTTCTGGGTTATTTGATTTATGTGTTCTCGGTCTCCCCCACGAGATAAAAGCTTCACGAGGACAGGGTCTTTTCACCATTGCTTTCTTAATGTCTAATACGGTGTCTGGCACGTTGTAGGTGTTCAGTAACGATTGAATGGATGGCATAGTGTTATTGCGTGAGGGTGTGATCTCTGTGGTCTGGAGTGGTTTGTTGGCTTCTCCATTCGTTCAAGTAGCGCTCACGACATGTAAATGTGAGAATGCACATAGCGCTGGTACAAAGAAGTTGCTCACACATTTTGATAACCATAGTATTTTCATTAAGTGAAGTCCCCATAAGAAACACACGAAGCAGTAATAGGTTGTAGATGTATCGCAAGCTCTTGTAGATTAATGAACCCAAGATCTGAAGAAGGAGAGAAACTAGTGGGCTAGAAACAGCCCTTTCTGTGGGAGAATATGCCCCAAATTACTGCTTCATACTGCCCTGCTCAGCCTTGAGGCTCTTTGTTTCCGAACTCTAACAAGCATAGGGAATCCATCTCTCCATTCACTAGCAGGGGAGAGGGATCCCTAGGCTTGGATATTTCTGGGTACAGGAGTTGTTGGTTATTTTACAACACTTTCACCATCACACATTTGTATTTGTGGGCTTCCATTACCCTGGGTTCCCTTATCACATTGATTCATGGTGGGGGGGAGTTCCAGTAAGTCCCCTTAAAAAGAAGACCCATGGCTAAATTGCTAGTACCTACCATCCTATCTTAAGCATGGAGTAAGCATTGAGAATCATTAAATTAAATATTCAGAATCTCTAGGATTTAATGAAATAGGTAGGACACTGTTTCAGCCTTCAAGATGATGGCTTCCCCTGGGAAAGCTGCTCTGTTTTATTCCTTAGTAGATAATGTGTTCATGTATCCACCAAGCTTTCGCCAGTTTTTTTCCTTTGTTCATTGAAAGGGAGGGCCAGAAAGGAGACTTAAATTGAGCTCACTTTTGCTGAGTATCTATAAACTGCATACCTGATGTTTTCATATATTTTTCTTGTTAAGTCATCGTGACATCTCTGTGAGATAATCCCTATTGTAATCCCTATTGTAAAGATGGGGAAACTGAGAGACTACTTCTCAGGGATGGTAAGTGGAAGAGCTGAGAGTAAAATCAATCCCTGACTCAGCAAGTACTCTTTCTACTTATACTGCAACCCAGAAAACATGTTCTGTGCTTGACACCGTGTTTCGGGGACAATTGTCTTGACACTAGTGTGACAATACTTAGGTAAAACTCAGTTTGGAAAAGCCAGTCTTGGGCGCCTGGTGGCTCAGTCGTTAAGCGTCTGCCTTCGGCTCAGGTCATGATCCCAGGGTCCTGGGATCGAGCCCCGCATCGGGCTCCCTGCTCTGCAGGAAGCCTGCATCACCCTCTCCTACTCCCCCTGCTTGTGTTCCCTCTCTCGCTGTCTCTTTCTCTGTCAAATAAATAAATAAAATCTTTAAAAAAAAAAAAAAAGAAAGAAAAGCCAGTCTTTTCTTCTCAAATTCTGCTGGCAGGAAACAGACAATTGGGATGCTGGGTGGGAAGGACCATGGTAGTTATAAACCCAGACAAAAGTTAGCAACTCAGTTGGGACGAAGGGGCCACAGAACTTTCTGGGATGGTGATGACACAGGTGATACATTGTGAAGGATGGATAGGAGTTAGCCAGATCCAAGGGGGTGGGGACAGTGGAGAAGTAAAGATTTTAAGTGGAGGGAGCAGTGAAAGTAAAGTCACAGGATTTGGACATCTTTTGGTTTTTTTTTTTGTTACAGTGTATATATACTAGTTCAAACATTATGCTTGTGACTGTGATACTTTTCTCTAAAAACTACATGAAAAAAAGGTTACTTTTTTTTAAAGATTTTATTTATTTATTTGACAGAGAGAGAGAGATAGCGAGAGCAGGAACACAAGCAGGGGGAGTGGGAGAGGGAGAGCAGGCTTCCCTCTGACCAGGGAGCCCGATGCGGGGCTCAATCCCAGGACCCGGGGATCATGACCCGAACCAAAGGCAGACGCCAACGACTGAGCCACCCAGGAGCCCGAAACAAAGGGTATTTTTTTTTTTAAAGATTTTATTTATTTATTTGAGAGAGAGAGAATGAGAGACAGAGAGCGCGAGAGGGAAGAGGGCAGAGGGAGAAGCAGACCCCCTGCTGAGCAGGGAGCCCCATGTGGGGCTCGATCCCGGGACTCCAGGATCACGACCCGAGCCGAAGGCAGTCGCTCAACCAACTGAGCCACCCAGGCGCCCCCGAAAAAAAGGGTATTTTAAACATGGGCATTTTTCTTCCCTTCTCTCTTAGGCCCGAAATGCAGAAAAGGCCATGTAAGTATCAACTCAATTTTGTTTGTAAATTTTATGTAACTTAATTATCACCATAGAGCTCTTTTTGTGTTTGGTCCTTTTGGTATGTTTCTTTCTCTACATGTGTTAAAATAGTATTCCCATATTTGCTGTTTGTTTTCCCCATTAGTGTTTTCTGACAGATCCCAGAACTTATACTGGATAAACATTAGTTCACTTGGAGATGGTGCAGGGGCTGTGAGAGTGACAACCGGGCACCCCATGATATTAGTCTTTTAACATCTGGATGTGTTGCTCACCACAGTGGTCTGATGAATAGAGTTTCCCATAGTCTTTAAATGCAGTGTAAGTAAAATGGATACTTGGATGTTCAGGAACACCAACGGCTTTTTTAAGTCCCACTGTTGGAACATGGAAACCCCTAACTTCTCTGTGGTGTCTTCATCTCTCGCACATGCTCGTGTATGCTTTCTTTTTTTTTTAAATGAATAATTTTTATGAAAAAGTATATAATAATATATATATATGAGTCATATTAATGAATACCTTACATGATGGTCATGAGTAGACCTGCCCCATCTAGGAACTTGGGTGACAAATCTGTGAGCAGTATCTAATGGAGTCTTCTCTCTTCCTGGTAGGACGGCCTTAGCAAGATTTCGCCAAGCTCAACTGGAAGAGGGAAAAGTGAAGGTTGGTGTAAATATTCCTCATGAATTGTAAAGCATCAAGCATAAATGTGGTAAAACTCCCTCCTGAGCAGACTAGACTTCCTATTTCTTGTCTGTACTTGCTGACATTCTTATAGTCTGTACACTTGAATTCCAGGTGTGCCTCCCTATAGCTGGGGCAGTGTGATGATCTAGCTGCTTGTTCTTCTACCTCCTCTGTATTATGATAATTGGCTTCCCATATTATCCCAGCTCTGTTGAATATTGAATAATAGGAAGGGCTGGGGAGAGCAGCTCTAAGCTGCAACCAGTAAATGATCGCAATTCATGGAGGCTTAGCCAGGTCAGGAATAATAAGTACCATTCTTTCAATGTTTTTGTTTTGTTTTTTAAAAAAATTATATACATATGTGCTCACACACATACATGTGTATACACACATGTATGTTTTGTTCTAAACACTGATAGCCATTATTTCTTAAGATAATATGAATATGCCATGGAATGGATATAACCTAGCTTACTTAGCCATCTCTCTGTTACTGGAATTTTAAGTTGTTTCCAGTGGTTCACTCTACTAGATACAGTGCAGCCTATGTATGTTTTTGCATGTATGCTTGTTTCTTAAGTAGAGACCATAGCGTGAAATGTAAGGCTTGATGAAGATCATCTGGAACTGAAGCTTCAAATGTATTTAGACCATTAGACATTTAGTCTTCAGGGCTGAATCAGTTGGGGATGCTGCCTAAAGCTTGTAACTAGGACAGTGGCAACATGTGTATTTTGCTTCTTCTTAGGAACGAAGACCCTTCCTTGCCTCAGAATGTACTGAGCTGCCCAAAGCTGAGAAGTGGAGACGACAAGTATGTTCTGGGTGAATCTGGTCTTAGTAGAAGTAACAAGTCTCTGTTTCTTTTTGGGTTGAAGTATAGTTGACACAGAATGTTACATTAGTTCAGGTGTACAGCCTGGTGACACCACACACATAGCTACCGTCTGTTACCGTAAACACTATTACAGTACCGTTGACTGTGTTCCCTATGCTGTACCTTTTCCCCCATGACTTATCATTCTATAACCGGAAGCCTCTCCCTCCCACTCGCCTTCACCCATTTTGCCCATCCCCACCCTCTCCCCTCTGGCAGTCATGAGTTGGTTCTCTCTATTTATGGGTCTGTTTCTACTTTTTTATTTGTTTATTCTTTTGTTTTTTAGATTCTACATATACGTGAAATCATGTGGTATTTGTCTTCCTCTGTCAGACTTACTTTACTTAGCATAATACCCTCTAGGTCCATCCATGTTGCAAATGGCAAGATCTCATTCTTTTTTATGGCCGAGTAATATTCCATTGTGTATGTACACCTCATCTTCCTTATCCATTCATCTGTCCCTGGATACTTGGGCTGCTTCCATATCTTCAGTATTGTAAATAATACTGCAATTAACATATATTTTTTCCAATTAGTGTTTTCATTTTCTTTGGGTAAATACTCAGTAGTGGAAATATTAGTTCATACAGTATTTCTATTTATCATTTTTTTAGGAACCTCCATATTGTTTTCCATGGTGGCCACACCAGTCTACATTCCCACTAACAGTGCACAAGGGTTCTCTTTTCTCCACATCCTTGCCAGCGCTTGTTATTTCTTGTCTTCTTGATTCTAGCCATTCTGAGAGGTGTAAGGTGGTATCTCATTGTGGTTTTGATTTGCATTCTGATTGTTTCTTATTATCTAAATGATTCATTACCAGAATTCTAAGTATTTTTAATTACTAATTTTGAGTTCTGTTTTTTCTGTGCTTTCAGACATATTCAAAAGTCATGAGAATTTATTACCTTATATTTTTTTTCACAGATCATTGGAGAGATCTCTAAAAAAGTGGCTCAAATTCAGAATGGTAAGCTAACCTGTCTTTTAAAGTGTTGATTCTCAAATCCACAATTAGACTTCGGGATTTCAACACTTGTCTCTCAATAATCAATAGAACAAGTAGATAAAAAATCAGTAAGGACATAGAAGAACTGAACAATAGTATTAATCAATTTGACATTTATAGAACACTCCAGGGGACATTTGTATCTGGAGAAATTTTTAGTTTTACAACTTGGGGTGCTACTGGCATCTAGTGGATAAAGCCGGGGATGCCGCTAAGCATCCTCCAGTGCATTCTACAAAGAATTTTTGGCCCAAAATGTCAGTAGTGCCACTGTTTAGAAACACAGTTCAAAAGGAAATTGAAACCTGAGTAGCCTTCTATCTATTAAAAAAAAAAAAAAAAATTTTTTTTTTTTTTTTTAAAGATTTTATTTATTTATTCATGAGAGACAGAGGCAGAGGGAGAAGCAGGCTCCCAAGGAGCAGGGAGCCTGATGTGGGACTCGATCCCAGGACCCTGGGATCATGACCTGAGCCGAAGGCAGACGCTTAACCATCTGGGCCACCCAGGCGCCCCTTTTTTTTTTCTTTTTAGGTAAACTCTGTGCCCAGTGTGAGGCTTGAACTCATGACCCTAAGATGAAGAGTTGCATGTTGTACCGACTGAGTCAGCCAAGCACCCCTATATCTATTAAAGAAATTGAATTTATCATTAAAGCCTTCCAGCAAAGAGAACTGCAGGTCCTGATGACTTCCCTGGTCGGTTGTACCAGACATTTAAGGAAGAAATAATACCAGTTCAACCTAGTTTCTTCCAGAAAATTGAAGGGAAAGGAACAGTTCATCATTCAATTTATAAATTTTAGTATTAGCATTACCATGATACTAAAACAAAAAAAAAGACATTATACGGATAGAAAAAAACTGCCACCCAGTATTCCTCATGCATATAGACATAAAAATCTTCAACAGACATAAAAATCTTCAATAGAATATTAGCAAACCAAATCCAACAATTTATAAAAATGATAAATCACAACCAAGTGGGATTTACCCTGGAATGCATGAGCTGATTTAGCATTCAAAAATTAATATAATTCACTTATCATCATTCTAAAGTAGAGAAACCACATGCTCATCTCAGTAGATACAGAAAAAGTATTTGGCAAAATTTAACATTCACTCATGATGAAAACACCACTAACTGGGAATAAGGGAATTTTCGGGCGCCTGGGTGGCTCAGATGGTTAAGCGTCTGCCTTCGGCTCAGGTCATGATCCCAGGGTTCTGGGATCGAGTCCCACATCGGGCTCCCGGCTCAGCAGGGAGCCTGCTTCTCCCTCTGACCCTCTCCCCTCTCATGCTCTTTCTCTCTCGCTCGCTCTCTAAAAAATAAATAAAATCTTAAAAAAAAAAAAAAAGAGGGAATTTTCTTTTTTTACCCTGATAAAGCACTTCTACCAAAAAACCTATAGCCAGCATCATAATTAATGGTGAAAGATTGCATGCTTTCCTCCTAGGGGCAGGAACAAGGCAGATAACCTATTCTCACCACTTCTATTCAGGGTCTTACTGGAATTCCTAGTCAGTGCAGTAAAGCAAGAAAAGGAAATAAAAGGTACACAGATTGGAAGGGAAGAACTATAATTCTCTGTTCTCAGATCACGTAACTTTCCATGTAGGAGATCCCAAGAAATCTATAGAAAGATTTCTTTCTTTTTTTTCTTTTTTTTTTTAAGATTTTATTTATTTATTTGACAGAGAGAGACACAGTGAGAGAGGGAATACAAGCAGGGGGGAGTGGGAGAGGGAGAAGCAGCCTCCCCCTGAGCAGGGAGCCCGATGGGGGCCCGATCCCAGGACCCTGGGACCACAACCCGAGCCGAAGGCAGACGCTCAGCAACTGGGCCACCCAGGCGCCCCTATAGAAAGATTTCTAAAATGAATAAGTGAGTTTAGCAAGGTCACAGAACAGACGGTCAATACACAAAAATCAGTTCTGTTTTTATAAAGTAGCACTGAAAAATTGGTACTAGAACGTTTTTAGAAAGTGCTATTTACAAAAGCACCAAAACACAATAAATACTTAGGTATAAATCTAACAGAACATATGTGCAATCTGTATGCTTTTTTTTTTTTTTAAGATTTATTTATTTTTTTTGAGAGAGAGAGAGATGGCAACAGAGAGCACAAGTTGGGAGGAGAGGGAGAAGCAGGCTCCCCACTGAGCAGGGAGCCTGACACAGGGCTTGATGCCAGAACCCCAGGACCATGACCTGAGCCAAAGGCAGACGCTTAACCAACTGAGCCACCCAGGTGCCCCATTTTTTTTTTTTTTTTTAAGATTTTATCTATTCATTTGAGAGAGCGAGAGAGAACACATGAGTACTGGCAGAGGGCGAGGGAGAAGCAGAGTCTTCTGCTGAGCAGGGAACCCGTGCAGGGCTCGATCCCAGGACCCTGGGGTCATGACCTGAGCCGAAGGCAGACGCTTAACTGACTAAGCCACCCAAGTGCCCCTGCAATCTGTATGCTTAAAACTACAAACACTGATAAAGGAAATCAGAGACGACCCCAGTACATGGAGAGATACACAGCATTCATGGATGGGAAGCCTCAGCCTAGTAATGATGTCAGTTCTGTCTCTTTTCAAATACTCAAAATCCCAACAGGGTTTTTTTTTTAATAGGTTACCAGATTTTTTTCTACATTTTAAATGGAAAGGCAAAGGAGCTAGAATAGCCAAAACAATTTTGAAAAAGAACAAGATTGGAGTATTCATACCACCTGATTTTTAAGATTTAATATAAAGCTGCTATATTCCAAATAATATATTGGTGAAAGATGATAGGAACAGAGTAAGAAGGGCAGAAATAGGGCCACACGTGTGGCCAGTTGACAAGGTACAAAAGCCATTCAGTGGAGAAAGGGAGGGATACTCCCTTGCAATAGCCACGTGATATTTTATTTAACGTATCAGGGGTCATTAGCCATTTTCCTTCCTCTGGTGGGTCCCCCAGCTGCTCGCAGCCTTGGCTGCCATAGACAACACCTTCGCAAAGTCCCTTGTGCATATTCCTTTATAACGAATCCCTTAGGCTTAATTCTCAGGGTATAGTCTTTGCCAAAAGATGTCCCCATGTAACAACACATTGCTTTTCTGAAAGGGTGAAACCAGCGCAGAATGCTCCCAGGCCCTGGTGCTTGTACCAGTCTCACTGCACATTGCTGGCGTTGGATGCCAGGTGCCCCCCCCACTAAGGTATTTTAATAATTGGGTAAATGGAACTGCAGGATTGCTTCAGTTTATATTTCTTCAGTTGCTAATGAGGAGCAAGCTGTTTTTCAAGGATTTTTTTTTCCCCTGCGCTGGTGGGAACTTTGTTCCTAATCCTTGCTTTTCCTTAGGTGTTAATGGTTTTTCTTAGAAATTTATTTTATTTTATTTTTTAAAGATTTTATTTATTCATTTGACAGAGAGATAGAGAGATAGTACAAGTAGGCAGAGAGGAAGGCAGAGGGAGAGGAAGAAGCAGACTCCCCGCTGAGCAGGGAGCCCAACTCGGGGCTCGATCCCAGAACCCTGGGATCATGACCTGAGCCGAAGGCAGCCGCTTAACCGACTGAGCCACCCAGGTGCCTCCTTTCTTAGAAATTTAAATGAATACTTTTGTACCAGATACTTTTGTTAAGTGTTGGCATTCATTTTTTTTTTTTAAAGATTTTATTTATTTATTTGACAGAGAGACAGTGAGAGAGGGAACACAAGCAGGGGGAGTGGGAGAGGGAGAAGCAGGCCTCCCGCGGAGCAGGGAGCCCGATGTGGGGCTCGATCCCAGGACCCTGGGATCATGACCTGAGCCGAAGGCAGACTCTTAACGACTGAGCCACCCAGGCGCCCCCCCTTTTTTTTTTTTAAAGATTTTATTTATTAATTTTTTTTTTTTAAAGATTCTATTTATTTGAGAGAGAGAATGAGACAGAGAGAGCATGAGAGGGGGGAGGATCAGAGGGAGAAGCAGACTCCCTGCTCAGCAGGGAGTCCGATGCGGGACTCGATCCCGGAACTCCGGG
>NC_138369.1:48956214-48968411 GCF_054177405.1 Leptonychotes weddellii | reverse complement strand
GATCCCGGAACTCCGGGATCATGACCTGAGCTGAAGGCAGTTGCTTAACCAACTGAGCCACCCAGGCGCCCCTTTATTTATTAATTTGACAGAGAGAGACAGCGAGAGAGGGAACACAAGCAAGGGGAGTGGGACAGGGAGAAGCAGGCCTCCTGCCGAGCAGGGAGCCCGAGGTGGGGCTCGATTCCAGGACCCTGGGATCATGACCCAAGCTGAAGGCAGATGCTCAACGACTGAGCCGCCCAGGTGCCCCCCGACATTCATTTTTAAGGGTATAACATTGAGTGCTATTTTCAAGAAACGATATTAACGTTTTTGTTTTCTAGCTGGTTTAGGTGAATTCCGAATTCGTGACCTGAATGATGAAATTAACAAACTGCTAAGAGAGAAAGGACACTGGGAAGTCCGGATAAAGGAGCTGGGCGGTCCTGATTATGGAGTAAGTAAGCAGCGGTCTCAGTGGATCTTGGGGGTAAGCCAGCGAGCTTTTTTACCAGCCTGGGTAGCTTTGCATCCTCTGCAGCTCCCAGCCCATGTCTGCCACAGAGTAGGCACTTGAGGAATGAAAGAAGGTTTGGGAAGTGCCCGATGCATGTGGACAGGAAACATGGAAGGGATGGGTAGGATAATTCTTTTTTTTTTTTTTTTTAAGATTTTATTTATTTATTTGACAGAGAGAGACGCAGCAAGAGAGGGAACACAATCAGGGGGAGTGGGAGAGGGAGAAGCAGGCTTCCCGCAGAGCAGGGAGCCCGATGCGGGACTCGATCCCAGAACCCTGGGATCATGACCTGAGTTGAAGGCAGACACTTAACCTACTGAGCCACCCAGGCACCCCGGGTAGGATAATTCTTAAACACCCCATAGCACAGCCCTCAGAGCAGACAGGGCACCTGTGTTTACTGCTCAGGTGGTCTTGGGGTGCCTGGCTGGCTCAGTCAGTGGAGCATGCGACTCTTGTTCTTAGGGTTGTGAGTTTGAGCCCCATGTTGGGTGTAGAGATACTTAAAAGAATAAAAATCTTTAAAAAACAAAAGAAAAACGACCATGGTCCTTTTGCATCATCCCTGAGCTCCTTGGAAGTCGGGGCAGCCATTGTTGGGTTCTTTACCTGAGGGGGCCTCAGGGGCCCTCCTTTCTTTGGACTATCATTTTTTTTTTTTTTAATGTTTTGTTTATTTATTTGTCAGAGAGAGAGCACAAGCAGGGGGAACAGCAGGCAGAGGGAGAAGCAGGCTCCCAGCTGAGCAGGGAGCCCGATGCGGGACTTGATCCCAGGACTCCGGGATCATAACCTGAACCGAGGGCAGACGCTTAACCAAGTCAGCCACCAAGGTGCCCCTCTTTGGACTATCATAAATTCAGTCCTCTATACTGGCTGTCAAGTTTTTAGGACCGTGACCCATTGTAAAACACATGCATACCAACTCTCTATCACAACCCAGTACACACAAAAATGTACTGAAAAAATACATGGTGATGCATGTTGATATTTTCTTTTTTTTTATTCTTATGTTAATCCCCATACATTACATCATTGGTTCTAGATGTATATTTTCTATTCTGTTATATTTTGATTTTAAAAAATTGATGATTGTGACCCAGTTAATTGACTTCATGACTCACTCATGGGTCTTAACTTTAAAAAAATACTACCCCAGAGTCCTCCCCATTTATTCATTTGTGATGAGATCTACCTCAGGTCATTTGACCTGATCAGTGAGCTGTAATGTGTTATGTAGGAAGTATGTGAAGTTTTTCTAACCTGCTGGTATTTTCACTTTTATGACAGTTTAACACACATAATTCTCACTTCAGTACTTGGCGTAAAAACGAAGGAGAGGCATTCATGTTTCTTGAGCCCTGGTTTTGTTCTTGGCACTGCATGAGGAACTTTCTCACTTACTCTCTTGAGCAGTTCTGTGACGGTGATTTTATGTGTCCTGTCAAACAGCTTTAAAGTAATGCAGAAGTTTGGTAACCCTCCCGGAAAAATGACCTCAGAAGCAATAAAAAATGATATGTAAGGTATTCTTAACTGCCACCACCCAAAGTCAACATTAATTTTCTTAAAATTTTCAGTGTTATTTTTTATTGAAATATAGTTGACACACAATATTACATTTATTTCAGGTGTACCACATAGTGATTCAACAATTCCGTACATTATGCCATGAGCGTTGTTAACCATATGTCACTACACAGTTATTACAACATTATTGACTATATTTCTTTAAAAAAATTTTTTTAAAAATTCCAGTATAATTAGTTTCAGGTGTATAATACAGTGACGCCACAATCCTGTACATTACCCAGTGCTCATCATGATACATGTACTCTTAATCTCCTTCACCAATTTCACCCATCCTCCTCCCTCCTCCCCTCTGGTAACCATCAGTGTATTCTCAGTATTTAAGAGTCTGGTTTTTTGTCTCTTTTTTTAGTTTGTTCATTTGTTTCTTAAATTCCACATATGGGGAAAGTCATGTGGTATTTTTTTTCCTCTGGCTGACTTATTTTACTTAGCATGATACCCTACAGATCCATCTATGTTGTTACAAATGGCAACATTTCATTAATTTTTATGGCTGAATAATATTCCTTTGTGTATGTATATTTATATTTATATATTTATGTATTTATATATATTTTATTATATATATGTGTGTGTGTGTGTATCCCATGTCTTCTTTATCAATTCATCAGTCGATGGACACTTGGGTTGCTTCCATAGTCTTAGCTACTATGAATAATGCTACAATAAACATAGGAGTGCATATATCTTTTCAAATCAGTGTTTTCGTTTTCTTTGAGTAAATTCCAATAGTGTAATGACTGGATCTTATGGTAATTCGATTTTTAATTTTTTTAGGAACCTCCATACTGTTTTCCAGAGTGGCTGTACCAGTTTGAATCCCCACCAGCAGTGCAGGAGGGTTCCTTTTTCTCCACATCTTTGCCAACACTTGTTGTTTCTTGGGTTTTTGATATTAGCCATTCTGACAGGTGTGAGGTGATAACCACACATTGTGGTTTTGATTTACATTTCCCTGATGATGAGTGATGTTGAGTATCTTTTCAGTGTGTCTGTTGGCCATCTTCATGTCTTCTTTGGAAAAATGTTCATGTCTTCTGCCCATTGTTTAACTGGATTGTTTTTGGGTGTGGTTTAATTTCTGTATAGTTTGGATATTAACCTCTTATTGGATATATCATTTGCAAATATCTTCTCCCATTCAGTAGGTTGTCTTTTAGTTTTATTGATTGTTTCCTTTGCCGTGCAGAAGCTTTTATTTATTTATTTATTTTTTTAAAGATTTTATTTATTTATTTGAGAGAGAGAGAATGAGAAAGAGAGCACATGAGAGGGGGGAGGGTCCGAGGGAGAAGCAGACTCCCTGCCGAGCAGGGAGCCCGATGCGGGACTCGATCCCGGGACTCCAGGATCATGACCCGAGCCGAAGGCAGTCGCTTAACCAACTGAGCCACCCAGGCGCCCCCAGAAGCTTTTATTCTGATGTAGTCCCAATAGCTTATTTTTGCTTTTATTTCCTTTGCTTCAGGAGACATATCTAGAAAAATGTTGGTATGGCTGATGTCAGAGATATTACTGCCTATGCTCTCTTCTAGGACTTCTGTGGTTTCAGATCTCACATTTAAGTCCTTAACCCATTTTGAGTTTATTTTTGTGCATGGTGTAAGAAAGTGGTCCAGTTTCATTCTTCTGCATGTGACTGTCCAGTTTTCCAAACACCATTTGTTGAAAAGACCATCTTTTTTCCATTGGATGTTCTTGTCTCCTTTATTGTGCATTAGTTGACCGTGTAATCCTAGGTTTATTTCTGGGCTCTCTGTTGTGTTCCACTGATCTATGTGTCTGTTTTTGCCACTATCATACTGTTTTGATTATTATAGTTTCGTACTATATCTTGAAATCTGGAATTCAGCTTCATTTTTCTTTCTCAAGATTGCTTTTGCTGTTCAGGGTTTTTGTGGTTCTATAAAAGTTTTGGTATTATTTGTTTGAAATATGCTGCTGGTATTTTGATAGGGATTGCATTAAATCTATAGATTGTGTTGTGTAATACGGACATTTAAACAATATTAATTCTTGTACATGAGTGTGGAATGTCTTTGTCATCTTCAATTTCTTTTATCAGTGTTTTATCGTTTCAGAGTATAGGTCTTTCACCTCCTTGGTTAGGTTGATTCCTAGGTATTTTATAATTTTTGGTGCAATTCAGCATTAATATTTTAATGTATTTCTTTATCTAGAGTTTTTTCAGATTTTATTTTTAAGTAATCTCTACACCCAACGTGGGGCTTGAACTTACAACCCTGAGGTCAAGAGTTGCATGCTGTACCGACTGAGCCAGCCAGGTGCCCCTCTTTCTAGAGTTTTTTAATGCTTAACAATTTTATTTCCATTTTCTATGTGTAAAAATAATACATTTAGAATCTTAGTTTCACAAGATGAGAAGAGTTGTGGAGATGAATGGTGGTGAGGGTTACATGATAATTATGAACATATTTAATGTCACTGAACTGTCCACTAAAAATGGTAAATTTTGTTACATGTATTTAACCACCATGAAAAAGAAAAGAAAAAGTAGTACATTGTCATTTAAGGTCAGAAAATTGTAAAGAAGCAGAAGAGCATTCAGTCAGAGTGCTATTACCTGGCTGCAGCTGCTTGAATAGTTCCTTCCATTGTTTGTCTGTTAATGCCATGACTGAGATCACACTCACTGTATGTATAATTTTGGTTGTAGCATTTGTGCTTCATTCCAAAATGGTAACATTGGTTATGTAGATACTACATAGTTCTGTGCAAAAAAGAGAGAGAGAGAAAATATAAAATAAAAAAAATGTAAAAATTATAAAATATTAAAAAACTGTTATATTCTATGCATGATATAGAATATGTTATATATTTTTCTAGCCCACAGAAATAACTGCTACTGACATTTTCTATGTATCTTTCTAGCTTTTTTTCTATGTATATATATGTTCATTTTTACAGGATTGTTTCTTATTCAACTATGTGCTTGGTTCACTTATAGTGTATCAGGAACATAATTTCATGTCAATAATCATTTGTATCACTATTTTATTTTTATTTTTATTTTTTTTAAAAGATTTTATTTATTTATTTGACAGAGAGAGACACAGCGAGAGAAGGAACACAAGCAGGGGGAGTGGGAGAGGGAGAAGGAGGCTTCTTGCAGAGCAGGGAGCCTGATGCGGGGCTCGATCCCAGGATCCCGGGATCATGACCTGAGCCAAAGGCAGACGCTTAACAACTGAGCCACCCAGGCGCCCCTGTATCACTATTTTAAAAAGCATTTTTGAGAAAGTTGTATAATCAGTAGAGAGAACTCTTATATACCATTCATACAGATTCACCAGTTTTTGATACTTTGCTGTATTTACTTTGTCATTTTCTTTGTGTACCTTGAGATTTATTTTTTCTGAACCATTTGAAGCTTAAATACATCATGCTTCCTTACCCCTTAATACTTAATATCTCTGTGTGTATTTTCATTTTTCCTCTCTGTGTATTTTCTAAGAGTAAGAATATTCTCTTACATAACCGTGGTAGAATTATCAAGTGTAAGACATTTAACTTTGATACAATCATTTTATCCATCCTACTTGGCTGTTTCACTGATTTTCCCAATAATCTCCTTTTTAGCATTTCCCCCTCTAAGACAGGACCTAGTCCAGGGTCACATACTACATGTGGTTGTTGACATCATCATTTTTGATGGATAGAATTCTGTCTTCAGGATGTATTTCATTTGTCTTTTACTGCTTGTCATTAAAGTTGTTTGCAATTGTTTCTTTAAGTTTTGTCACTTAGGTCATATCGTAAGTGTTTTCCTAAGGCAATACAAAAGTTTCATAAGAATCATCATTTTTCAGGTATAGAATATATTCCATCTTTGACTATGCTATAATTTACTTAAAACATCCTCATACTGTTAGGTATTTAGACTGATTTTAATTTATGAAAAAAATGTACCTAAGTATTTTTCTCTGTACATCAGTGTTTTCCCACATTCAGTGTTACTATCTTAAAGTATATTTGCAAACATGGAAATAGTGGGTTAAAGGATCAGATCCATTTTCTCTTTTTCCTTCCCAATAAGAAAGTTGGCCCTAAAATGCTGGATCATGAAGGGAAAGAAGTCCCAGGAAATCGAGGTTACAAGTACTTTGGAGCAGCGAAAGATTTGCCTGGTGTCAGAGAGCTTTTTGAAAAAGAACGTAAGTAACTGCTAATGTATGTGACGGTTTTAGCCTCTGAGTGCTGGTGATCATCATAACACGTCTGTGTAGGCTAGGTGCTTTTCCTGTATTGTTTCTCAGCTGCATGGCAGTGGTGTCAGAATTATTGTTCTCAGATTTGAAATGAGAAACTGTAAGTATTAGGAGTTGAAGTCATAGGCCCAGGGCACAAACTGGGGCTGGGAGGTGGCTCCAGAATCAACTGGTACCAGATGCTCACCCTTGGCACGTGCCAGTCTCTCAGCCCCAATGTTTTCCCTGTTTGAAGTTGCCTCTGATTATCAGGGCAGGCTCTGATGTTCATTGAAACGGGTTCCTCTTTCAGTTACTTATTAGTTGAAAAATCCCTGCCTGAAGAACAAGTACAACCTTGGGTCAAACCCCAGGAGGTATAAATGGAGAAAAGCGGAACGGCTATGTGTGGATCCATGCTGCTGGTCCCCTCACCTGACCTGCCTTCTCCCTCCTTGGCCCTGGGGAGCTTCAGCCAAACCTTGGCCTTCCAAAATGCACTTGGAAACCACTAGCCTGGAGTGTTGTGGATTTTTAATTTTTCTATAAAGTCTAAACACGTTATAGAAAAAAGGATGAATAGCAGAGAGGAATGACACTAGTATTCTCACCGCTGTTGGCATTCTGCTCTGTTTCCTTCCAGTCAGTTTTTCTGTTGGTTTAAAAATATACTTCTACTATATTAAGCCCTGCTTATTTTTAAATTAATTATGCCCAAACTGTTTGGCATGTGTTATTAACAACACTTAAAAATAATTCAGGGGGAAGTGCTCCTGGCTGGCGAAGTCTGTTAAGCATCCAACTCTTGATTTCGGCTCAGGTCATGATCTCAAGGTCATGAGATTGAGCCCTGCATTAGGCTCTGCGCTTAGCGGGGAGTCTGCTTGGGATTCTCTCTCTCCCTCTTCCGCTGCCCCTCCCCCCCTCTAAAAAATAATCTTAAAATAATAATAACATTAATTCAGGGGGTGCTTGGGTGGCTCAGTTGGTGGAGTGTGTGACTCTTGATCTCAGGGTTGTGAGTTTGAGCCCCATGTTGAGTGTAGAGATTACCTAAAAATAAAATCTTAAAAAAAATAATTCATAGTTTAAATATCATGCAGTTCATTATGAAAGTAATATAATTTTATTATAGAGAAGTTGTAAAATACAGAAAATCAGAAAAAAATTGTCTATATTTTCACATCCTGTAGATGACAATTGTTGACATGTTGGGGCATATTTCCTTCCAGTTTTTAAAGGGAAATGACAACCCAACAGATTGGTCAGAGAATCAAAGCTGATAATTTAAGAAGAAAAAATTCATATGTATAAAAATACATATGTGGAGGGGAGCTCCTCTGTTGAGGTTATGCTGTACATAATACTTTTTTAAATTTGCATTTTTCTAAAAAAAATCAGTTGTAGATTTTTTTTTTTAATAAGAAAGTGCTTAGGTCTTTTTTTTTTTTTTTTTAAGATTATTTTATTTGAGAGAGAGAGAGGGGGAGAAACAGGCTCCCTGCTGAGCAGGGAGCCCAATGGGGGGCTCCATCCCAGGTTCCCGAGATTATGACCTGAGCCGAAGGCAGACGGTTAACCGACTGAGCCACCCAGGCACCCCGAAAGTGCTTAAGTCAGTCTTAATGAGTATAATTCAAATAGCACTGTCCCCTGGGTCCCCCCCATCCCTGTGCCCCTGGATCACTGGTAATCACAATTATGTTTCGTGCGTTCCCTTCCAGGCCTTTTTTTATGCACTTACATGCTTATTTCATCAGCTAAATTTCATCAGTATGAGTGACAGATGACTCATCCCCAGTTCCGTTTAGGCAGAAAAGTGAATTTATTGACTCACATAACTGAAAAGCCCACAGGTAGTTTGTCTTCAGGAATGGCTGATTGCAGGTCACATTTCCTCTATGTTGTAGTTTTGACTTCCAGCCTGTGAGCTTCTTTCTTTATCTAGCTCTCTGCTTGTGGTGGCAAGTGGTCCATCATCAGTTTACATTTTGTGCTCTCTCAGCAAGAGATTTTTTTCCCCCAAGCAGTTCAAGCAAAACTCCTAGAATTGAAGCTGTTTGGCTTTGATCAGATCATAGTTCAATCCTTAAACCAGTCCCTGTGACAGGGAGGGATGCAGTGTTCTGAGCCAGCCAGGTTTTAGCCCTGTACCCGGTGCTGGGTGCAGCCAGCATCATCACAGGACAGGGACCAAGAGTGGTGCAGGGGTGGACAGGCTCGCCATTACCAGCGTCAGGGTGATAGGTGGAGGCCTGCGAAGACCCAGTGGCCCTCCCATACCTGTTGTGTTGTGCTCTGCATTGATGTCCTCCCATCGTTCTGCTTAGAACTCTGTGAGTGGATGTGAAGAACTAAAGCGTAGGATATGAATTTACTTTATATAACCATTCATCCATTGGTAGACCTTTAGCTATTTCTAGTTTTCTGTAGTTATAAAATTTTTGCTGATCTGATGGTTGAAAATATATTATTTTTACTTTTTATTTCCCTGATTACTAATGAAATTGATAATTGAATTCAATTACTTTTTTTTTTTTTTAAGATTTTATTTATTTATTTGACAGAGAGAGCGAGTACACAGGCAGGGGGAGCGGCAGGCAGAGGAGAGGGAGAAGCAGGCATCCCTGCTGAGCAGGGAGCCTGATGCGGGACTAGATCCCAGGACCCTGGGATCATGACCTGAGCCGAAGAAGGCAGCTGCTTAACCAACTGAGCCACCCAGGTGCCCTGAATTCAATTACTAATTGAAATTTTTATACATATGAATTTTTTCTTCTGAAATGATCAGCTTTTACTCTTTCACCTAACTGTTGGGTTGTCATTTCCCTTTTGATTTTTTTTTTTTTTTTAAGATTTTTTAGTTTTAAGTAATCTCTATACCCATCGTGGGGCTCAGACTCATGACCCCGAGATTAAGAGTCCAATGCTCCACTGACTGAGCCAGGCAGGTGCCCCTACGTTTTGAGTTTCAAGAATTACTTAAATATTCTGAATAGTAACCCTTAGTTTGAAAATATTTTCTTCAGGACTTTCTCATTTATCTTTTTGGTTTGTTTATAGTTTCTTTTGTCTTATCTCTATATTTACATTTTTCATCATATTTTTTTTTAATTAAACCTCATGACATTTCCTGTGTTATCAAAACACCTTGTGAAATGGCTATAGAGGGGTCATAGGGTACCCTATTCCCCACACATCCTGTAGTTGACAGCCCTGGTTATTCCAGGTTTTCACGACACTCTAAACAATGCACATCTCTGTGCCTGCTTTTGTTTTTGTTTTTGTTTTTTAAATTAGGATAAATGCCTTCTAAGTAGACTAATTGGGTTGAAGGTTTCAAAACTGATTGAAAAAAGGGTTGTACCACTTACGTAATTCTGTGGCTAGTATAGGAAGGGCCTATAAAGGGCCTATGGTGTTTTCTTGAGCACACTCCCTGGCTGTGTGTATAGGATTGTATACATTGTATAGGATGCTGGCTCAAGTGTGATTGTGGTGGGATGTTTAGCTAAGTTGGTGCGGTTTCTTTTAGCTCTTCCTCCTCCAAGAAAGACACGTGCCGAGCTCATGAAAGCAATCGATTTTGAATACTATGGTTACCTCGATGAAGATGACGGTGTCATCGTGCCTTTGGAACAGGAATATGAAAAGAAATGTAGGTCTATGAGCAATTTATTTCATTATAGATGGCATCTGGTTTCTGTTCTGTCCTTTGAAAATGGGTTTTTACATAGTGCTGTGTGCCAAAAGCGAGTTTGTTTTATTGCTGATGGTCTTCAGAAGACATGGGCTGCTAATGACCTAACCCTCCGTAACTGTGATGCAGTCCGGGGCTGTGTGGGGCTAGAAGCAGCATGTGGAGGATGCCCAAGAGCAACATCGGACCTGTTCCCCGTCCATGGGGAGTTTATTATCTGGATTCCTTCCAACATTGGCCTTTCTTGAAATCAGGAAATGGTGCCCATATAAGTGGCTTTTCTTTTCTTTTTTTTTAAAGATTTTATTTATTTAACAGAGAGGTAGAGAGCACAAGTAGGCAGAGAAGCAGGCAGAGGGAGAGGGAGAAGCAGGCTGTCCGCTGAGCAGGGAGTCCAGTGCGGGGCTGGATCCCAGGACCCTGGGATCATGACCTGAGCCAAAGGCAGCCGCTTAACCGACTGAGCCACCCAGGCGCCCCTTAAGTGGCTTTACGATCTGCTTTAAACGCAGCCAATATGTTACCACTGTAGAGCAAGATGGGTGGCTCTTTCTGAGTGCTTCCTCCATGCCAAGCATTGTGCTGAGCATTTTATGGACCCTGTCATGAAGCCTCCTGATGGCCCTGTGAGGAATAGTTAGTGCTGATCTTCTGGTGGTGTGTTGAGCTAGGGCTCTGGGGGCAGGTGGTCAGGAGCCTGAGCCCTTTTCCAGCAGCATATACTACTGTCTCCCTTGTCACGTGGGCATGTCAGGAAGCTACTCAGGTTGCTAAACTGGGGATGATCTGGGGACGTCCCCTAAAAAGCTGCCTTGTTGTGACTTCCACCTAGAGCTGTGGTATGACCAGACTACCCCTCATATCCTACTCCTGCCTGCCAGGGCAGGGTGGAGGGCTCTCTTCTTCAGAGGGGACATGTTGGCCTTGCCTGACTAATTCAGAGGCCTGACTAAGCAGCACCTGTTTCTCCAGTCAGGGCCGGATTGGTGGAAAAGTGGAAAGCAGAGCGAGAGGCCCGGCTGGCAAGAGGAGAAAAGGAGGAGGAGGAGGAAGAAGAGGAAGAGATCAACATATATGCTGTCACCGAGGAGGAGGTACTCTGGGCAGTGGGGGCCCCGGTGCTCACTGCTCCGAGCCACGAAGGCTGGGCCTTGGGAGAATCGGTGGAGTGGTAGGAAGGCTTAGCTCATTGGTGAGCAGTCAGGGTCAAAGCCTGGCTCTGCCCCTATCTCCAGGTGAGAACTCCGCTTCCTGACCTGGAAGATGGACATGAGGCTCATCTCGCAGCATCCCAGGGAGGGTTCCAGAAGGGAATGGCTGTGAGAGCACCTTGTAAACTGCTTTACACCCAGAATTACTTACCTCCTGAATATACTGCTCTCCGACTTCTAAACACATTTGAAGCCGTATGAGTTATAGCCCCTGTCCCCATCGTTTCTTTTTATTTATGTATTCATTTATTTATTATTACCATGATTTCAGGTTCAATTATAGATCTATTGCTTATACTTTACAAAGTACCACAGATTGGTTGGCTTAAACACCAGAAATGGATTTACTCGGAGTTCTAGAGGCTGGAAGTCTGAGATCAAGGTGTCAGCAGTAGGTCTCATTATTTCCTTTTTTTGTTTGTTTGTTTGTTTTTAAATGGCAGTGCCAGTAGCTCTTCTGCAGTCTTAACACCCCCACATCCCCATGGTAGAGATAGAAACCAGCCCAGAGCAGACAAGAGACTGATGGAGAAGGTCATGGCTGAGGTGGAGCTGTGATCCTGCCTCTCTGGCAGAGCCTCCTAGCTTCAGGCTCTCCTGAGGGGCCTGCCATGCAGGCCTCACTCCTTGGACACATCGAGAAAGAATAAAATGGATTTGCTGGGCTGAGAAGGGGAGGGGGATTACTTGTGCATGGGCGGTAGGTCAGGTCCCGTGTGAGGAGCTTGCTGTGATATCAGTGGTAAAGAAGCAGGCTCAGAGAAGGTTAGTGACTTGGTCAACATCACACAGGATATAGCCGACCTGAGGTTCCTGTGCAGGCCTGGCTGATGAGCAGTGGGGACAGTGAAGCATTTGAAGTAAGCTGGCCGCATGCCCTAGGAAGGTCTCGTCTTGTCTCTTCTCTTCTCTTCTCTTCTCTTCTCTTCTCTTCTCTTCTCTTCTCTCCCCTCCCCTTCCCCTCCCCTTCCCCTCCCCTCCCC
>NC_138369.1:48913396-48955714 GCF_054177405.1 Leptonychotes weddellii | reverse complement strand
TCTTCATCATTCAGTCAGCGGAATTACCGGGATTCTAACCTCTGGGACAGTGTTAGAATCCCTGCAGTGTACAAAGCCTCTCCCAGCTGGGATCTTGCAGTGACTTGCCGGGTCGCAGGCAGGACAGGAATTAGCGTCCCCCATCTGAGGAAACCGAGGCTGGTGGAAAAGCACCCAGCACCATCTCCTACAGGTGTCCTTGGCAGAGATGGACCCAACCCCAGGTTTCTTCCTGTCCTGGAGGCCCTGACTGCTTGCCTGCCTGCCAGGGGCCCCAGAGGGAACGTCTCTGCAGGGCTCCCACTCCAGGCCTGGAACAGAAGAGGAATCGGCTTGGCAGGTGTCACCAGTAGTGGGGATGTGGTTCCCTTGGGCCAGTTCATTGCTCAGAGGCAAAGGAACCAGTCTTGGGAGGCTTGAGTTTGTTGACAAAATCTGTTTCATGGTTTATATTAGCTTTGGCTCTGCCCAAAGTTTCCAAAAAGGCGGCTTTCCATAGATACATTTCCATAGACTCCCCTCTCCTTTGCTCACCTCACTGGTTTTCCTGTGAGTAAAACATCAGTCTTCTTGTTTTGCTTTAAGATTCATCAGACCAGCTCCACCCAGGCCTCAGGCCGGCCTTCCTCCCCCTGCCTGCACTCTGCCCCCCTGACACTTGTGTTCCTGCTCTTGAGCAATGTATAAACAAGGAAGAGATTAACATCGTTCTCCTCTGACCCTGGATACCTTGCGCAGTGATGAGAGGGACAAGCCTGTCACGGGGAAGCAAAATGCTGGTTATGTTGCCGCAGACTGCCCCACTTCCACCCCACCCCATCCGCTAACAACTGAACTGGAGAAGAGACATCAGCATCCCACTGCCTCCTCCCAAAGCCCCAAGACAGGATGGCGTGGGGGTGTCTCAGCCCCTGCTCACAGGAACTGTGAAGCGGTGACTGCAGGAACCCATCTGGGTACATCAGGCCTTCCCTAACGGGGCAGGCAGTACTTGACTAATGAGCAGACGGGTCCCCAGGGAGACTAGTGGCAGGCAGGGAGAGCAGGGCTGATCCCCATCGGTCCCTCTGGCTACGCCATGGAGGATTCTGTGAAAACTGGCAAGTTGGAGGGTCTGGGGAAAAGGAGGGGGGGTTGAACAGATCATGTTGGAGGAGTAAGGTGGAACAGGGTGTTCCAGAGGGTCTGGGGCTTATCACTGAAGTTTGAGCCAGGGAGTGGTCTCATCAGAGCCCTTCCAGCAAGCCCATTTGGTGGGGGTGGGGGACAGTGGGGACTGGAAGCTGATGGGAGGAAGCCAGGGCAGTCCCGGGTGGAGGCACTGTGCCAGGTGGAAGGTGGCATGGAGTTGGTAGAGGTTGGAGTAGGGGTGCTGAGAGCCATTTGATCCCTCATTTTCAGGTAGAACCTCAAGCATGAAATGGGTACCATCAATAGAAGCAGGGAGGGCTAGGGTTCATTTGACCCATGTTTATGATGTTTTGGGGTTCTGGGAGTGAGGAGAGAGTCGGATGGCTGGCATTTCTTTGGCCTTCAGGTGGGCTGAGGGCTGGCCTCTGGGAGGGAGCCTTCCCAGTTCTCAGCCAGCACCCACCCAGGGCACCTAAGTCTGCAATCGCACCATTATATTCTAATATCGCGTAGCAAGCACTCTTCTATATTAAGAATGCAGGGTATCATGGTTGATGCTGGTCTTCAGTTCTTTACAGTGTTTTCTCACCTTCGTGTCTGATGGGTCTGATGGGGGCACATTTTTAGCACCAAGTCTGGGCGCTGCCAAATAAAACTCAGATGATACTGTTAGAGGCTGTATATTTTAATCATGGTGACAGTAGAAAGAATAAAGATGAAAAAAGAAAGGAAGAAAGGAACGGAGGGAGGAACCAAGGAAGGGGAAGAAAGGTGGCGTTTGTCCCTCTAACCACGAGTTCTGATCCACAGACTGTTGGGGTTACAGCAGATGCTTCAGTTTATCAACTGGGATGGTGTGCCCCCATGTGGCAACAGCACAAACACAGTTTAAACTCAGCCCACCCACTGCTAGCTTTAAGAATGTTAATTTTTTTTTAAAGATTTTATTTATTTATTTGAGAGAGAGAGACTGAGCGAGAGAGAGAGAGAGGGAAAGAGCATGGTGGGGGGGAGGGTCAGAGGCAGAGGGAGAAGCAGGCTCCTCACTGAGCAGGGAGCCTGACCTGGGGCTTGATCCCAGGACCCCAGGATCACCACCTGAGCCAAAGGCAGCTGGTTAACTGACTGAGCCACCCAGGCGCCCCAAGAATGTTAAATTCTTGACACATTTTTAAAAATTTGGGATATGCATTATTTCAAACTTGGGGCCTTAAGTGAGATATCATAAACAGTTTTGAATTTGAATCGCTCTGTTTCAAATGGGCATAATTCAATTTCAGATAAAATGCCACTGTGCTAGTCAGAAACTTACCACCAAAAGAGAGGAAATGCAGATATTTTTTTAACAGCTTTATTGAAGTATAATTTACACACCATCAACTCCACCCATTGTAAGTGTACAATTTAGGAATTTTAATAAATTTCCTGAGTCATGCAGCCCTCATGACAGTCTAGTTTTATTTTATTTTTTAAAATAGATTTTATTTATTTGTTTGAGGGAGAGAGTGGGGGGTGGGGGTGTGGGGTGGTGAGGGGCAGAGGGAGAAGCAGGCTCCCTGCTGAGCAGGAAGCCCGACGAGGGGCTCGATCCCAGGACCCTGAGATAATGACCTGAGCCGAAGGCAGATGCTTAACCGACTGAGCCACCCAAGTGCTCCAACAGTCTAGTTTCAGAACATGTCCATCACCCTACAAAGACAAGTGGTAGCTGGGCTTTCTGGCAAAATCCATAGCCAGACCAACATGCCCCCATCCCACCCTAAACCAATGCCAGTCAAGATGAATGTAAAAGCCCATTCAGTTATTCAGCCACATGTCCACCCCACCCTGCAAATGTCTACACTCTTCCTTCCTCTCCCCTTGCTTCCAATAGCTGAGTCTTGGCTCATCCTGGCCCCTGGGCTCACCTTTTCCTTTCTTCTCTCCACCAGTGGCTGTGAGGAGCCACTCTGGGCTGGAACAGATGTTATTTTCTGGGGTTCTGAGCTTTGACATGCCCCAGAGCCAAGCCCAGCCTGTGGAAGCCTTCCATCCCATGTCCTTCTGTCTCCTTCTAGCTCAGAATGGGAGACTATTTCCTGCCCTTCCAATCTGATGTAATAAAGCTGGGCTCCCAGAATTGCTTTTCCTTGTCACTTTGGGGGTTCCTGTCTAACACTGTTGGGTACTTCCCATGGGAGAAGAGTTCACACTGTTCCAGAACAGATTGCTCCTCCATCTTCTCTATGGGTCTGTCTTTGCCTCCTCATCCAGTCAGTCTCTTCCCCACTTGGCTGGTAAGGTTCGTCAGGGATCCTGGTGGACTTGCCCTCTATGGTCTCCTTAAGCTATGGGAAAGCCCTCTTCCCTTTTCTGCTGGGGAGGGTATGGATTTTTGTCTTCTTTGTTCACTGATGTGTTCCAAGGGCCTAGAACAGTACCTGAACCATAGTAGGCATTAATAAAATTTATTGAACCGGGCGCCTGGGTGGCTCAGATGGTTGGGCGTCTGCCTTCGGCTCGGGTCGTGGTCCCGGGGTCTGGGATCGAGTCCCGCGTCGGGCTCTCTGCTCCTGGGGAGCCTGCTTCTCCCTCTGCCTCTCTCTCTCTCTCTGTCTCTCATGAATAAACAAAAAAAATAAATAAAATAAAATAAAATAAAATTTATTGAACCAAGTAGAACTGGAGTCTGAAGAGGGCAGGAGTGTTCTCAATTCCCTCCCAGCTGGGTAGTTGGGAAGCCCTTTGTGGGGAGAGGTTCCATTTTATCTATTTCAAGCTTATGTGGGTTCTATTTCTCGAAGGACCCTTGGTTTATGGATTATCTTGGCAGAAGCTGGTCTGACCCTCCACAGAATTCCCCACAAACCTTCCATGTTCCTTTGCTCAGGCCAGTCATTGGTGCTGTTTGGCTGGGTCAGTTCCCCCAAATGGACCCATAACCCCAACCGAGCCAGTCCACCCTGAGCCATTTGGACAGCTGCTTCAACCACTGCTAGGCTGCCTTTGGGGGTTGTGATTTCCCAACTCCTCCTTCTGGCCTTGCCATCCACCAAATGGGCTCTCTAGATCCCTTCTCCTGAGAGTCCTGAAAGGGGGGGTCACGTTGAGGACACAGCCTTCAGGTCCCTTTCCCCATCGGGATTCTGGTCTTCACCCCAGTTTTGTAGCCGGCTTAATTTGCGGCCTCACTGAAGCCTTCTAGTTCCTTGTAGTGGGCCGCTATGCCTTTCCCTTCTGTGTGGGAAGATGGTACCACCTCTCCCAACCCCTGTTGGAGGGATTCTGCCGTGGTTGTCCCCTTCCCAGTGATCCATTCTAGAGGAGGCCATTCTGGGTGCAAGGGCTGGGTTAATGGCCCCAGGCCTGCAGGCCCACCCAGAGACTCCACTGTACCCTTGAGTCAGCTCCTCATTCCACCCTTGAGGCAGCCTGGCCCGTGGCGGTGGGGGGCGTGGCGAGGGCTGGGGGCGGTGCCGTGGGCGGAGTTGGGTTGTGGGCGGACCTAGGGGCGGGGCTGAGAAGCGGAGAGTCCCCGGGCCGAGGGCAGCAAGTCGGTCTGGGGGCGGGGCAGAGAGCGGTGCTGGGGGCGGAGTTTGGCCGGGGCGGTGCTGGGGGCGGGTCCGAGGGCAGAGTCTGATCGGGGGTGTGGCTGAGGGCGGAGTCTGTCCCGCGAAGTGCTGAGGTTAGAGCGGGGATGGGGCGGGCCCAAGGTGCTGAGGGTAGAGTCGGGCTGGGGCGGGGCTGAGGCCGGGCGCGAGGGCCGGACTGGCCCGGAACGAGCAGAGGGCCGGCCGCGAGCTTTGCGGAGGCGGGACTAGGCGAGTCCCGGACTGAGCGGAGGCCCGCGGGGCTCCGGGCTGGCCGGGGGCGGGGCGGGGCGGGGGGGCTGACGGGGCGGGGCCGGGGCGGAGCCGGGCCGGGGCCGGCTGTCGGCTGCGCCCCTACTTCAGGTGTTGCGGCGGTTCCACGTCGCCAGGCGGTCCGCGGCTTCCGTGAGCTCAGGCTTCCCTCAGCGTCCGGAGCGCCGGCCCTTTGGCTCCCACGCGGCCATGGCGGGGCCGGGCCCGGGCGCGGGGGACCCGGACGAGCAGTACGATTTCCTGTTCAAGCTGGTGCTGGTGGGCGACGCGAGCGTGGGAAAGACGTGCGTGGTGCAGCGCTTCAAGACGGGAGCTTTCTCGGAGCGCCAGGGCAGCACCATCGGCGTCGACTTCACCATGAAGACGCTGGAGATCCAGGGCAAGCGGGTCAAGGTGGGAGGCCCGGCCTGGGGTCGCCGCGCGGGGGTGGCCTGGCCCTCTCTGGCTGCCGCGCAGCCCGGGCTCCTACGGGCACCGGGTGTCGACCGGGGCCCCTAGAAGGCGCTCCCTCAGCGGGGGCGGCCCCAGGCCGCAGCGAGCGCCCCGGATTGTCCTGAGGATTCTGGCAAATCTCTTTCGATTCCCCCTTTCCCTTCCTCCTGTCGGAGCAGGCCCAGGCCTTGGGGTCTGGGTCAGGTTCAGTCCTCAGAGCGCCGGCCTTGGGTTGTGTGTGTGGGTGTGTGTGTGTGTGTCTTGGGGGTAGTGCGGGGGAGGAGGCCCCGCCCGCCGGAGCTTACACCCTGGGGGCACTTTTGCTCCAAAATAACTTCGCCAGTGGAAGGCAGCAGAGCGCCTCGGAGTGCGGGGGACAGAAGGCCGCCTGGCTGGCCTGACCCTTCCCCACCGCGATCGAAGCCCCCAGCTCTGCCCTGGTGGGGGGAACCCGGCCAGAAAACTACACCCCCCCACGACTAGGAGGGATCAGGAAGTAGTTGTTTCTAGGACCGGAGGGCCAAAACTTTTTGTCAGAATTTCCGGCCTGGCCACGCCTCCCTGCAGTCTCTTTGTGGACCTGGTGGTGGAACTTTACTCGACGAGGGCCAGCACTGGGTCCCCTCCCCCAGCTGGAGTTTGATAGAAACTGAAAAGTTCACAGATACCGGAAGGTGGGGGAGAGGACCAAACTTTGGCAATGACTCTGAATAGAAACAGCAGGATGTAGTTGCCACAATGTCCTGGCAATGGTTTGATAAATAATACTTGTGATTAATGAATCAGAGTTTCTTAACCTGGCTACCAGCCCTCCGTAACAGAGTTAGGAGACCGTGGCTAGGGCAGAGCATTGTTTTTGCTCAGTAACTTAACTGAGCTGTGCAGAAATCTTTTCCATTCTTTCATGGTTTTCAGTTCACGTGATCTGCAGGACGACAGCTCTTAAGAGCACTGGGCAGGGGCAGCACAGGGCAAGTGTTATCTCCTGTTATCTCTGTGTTTTCTAGAAGTTGAGCCAGGGTATTGGAGTCCCTTGAGACCTGATGCTCTGGTGCTTTGCGTCCCTGGGCTGCTGTAGCCCTGCTCATGTTTGCCTTTTGCCAGGGTACTTAGCTCTTTGTTTCTGCAAAATTGGGATAATTTCTGGGTGTTGCCTACCTCCTGTCCCTCCATGGAGAAATAGTAAGCCAACAAACTTTACGTGACCACAGTGCCTCTAGAGTTCATGTGCCACAGGAAGCAGAGACTCCCTGCCTGAAGGGTTTTGTTTTGTTTTGTTTTAAAGAATCTTTTGGGTTTCTGTGTGTTTTTGGTTTCCTTAGGATGGAAAAAAAAAAAAAAAGAGCAAGGTGTGGCAGGCAGCTTTGAGTCATTATTTGGGACCACCCCTTTGGAACAGGTGGCGAGGGAAGGGCTGTAGGATGGGTGGAGTGTGTCTATGGATGAGTTTGTGCCCTGTGATGATGCCAGCAGCCAGAGGGAAAGTGGAGTGCCTAAAATACAGGCATAAATAGCAGTGGTGTTCCTGCAAGCTGTCGGCCTTCTCCTGCACCCGAGTGTTTGTGGTGGCTGGGTGCTGACGGTGGTCAAGGAGGGGGCAGGGTGTTCCTGTTGACCTGGCAAGATAACAGCCTGTGCCCCAGTGGAGCCCAGGGTGTGCTGTGTACCCGAGCGCAGGTTATGCAATGCGGGGCAGGCAGTTCGTGATTTCTGTTCCTTATGGTCATCTCCACGTTGTTCTCAGGAGGCCGCCGGGTGGGATTGGGATCAGCACGGGGTAGGGATGGTAAAACCCCTTGGTAGTTATAACGGCTGACCCTCTTGAGAGGCCGTTGTGTGCCAGCCGATGTGCAGATGTGTTCTTATTAACCCTGTACTGGCATAGGACAGGCTGGCCCCAGGGCACAGCCAGTAACTGACTGAAGTGGGCATTTTTCTTCCAGTGTTTCTGACTCCAGAGCATCGAGGGCTTTCCCCTATGCCAGACTGCTTCTTAGAATCTGACTGGAGTGGGAAAGTCTTTGGCATTTATCTACCTCCTCGTTTTGCAGTCAGAGAAACCTGGGGCTCAGGGTGCTAAAGAGGCTTTGGATTGAAACTGAGCAGCAGTGGGTGGGAGACAGTCCATCAACAGCAGTTTTAGGGCTCTACTGACTCAGCAGGAGCAAGTCATTTTTGCTTTCTGATTCTGTTTCCTCATCCATAAAATGCCTCAGAGGTGCCTTGGTTTTTTTTAAAAAAACTTCAGGTTTGTTAGAGTTAAATTTATACTCCTTAAGCTTCACCCATTTTAGGTGTACCGTTCTGTGAATTCTTTTTTTTTTTTTTTAAGATTTTATTTATTTATTTGGCAGAGAGAGACACAGCGAGAGAGGGAACACAAGCAGGGGGAGTGGGAGAGGGAGAAGCAGGCTTCCCGCCAAGCAGGGAGCCCGATGCGGGGCTCAATCCCAGGACCCTGGGATCATGACCTGAGCCGAAGGCAGACGCCCAACAACTGGGCCACCCCGTTCTGTGAATTCTGACGAAATGTATACAGTCCCATAATCACTACCACAATCACACTGTAGAATACTTCCAGCAACCCACAAAGTTCCCTTGTGTCCCTTTGTGTCAGTGTCCTCCCTTCACCCCAGCCCCTGGCAGTCACCGATCTGTTTTCTGTCCCTGTAGTTTCAGCAGTGTGATTTTTTTTTTTTTTTAAGATTTTATGTATTTATTTGACAGAGAGAGACACATCGAGAGAGGAACACAAGCAGGGGGGAGTGGGAGAGGGAGAAGCAGGCTTCCCGCCAAGCAGGGAGCCGGATGTGGGGCTCGATCACAGGACCCTGGGATCATGACCTGAGCCGAAGGCAAGACGCTTAACGACTGAGCCACCCAGGCGCCCTCAGCAGTGTGATTTTAACTGGAACCTTTGACAAACCAGATTTTATTGTTATTGTTCCTGCAGAAAGTGTGACCACATCAGGGATTTTGTTTAAAACCTTTCCAGGAGCTATCTGGGGCCGAGCAAGGATCCAGCATGATCCCCCAAAACTCCTCTCCTTGTTCTGCAGCTTTTGTTAGAGCTTGACGAGCCCAGAGATAGATCACCTGGTGTTTTTCCAGCTCCTCTGAGCTCCAGTGCTTGGGGGTGCTGTGAGGGTAAAGGGGAAAGGCCAAGAGGCCACAAGTTCAGAAGGGCCTTAACTAGCTTCTCACCCAGCCAGAGCAGAACCACTTTTATCCAGTTCTATATTGAGGTTCCACTTGTTTTTATTTGGCTGAAAAGTTCTGCTGCTAAAAAAATAAAAAAGTTTGCAACATCACAGATCTAATTAAACCCCTTTATTTCTGTAGTTACTTCCTGTTGCAACCAGAATGACATCCATACTCCTCACCTGAAGAGGTGGGCCCCTGTCTGCCTTGGCTGATTTACTGCCTTCCCTCTGCCCCTCACTCACTGCTCTCTAGCCTCGATAGCCCTTTCTGTCGTTCAGACATGCCTGCCTTGGGCTCTTTGTATCTGTTCCCCTGCCTGTCATAGCATGACCCTACATCCCCCTGTTGCTTCATTTGGCTCCCACTGCAAATGCCTCCTCTTCAGAGAGAGGCCTTCCCTGACCTTCTGGACCCTCTGTCCCATTACAGGGTGAGTTCAGGGGTAAGTTCATAGCACTTAGCAGGACTTGAAATGACCTCATGTGTTGGTCTCCTCCTGTACAAGGTCTGTCCGCTCCTTGAAAGTGCAGGGATTTAGTCTGCTTTGTGGGCCTGTGAGTCCCCGCACCTACAACAGTGTTATATGCATGGTGCATAGTACATGTCTGGGAATTGATTTTTATTAATAGAGGGGAAGCTGAGGTCAAAATAAATGAAGTGACCAGCATGCCTAAGGCCACACACAAATCAGGGGCAAAACCAGGACTTGAACCCAGGGTCTGCCTGGGTCCTAAGCCCAGGGCTCATTTTTACACTTGCCACCCGTCTGAGTCCCTCTGAGTTCAAAATGATGACCCTGGGAATCTGCAAGTTAATGAATCTAGTAAAAAGGCAGTTGCAGCCACTGTACTTTGAGAAACAGTGTGGACTTGGGCATTTTATAGATTTTTCAGTAGTAAGGATTGAAGCCCTAGCAAGTTTCAGGATGTTTGTCTGCTACCAGAACATCTAGCCAGCTCTGAACAGCTCACCTAGCCTGCTGTGCTGGTTAGTAAGGCTCCATATAGGGTGATGGGTTCCTGTGCCCACCCCATGTGGATTCACACAGCTCTAGCTATGCAAGTTGAACTTCAAGAGCGAATCTGGGGGGGTGGGGGGCTGCATCTTCCAAACCAAATTTCAAAGGTGTAAAAGGGCAGACAGTAAAAAAAAAAAAAAAAAAAAAAATCTCCCTTTCACCTTTGTCCTCCTACCCCGCAATGCCCTCTAAGAAGAGGCAATTGGTGTTATTGGTTTCTTTTCTATCCTGAGAGTGCTATTGCGAATAAAACCAAGGAATTACAAATATGAGGACTTAAATTATTATGGCCATTGTTACTATTTTCCTCCTTATCTCAGACAGATGATTTCTTAACTCACCCTTCCCCCACCCTTTGCTCCCCACCCCCACTGCCCCCCAACCTCACTATCCCCCAGGAAATATCAGCCGGTTCTAAATCCTTAAAACATTCTTACTGCTCCTCTACTCTCTCTTATCTGGGACAACACAAAGGCCTGTTATGTAAACTCGTTTTGCAGATCGCTGGGGACACAGACCTCAAGTCCACACACAGAGGTTAGCCTTGTCGAATTGTACCCCCTTTATTCAGCTCTCTGTCGGGTTCACTCTCCCCTTATTGAGGATGTTGCCAGATCTCTCCTTCACAGAGGTAAAGTGTATGCCCTTGGGCCTTGGCTCTCAAGCTTCCCTAGGCCCTACAAGTCACCTTTGTTTTTGTAGCTGCTCCTGGCACTTCCCAAAGAGGGGGCAGGCAGGGAAATAGGAACTGCCTTCTTTTTAAAGTTTGCATCTTTGGTCCTTCCAATCAGGGGTCTGATTTTGCTATTTGGATCAGGTGCTTTTCTGATTTGGATCTTATTGCTTTGACTTCTTCAGTTTTGATCAGAAATAGCATAAGGACTGTTAGATTAGAAAGAAGTTCTGGGTCATGCTGGTTGTCTGGAGAAATCTGTTCTTGAGGCCAATGACAGCCATCCCGTTGCAAAATAAGCCTTGCCTCCTGAGGTTTCTAACAGTCCTGAGGTAGCGCGGGTTGTGGAAAGACAGTGGAAGGAGGGCCAGTGTTAGACCCACGAGGCACCATCTTAAAATCTTGACTTTGCCATGTAGTTCTTTGGGCATGTGACATCATTGCTTCTAATCTGCTTCCCTGTAAACCTCTTAGCTTTAGGGACCTGCCCATTGCAGATCATTAGGAAATGGGGACTGACGTTGGTGTGGAAATCACCTGGGAGAGAGAGCGGCATGGGGCTTCTCAGCTTGGGTGCCCAGCTGACCTTGTGCAAGTCACTTCACCTATCTGTTACTCCATCAGTGAGCTGCAGAAAGAATCCCTATCTCACCTACCCACACAGGATTTGCTTGAGGTCACCCTGTGAGAAGGACCACCATCTTACAGAGTGGGACATGAAGGCCTGTATGTGGCAGATCGGAACAGAACCTGGCCTTCTGGCTCCTGGTCTGGTGCTTATTCTCACTGCTGTGCTATGCCCTCTCCCACTGGCAGTATGCGCACAAACACCACACACGCATGGAAAGGTTTGGGATGAGTTTAATATCTGGGCCGTCATATATCACTTATATTTTACATTTTTTGTGTGTTTTGATTAGCAGTACCGTATCAGCATCCTAATGCCAGGTGCTGGTTAAACAAACAAATCCTTATTCATTCAGGTGAATTGGGTGAATTGGTACATATGGCTAGTGTGAACAAACGAAAAAGCCCATCTTCTAGAATGGCTTACAAAATGCTGTTCTGTTGAACATAGAGCAACAGAACCCGAGCTAGTGCTGTTAGAGAGAGGATCTCTCCAACCTGCTGTGATAAATTGATAAGCAAGGACCATTGCTCATTAATAACTTCTGTATCTAGCCCATGACATACATAGACTCCTCTGATCTTACTTGTACTCCTTTGCCTTGTAAACCTCCCTTTCTTGGACTGGAAAAACAGGAACTTAGTCCTACATGAGGTATGTAAACATTGTGAGTTCTTCGAGGTTTTCGCACCTGTTCGTCAGTGTTTGAGGTGACACCGTCCCGAATTTGGAGTGTGACTAAGGAGGAATGTGACTAATTTGTAAAAAAAAAAAAAAAAAGCAACCTAGAACCTGATGTGTCCATGGGTGCTGCCCCTTTCAAAATCGTCTCCTTGAGAAATTGTGTGCGTATTTCCCCAATGTTTGATCAGCTGTGACGATCCTTATTCACATTCTTCAGAGCCTGCAGCTCTTCCTTCTGGCAGGTCCTTCAGGGGTGTATTTGAGAGTGTTCCATAGTGGTAGTGTTCTTCGGTCCAAAGTGAGGTCTAACCATAGAGTCACAATTCTGGTGCACGTCAGTCCAGGGGGCTTGCCCAAGGGCCCTGACAGCAATTGCAGTGTGTGTTGGGCAGCAACAGGTCATTGGAGTGTGTCATCTCTTGAGGCAACTGCTTTTTAAGGGGATGCTGGTCATCTTGATGTGAGAGGCCTGAAAGGTTGGCTTCCAGCTCACAGCTCATGGTTAGTGGGTTAGGTTAGCTGATGTGGATGGTGTTGGACCATTTCATCACTGAAGGATCCCATCACTCACTGAAAAAAAAAAATCCTGTAATTTCCAGTCAGGGAATCCCCACTCCTGCCATTTTGATGCCAGAGAAAGATAAAAATTAGATATTTTTTAAATTAATTGATTAATTAATTAATTTATTTAATTTTTTAAAGATATTTATTTATTTGACAGAGAGAGAGAGAGAACAAGTAGGCAGAGAGGAAGGCAGAGGGAGAGGGAGAAGCAGGCTCCCCGCTGAGCAGGGAGCCCAATGTGGGGCTCGATCCCAGGACCCTGGGATCATGACCTGAGCCGAAGGCAGTGGCTTAACCGACTGAGCCACCCAGGTGCCCCCAAAATTAGATACTTTTAAAATGAAAAATATTCTGGGGCACCTAGGTGGCTCAGTTGGTTAAGCATCCAACTCTTTTTTTTTTTTGAGATTTTATTTATTTATTTATGAGAGGCAGAGGCAGAGGGAGAAGCAGACTCCCTGCGGACCAGGGAGCTTGATGTGGAACTCAATCCCAGGACCCCAGGATCATGACCTGAGCCAAAGGCAGACGCCTAACCGACTGAGCCACCCAGGTGCCCCATCATCCGACTCCTGATTTTGGCTCAGGTCATGATCTCAGGGTCGTGAGATCGAGCCCCAGGTCAGGCTCCATGCTCAGTGGGGAGTCTGCTTGAGATTCTCTTTCTCCCTTTGCCCCTTTCCCCAACTCATGCTCTCTCTCAAATAAATAAGTAAAGAAATAATCTAAAAAAAAATTAAAAATGTTCCATTTACATTTTCCAATGAAAAGCTTTGATTTTTTGTTTGTTTGTTTAACTTGTTTTTTTATTCTTGGGTTTTAACTCTCATGGGTACACAAATAGCAGATGATTTCATGATAAAAAAAAGTAGAATTTAGCTGTCAGAATAAACTTCAGTTTGCTATGAATTGTTAATATCTTCCGTGTTTACATTATAGATAATTACATAGAAAAAGATCGGTTTTATAAAATATGTGAACATTCTTTGAAATACATAGAAAAAAAATCTATTTTATTATTGAAATCACAAGGTAAATACCTCAGTGTAAACTCTGACTCTAGGGTTTTCTTTGGGTTCTTTTCCCCAGAATAAGCCCTTGGTAAGTGTTGGCTGAATGAACAGAGAGGGAGGGAGAGAAAGAGGGAGAAGGGAGAACCTTCTAAGCAGGAAAGGGTATCAGTAAACCTCTGCTTGAAGGGTTGGGTTCATGCAGGAGCTTAAGGGCTCCTGGCCAGGGAGGGGAGATAAATATCAGGTGAAAACGGGAGACCTTATAGGAACTCTGTGTTCTGTTTTGTTTTGTTTGATTTTATGACTTTTGAGAAATAGTGTCACCATAGTGCAAGTTGATGGGGAAAGTTTTTGTAGACTAGTTTGCTAAAAAGCCTAATCTCTTAAAATTTAACTGGCAAAGTTCGGCTAATTTGATGTGAAACAGTCATGGTTGGTATTTTCAAGCCTAGTGTGAAAAACTCATTAAGTATTAAAAGGACTCCAAGCTATAGAATTCCAGCTAGATTCTTCTTTTTGCCACTCAGGGGTTCCCCTGCCTCTGAGCAGGAGCGTGATAATGGATGGAAGGCCGTGGTGTGTTAAGATGTTTTGGGGCAGTTTGCTCTGCGTGTGTACATGTATGTATACATCAGCAGATTATTGTTTTGCTTTACGTGAGTTGGCCTTACTTGACTGTCATTTTTTAAAAGATTTTTAAAATTTATTTTAGAGTGAGTGAGAGTGTGAGTGGGGGGAAAGGCAGAGGGAGAATAGAGTCCCAAGCGGACTCCGCGCTGAGTGCAGAACCCGAGGTGGGGCTCGATCCCACAACCCCGAGAGCATGACCTGAGCTGAAATTAAGAGTCAGACGGATGCTCAACTGACTGAATCGCCCAGGTGCCCCCTTGACAATTTTGTCTAAAGTAGCACTCTACCAAGTTCCTTAAAAAAAAGTCTTTATTGAGATATAATCCGTATACCATAGAACTTCCCCATTTAAAGTGTTCGGTTCACTGTGGTGTTGTATACTCACAGAGTTGTATAACCATCACCACAATCAATTTTCAGATATTTTCATTGCCCCAAAAGAAACCTGCTACCCCTGAGCAGTCATTCCCATTCCTACCTCCCTGTAACCCCTGGCAACCACTTGTCTACTTTCTGTCTCTATAGGGTTGCCTGTTCTAGACATTCCAGATAAATGGAAACCTACAATATTGTGGGTTTTCCTGTGTCTGACTTCCTTCACCAAGCATAATGTTTTTGGTCTTACTTGCCTTGCTTTGTTTTTTTCTTCCTAGCACTTACTACCACCCCACGTCTTGCTCGCGTGTTTGTTCCCAGGCCCGGGAGGGCATGTGAGCTCTGCTGTGTGCCCGCACTTAGCACTGCACCCTCTCTGTTGTTGTTGAATGACCTACATGAAGCTCTCTGCCCTCACTGTTCAGTGACTGACTTTCTGCATCACAAAGTATGTCTCGGCCTCTGTTGGATCTCTCTCCCGTGCCGTCTTCTTAGTAATTTGGAAATACATATGTCCTGTCTCTATTCATCTTGTTAAATGTTAAATACATATTCAAATTTATATTTTCCTACCTGTGGTCTAGAATTAGTATTTATTTCTTTGACCCTAAGAGGACAAGAACCTTGGCACACTTTTCCTCCCTCCTCATTGCCTCCCCACCCCCAGTTTCCACATTGAAATCATCTGGGATTTGAGGGCCAGATCATTATTGATTTTTTTTTTTTTGACATTTTGCATCAACAGTTATTTTAATTCCTTTAATTTATTTAATTCCAAGTTTTATTTATTTATTTTTGGTTTACTGTTTTTTTATTGCTTTAGTTCATTGGCATTTTGCTTGAATTGTTCCTCAAGTGATTCTTTCAGAAAGAATCTGTAAGTGACTCTTGAAATCAAGTGACCCTTGATTTCTAATGTTCTGAAATCTTACCATAGTGTACCTAGGTTGTGGGATATTTTTTCATTCACCTTGCTCTGAACTCAGTAGGTATAACCAGAGTGAAAATTCCTGTATTTCTAAAGGTCTAAGGATTTTTTTTTTTTTAAGATTTATTTCTTTATTTTAGAGAGAGAGGAGCAAGCAAGCATGGTGGGGGGAGGAACAAAGGAAGAGGGAGAGAAAAACCCAGGCAGACTCTACGCTGAGCGTGGAGCGGACATGGGGCTCGATCTCAGGACCCTGAGATCATGACCTGAGGCAAAACCAAGAGTCAGATGCTTAACCGACTACATCACCCAGGCGCCCCTAAAGGTCTAAGGAATTTTTAAAAATGTATTTGATTAGCTCCTATTCTCCCCTCTGGAGCTTGCATGGTACAGGAGCTGGAATTTAGGGTCTGTTCTTCACATCTCTTATCTTCTCCATCTCAACAGCATGGTGCTCTATTGTGCTGTGTTCTGGACAAACCCTGGGCTTCACCTTCCAGTACACTGATTTCCTTTTCAGCTGTGTCTGTTCTTTTTTTTTTTTTTTTTAAGATTTACTTATTTTAGAGAGAGAGAGAGCATGAGTGGGAGGGGCAGAGGGAGAGGGAGAGAGATTCTTAAGCAGACTCTGAGCACAGTGCTGAGCGCAGACTCAAGCTCATGCTGAGCACAGAGCCCAACCCAGGGCTCCATCCCAAGATCATGACCTGAGCCAAAATCGAGAGTCAGACGCTTTAACCAACTGCGCCACCCAGGCGTCCCTCAGCTGTATCTGTTCTGACCATTCATTCCATCTCTTGTTTTATTTTGATAATTACAATTTTAGTTTCCAAGATCTCCAGTTCGTTCTTTTTCATATCAGTAATATTTTCATTCTGCAGATATTATTAATACTCTTATTTTTCCCAACTTTTTGTTATGAAAACTGTCAAGCATATAGAAAAGCTGAAAGAAGAGCACAATAAACCCCAAACCTATCCTCCACCTAGATTCAGCAGTTGTTCTGTTTTACTCTGTTTGCTTCGTCTTTCTGTATATGTAATATACCTTTTTTTTAATTTGAAAGTAAGTTGCAGATAACATGATATATCACCCCATAGCTCAACATACAATTTTTAAGAATGGGCATGATTTTTTTTTCTATTTTTTAAACTCCAGTGTAGTTAACATACAGTGTTATATTAGTTTCAGGTATACAGTATAATGATTCATCAGTTCTGTACATTGTTCAGTGCTCTTCGTGATAAGTGTACTCTCAACCCCCTTTATCTATTTCACCCATCCCTACTCCTATCTCTGGCAGCCACTAGTTTATTCTCTGTATTTAAGGTTGTTTGTTTGTTTGTCTCTTTTCATTTGTTTGCTCATTTGTTTTGTTTCTTTTTTTTCATTTGTTGTGTTTCTTAAATTCCACATATGAATGAAACCATATGGTATTTGTCTTTCTCTGTCGGACTTATTTTACTTAGCATTATACCCTCTAGGTCTGTCCATGTTGTTGCAAAAGTCTCATTCTTTTTTTATGGCTGAGTAATATTCCATTGAATATATTTACCACATCGTCTTTATCCATTCATCTATGGTTGGGTGATTGGGTTACTTCCATGTCTTAGCTATTGTAAATAATGCTTCAGTAAACATAGGGGTATATATATGTTTCAGAATTTGTGTTTTCATTTTCTTTGGGTAAAACTCAGGAGTAAATACCCACCAGATTATTGGATCATAGGGTACTTCCATTTTTAATTTTTTGAGGCGCCTCCATACTTTTTCCCACGGTGGCTGCACCAGTTTGCATTCCCACCGGTGGTGTGTGCAAGGCTTTCTTTTTCTCCACATCCTCACTAACACTTCCTATTTCTTTCTTTTTTTTTTTTTTTAAGATTTTATTTATTTATTTGAGAGAGAGAGAAAGAGTGAGCGGGGCGGGGGTGTGCCTGGGGTGGCTCAGTTATTAGGCGTCTGTCTGCGGCTCAGGTCATGATCCCAGGGTCCTGGGATGGAGCCCCACATCGGGCTCCCTGCTCGGCGGGAAAGCCTGCTTCTCCCCCTCCCACTCCCCTTGCTTGTGTTCCCTCTCTTCACTGTGTCTCTCTGTCAAATAAATAAATAAAATCTTAAAAAAAAAAAAAAAGAGTGAGCAGGGGGGAGGGACAGAGGGAGAGGGAGAAGCAGACTCCCCTCTGAGCAGACAGCCCGATGTGGGGTTCAATCCCAGGACCCTGGGATCGTGACCCAAGCCAAAGGCAGACGCTTAACCAACTGAGCCACCCGGGCACCCCAATCTTCCTATTTCTTGTCTTTTTTATTTTAGTCATTCTGACAGGTGACAGGTGGTGACATCTCATTGTGGTTTTGATTTTTATTTCCCTGATAAGAATAAGCACAATGCTTTTAACACACCTAAGTAAATCAGTACAGTTGAACCTCGAACAACTGGGTACACTTCTGTGCAGATTTTTTTTTTTTTTTTAATTTGACAGAGAGATAGAGAGCGCAAGTAGGCAGAGCGGCAGGCAGAGGGAAAGGGAGAAGCAGGCTCTCTGCTGAGCAGGGAGCCCGATGCGGGGCTCGATCCCAGGACCCTGGGATGATGACCTGAGCTGAAGGCAGCCGCCCAACCGACTGAGCCACCCAGGCACCTCTGTGCAGATTTTTTATAGTACAGTTCTGTAAATGTATTCTCTCTTTCTTATGACTTTCTTAATAACATTTTCTCTAGCTTATTTTATTGTAAGAATACAGTATATAATACATATAATATACAAAAATATGTGTTAATCGACTATTTATTATCTACAAGTCTTCCCATCAATAGTAGGCTATTTGTAAAGTTTTTGGGGAGTCAAAAGTATACACAGATTTTTGACTGCCCAGGGGGTTGGTGCCCCTGACCCCATGTTGTTCAAGGGTCAAATGGTATTTCTATAAAATAGCATCTACTGTCTAGTCGATTTTTAAGTTTTTCCACCTTTCTCCCTCAAGTTTTTTATAGTGTTTTTCCTCTTTTAATTTTTGCTCTTTTTTTGAAAGACTTTATTTGAGAGTGAGCACGAGCAGGGAGAGGGGTAGAGGGAGAAGGAGAAGGAGACTCCCAGCTGAGCAAGGAGCCCGATGTGGAGCTCGATCCCAGGACCCTGAGATCATGATCTGAACTGAAGGCAGATGCTTAACTGACTGAACTACCTAAGGCGCTGCAGTGTTTTTCCTCTTTGAACCAGAGTCCAGTAAAGTTTGGTCCAGAACAACACCTTGCTTTTTTTTTTTTTAATGACTTTTTGTTGTTGTTGTTGTTAATGATACTGATTTTGGATACCGATTCACTTCCTGGATTTGTCTCATGGTTCCCTTGTGGTGTCTTTGCACTTGTTCCTTTGTCTCCTGTATTTCCTGTAAGCTGGAGGTTGAGTTAGAGCTCACTTCGACTTGGGTGGGACACGGCAGGTGGCACAGGAAGCCAGGTTCCCACATTGGTATTAATGCCTTGGTTTGATCACTTGGTTGGGGTCGTGTCTACCAGATTTCTCTATTCACATTTATTGTTAAAAGATTCCTTTTTGCTCTGTTAACTTTGTTTCCTGGGATATCACTTAAGAGTCGTGGCCTTGAGCTGGCCTTTTCTGCCTGGAGCAGCGGACAGGATGAAATGGGATTCCAAGGAGAAAATGCCTGGAACTTTGAAAGTGTTCTGTCCAGCTTAATTACAGTTGTTGGTAGATGTGACCATCTGACACCCTGAGACATAAACTGCATATTGGGGAGATCATTAGATGGCGACTAGTTGATGGTTTGTCTGTCCGTTCTATAACTACCTCCTCTTTCCCAGGCACTGTTCTAAGCTCAAGAGAAAAAAGGATGAGTAAGAGACAGTCCCCGTTCTTCAGGAGCTCGTAACTGGTCAGGGGCACAGACAGGTAAACAGCTAGCATGCAGTGCTATTAATGTCATTGCCCAGTTTCTGAACCAGGAATTGGAACACATGGCCTGACAAGTATGTGTGTGTTTATTTTAGCGACAGCAAGACCGAGTATTGAAAATTAGGACCGTCCCTGCAAAGCAGGGCCCTGTGGTTGCCATGGCTGTCACAGGGATGTCTGCTGAATGCCACAGGGGCACAGGGTCACGGAGGCAGTGAGTTTCATGATACGTAGACCCTGAAGGATACGTGAATTTCCCAGTGAGGAAAGATAGAAGGGGCTTTAGCTACCAAAGCCATATATGTGCAAAGTCAGGGAGGTGTGGAAGAGGAAGTGTGGGTGTTTGTCCAAGTCGAGCGTAGCTGGAGTGTCAGGGGAGATGAGACGATGCAAGGGGCTCAGCGCCAGACTTCTGATCATGGAAGGTGTGTCACCTGTGTCCTGAGGGCTGTGGTGGCCCTTTGTGTGGGAGACCCACTGTTTGTCCCTGAGGCTTGATGCCAGCTGGAGGCACCATCAGCCGTGACTGAGCGGAGGGGCGGCCAAGGGGTCAAGGCTGAGTGGGGCTCCCAGCTTGGCGCACTCTCCATTAACCCTGGTGTCAGGGTGCAGGAGGGACAGTGTGAGGGAAAGCAGAGCTCATTTTGGGATGTAGTGCATCTGATCCCTCTCTAGGCTGGGTCCTTGCTGCAGAGGAATTTTGGAAAAAGAGAAGCAGATGGGCGTAAGGGAATTAGTGTGGAGGCCCCGAGGGCTCCATGACACCATTTACCCAGGAAGTCAGAGCTCATGGCCATGGCTTTAGGAATGCTGTCATCGCTTGCTCTCAGCTTCTCCTGGTAGGCATAGGTTGTTGCCACAAGGAGCCAGCAGTCCACCTGTTAGTTATGGGCTCTTCCCAGCCTGGCGGGCCTGCCTGACCACTGAATCGGGGAGGGGGGCTCCTGGCACCCTGCTTCGGTCGGGTCACTCTCTGTTGCCCCGTAGTGCTTAAGGAGGCCTGTGAGTGTGGTTTGGTAGCAGCAGGGAAGGAGGCCACAGAGGAAGGACTTGGGTTGTGCTAGGTGATCTCGGCTTCCCTGTGAGAGGGAGGAGGGGCATCCCTGGGGAGCCGGTGGTCCTTTGCGAGCGACCGAGGCAAGACTCCTTGGTCAGAGGCTTTGGTCTCTTTCCCACATCTCGTCTTTTCCCCATCGAGACTGTTCAGGAAGGGGTTTGACTGATTCCTGCAGGAGGTATGAATCATCACTGAGGTTTCTCAGAAGAAACAAAACAAAACAAAGCATTTAAGGATTCTGGAGGAGCCTTGCACACAGTAAAGGGCATGGGCTTTTAGAGTCAGACAAAGCTCTTCTGCCACTGCTTCCCTGTGACCCCTCATGTAGACAGTAGTAAGACTTACCTTCTAGGGTTGTGAGGATGAAACGGGCTGGCAGAGGTGAACGCTAACACAGGTGGTGCCCAGAGGTTCTCGAAGCACGTTAGAACCCCTCCTGCGCCACGTGCTCCCACCAGCCCTGCAGAGTGGGACTGGTCACCGCTGTACCCAAGTTCCTGGTGAGGAAATACCGACTCCAGGTAACTACTGGAACCATCCTTGACCCCTCTGCTGATGGAGTAGAATGGGAACCTGAGATTCCTGATCACTCGTTCACTTCCAGTGACAGATAACCTGCCAAGGAGGGTTGCCTTGTAACAAGGGACAGAGAGAGATCTGTGACACTGGGACCTTGGGCAGCTGTGTTTAGGGGGCAGGAGGAGTCTTGAGCTCAGGAGTATGCCTGCAGCCCTTGCTGCCCGCTGCAGAGAAGCCGTCTGTGTTCAGGACCTTGTTGTTTGCCCCTCCCTGGGTCACTAGCCCAGCGTGTTCTTGCCCTGCTCTCCCTCCCTTGGCTTCTGCCCACCTGCCTGCCCACCTGCCAGCTAACATACTGGATGTTTGGCAGCTTCTCACTATTGCTCCTAAGAGTAACCTGTGTCTCGGTTCTGGCTTGTTGGGAAGCCCCAGGCTGTGCTCTTCCCTGGAGGACTGAGGCAGGAGAAGTGACAGCGGCTGGCCAGAGGAGTGGCCTGCAGACTCCACCTCCTGGGTCAGCTCACCGCATCCCAAGACATCATGAAAAATAGCTCAGGAACTCGTATTTGGGTCAGTCTGACCAGTTTTCAGAGTTTTGTCCTGAGAACTAATTTTTCCAAGGTCTTTTTCTACTATGAAGAAGCAAGGAACTTTCCACTGTTTGTTTCGTCATGCAGGAGAAAGACCGTTCACATAAAATCCTCTTCTATTTCCACTGGTGGAGACAGTGCTGGACATAGGTTTTGGGAACTGAACCACTAATGGTGCTTTTTTTTTTTTTTAAAGATTTATTTATGTATTTGAGAGAGAGAGAGAAAGAGAGCACGAGTGGGAGGGGCAGAGGGAGAGGGACGGAATCTCAAGCAGACTCCCCACCGGGCATGGAGCCCGACACGGGGCTTGATCTCACGACTCTGGGATCATGACCTGAGCTGAAATCAAGAGTTGGATGCTTAACCAACTGAGCCACGCAGTCACCCCGCTAATGGTGCTTTTAACCTAATGAGCAGACTTGATTTCCCACTGGGGCACATAGGAAGCCACTCCTTAGGGACAGCAGGCACAAATCCCTGGAAAGCAGGTTTAGCCCCACCATACTTCTTGTCCTCCTCTTGTTCCCTCTCACTGGCCTGACTACCAGGCCCTGCCTTCAGTTCCTTTATTGTTGAGTACCTGGGTCTGTGCCTGGTTGCTGGTGGCACAAAGGAGTAAGATGGGGTCTCTCCCCTCAAGAGCCCATTCTCGATAGCAAGAGAGAGACTTACAAACCAAGAGCCCCACATAGACAGCCCTAGGCCAGTTCCCACTAAGAAACCTGTTTTTTGGTGCCTACAGAATGGTGATGTGCTGCTTTGTTTTTAATTGGATTTGCTTTAGGCTGGACAATCTTTTCTGTTGTCTTGCTGCATTTTATGTTCCTTGCCTGCCCCCAAACGCAGCTTAGTTTGGGACACTTGAATTAAATGTTGAACATACTCTGCAGTGTGTGCTGTTACAGAGGCAAGAACACAGATGCTAGGGAACAAGAAGGCAAGAAATGAATTCTGCTCTGGGCTGGGGCTTGGTCCTGTGTGTCAGGGAAAGCTCTACTGACCAGGTGACTTTTGAACAGGGTCTTGAAGGTTAGGTAGGAGTTCACCAAAAGATCAAGATGAATGCAATCTATCCTAGGAAAAGAAGATAAAGACAAGAATATGCCGTCATGGGTGTAGGGACTCAGAGGGACAGTGTAAACAAGGAGTCATTAACTGTGAAGCTTAGAAGAGAGAATAAGCCTCATCTCTGACCCTGAGACTGTGCTTCCCAGATTGAGGCAGCGATACATGGGCCCGAGCCTTCTTGTCACCAAGGCATAAGAAGGACCTGAACGAGACCCAGAACCCTTGCAGCCTGGAAATGCCCACCCCCACACTCAGAAGAGGGGAGCCGCCCCCACCCGCACCCATTTGAAACTTACCTGACTGACCTCTCCTGAGTGGGAGTGGGGGCAGCTCCCCTTTTCTGAGTGTAAATGCTCTGGGAGCCCTTCTCCATCCTAACTGGGCCTCACTCCTACTCTCTGTGCCCAGCAGATGCTTCTGAACTTCACTCCAGATGTCAGGAGCCCTAAAAATTTCCCCTGAAGTCCGATGTAAGATAAGAAGGCCTGGCTTGGGGAAGGTAGGAGAGGCGGGCAGCGTGCCAGGCGGGAAGTGGGAGAGTTAGGGAGGGCGGGCTGGGGCATAACCCACAGTACAAAGTCCCTGCCTGTTTGTCAAGTGAGCGTGCGGGCAGAGGACTTCAGCGGGTGGGGTGGTGGTTTCAACTTGGTAGATGCTCTCGGTGGTTTCAGGCTGAACACTCACAGTCTCATTAGGATGTGAAGACCCAATGGTTCGCTTTCCTAAGCCAAGTCCTGGAGCCTGAGCTGCTAGATGGAGATCCGGCGGGGCAGGGTGACAGGCTCTAAGGGCAGGAAGGGTACTCATCCATCTAGCATGTATTAATCAAGCACCTTCGACATGCTAGGCAGTATGCTGGGTTCTGGGCATATGTGGAAAGCCAGCCAGCCAGGCTCTGCCCTCATGAAACTCCTATGAGAGAGAACAGGAAACATTTAAAAAGTGCATATGTGTGAATGCTGCCTTCGGAGAAAAGTAAATCGGGGTGAGGGGACAGGATGGGCTGCTCTTTTAAGAAAGGGGAATCATGAAAGACCCGTGAGCGCAACTGATACTTGAAAGCAGGCAGGAGTGAAGGGAGGCGGCAGTCATGTGCTGGCCTGGGAGAAGAACACTTCAGGAAGGGGAATGTCAAGGGCAGGGGTCTTGGTATAGAGACCTCTGAGTGCTCAGGGACTGGCCAGGAGCAAATACGGCTGAAGTGAAGTTATGTGAAGGCAGATAAAGTCCAGGCTGCAGGTCCTTTAGGCCTTTCTGGGGTGGAGAGCCAAGGAGCGACAAGATCCTACTTAACACTGTTTTAGGGGCTCCACATCGGCTGCTGTGTGGAGAATGGACTGCAGTGCGGGCGGAGGCCCGGGGCAGGGTTGAGGCTGGCTGCGGTGGCTGTGGTGTGAGGCTTGGTGACAGCCAGTGTGGAGGGGAGTGAGCAGCAAAGGACTCGGTGCCCATGGGCCCTGCTGAGGACAGGGAGCAGGGAAGTAGACAGACAGACAGACAGACAGATGGGCGTGGGCCTGCCTTTCTGCTCTGTGCACTGGGCTGGTGGTCTCTGCCTGCAGGCTCTGACGGGGAACCAGCCTGCTGCCTCAGAACCCCACAGCATCCATGTGGGGGGTTCTGCTCTGGCTTCTGGGAAATAGAGCCTGCAGCTGTCCTCTCCGATGGACGGCTCAGGATGGCCCCAGTGTGCTTGCCTGCCTCCTCACCTGCCTGTCTCTTGAGTAGCTAAGGTGGCTGATGACACTTATTAAACTTTCGCCCAGACCCCCTTGGGGCCCTGCCTTACGGCAGGTGTGGGGCTCCGACAAAGGAGCTTTGCTTGGCTGCTGGGAAAGTAGGCCCTCACCTGGCTTGGCTTCTCCCACCTGTTTTGGAACACAGAGGGCATTTGTGCCAAGAGATTGAGCCTCTTCTATGAAACCTTCCCCACGATCCCACAGTAGGACCCCGCTCCACTCAGCAACCCAGGTGATACTTGGCAAACATCAGTCAGAGTGCCTCTCGTCTCAGCCTGGGCTCCCTCTGGAAAACAAGAGCCTGAGACACAGGCTTGCATGCAGCTCATTTGTTTTGGTGACCGGAGAGAGTAAAACAGGAGGAAGGAAGTGCTACAAGGCTGCATCCTCAAGTTGGTCCCTGCCACGGGCAAGTGGGGCTTGATCTGGCCGGGCATCCCTTGCTCCCCGTTGGCCAAGGGTTGATCCGTAGGGTGGTAAGGCCCTCTCACTTCTGGGTCATGAATGCATGAATGCTTGGTTTCCCACAGGCCTCCCGGGCTGGAATCGGAGAGGATCCAAGGCAGGCAGCGAGGCTCTTTAGGCTGTTACACTGTGTGGGCTGGTTGCTGCTGCAGTGGGCTGGAGTTCAGGGGGGGCTGCTAAGATATGTGAGGTGGGATAAAAGAGATGTCTAATACGAATTTCCTTGCTTCAGACAGTCTTCAATGGCTTCTCATTGCCATAAAAATAAAATCCGCACTCGACGTCGGCCTGTAAGATCCTGCATGTTCTGGCTTCCGCTGCCCCTGACCACATCTCCTTCCATGTGCCTTCTTCACTGCCATCTGGCCACACTGCCCTTTCTGTATCTCCAACACGGCGAGCTTTGTCTTTCTGGACACTGTGGCACTGTTCCCTCTGCCTGAACACTGTCCCCATGCCTGGCTTCTCATCATCAGGCCGCAGCTTGAGTGTCACCTTCTGGGACCACCCCAGGAGGCCCCTATCCCAGGGAGTCTCTCCCCATTATCCTTATTTTCTGCAGAGTGCTCATTATCCTTCTCTGCAAGGGTCCTATTTGCATTCTTCTTGTCTGTCTTCTTTTGCTGGGATGTGAGCTCTGTTTTTGTTTTATTCCCTGCAGTCTCCCCAGCTCTTGAACAAAGGCTGGCCCATGGCAGAAATGCAGTACATAGTAGACGAAGAAATCAATGACCCATGCACACAGCCTGATATAGTTTTCTTTGGGCATTTTATATATTCTATCTCGCATTAAAGCTCCTTTCTTATATTTAAAACACTAACCAAAAATTGTACTAGCGCAGTAAATATTGTTAAATGGATGCTTTTTTTTTTTTTAAAGACTTTATTTATTTATTTGATAGAGAGCACAAGCACGGGGAGAGGCAGGCAGAGAGAGAGGGAGAAGCAGGCTCCCTGCCAAGCTGGGAGCCCAATGTGGGGCTCCATCCCAGGACCCCGAGATCATGACCTGAGCTGAAGGCAGCCGCTTAACTGACTGAGCCACCCAGGTGCCCCTAAAGGGATGCATTTATCCAGCACCTTCTCTATGTTAGACACTGTACACACTGAATCTATTATTTGGCCCTTACTGTACCTTTTTTTTTTTTTTAAACAGATGGGAAACTGAATTAAGTTGTAGCTCAGAGACACTATGCTGGAAAGTGATGGAACTGGTTTACAATCTCAGGCCTGTTGGACCCCGGAGCACTGACACTGCTCTTTTCATTCCCTTCCTCTAATGCGGGAGAGTAGGATGAGAATATTACCAGTCATGGGAAGGACCTACTTTCCAGAAATATCTCCTTCATTGCTGCCCAAATTTCACCAATTGGTTGACCTAGATACCTTAATCTGGAGCTGTTTTGTTGGTTTTTAATTTAGTTTTTAATTTTTATTAGAGTTACATATGTGTATGGTTTAAAGAGTCATTAGGTTCAACAAGGCTTGTTACAAAAAGGTCTCCTGATACCCCCACCTCCAGCCTCCAGGGGTAATCAGTTCCAGCTCTTTTACAGGTGATGGGATTTTTCTATTTCTTTTGTTTATATTGCAACCCATCCCCCTTCCCCCCCCAGTTATAGCATAGTTTGTTGACTTCTGACTTTGGAAGGTGATGGTTAACTAACTCTCAGTGCTCCCCCCAGCCCCCATCGTACACGTACACACTTTGCATCCTCCCAGTAGAGTTGTGTGGCAATAGTGATTAGATCATAATTACATTCCTTTCAGCTCTCTTCCCAGAGTGTATTCTGAATTTGCTCACTTCTCCCTTCCTCCACTGTTACCATCCTGGTCCAACCGCTGTCTTTTACCTGGATTATGGCCATTGCCTCCTAACTTGTCTCCCTGTTTCTGTCTTTGACCTCTTTTGATCTCTTCTCAGTACAGCAACCAGAGAGATCCTGTTAAAAAGTAAGCCTGATTGGCTCAAAACTCCCATGGCTTCCCACTTTGCCTCAGAATGAAGTCCAGATTTCTTACTATGATCTAGAAGGCACTGCGTGATCTGGGCCCCTTGATACTTCTCTGTCATCCCTTATTACCCTTTCCCTTTTTTTTTTTTTTTTAAAGATTTTATTTATTTATTCATGAGAGACAGAGAGAGAGACAGAGGCAGAGGGAGAAGCAGGCTCCCCGCGGAGCAGGGATCCCGATGCGGGACTCGATCCCAGTACCCTGGGATCATGACCTGAGCCGAAGGCAGACGCTTAACCGACTGAGCCACCCAGGCGTCCCCCCTTTCCCTTTGTACTCTGCTCAAAACACCCCAATCTTCTTGCTTGCTTTGTGTCTGCCTCAGGCCTTTATACTTGCTCTTCTCTATTCCTGGAATGCTTGTCTCCCAGACATTTGCATAGTTAGCGAACTTTCTCCACATCTTTATTTTTTATTTATTTATTTTTTTAAAAGAGAATTTCTTGGGGCGCCTGGGTGGCTCAGTCATTAAGCGTCTGCCTTCGGCTCAGGTCATGATCCCAGGGTCCTGGGATTGAGCCCTGCATTGGGCTACCTGCTCCGCGGGAAGCCTGCTTCTCCCTTTCCCACTCCCCCTGCTTGTGTTCCCTCTCTCGCTGTGTCTCTCTCTGTCAAATAAATAAATAAAATCTTAAAAATAAATAAATAAATAAAAAAATAAAGAGAATTTCTTTTATTTTTTAGTAGTCTCTGTACCAAGCATGGGGCTTAATCTCACCACCCCAAGATTGAGAGTTATACACTCTTCTGACAGAGCCAGCCAGGCGCCCCTATATATTTATTTTTTTTTAAAGATTTTATTTTTAAGTAATTTCTACACACAGCCTGGGGCTTGAACCTACGACCCCGAGATCAAGATTCGCACGCTCCACCAACTGAGCCAAAAGGCTGAATTCTTGTAGATTATTACTCTAACCACACACACACACACCCCCTCCAGATTATTACCAACAATTATCTCAATGAGGCCTTCTGTGGCTGTCCTATCTAAATCTTCATTCTTCACGTGCTTTATAATTTCTTCCCCTGCTCATTTTTTTCCCCTCTTATCCCTATCTAGCATACTTATTATTTTTATTATTTACTTCATAATAAATATTTTTATATTATATATGTATGTATAAATACATATATTTTATAATAATTATAAATCCTTATTACTTAGGATCTTACTTAGCATTTGTCTCTTGCACCAGACTGTAAGCTTGAGGATAGGAATTTGCATCTGTTTTGTTGGCCCTGGTATCTCCATTCTAGTATCTGGAACACATAGCCGGTGTTTAGTAAGTTCTTATTTAAATGATTGAATGAATACGTTATGATTAGTAAGTGCTGTTCACTGCTAAGCCATTAGTGTAGTGCCATTATTTTTCATTTACTGTGTTCACCAGTTTTTCCTGGAAGTAGTAATCATCTTTGTTTTGCTTAGGTGTCTATGTATTTACCATTAATTCATCTCCCCAATTAGAGAAGATCCTAATTGATATAGCTTCCCTCCCCATCTGTCCAACATATTTGTATACCTTGCCTCTCTTTTTTTTTTTTTTTAAAGATTTTATTTATTTATTTGAGAGAGAGAATGAGATAGAGAGAGCATGAGAGGGGGGAGGGTCAGAGGGAGAAGCAGACTCCCCGCCGAGCAGGGAGCCCGATGCGGGACTCGATCCAGGGACTCCAGGATCATGACCTGAGCCGAAGGCAGTCGCCCAACCAACTGAGCCACCCGGGCGCCCTACCTTGCCTCTCAATATATGCCTCTCAGTATGCTTCTCTCAGCTCTGTCTTCTTCTTCTTCTTCTTTTTTAATATGTTACTTATTTATTTGCGAGAGAGCATGAGAGAGACCACGAGTGGCGGGGAGGGGCAGAGGGAGAGGAAGAAAGAGAAGTAGGCTCTCCACTGAGTGGGGAGCCTGACACAGCCTGATCCCAGGACCAGGAGATCATGACCTGAGCCGAAGTCAGATGCTTAACTGACTGAGCCACCCAGGCACCTCTCAGTTCCATCTTCTTGAAGAAATCTCTCTCAGAGCTTTCTTGTTTTCTACTTTAGTGTTTTGTGTGTGTGTGTGTGTGTGTGTGTGGTTAGAGTAATAATCTTCAAGAATTCAGCCTTTTGAAATTTATTGAGACTTATTTTGAGGCCCAGCATATGTATGGTTTACCTTGGTGTATATTCTGGGTCCACTTGAAAAAAAAGTGCTGTTCTGCAATGTTGGGTGTAGTGTTCTAGAAATGTCAATTTGATCAGTAGTGTTGTTTAGTATATTCTTTATCCACACTGATTTTTTTTTTTTTTTTTTTTTTGGTCTACTTACTGTATCAATTATTGAGAAAGAGGTGGTAAAATCTCCAACTACGATTGTGGATTTGTTTCTCCTTTTAGTTATGTCAGTTTTAACTTCATGAAATTTAAAACTCTGTAATTAAGTGGATACATATTTAGTATCATTATGTCTTTCTGATAATTGCCTCTTATCATTATGAAATGTCTCTTTATCTCTTGTAATTCTTTGTTTGGAAGCCTACTTCATATTCCTATAACTGTCATACTTTCTTATGCTTACTCTTTTTTTTTTTAAAGATTTTATTCATTTATTTGAGAGAGAATGAGATAGAGAGAGCACGAGAGGGGGGAGGGTCAGAGGGAGAAGCAGACTCCCCGCTGAGCAGAGAGCCCGATGCGGGACTCGATCCCGGGACTCCAGGATCATGACCTGAGCCGAAGGCAGCCACCCAACCAACTGAGCCACCCAGGCGCCCTCTTATGCTTACTCTTTACATGTACTTTATATATTTCACTTTTTTATGGGCTACCTATTTGTGTCTTTATATTTAAGGTGCATCTCAGGTAGATAGCATATAGTCTTGCCTTCTTTCCAGTCTGACAAGCTATGGCTTTTACTTGGAATGTTTGGTCCATTTATATTTAATGTAATTATTGATCTGTTTGAGTTTAAATCTGCCATTTGCTCCTTATTTTCTATTTGCCTCTTCTGTTTTTTATTCCTTTGTTCCTTTCCTACTTTCTTTTGGTTTTGTTGAAAAAAATTTTTTTTTAAGAATACCACTTTATTTCCTCTATTGACCTGCTTATTTCTCTTACCAGATGAAGGGCTAACTATGCATCCTTAACTTATAAAGTCTCTTTAGAGTCAGTTTTGTATCACTTCATGTGTTACAACTGACACTTAACACTTCTCATTTCTCACTTTACATCTGACACCTCACAAGTGTAGTCACCTTACAACAGTATAATTTCATTTAACTGCCGTCTTTTTTTGGTGTGCTATTATTGTCATACTTTTTATTTCTAATACATTATAAATCCCACCTTACAGTCGTTATTTATAGTTTTCCAGTCAGTTGCCTTATATGACAATTACAAGAAACAAATCATATTTTAGATATACCTACCTATTTACCATTTCTGGTGCTTCTCATTCCTTGTGTACATCAGCGTTTCCATTTAGTATCATTCCTCTTCAGCCTGGAGAACATCTTTTAGCATTTCTTGTTGTGCAGGTCTTCCAGGAAGATTCTACTTTCATTTGTCTGAAATTATCTTTATTTCACTCTCATTTTTGAGAGATTTTTTCCTGGTTAGAGACTTTGGTGTTGAAAGGTTTTTTCTTTCAGTACTTTTTTTTTTTCCTTTTCTTTTCAGCATTGTCTTTTGACATCCATTATTTCTGGTGAGAAGTCACTTGTCATTTGTTACTGTTACCCTGTATATGTCTTTTTCTCTGACTCCTTTAAAATTTCTCTCTTTTACCGTTGTTTTCATCAGTTTGGCTATAGTCTCCCATGGTATATTTTGTATTTCTTCTGCTTGGGTTTTGCTGAGTTATTTGGATCATTAAATTGATATTTTCATTAAATTTGCAATTTTCAGTCATTAGTTCTGCCACATTCTCACCATTTTCTCCTTCTGGGACTGCAATTATGTCAATATGGAACTGTATGATGTTGTCCTGCATGTCCCTGTACCTCTCTTGCTTTTTCTTCAATATTTTTTTTCTCTTTGTTCTTCAGAGGGAATACTTTCTACTGATTTTTCTTCAGGTTCAGATTTTTGTGTGTTTGTGCCATCTCCGTTTTGCAAGCTCAGCTCATAGAACTTCACTTATTGTACTTTTAAGCTCTAGAATTTTGAGTCTTTTTTGTATGTTTTAAAAAAATAATTTCCATTTCTGTGCTGAAATTCCTTATTTGCCTACTCCTTGTGATCATATTTTCCTTTAATTCTCTGGTCATGCTTAAAATAACTGCTTTAATATTTTTGCCTACTAAAATCCAATATTTGGATCATTTTGGTATCATTTTCTATTGGCTTTTTTTCTTTGTGGATCAAATTTTCTTAGGGTGTTTTGTTTTTTTGGTTTTCTGCATGTTTAGGAATTTTTGATTGTATACTGGAAATAGTGGTTGATGCCTTTTTTTTTTTTTAAGATTTTATTTATTTATTTGACACAGAGAGAGAGATAGTGAGAGCAGGAACACAAGTGGGGGGAGTGGGAGAGGGAGAAGCAGGCCTCGTGCGGGTCAGAGAGCCTGATGCAGGGCTCGATCCCAGGACGCGGGGATCACGACCTGAGCCGAAGGCAGGCGCCCAACGACTGAGCCACCCAGGCACCCCTGGTTGATGCCTTATTGAGACTCTGGATTCTGTTCTCTTCTTTTGAAGAGCATTCATTCATGTCCTTTTTTTTTTTTTTTAGATTTTATTTATTTATTTGAGAGAGAGAGAGAGAGAACAAACAGTGGGGAGAGGCAGAGGGTGAGAGAGAAAGAAGCAGACTCCCTACTGAGCAGGAAGCCCGATGCGGGGCTCCATCCCAGGACCTGGAGATCATGACCTGAGCCAAAGGCAGATGCTTAATGGATTGAGCCACCCAGGCACCCCCATTGATTCATGTCCTAATAGTCAATTCAGTTTGCTGGCCGATCACCTTGAACCTGTGTAGGCTTGCTTTTATGTTTTGTTAGGGCAGATAGGTGGAAGTCCAAGGATGTTTCTCTAGCCTCCCTGACTTGACAGAAGTCAGCCTCCAAACCTGAGACTCGTTTTGGGGCTTGGTTTTAGGCTTTGTTAGGGCAGGTTTTTGGAGGCCTTTGTTTAGTCATGGTCTTCACTCGTAGGTGACAGCCTTTCTGATGTCTCAGGAAAGAATCTGGGTTTCTAACAAGGTGCTAGGGAAGCCTCTTCACTGTGACTGGGTCAGAACTTTAGCATCCCCCTAGCACTGCTCAGCCTCTGTCTCTGGTCTTTTCTCAACCCTGTAGGAGTCACTCTCTGGTAAAATTCTGGTAGTCCCACCCTATGCATGGAGCCCCCAGGGAAGGAGTCTCCAAAGACTTCCCACAGCACACCCAGACGTTAAGCTTTCCCACCCCTGCATCGCTCCTCATTCCAGTCCCATCAGCTGCTCCAGACTCTGATATTTGCCTCCTGGCCATGTGGGACTACTGTGCTTTGCTTGGATTATAGCCCATTGTCTGGCAGTCAGGAAGCCATCCCCGGGTAGAGAGAGTTGTGGTGATCGGGAGGCACATCTTACGAGTTTTGCATCTTTCAGGATTATTTCTCGTGCTGCTTGTTGTTTACATCTTGAAAACAGCAACCTCCCATATTTTTCTCAGTCTAATGGTTGTTTGTGGAGGGAGGGCTCATCTGCCAGTAATTACTCTGCCAGAGCTGGAAGCTGCTCCTGGAGCCCCGTGGCCTGCTGCAGATGGGTTGATGTCCAGGCTTGCTGCTCAGCTGTTGCCTTGGGATCTCCCTCAACCACCATCTTGAGGTTCCCTTTGCCTCTCTTTTGAGTGGACTTCTGTTTTCGGGATCCCACATCTTATTTTTGGTTGATTGCTTTAGTTAGAGGAACTGCCAGTAGCTTCCTGAGAAAGGGTGGCAGGAAGATAAATTTTTTGAGGCCTGTGTATCTGAAAATGTTTATTAAACCATCACACTTGACTGATGGTTAATTGGGTAGAAAATTCTATGTTGGAAGTAGTTTTCTATCCTATTATGTTAGGCATTTTTTTCATTGACTATCTAATGCCATGTGGATTTTGTAAAACTTTAATGTTAAAACCTGTTTTTTCTTTTTCTTTTCCTCTCTGGAAGCTTTTAGGACCTTTTTTCCTTCCCCATTGTTGTGGAATTCCCATGCGGTGTGTTTTGGGGGGGGTCTGTTTTCCTCCATTGTGTGGCTACTTAGTGGGCTCTTTCAACACAGAAGGAGTGTTCTTGAAGTTTTTCTTTGATTTCCTCCCCTTGATTTTACTGTTCTTTTTCTTCTGAAATGCTTACTATCCCCATATTGGACCTCCTAGGCTGGCTCTACAATTTTTTTTCCCTCTCTATTCCATCTCTTTGTATTTCTTTATTTTGGAGGGATTTCTTCAACTTTATCTTACAACCCTTAGGTTGAATTTTTCATTGATGTTATATTTTTAATTATCAAAAGCTCTTTTTTTTTTTTTTTAAGATTTTATTTTTAAGTAATCTCTACACCCAGTATGGGACTTGAACCCACAACCCTAAGATCAAGAGTTGCGCCCCTCTATTTTCTTTTTCCTGAATACTCCCTCAACTTTTTTTTTTTTTTAAAGAAATAGTATTCTATTATTGTTTCACAGATCTTTTCCTATCTCTGAAAATCCTGATGTTTGTTTTTGGTAAACAAAAATTTGCCTCTGCATAGTTTTTGTTTCATTCAAGTCACCTTTTTTTCTATGTTCGTTTGGCCTCTGTCTTATGTGCCCTCCTCTGGGGTATGGAGATGAGTTTCTTGGTTATCTGGATTCCAGGTTTGTGTATTGCCAGAGTTCATGCCTTTCGCTTCACCCCATGCATGAACTAGCAGACATCCGGTTTCCTTGGAGCCTTTTATGAAGGAGTAAATAGGAGGTCTCAGGACCGGAGGGTTCCATTTGGCGTGTGGTGGCCCAGAGTTTGTTAACTCAGACTGCTGTCGGTGGGGCTTAGGGAAGAGGTGGTCACCTCCACAGCCCTGCCCTCAGGAACTGTCTAAGGCCTCTGGGGTTTTTCCCTATCCTGAACAGACGAGGGGGCCTCCCACACCTTGTGAAGTAGATAAAGAGGTGCCCAGAGTGCTTGTGCCAGTGAAGGAGGATGGATGGACCCACAGCTTGGTGGAGATCGAAGGCTCATGTTCATCTTCAGAGAGCCCCAAGAACCTGTGATTTGTGGAGCAGAGAAGACAAACCCTGAGCCCCCAAGAGCCCTGGCATCTGCCCACTCTGATGGCCCCCGACAGCCCATCTCTCCCAGGCCCAGAGCTGGTGACCTCCACCCAGCCCGGGCACAGTGAAGGTCCAGGTCTTCTCCGGGTACAGCCCCTCACCCTGCCCTATCTGGCATCTGTCATGGCAGACTGCTGCTTCTCCAGAAACCAGGGGAGCTCCTGCTACACACGGGCAACTCTCCTCCATGGTCAGTGTCCAGAAGGGCTTGGCAGTGGGCACCAATGGGTGTTTGCTAAGTGAAGACATGGCAAGGAAAGACCCCAAGTTTCTTGCCTTTGGCCAAGCTGGGCCAGCTGGTGGTAAAGGCCCCACGGGAGGACCCTATCCACTGCCTCCTCCGGGCCCTCACTGCCACAGGCCAGGCCCCCTCATCACCAGGTTGTGAGCATCTTCCCAGGCATCACTGAGGCAGGAGTAGAGAACCCTAATGCTGGAGGAACCTTCCACACAGCTGGGTAGAGCAGTGCATTTACAGGCCCAGAGAGGGGAAGGCACAGGACATGCACACACAGCCAGCATCATAGCACACCTGGAACTGTGAGCTGCTGGAGCTCTTCTGGTTCACTTGCCAGCAGTGAGCCCAGTGTGTAGGGGAGAGAGGGCACAAGGAGGACCCTGGGTCAAATGTACTTCCTGCTGCAGTGCAGAATGTCCCCTTACCACCTTTCCCTGGGGACTCTAGCGAACAGAGATGAGGGCTCCCCACCTTCCCTCTGCATCCTCCTGTCCCCCTCAAAGTTGGGCCACTGAGTTGTTTCCTAAGGGTGCGGAAGTCCTTCTCTCTCTGTCCACCTTCTAGCCCCTCTTGCATGATTCCTGCCAAGGTGCAGGCTGGTGGCCTGCCCAGTGGAACCAGCACTTTGGGCGTGGGTCTGTGGGATTGCCCTGCCTATCCCCTGTGCGTGGTCACACCACCAGGTTCACGGGAGGCCCCCTGTTTCTTTAGCTGCAGATCTGGGACACGGCTGGCCAGGAGCGATTCCGCACCATCACCCAGAGCTACTACCGCAGTGCCAACGGGGCCATCCTCGCTTACGACATCACGAAGAGGAGCTCCTTTCTGTCAGTGCCTCACTGGATCGAGGATGTGAGGAAGTACGCAGGCTCTAACATCGTGCAGCTGCTGATCGGTGAGCTGGGGGCACAGGGCAGGTCTAGCAGGGTGCCTTGGGGTCACGGATCTATCTCTCGGTCTGTCCTAGTCTCTTTTTCCTTTTTAAACAGAAGGCAAGTGGAGCACAGAGAGAGGCTGAACTTGGCCAGGCAGGAAGGGAGCCAGAACTTGAACTGTGATCTTCCAAATATGATCCTGCCAATCACTTACACAATTATATTCAAAGTTGGAATTAGAGGGAGGAAGAAAGGAGCTAACATTCGCTTTGTAGTTACTGTGTATCCCCACAGTGGGTAACACTGGTGTCATTGGATTTAGTTCCCATAACCCTGGCTACTCCTTGTTTGTCAGGGGCTGGAGCTCAGGCTCAGAAAAGTGAAGTAATTTATCCCAGTCCACACAGCCTGTGAGCATATAAATAGGAAACTTGAGCTCTGCCGATCGTCATTCGGTGACTTGCTGTCACACCACACTGTAGAGCAGGGCTTCTCAACCATCTGTGTGCTTCCCTACCACTCTGAAGTTTGTGAAAGCACAGATGCCAGGCACCACGTCTGATTCAGGAGGGCTGGGTGGGCCCCGTGAATGTGCATTTCTCACAGGTTCCCAGCAGGTGCCATGTCTGTGGCCCAGAGACCCCACTTTGAGAACCATTGTTGCTCTTACCTCCATTTTCCCTTTTCCTCCTAAATCAACTTCCCAGACCTGGGCTTAAGACGCTTTGGACCATTTGTGTGGTCCCTGGAGTCCTCATTCCAACCGTCAGGCTGATTCTTCCAAGATGAGATTGTACAGATGGGGCCTGGGTATAGCTCCGGCTGGGGAAAGGGTGGTGCTTGGTTCTCCCCAGCCTGCCTGGCCTAGGATGGGGAAGCGCTTAGCGGAGCTGGACTCCCCAGGCAGGAGTGGAGTTCACCTTACCTGGCCTTACACTTCCCTTTTATCCAGGGCATTTAAAGTAAAACATTCTGCCATAGAGCATTTTATACAAATACGAAAAACAGAATAGTGCAGTGAACCCTGGATATTCATCCTCCAGCTTCAGCTATGAGCAACTTATGGCCAGTTTCTCTACCCTCATCTCTTCCCCTCCCTTGTCTTGCTTTGGGGCGAATCCCAGCACCGTAACTATTTCATCTGTAAATATTCCAGCATGAATCTATAAAAGATACAAACACTTAAAAAGTACCTAACAACAAGACCATGTTCACATCTGAAAATTCTTAATATAATCAAGTAGCTGATCAGCATTCAGATTTATCATTGCTCCTAAATAGCACACATACTTTTTTTTTCAGTTTGTTGAAAGCAGGATCCAAATAAGCTCCCCACATTGAAATTGGTTACTGAATCATTTAAGACTACCAAAGACAGTTTAGATCTTTCTAGACGGTTATCTTTTTTTCTGTCCTCCCTATATAGTCACAGTACAGAAGTCAACCATTTAGAGCTTAGAAGATTTCTTCTAGAAATTGGGTCAAGGAGCTGTTGACCAGATTTTTTGGGAACATAATGAAACGTCTGACACCTTATAGAAGAAGCCAGAAGTGTGCTCTCAGGTCAGCTGGTAGTCTGTGCTCTTCTGCGCAGGAAAGCAAAATAATCGAAAACCATGATCTCACAGTGAATAAGAGAATTCCAGAGGAAAATAGGAGAGAATAAATAATAAGCATAACAAGATGTTAGCAAAGAACAGACCTCACAGCACTAGTTCTCCCTGTTCACGCCGCCGCGGGCCAGCTGTTTTCCTGCCCATCCGGTCCCCCCTGTGCCGAAGGTGGCATCAGAGATGGGGGACCGAGACTCAGGGGTGAAGTGACTTACCGAGGGTCACAGAGCAAGTGAAAGGGAGCTGACGTTGCTCACAGCTCTAAAGTGCTCTTGGCCAAACTCTACTGCTCCTACTTGTTGGGAAGAAGCAATAAAATACACGAGCCTCTGGCAAAGAGAATAAAGAGGAAAAAAAAAAAAGCAGGGACGAAAGGTTAGAATAAGCACTTTAAAATTTATAAAGGTCTTTTTTTTTTTTTTTCCTTAAAGAGAAAGAGAGATGGCCATGCCAAATGGTGTTTATTGGTGGTGGGCAGGGCGTGATGGATGGCAGGGTATCCCCCAGCTTGGCCCTGCCAGGTGGGCCAGGGCTTGCTGGCGCCTGTGGGCCTCACCAAGCCGCACCCGGCCTTTCCCTGCAGGGAACAAGTCGGACCTGGGCGAGCTCCGCGAGGTCCCACTGGCCGAGGCGCAGAGCCTGGCGGAGCACTACGATATCCTGTGCGCCATCGAGACATCTGCCAAGGACTCGAGCAACGTGGAGGAGGCCTTCGTGAGGGTGGCCACAGAGCTGGTGGTCAGGCACGGCGGCCCCCTGCTCAGTGAGAAGGGCACCGACCACATCCAGCTGGATAGCAAGGACGTCGGAGAGAGCTGGGGCTGTGGCTGCTGACCGGGGTGCAGGGCAGGCAGGCAGGGGCCTCCCCACCTCCTCTCTCTCTCTCTCTGGCCTGCCGGGCCCACCCCTCCAGAGCTGGCCATCCATGGTGCCAGCGATTCTAGAGCAGCTGGATAAAGTCCTGGAATTATCCATTCCGTGGCCTGGGTACTTGATGGGAAAGCTACCTTCGAGGAAGGAAGAAGCGGGGTACCTTCTGAGGGAGACCTGGTGTCCTACAGGGTGTAGAGTGGGGGCCCATCCTGCCGGCCGGTGGCTGTCCCCTCCGCGTCCTTCGTGGTGCCTGCCCAGCTGGACCACAGCGGGAGAGGGGCCGGGATGTGCCTCCCCTGCGCCGCAGGTACTGGTTCTGGCCATTTCCCACCTTGGCGTCTTGCTGCAGCTGTGGTGGCAGGTTGCTGCCCTCCAGGGATGTGGCTGGTGCCTTGGGTTCTTCCGGGTCATTCCAGGGCCTCTGTGCATAGCCCCAGAGAGTGAGAGCAATCAGCCCGACAGACTCGGTTCCTGAGCACAGCCCCGGGGAAGCCCTAACTCCTTCCTGGCGAGGAGCCTTCTTCCTTTCTTCACTGCCAGCTCTAAGCTCGCAGATAGCTTGGGGCTTGGCTTGCTGCCTTAGCAAGATCTCTCAAGTTTTCTGGTTTTCCATGTAGCTTCTTGTTTTCATCGGCACAAGTAGGGGGTCATGGCCCACAGCCAAGCAGGGACTGTCTGCTGGCCTGGGGCCCAAAGTGTTGCCACTCGGGTTGCAAAACCAGCTGATTCTTCAGCACCGACTCTCAGAATTTGGGGGGTTTGCGGGGAATGAGATAGGAATGTGGACATTTAAGGGAAAAGTAAAAGCTGAAGTCCCTGAGGCTAAGGTCTGAGAGGAACCCTCAGGGCACCTAGTCTGACCTGTGCAGAAGCCCCTCCTGCCACCTTCAGAGCAACAGCTCCCCCACTGTTTCCAGTCCAGCTTACGGTTTCCTGAAAGAAGAAGACAAGGCCCCAACAGTCCTGGCTCTGACCGTTTCATCCTCCTGGGCCCACCCGCCCTTAACAGCCTCGGCGTGTGCTGCATGCTGGTTAGAAGGCAGGTGGGCGCTGGCATCACCGGGGCTCTTGGAAGCACACCGTCCTCTGGGGGTAGTTCAGGGGATCACAGGGATGGAGCTGGGGGAGGCAGGTGATCTTCCTGTACCACCCAGGCCCTCCATGTCAGCCCAGGCTAGCCCCTTAGGCCCCCCTCCGTGTGGGGCTCCAGGAAGTACACTGCTGTCAGAGCCATGGGAAAGGCCACACCATGGAGGTGGAGCCCAGACAGCGCCCCTGGCCCAGCCCTGGCCCTAGCGGTGGGCCACAGGCCTCCAGCTGACTTCCCTTGCCTTGCACCTTGCCTGCCACCCTTTGGCCTGTGTCACACCCTCGCCCAGGCAGGCCCATCTGCAGAGCCAGAAGCCAGACCTTCTGCAGCAGCCAGACCCACAGCAGTCTGGTGAAGCAGGGTCGGGCACAGAGGGCTTCCCTGGCTGAGACCGAGACAGGCGGGGCTGGGGACTCCCTTTTGGGCAGGGAGGCAGCCCTGGGACAGCTGAGCCTGGTTCTGGAGAGGAAGGATGTTGACCTGGTTGGACCAGGAGCTACTGAGCAGGGGCCTGCACTGAGGGGAACCAGCCCACTGGGGGCCGGGTGGGATGGGACCTGGGAGCAAGAAGGCCACTTCACTTGGCTTCCTTCCTCACTGGCCTTGCCGGTGGGATGGGGTGAGTGGAGCCTGGGGCCCACCTGCTGGCAGGGAGAACTGGTGTCTGCCAGGCCCCTCCACTTCAGTGCCTGGGCTCTACCTGCAAGTAGAACGTGCCTATGACTGAGGCACATTCGAGCCAAGGGCAAAGGTCCTCCAGCCCCATGACCTCTGCTAGGGGCTGATGTTTGGGCAGAGCTGGGCATTCAACCTGGGCCCAAGCTGGAAGAGAAATCTCATGAAGCCTGACCTTGCAGAGACCTGCTGCTTTGGGGGGCGGTGGCGGGGATGCAGGGGGTCTTGGAGCACAGGCCTGGGCCTAACCTCCCCCCTGCCCCCCATGAATGACTTGCAGCCTCAGTTCCCACTGAGCCCAGGTACAGACCCTACCCATTGTTACCTGTTGTCCCTCTCTGCCTTAGGGCTGGGATGGCTAGGGAACGCGGGAGGCCATTCCATTCCATCTCCTTCACAGGGACGCCCTGGACTGCCATGAGGATCTGGGGCAGGCCCAGCAACAGGCAGCTGGCTGGTAACAGGGGTCTGGACTCCAAACCATCCCCCTCCTCCTCCAGACCCCAGGGTTGGAGGCCTGAAACCTTGCAGAGGCTTGGCAGAGAAGAGAAGGGAGCAGCCAGCCCAGCCAGGACCAGGGAGGTTTCTGCCCACTGGCAGCCTTTGGCTCACCCAGCAACCACGAAAACACTTCCCTTTCCTGTCTTTCTTAGTTCCAAGGTGTCCAGAACACTGGGCTGAGTGGTCTCCTGCCACCCCATCCTCCAGGCACCACGGCCACCAGGGGTTTAGAAATCCAGGGGTTATCTTAGGCTCCTCACTCTCTCCACCCTACCGCAGTGCTGGGATCCCACCTCCACGCTGCCCCCCACCCCTCTGCTCTGGACAGGCCCTGGCCTCCCCTGGACGCCTCCTGGACCTCCTTGGCCCCTGGGCTTCTAGCCGGTGCAGCCCGAGGCACCCTCCTGCTGCAGTCAGCGTGGCAGTGGCAAAAGGTCACACTGATGCTGTCCCCTCACCTTCCAGGGTGCCTGGGGCCTTCGGGATATGGTCTATGCTCAGTCTGGATGTCCAAGGCCTCCACAGCTCTGCCCTGGCTTTTCCCCAGCACCTTGTGCCCCAGGAGCACCCTCTGTCCAGGCCGCTCCCTTCCCACCCTCCTCCGCACTCACCCAGCCTTTATTCCTGTCGTTTAGAGTCCCACAAATGACCCACCTGGACACCCCTGAGAACTGGCCCCACCCCAAGCTAACCCCTTGCTCCTAGTACCCCCTGGCAAGAATGAGTTCTTTGTCCCCCTCTTCCTCAGTGGGAGCCATTTCCCACAAGGCTCAAACAGACCCATTTCCCAGCTTCGGCCCCAAATACAAATGCTAGTGCTCAGGGCCTGACGCTGGTGTGGGGTTGACCGCATGCCGGCTGGGCGACCTGTCTGTAGGGCCGGGTTGGGTGGGGGCCTCACTATCTGCTGGGCCTCCGTCTTCTGTCACATGGGGACCCAGACTTGGGTAAGAGAAAATGGGGAAGTGCTGAGACAGAACACGACCCACCTCTTGTTTCCTCCCTCAGCAGGCCCAGGGCTTCTGGGGCCAGAGAGCTTAATCTCTTCCTCTGTTTATAAATTACCCAAGAGCAGGAACAGGTGGGGTCAGGGGCCAGGGTGTGGGAGAGGAGGCAGGGGACAGGGCCAGGAAGTATCCTGGCAGCCAGCAGGCCCGGCAAGAGCACCATCTGTGGCCTGGGTGGGGCCGGTGTGACACGGGCTGAAGAACCAGAAGGCTGGTGTTTTAGCAGCGGGGCAGGCAAGGGACATGGATCGTGATTCCCAAGCCAAAGAGGTGGGTTCCTGTCCTGGAAGCGGGGATCAAAGACATCAGGCCGCAACAGGCATGGAGCTAGAGGAAGCTCCTAATTCATATTGAATTCAGTTACTCTTTCCTAGGAGGGCTGCCAGGGATGGGGCCTCAGGGACCCTCTGCACCCTGCTGGCGTGGGCCGTTGGGCTGTGGGGAAGGCCTCAGCCAAGCCCAGTGATGCCATTTGCATTTGGGGATTTTTCACATTACCTATTTATGATGCATAAATCTTTATAGCAAATCTATTTTTTGAAACATGGAAAAGTTGCCTTTATGGAAACAGCAGAGCCAGAGTGTACACATTCCTAAATCATTAAACAGATTTCTGCAAAGAGCCAATGGTGCCCAAGACTGGTTATCTCACCTTTGAGCCCAGAGCTGGCCCAGGTGGCCATGTCTCCACAGACGGTTCCACCTGCCCAGCTGGCCTCCCTGACTAGTCTCCAGGCCCAGAGTGGGTGGGCGGGCCTACACACTGCCCACTGCCCTTCTGTTGCCGGGAGCCCTGTTAAGACTTCTCTGCCCCAGACCAATGTGGGATCTGAGAAGCAGTCAGTGCCTAAGGGGCAGGAAGGAGCTTGGATTGGGTCCTCACTCTGCCAGGGATATACCCGTGTGACCTTGGGCAAGTTACTGCACTTCTCTGGGCCTTAGGTTCCTTCAGTTGGGTTTGAGTTGAGGCAGGTTGAGTATGAATCACTGATGGCCAGGGGCACCAGGCCTGGGATCTCTCATCTACAACCCTGTGGGAAGGTGTTACTATCCTTGTTCTTTGCGGATGAGCCAATAGGCTCAGGGGTTGGGAGTTCCTTGCCCAAGCCTTGAAGCCATAACAAGTTAGAGCTTTTATTCCAAGTCAGTAGAGCCCTCACGAGGGCCAGACTGGTCCTGCTGTATTCCCAGGGCAGAGAATGGTTTTAGGCACAGAGTAGGCAGAGTGCCTGATTGGGGCCCCTGGCACCAGGAAGTCCACGAATCCGTAGCCCACCTAGGTACTCTGGGGTCTGTTCCTGGTCATTCTCAGAAGGGGGCCTATGCTGACATGGGGGCCAGATGAGGATTGCACGGCACGGCTGCTCACCACGGCCGGGTCATGCTGTACTCTGTCTGCCATGCCCTGCTCTGGCAAGAACTGACATCGTGGAAGTCAGACCAACCTCCATCCAAATCCCAGGTCTGCTGTGACTAGTTGCGTGACCTTGGGCCTTGGGCCTTGGGCCTTGGTTTTCCACCAGCCTCGGCTTCCTCAGATGGGGGACGCTAATTCCTGTCCTGCCTGCGACCCGGCAAGTCACTGCAAGATCCCAGCTGGGAGAGGCTTTGTACACTGCAGGGATTCTAACACTGTCCCAGAGGTTAGAATCCCGGTAATTCCGCTGACTGAATGATGAAGA
>NC_138369.1:48819986-48912896 GCF_054177405.1 Leptonychotes weddellii | reverse complement strand
TGTCACCTTTCCCACGCGGCCACTCCCCACTCCCCACGCCAGCCAGCCTCCAGCTGCCCTGGCTCCTGCCTCCACATCCAGCTCCACACCGGCTGACCGGCTTCCTAAAGCAGGTCACACGCTGACCGGGTCACCCCCTTGCTTGGCTCTGCCCGGCTCCCTGCTGCCCTCAGGCTCCCTCGAGGGGCCCGTCAGCGCCGTCCGCGGCCTGGCCCCACGCTCTCCCCTGACACTCGCCACCCCCAGCCACACGGGGCTCTGCGTTCCCTGACCCGCCGCTCCCCTGACAGGCAGACCCCCAGACCCACCCGAAGAGCCCAGCTCCCCGCTGTGTCCTGGGCTTCTCCAAGCAGGGCCCCCTGTTGACACACAGTCCGAGATGGGGCCCGGCCCCAAAGGACAACCACCTGGTCCTGACGCTGACTCCCAGACGCTCCCAGGAGCCCTCCAGAGTGTGTGGAGCCCCACCCCCACACACATACACACAGCCCCAGAGACTGCTATGTCCCGTCTCTGCTGTCGGCTCCTGTTCTTCTGGAAAGAACAGACCCCGCCCAGAGGGCAGGCTTGGCCCCGACCGGTGCTTCCTGGGCATCCGTGTGTGCTCTGACCCAGGCCACTCGGGGCTGTGGTGAGGACAGCACCGCCCGCCCACCTCAGCTCTCAGCTCTGAGAGGGAGCCCGGGACGGGTCCCCTCCCTCCCACACCCGGGCTGTGTGCTTCGGGCCTCTGTCCCCAGCGGTGACTCTGCACCTGGCATCCCGAGGCGACCGTCACCTCAGTATGGTTCCCAGGGAACAAGCTGCAGACGTAGAGGTTCCCAGTTCAAAGCCGCTTACTCATCAGCATGTGTCAGCAGCACCTACGAGGGAGCTGGAGGGTCTGTGTGCAGGGCTGAGGGGACATCAGGAGACATGGACCCGGCAAAGGAGGCCAGGAGAGAGGGCAGTCATGGGACGGGTGAGTTAGCTCCTGGAAGCTGGTGAGTGGGGCCGGCATGCTCCAGCCTTCTGCTCACAGCCCCGCGTCATCCAGGAGCTGGTTAGAAATGCAGGATCTCAGTGTCCACCCCAGAGCTCCTGATTCAAGATTGGAGTAAGATCCCCAAGGGATCTGGGTGCATGTTACAGTTTGAGGAGCACTGGTCTACACAGCCTGCCCACCCCACCCAGGTGGCCCCTGGGCAGGGCTTCATGTTTCAGAAGTTTTTAGGTTCTTCCTAAAGAAGAAGGCCTGAAGGTTCTTGCCCGTTTACCCCTGAAGTGTGTTTTCCATCCTCTACAGAGGCACCGACTCGATCTGTGGACATCAAGGGCAAAGGGCTGGTGGCTGGCTCCTTGGCAAAGCTCTGACTCTGACAGAGTCAGAACCCGTGGGGTCACCTGGGCCCACCTAACACCCAACATTCGTCCAGCAAACTCCAACCCCATCTGGCAACATTTGAGCTTATCGTGTGTGACAGGGATTCTTGATCTTTTCTGGATCTCTGACCACTGTAAGCTGTAGACCCTTCAGTCAGAAAAAAATCTATATTCACATCTGCACCCAAATGTGGCACATTGTGTGGGGGCGTGAGTAGACAGGGGAAGGCTGCCCACTTTCCGAGTCTGGAATCTTGAAACTTCTATTGGAATGCTGTTTACAGCCTCTTAAGTTGGCAGAGTCTGAAATTTATTGAAAGGTTTCTATGTGAATTCACAAGAGAATTTAAGGACTTGCCTCAAATGCACATCCAGTGAACAGCAGAAGATTTGAGCCCTGGATGTTGGGCTCTAGGGTTGTTCCTTAACCCCCTGAAATCCTGGGAGGGACCTTTGGATTTAGTGGGATGGGATGTGGCTGGCCTGACAGTCTGCAATGTACTCAGGTATACATTCGACAAAAGGGACCCGGTTCTAAGTGGACATTTCTGAAAATAACAGAAACCATATGGCGATCTATCTCAAGGAACGAATCTTAAGAATAATAAAACCTCTATGCACAGGAATATCCATGACAGCCTTATTTCTATACAAAGGGAAACTGGGAGGCAGCCGTCCCTTGCTGCAGAGTACTTTAGACAGTATGTCTGAGCATTGTAGGTGAAGGACAATCTCTCCGTGAAGGGCTGGGTCTTCCTTTTGCCTTTCTACACTTTCGGTCTTCTATGATCAACATCTACTACATTTGTCATAGAAAGACACAGTACACTTCAGAAGAGTCATGAAAACAACATAACATTAAAAAATGTGATGCTATATTCATCGAAGGATTCAGAATACCCAAGTCAAGAAGTGTTAGCAATTAATGTAATATCAATAGGGTCTGGACATGAAAATGTTAAGGGTGATTGTGTTAAAACGGAGCTATGAAGAACTTCCTCCTTCTTTTCTCTCTTTTACAAATCTTTAAAAATGGAACTATGCTGCTTTTTGAGTAATATATAGCATATTTTATATATATCCTGTTGATATGTATTACATAAGCATGTGTAACTACAGATCTCTATCAAGCTATTGACATCCACACATACATACAGATACGTGCTCATGTGGGAAATAAGTAATAAATCTGATAAGGGTTTTGGGAAATTATTTTACTCATACTTTTTATCACTCATAACCTCGTTCAGTAGTTTCAGGGAGAACTTTGGCATGGTGGATTGATAATCGGTCATGGATTTTCTTACTTATTTGGTGGGGGGGTTTTTGTTTGTTTTTTTACTTAAAAATCACATATGTGATACATGATATTTGCTTTAATTCTGAGACTTTCCAAATACCCACAAAGGCAGAGAGTGCGGCCCAGCCCTGTGTACCCACTGCCCGCCTTCAACAACCCTCATAGTCTTGCCACATTGGCCGCATCTACCCGCCCCCCTTTTCAACTGGAGTATTTTAATGCAAATCACAGACAGGAGGCATTTCATCCAAATTGGTCACTATGAATCTAAAAGCAAGAAGGCAAGCAGAATAATGCCATTACCCCACCTAATAAAAGTAATCATAATTCCTCCAAGTCATCCTGGATCTGTCCATATGAAAGTTCACCAATTGCTCAAAAAAAAAGTCTTCTATTTTTGTTTTTGGTTGTTGTTGATGGTTATCAGATTTGGGTGTGTATCTCTTTTTAAGTCTCTTTTAATCTAAAATAGTATTCCCTTCTTTTATTTTTTTTCATGCCACTTACTTGTTGATGAAACTGGGTCATTTGCCTGTAGCTTCCCCTCTCAGGTTTTGGGTTTGGCTGATTATGCCCCGATGGTGTTCTTTAGCATGTTTTTCTCTCCCCTGTACTTCCTGGAAACTGGTGGTTCGATTGGATTCTTGGCAAGAATAGGGATGGTGTGATTTGTACTTTTTGCTCATGCCAGGAAGCACATAGTGGCAGGGCGTCCCACTTTTAATGTGTTGGGATTGATCTGAGGGGGTCAGGTGGTGCCCACCTCGGGCCTTCTTGTAAGGTTCTTCATCAGCCTTTCACCTAATGCTTTTACCATCTGTTAACCATCACTGCCTGAACCAGCCATTTCATCAGGGGGTTGCAAAAATGGCGCCATCTAACTCCTGCTCACCCTTCATGTTAAAGTCATCCCTTCCGTATACACTAGCTGGGATTATTTGAGCCAACAAAAGTATAATGGCTTCGATGGATTAAAACGTATCGAATATATGGGGCACCTGGGTGCCTCAGTCGGTTAAGCAGCCGCCTTCAGCTCGGGTCATGATCTCAGGGTCCTGAGCTTGAGACCCACGTTGGGCTCCCTGCTCAGCGGGGAGCCTGCTTCTCCCTTCCCTCTGCCTGCCTCTCTGCCTACTTGTGCTCTCTCTCTATCTCTCTGTCAAGTAAATAAATAAAATCATTTTATTTATTTATTTGACAGAGAGAGACACAGTGAAGAGAGGGAACACAAGCAGGGGGAGTGGGAGAGGGAGAAGCAGGCTTCCCCATGGAGCAGGGAGCCCGATGCGGGGCTCCATCCCAGGACCCTGGGACCATGACCTGGGCCGAAGGCAGACACCTAACGACTGAGCCACCCACGCACCCCTAAACAAATAAAATCTTAAAAAAAGATAAAAACATACTGAATATGTGTGTGTGTGCTTCTACAAAGGAACATAGTCAGTGGGTTAATCCACTGAAGCCATCATTCTTTTTAATGCTCCAGTTATTCCATCTCTGGACACTGAGACTCCTTTCAAGCAGGCTCCTGAGTTCTTTGCCATGACCCATTGGTCTTGAGTGCTTCTTTGCTTTCTGGCATATATTGTGCATTTTCTGCCCCAGACCTAGAGTGATTCATTACTCCAAGGAGCCACTGGGTGTTTTGCTGTTTCCAAAACAAGTTTTTAAGTTTTCTCCTGTTCTTTGCTCAGTGTTCCTTTTTCCTGTTGTTTGTTTTGAACATGCTGGGGGCTTTCCTCAGCCTGGTCACCCCTGACTGTCCCCTGTATTGAAAGCTTCTGGGGAGCCTGGCTGGATGCGTGGGTCCTATGATGGGTGGGCTTCTTCCTATAAGGCAATCGGGGTCAATCTGGCCTTTCCACTAGGGAAGGGTCCTCAGATGTCTGTGCCTGAAGGTCTTTTCTCCCAGGCCTTTCTGTCTGTGCAGTAAGGATCTTCTGTCTCCTTCTGGGGGCGGGTGGTGATGGCAGAACCTCACTGCCCTGCCTGCTGTCCCAGGCCTGGAGTCTCTCTTCTTGGTGTCTCTGAAAACACATCTCCTCTCTCCTGCAGGGTTGGGGCAAAGTGGTGGTCATGTCAAGATGGAAGTTGGGGAGGGCACCTGTGGGTTCCAAGTGCTCTGAGCCCGATTTTCAGCCAGTGCTTCGTTCTCAGTCCCTAGCCTCCCCCATGATCTGATCTTGTTAAAATCTGCGCAACCTAGCAATGAAAGCAAATTCCTATTTGCGTGTTCACTTTTTAAAATATAAAGTGGTTGGTGCTATGAAAAAGTCTTACTTTTTATAATATCCTGTTTTTCTACAAAGTTGCTTAATAAAAGGATACATTCTATTTTAAAGGTTCTGTGTGTTTTTCCTGGATGTGAACTATTCCGATTGCTTTTGTGCAAGAGCTTGTAACCTAAGCATAATAGAAATATGTTTAGGATCTATATGACAGCTTTAGTACGCCCTTGCTGCTTGAAGGAGCATTGTGTCATTAGTGTTGCTGGGCTCATTTGTGCAGTTTGTTATATTTGAATTTTGTTATCATGATTGAAAATCATATAAAGTGTTATCATCTTGCAGACCTTAAAAAATTCTTTTGTTTCATTTCTGAATAAAAGTCATATCCCAATTGCATAAAGGGAGCGTGGAGCCTCCTGGGGGTTCTGTGGGGCGATGGGGCTGCCCCTCCTTGGGCTCCCTCTGCAGGCTGGCGGGGGGGGGGTGGCTTCTCTCAGCTGCTCAGACAGCTGTGGATCCTTTGCCCAACTCTCCGTCTTATAGAAGCTTGTGGGCATCACTTTCCTGCTGTTGTCTCCTCCACTAACCTGGTCCTTGTGGGTTTATCCGTTTTTTACAATCCCCTAGTAATTCCAGTGGGGCTTGGGGCTGGGAGAGGAGACTTTCCCACTCGGGCAGTATGCCCAGGGTAAGCAGAGTCTGGGGAAGGTTCTGTACGCATCACCAACGCCTCTCCAAGCTGTTGTCCTGGCTTTATCTGGCTTTCTGCTTAAATCTCTCATGAGGATTGATAAGGAGTTTAAGGTGGTGTCGGTCTCATCCCTTAGATGTCAGGTTCTATAGCCAAAATTTTGACTGGGATGAAATTGAATTTAGAGAATAAAGGGAAGACTGGGAAGACTGAATCTTGCTGTTCTCAAGTGGGTACCTCTTTCCATTTTTCAGACCTTATATTCTCAGTGACACTTCGTCATACTTGTTTTTTTAAACTGAATTTTAATACCCCACTAAAGCTCTAGATCTGTATTTCATAAATGGGCTTTTTAAGAGTCTTGAAGCTTTTCAATCGCCCACAAAGGGCAGAGATGGAGAAGGAGGGAAGGGCGGCAGTTAGACTCCTGTCCAACCAGATTGAGCCACTTTATTTCATATACCAAGTACTGTCTAAGGGTTTGTGGGAAAAAAGGTCTTACCACTAAAAAAGTTTGAAAACCATCACTCTAGACCTTTAAAAAAATTGTGATAAAATATACATAACATAAAATTTACCATCTTAAGCGTTTTTAAGTGTACAGTTGAGTAGTGTTGAGTGGTTGTGCAATCATCACCACCATCCACCTCCAGAACTTTTTCATCTTAGTTCTTGCAAAACTAAAACTTGATACTTGTCAGACAACTCCCCATTCCCCCCCTCCCTCGAGTCTCCACTCCAGACTTTTTAAAGACAAAATGAATGGGTGGCTTCAGTTACAGAATAAAATGATCCACGTTTGTTGAAGGATACTACATAAATATACAAAGACTTGGTTAAAAAACTCTATAAGGTAATTCACACTTTCTGGACTCAAAGTAAGGACTAGTTACTCAGGTTGTGATGCAGGTGCAGGGAGTTCTTTTCAGAACTGAAAGCATCAAATGCATGTATTCTTGCTTTTGCTTTTACTCACCGATCGGCCCCCTGAAGCATTCGATAAAGAATCCAGCAGGTTGGCTGAACCTCAGAGCCTCACTTACCGTTTCATGATGTCTTTGTAAACCTCACTTGTTTCCTGCTTAGTAGGGATACGCAGACCTAAAAGAAAGGAACAGGATTTTATTTACATCCCTGTAAGAGTCTGAACAAAAACAGGGTCACTGGGGCCATCAGGGACTCCATCTGGATACTTCTATGTTGTTGCCCTGACAACCCTGAGGTATTTTAATTTTTTAAATTAAGAAGGTAATACAGTTTAGCTTTCCTCTCTGAATTTAACCCACTTTACTAGAGATCTAGCTTAAAAAATGAGACTTTCCCAAGATTTTGAGACATTTCACAAAGCCTGCTGTAAGTTGTCCCTGCTTATTACCTGTAGAGAATGAAAATGAGGATTCCATCCCCAAAGCTGTTTAGAAAGCTGCCAATCAGAGGCCGGCGGTGTCTGTCGAGTCAGACGCTGTTCTTCGAAGATTCTCCAGGCCACGGACTCACTGTTCCCTCGCTGGGGCAGAGCTGGGTGAGGACAGAGTCTTCCACGTTCTGCTCTCTGCCATCTCGGGCCACACACGGGACGGGCTCAGGCCCTTTGCAAGAGATGGAGTGCATTCTTCGCTTGACAAGGAATTAGCCCTCATCTGGTTTGGCGTGTATCCGCAGGGGCTGGAGAGGGTGAGGGTCCCGGCTGGGAGACTGTGCGCACACATGCGCTCACAGGAGGTGTGGCTGAGTGTATATGCAAAACACGGGAGACGGGCACTGTGTTAGCGGCTGGGTGTGGCTGCGACTCAGGGCCAAGACTCAGCGTGTACCCCCCGAGAGTGCCCACCCTTTACAAATGCCCTCTTGACAGCGGCTCCACCTTCTGATCAAGCGCCGTCAGCTTCGCCTAGACCTCGCGGGGCCGATGGCGGCCAGATGCCCCCCTGCTGCTGTGGCGGGTGCCAGGGCTCCCCGCGGTTAGGGCGGGGCCGGCTCCTGGTCCCAGACAACGGCTGCTTGCAAGAGCCATCGCTACCACGGCGAGGCCGGGCCACCAACGTCGTGCTTGCCCCTCGCTCTCTGCTCGCCTGCTGGCCGGAGGAGCGCAGAGGACCAGCGGAGGGCCGCGAGCAGGCGCGGGAGCTGGACTCAGCCGGAGCCTGCAGTGGGGCAGAGGCCTGCTGGGGAACGGCCCGCCCCGGCGATCAGTGGAGGGGGTCAACCGCCCGGAAGGTGGGGGTGGTCACAGCAGCCGGTCAAAGTCGCCTCGACAAATTCTCCACGTGCAGCTTGATTTTGAAAATGCTCATGAAGGTGATGGTCATGAGGATGCGGTCACGGAGACCGTGGGACGGCGGTGGCAGAGACGGCATTTTGCTTATAATGGGGCAAAGGTCCGTGGTTGTCTGGTGCTAGTGGTGACCGAGGTGGTAGGGGCTGGGGGGCGGTGTCGCCTCACAGGGCTGCTGTTCTGTGGCTGCAGAGGAGAGGGTGAGGGGAGGCAAGCGTGAGGCCGGCGAGCAGGCCATGTGGGCACCAGCGGTGGCGATGCTGGGGGTGGTGCTCCCGGCCGTCAGGGGTGGCGGGGACCTGCAGCCCTGCAGGGGACAGCAGTGGCCAGCGGGGGATGGTCGGTGGTGGCGGCGGCGGCGGGCTCTGTGGTTGCTGGTTTGGTGGCTGTGGAGCAGTGGGGACTGTGTACATGGCTCTGTGGTGGCCACTTTGCTGGCCTGGGACAAGGACCGTGGGGACAATGGAGGAGGCTAATTGAAGCTCCCAGTGCACCTGTTTCCCTGGGGATTCTCGTCTGAATCCGCCACCCACCTGGGGAGATCCCTGCCCGGCCGCTGGCAGCCCCTCCCTTCCCCTCTGCCTGCAGCGGTGTCGCCCCCCCGCATTGGTGATGCAGTGCTGCTCAGGCTCCTGGCAAGTTCTCACGGGACCAGCCGCTCGGCCAGCAGAGTCAAGGCTTATGATGGCCCTTGTGCCCAGAACTGTGGCTGCATGTGTTGGCCTCAGGAGGGAGCAGGAGCAGAATATAGGGGCATCCCACAAGGAGACTGGGGGGCTGAAGGTCACTAGTTTCAGAAGCTTTCAAGGGGGCACTTTTCAGGTGTGAAGGGGGAGCTGTCTGGGATCATGCCTGCGAAGTGACTGTCAGGGGTCCTGGGCCTGTGTCCTCCACCCAGTGTGGGGGAGCAGTGCCTTCCTCACGGAGTACAGAAGAATGACCCACGGCAGGTGCTTCCCGCGGGGCCGTGCACAAACTAAGGGCCCGGTGAGGAGAAGCCAGCTTCTCCCATTCTCATGGGAGCCCTGGAGCCGCTGGCTCCAACTGCAGAAATCCCACACTCCCAGCCTGTGGACTCCATCCAGCCGATTACTACGTTTTATGTGTGCTGTTATTTCCGCAACATTTTTTGTTGGATTTCGTTGCCAACACTTGAGTCAGAGATTTCACACACAGATGCAGATTTCTAACCCCCCTGGAAGAATGGGAAGCCTGGGTGCTTGGGTCCACACCTCCGCAGGGCAGCATTAGGTGGAACACGGGCCCTCCGGTTTCCCGCAGGCCCCACCTCTCCCTACAGCCCCTCCCCACCGCTGAGTTTGGGCCCCCGGCTCCAGCCTCACCTCTGTGGCTCAGTGTCCTCCAGTGGGTGCTCTGTGCCCACCGGCCTTCCCTGTGGCACCCTCCGAGCCACAGGTCCACCGCACGGACCTCCTCAAGGGAAGGACCTCAGTGTAATTCTATCTGGATTTGGGGTGGCCAGGAACAGACCTGGAAGTATTCTCTCATGCTGTGGAGGAAAGTTTATTAGTTTAACAGCTGGCACCAGAATTCCTCTGAGGGAGAGAAGTGTCTTGTTTGAAGAATTTGGTGGCCCTTGCTGGGGGTGGAAGTGGGACTCCAGTTTGCAGGTGTCTGATGTCAGCACCTGGAGTTGTTTCCATGAGAAAGGGAAGAATTTGTTGTTTTGTTTCTGAAGAGGGCTAGAGAGGAGGAAAAGGAGAGAGAGCTTATAAGAGAAGATGAGAAAGGATGGGGCCAGGTGAGCAGGTGTCTTCGTGGCCAAAGGCCGTTTTGGAAACGGTGATGTGCCTCTCAGGGTGTGTCTGTCAGAGAGGCGGGAATGGCTCTTCTCCTACCCACGCAGGGTCTTCCGTGTCTCCTGCTCTGCTCACTGCTGTGTTGGGAGAGCACGCTTTCTGTGGAATTGGGAGGGCAGCTGAACGCTCATGTGAAATTTGCCTGGGCCCTCCGGCGTGGCCCATGCAGGAAGCAGGGGCCAGGACAGAGGAGAGCGTGAGGACCGGAGTCCTGGGACCTGTCAGGCACGGAGGAGGGGCTCGGGATGTCCACAGACTGTGGGACTGGGGGAGGCTGGTGTGGAGGAGGGGGGACAGCCCATTTTACTAGGAACCGGGGGGACAGAGAAGGCCCAATTGGTATCTGGTTATAACAAAACGGACCCAGTTTTCCAGAAAGAGCCAGACATGGGTGCTGAGAGGAAAAAAAGCAAAAACCTGAACTTGGATAAAATGGTTGAGCAGCCAGTTTATTTTGAGTTACTGGTGGTTCGGGCTGCCCAGGCCGGGCGGGGTCTGGGGAGGGGTGACCCTGGGGGCCTGGGCTCAGTTGAGGATCTCTGTAGCAGTGCACAGCAGGCCGGCCAGGAGAGCCAGGCCCAGCGTGGCCACGACAACCAGCAGCACATCCCACCAGAGCCCCGGGTAGGTCCAGGACGCCGGGAGCCGCCAGCCGCAGCTGCCCAGCTCGAAGCCCGTCAGCTGGCCCAGCGGGCGGGCGGTGGCAAGCTCGGGGCTGGCGCAGCGGACGTGCAGCAAGGCCTCGGGCATGCGGTCCTCCAGCCAGAGACGCAGGTAGGTGAGGCTGCAGTCGCAGTGCCAGGGGTTCTGCGTCACATTGAGGATCTGCAGCTGGGGCAGGTGGTCGAAGGCGCCAGGGGGCACGGAGCTAAGGCTGTTATTGGCCAGCAGGAGGTGGCGGGTGTGGGCCGGCAGGGCGGGCAGGGCCCTGAGCCCCCGCCCCCGGCAGTCCACCCACAGCCCCATGGTTTCCAGGGCCTGGCAGGTGCACTCTGCGGGGCACTCCTTGGTGGCCTCTGCGGCAGCCCAGAGCAGCAACAGGGCCCCCCAGGCAGGCATTGGCAGGCTGGCTGTGGGGAGAGTGGCCGTGAGGTGAGGGAGGGCCTGGCAGTCCGCACCCCCTGCTGATGGCCGGCGGGACTGACCTGGGACAAAGGACAACTCACCTCCCTTCTCAGGCCTCAGCCTTGTCCTCTGTGAAATGGGGTGGTGAAGACTGCAGGAAGTGAAGTGTGCCCAACCCAGGCCTAGCTGAGCCTGGACACTCAGAAGGCAGGATGGGGAGCGTAGCTGTGAGGGGTGGGGAGGGGAGTGAGGGTAAGAACGCTCTTAGGAAGGGGCCAGGAGGTCCAGCCCCTTCTCAGGGGGGAGAGGCGCAGATGCCGGCTAGATGCTTCCTAGTCCTGGCCCCTGGCCCCCAGGCTGCTCCCAGCCCCCACGCCCAAGCCTGGGGTCAGGCCAATGGTGTGGACTTCACAGACCACACCTCTTCCCATCGATTCCCACAGCTCGCCTGTGGCCCAGTGAACCCTTAGGTGATACTCGATGTAGAAAACAGCAGGATGAGGATGCTGAGGTGGGGACCAGGAGGCAGCCCAGAAGGCGTTCCCTCTGGAAAGCCACGCATCTAGGCCAATACTCAGAGTTGGGGAAATTGAGGCCTGGAGACAGAGAATGACTCGTGCAGGGTCACCCAGCGGTCTGTGTCAGAGAACGGACTCCAACTCAGGCCTCATGAGCTCCGGGCTCTTGCCTCGTTTGCTGACTTTCCTACGATTGCTTCCCCTTCCTCAGACGGGCTCTCCCCACCAGGGCCGGGCCCATGGCAGGTTGTGAATATTAGTTGAATGAACCAAGGAGCCAGTGTCTCAGAGCCATGCCCCCACCCAACCCCATCTCCTGGAGGGAAAGCTGAAGGTGGGCCGGGGTGGGCCCGGGGGCTGGCCGTCCCACCTGGGTGGGGGTGCGCTGTGGGAGGTGGTGCTGGGTAATAAGAGGGCCACTTACTTGTGAGGCCTGCAGCCGGCACCCCTTTCTGTGGCCTGAACTGTCCTGCTTGAGGCTGAGGTGGCAGCTCTCCGCGAGGCAGCCGGTGGTGGCCGCTGCTTCAGTGGGAGGAAGGAAATGATGAAAATAGGCTGGCTTATCCCCCACGTGCAGCCCTGGGGGGCCGTCTCTGGTCCCAGGGACTTGGGCCCTGAATGGTAGGTCAACCCCTGTTTACAGAAGGGGGTCCCACAGTGCATCCCCGTGGACCACCCGTGCCTCGCTGGGCCTCAGTACGGGGTCAGTGGGAAAACCAAGGCGGCCCCTCACCAGGTCCCAGGAGGTGGGGAAGGCTTCCAGGAAGGGGAGGCCTTGGAGCTGAGTGGCTCTGCTGGTTGTTCCTCCAAGTCTGAGGCTTCCTCATCTGTAAAATGGAAGCAATCATCCCTGTCCTGCTTGCATACACAGGGTGTAGGTGGGGCGGCTCCCGTGGGCTGAGAATCCTATGGGGGGAGAACGACGTCGTTTTAAATTTTCTGTGGTTCTTCTGAATAGGTCAAGGAGAAAGTCACTTTTCGGTGTCACTGCATCTTTAGCACCTTCTAAACCTCCTGATCCTTTTCTTTCACAGGATGCTGAGGGCTTGTGGCTTGGTCTCCATCAGTCGTTGGTCTCTAGCTAGAATTTAAGATTTTTTTTTTAAAGATTTTATTTATTTATTTGACACAGAGAGAAAGATAGCGAGAGAGGGAACACAAGCAGGGGAAGAGGGAAAAGCAGGCCTCCCGCTGAGCAGGGAGCCTGATGTGGGGCTCGATCCCAGGACCCTGGGATCATGACCGGAGCCAAAGGCAGACTCTTAACGACTGAGCCACCCAGGCCCCCTAAGATCGTTTTTTAATTTGCATTATATTTATTTCTATAGCTAAATTTTACCTAAGGGAGTGACATCAGTTTTCCATTTATGTTAGTGATAAAGAGTTCCCTTTAAAAGAGAAATGGATTTTCAGTTTATTTTTTTAATATTAAAAAAATATGAATAAAAATCAAGCCTAACAGTAAAATATTATACAAAAGTATATTATAAAATTAGGACATTCATGTAGTCATTTTATAATAAGTTATAAAAAATTGCACTCATATGAAATACCAAATCAGTCAGAAAAGGGCCTGCAGAGATGGCACAATTTGTGCCCGTGGAGAGTGTGGGGGGCTGCTGAAGTGGGGGAACCCCTGGGGTATAGCAATGCTTTGGGAACAAGTTCTAGCAACTGAAGTAAACAGAGCCCTTGATAGAGGGGCCCGGGAGAGGAGCCCAGAGTGAGGGGCCGCTGAGGAGAGGAAGTGGTCCCCTGGGCCATTCCTGTGGTCATGGCCAGTGTCAGCCACGGACGCCAAACCTGACAAGAAGGTCCTGGGCCCCCCGCGATGCTGCCGGCTGAGGATCCCCTGATGCTTGAGCAGCGCCAAGTGGTACCCTGGCTGGGATGGAGGGCACCTGGGCACCACACCCACAGTGACAGCAGCAGGTGAAGTCAAGGGCAGAGGCCTGGGGGGGGCTTTTTCTTTTTTAAGATTTTATTTATTTATTTGAGAGAGAGAGAATGAGAGAGAGAGAGAGCAGGAGAGAGCACAAGCAGGGGGAGGGGCAGAGGGTAAGGAAGAAGCAGGCTTCCCGCTGAGCAGGGAGCCCGATGCGGGGCTCGATCCCAGGACCCCGGGATCATGACCTGAGCCGAAGGCAGGCGCTCAACGACTGAGCCACCCAGGCGTCCCTGAGGGGTGCTTTAAACACCCCATTTACACACTACCCTAGACCCGTAGGAGAATGCCTCTCGTACACAGAGGGTGGGTGTTTTACTTTTTTAGCATCTCGCAACTCGGAGCCCCCTTCAAGGCACGCTCCTGTTCATCTGTATGTTTGTCATCTGCTTTCCCCGACAGCACAGCAGCTCCCCGAGGGCTGTGTCCGTGGTCAAGCCATGGGGACTCAGTCAGCGGCCGCACCTCACAGGTCCTCCCTCGGTCTGTGCCGGGTGATTGCCGAAGGGAGTCGACGCTTTGACTCGGAAAGATTCCATCAGCAGGGAGGACCCCGGTCCTCTTCTAACCTGGCCCCTCATTGTGCAGATGCTGGCAGGTCGCTCACTGACTCACTGGGAGGCTCCCCTGCCCCCGTGGCCCCGTGGCCCCGTCAAGGGCCCGCGGCTCCCAGGTCACCTGGGATTGGGTTTGGCTTGCTTGTAAGTACCCAAAGACGTGTATTGCAGCGTTGCTAATGGCAAAGCAAGAAGCTGGAAACAAAAGGAATAGTTACTGGGGCCTGCACACCACAGGGTATTATACGGACATTATGTTAAATGAAATAAAACTGCATGAATTGTGTTGGAGGAATATCCGTTGTGTTGTTGAGCGACAACAGTGAAATGCACGAGAGAGTAAAGTAATATCCCATTTTGGTAAAACAAACTGTGATGATAACAACAAACTATCCTTGCTCAGGATGACTTGCGAATGTGGGCCTCCTTATTTCTTATCGTGAGCCCCTCTCAGGCCAGCCTCTGTCCTCTCCTGTGGCCGGGAGGCCGGGATCTCTCCTGCCAGGCCCAGAGGGTGCTTGTGTTCTCGCCCTCCGCTCGGCCCAGCTCTGCTCTCTGGGAAGGAGCTGCGCATTCACTTTCCGGTGAAGCCCAGGGAGGCTACCTGGTGTGCCCAAAGGGCCAGCCTCCGCAACCTTCTGATCCCTGGCCCAGAGCAGGGTGGGGAGGGAAGGTATCATTTGGTCCCCTGGAGTCATGCCTGCTGTGAAGACAGCTTGCTCCAGTTGGGGTCACCTGGCAGGTACTTGGTGAACACTCTCATCGGAACCTGGATCCCAGACCAGGAACCTCAGCCTCCATGGACCTTCCCTTCTCCCACTTGTGGACGCCTGGCCTTGTCCCATCTTCATCTGCCTTCATGCCATTACGGCAGGTGGGGAAGGAGTCCCGGTGAGTGGCGGTCCCCCAGCCCCCAGGCTGTTTCCTGACCTGATCTGACCTAGTTGGGCACACACTCTTCCTTTTGGACCTCTGAGATATCCCTTTTATTTTTAGCATGTACAACTTAAAAAAAAAAACCCAAACAAACAAAAAACAGCACATATGAGAACTCATTTTTGTTGTGGAAATATTGAATGTTCAGATGAGCAGGAAGAAGACAATAAAATTTTCCTTCAATTCCAGTATCAAGCAAGACTGCCTTTTATTTTTTTCCTGTGTGTATTTTTTTTTCTTACCCCAAATCAGGTCACTTGGGGCCCACGCTCTTCTGGAACCTCTTTTTTCCACCTGTGAATACACCCACATATACCACCCATGTTTGCCATGGTTCCATTGTATGGATGTGGCAGCTTTTTTTTTTTTTTAAAGATTTTATTTATTTATTTTGACAGAGAGAGACACAGCGAGAGAGGGAACACAAGCAGGGGGAGTGGGAGAGGGAGAAGCGGGCTTCCCGCTGACCAGGGAGCCCGATGCGGGGCTCGATCCCAGGACCCCGGGATCATGACCTGAGCCGAACGCAGACGCTTAACGACTGAGCCACCCAGGCGCCCCGTGGCAGCTTTTATTTAAGGAATCTCTGGCCATAAAGAGCATGCCTTGCTCTCCTTATCTCAGTCAGACAGGCCTTTGTGGGGACGGAGGGTGGGAGAGGGGCAGCTCTTTGGGCTTCCTGAGGTGGGGAGGCTCCTCCTTCCAGGGCTGCCCAAGTTGGCTGACCCAGTATCCTACACCATTGTCCCTGTGGAGAAACTGAGACAATCTCCTCTCCTGCCCCTTCAGGCTACTTACTAGGTCACCTCCCACTCCCTATATGTGGAGACCCACTCTGTCTGGGCCCCCTCCTTCCTCTCAGTCTGTAAACATGCTTATGATCTCCTTTATTCTGGAAAAATCTTGTGTGTGTGCACGCGTGTGTGCATGTTTTGAACACCACAGCATGCTCCCTGCCCACTCCCCTCAGCCCCTTCAGTTCACAACTAACCCAGATACAGTGGATACTTCCTGCGGGCAACAAGTCCTATCTCAGTCATGTATGTTCTCTCTTGGCCTCCAGTCCAGCTGCACCCGCTTGCCCACCCATCTCCAATGCCAGCCCAGACCTGGGCATCCTGTCCTTCCTGGACATCCCCTCTGAGTGTCCTACAGGAGGCTCATACCCACCATGACCTAAACCTGGGTGTCTTTCCCCCAAAAGCCAGCCCTCCTCAGTGTTCTCCACCTTAGGGAGGGCCAGCTGCATCCACCCAGTCACCCAGCTGGAAACCTGGGGCACCATTAGGGATGGCCTCTCTCCCCCACTGCCATATCCCATCAGCTGCCAAGTTGGCCAACTGCCTTCTGCATATCTGTGGACTTCTCCCCTTTTGGGTGGTTCTCTGCTCATTCTATGTCCCCTCCTCTGGCCCTGTCTTCCACTTCTCTCAAGCAACCCTCACCCCAACTTTCTCCTCTGACATCCTCCTCCACATCTAGAATGGGAGCCCAGCTCTCCCCCAGGACCCTGTCCTCTTGCCTCTTCTTGCTGCTCCCTGTGATTTCTCTTCCTCACGCAAACCTCAGCTCTTTTGATATGCATGTTGTCTGCCAGGCCACCTGCTCCCGCCTGCTGCTCCCCATCCTGGTCACTCCTCTTGTGGGTGACCCCCGGGCACAAGGCTTTCTGTCCACCATGAACATTGTCCTCCCTCTCTGTAATTCCAGCATTCATGTGGATGACCCTTGGTCACCCTGGCCTCACAGTCCGTTGGCCTCTCCCGAACTGTGCTCCTGCCCTGGGGTCCCCCCCAGCCACTCACCCTCACAGTCTTACCCCAGACTGGCCATCATCAGCAACTGCTCCTCCTCGAAGCCTTGATGCAAGCACCCCGCCTCTTGACTACACCTCCCCATTCCAGCACAAGTCCTTGAGCATACCCACTCTGGTCCTTCTCCAACCTCATTGAGGTCTCTGGGCCAGTGGCCTTATCACTGTACTTTTATACTTTCAGCATCATGGCCTCACAAGCTGATTCAGGGATGACCACTGTCCTTCGGTGTCCACTCTTCCCTTCTTCCACACAAATAGAATTTTAGCTGGACATGTGGCCCTCAAACTAAAGACTACATTTCCCAGCCCCCTTTGTCTTCAGATGTAGTCATGTGACCAAGTGCAGGCCAATAGGAAAAGAGGAAGAAGTGATCAGTTCCGCTTCCCGCTGGCTGCAGGGGGGCTGGGAAAGCCATCTTGGTTCTTGGGCTGTAGCCCCGACTTGAGGATGGCAGAGCAAGAAGAAGGAGCCTGGGTCCTTGATGGTTCTGGAACTGCCATCTAGCTCAGGCATGGCTACCTGGACTTCTTCCAGAGAGAGAGAAAAAGAGAGAGAGAGAGAGAGAATTTTATCTTGTTGAACCTTGTCCTTTCAGGTTTCTGTTACAGCAGCCCATGTGCCTCTGAGGGCAAACCCGCCGATCTGCCTGTGGTGTAGGTGTGTCCCTACATTCGGCCTTCCCACCTGCTGCGGCACAAAAACGTCCTGCTGCTACGGGTGGGCGCGATTCCCGGGAACGCCTCCCAAGATCCTGCACCCTAATCCCCGGAAGTGGTGAATGTGATGAGACATCACTGCTGTGGTTGTTCTGTGTGTTGCGGCACAGCTGACTTCTAAAAAGGGCGGTTTTCCAGGAGGACCTGATCTAAACGTGTGAGCCCTTAAGTGCAGAGAACGTTCTGTGGCTGCGGGCAGAAGAGGAAGTGAGAGAGATGCAGCAGAAAGGGAAGTCGGAGAGATCTGGAGCGTGAGAATGGAACCCCTGTAGAAATGGAAAGGTGGATGGAAACGAAGACGGACCCACTAATGCTTCAGGAAGGCTTGACTTCAAACTGAAAAAATGTTTCTCTTCGGCATTCTTGAGCCTCCCCCTCCCCTTCACTTGTTTTTCTGTAGAATCCTCTGGTCCAGAACTTGGTATGGATACTTAGTAAGGAGACTCGGGTGGCCCATGCCAGTGCCAGGTGTCAGAGCACATTGGAGACGTGACAAACGTGGCGGGCCGAACGTACCCGATTCCTATCAAAACCTCCCAGATCCTGTACTTTCCTATAAAACCCCTCAGCCTTTTACCCCTGGCGGGTCTGCAGTTTGGAAGGCTTTAGCCGGCTGCAGGCTCCTTTGCCTGGCAAAGTAATAAAACCGTCCTTCCTCTTGATGCGAACTCTGTCTTCGTGTCATATTTCGGCTCCAGAGCACAGAGGTCGGTATTCGACAACAGGAAGGACTTGATGCGTGATTGCTGCTTTGAAGACAAAGCAGGAGCGGGATGCTGCGGACGGCTGCAGTGAGCCAGCAAGTGCATTCTTCCCCGGAGCCTCTGGGAAGGAACAGGGCCCTGCGTGCACCATGATTTCAGCCTCTTGAGACCTTAAGCAGAGAACCCAGATCCACATGGTGCCCACACTTCTGCCCCTTGAAAAGTGTGAGATAAGGAATGAGCGTTGCTGTAAGCCTCTAAGTTTGCGATAATTTCTTACAGCAGCAAGAGAAAACCAATATGAAGGGCAAACCCGGCTCTGGTGCTCCGCATTCTATCTATCCGCTGTGCGAAAACGAATGAAAGGAACTCTTGTTTAGAACGGAGCGGGGAGGCCGGCAGGGGGAGCTCTCGTGCCCTACCACTCGTGGTCAATTGCAGACCCGATAGGAAGAGAGGGACCTTGCACTTGGATGCTACTTTACTATCCCAGCAGGTGGAAGGAAGGTTTCTTCCCCCTCCTCTCCCCGCCCTGCAACAGCCCAGCCAATGAGAGACCACCACAACTCAGCCAATGAAAAACCGCCACACTTTGACCTCCCAGTTTATTCCAATGGGCTTTTTGTTTCTAACAGCCCCTCCCAGCTCCCCCTCTGCTTCCTCTATAAAAGAGCCCTCTTCTCCTTTATTCTGCCCTCTTCTCCTTTATTCTGTGGCCTGGGTTATGGTTTTCCAGTACTTTGCTTGTCTCGGCTCGTAATTCTCTGCTATTCCCGAATAAACCCATTTTTGCTGGCAAGGTAACCGGTGGTTTTATTTTTAAGGTTAGCATCTTTTGCTTTCTCAAGGACATTGCTCCCACAGCTACCCACTCTCTTGCATCATCAAATTTATCCTTTACTAGATCAATCCCATTAGATTAAAAATGGCCTAAAGTAGTGTCCTTTTAAAAAACCCTCCTTAATTCCACATTTTGCTCCAGTTACCACTACTTTTCCTGCCTCTCTCCACCACAAAACTCCTCCAAAGATTTGGCTCTACCTGCTATCCAACCGCAATTCCTGTTGTCTCAGCCCCAAAATATATTCAGAACTGACCCCCTGTACTGCCACTGCCCTGGTCTTCTCTTAACTCCCTTGGCTTCCCATTGCAACCAGAATGAACTCCACCTCCTCCCTGTTTCATGAGGCCCCACTATGGCTTGACCCCCACCTAGTTCTTGACCTTGCAAAGCACTCTCCTCTTTGCTTGCTAATCTACAGCCACGCTGACCTTCTTTCTATTCCTCAATCACTCCAGTATCTTCCTGCCTCAGGGCCTTTGCACTTGCTGGTCCCTCTGCCCAGGGCACCCTTCCCCCAAACTCTGCCATGGCTTCCTCCTGACCATCATTCATGTCTCAGGTCAAGTGTCCTCCTTCTCAAAGGCCCTCCCCCCCAACTAAGGCAATTCTCCATTATTCTGCACCATAGTATTCCATTTAATTCCTTCTATAGCACTTAACAGGACCTAAGATCTGGTTTTTAAATTTTTATGCATTTTAAAAATAATTTTTTAAAAAGTTTTGATTTAATCTCTACACCCAACGTGGGGCTCTAAGTCACAATCCTGACACCCCAAGATCAAGAGTCTCATGCTCCCCCTGACTGAGCCAGCCAGTTGCCCCTAAATTTCTATGCATTTCTTAAATGTTTGTGCCCACTGAAAGCGAACTTCAAGAGGACCGAGTCTCTGTTCTGTTAACTGCTGTTTATAACTACACCTCTGCCTAGCACATAGTCCGAGCATAATACACATTTGTCAGTTTTGCTGACCGTCTCTCCTCTGGTTCCAGCCAGTCCGTAGCTCTCCAGGACGTTTGTCTCCTGGATGCCGGTCTCTGCTTCCGGCTGCAAAGGTTTGACCTTGACACGTGCCTGCTCAACATCTTTTCATGGCTCCTCCGTGTCTTCGAGATGAAATCCAACTCCTTGGCAGAGTTCTCCTTGGCCATCCACTCCAGGCTCCCCTGTCATCTCTTCCTGACCTGAAGCTTCATGGTAGGTCATCTTTGTCGCTACTCACCACCCACATGCTGGTGTCCCTCTCTGTACCTTTCTCTTTCTGGAATCCCTCCCCTCGCCGCCCCCCCCCCCAGTTTTGCCTGTCACACCCCCTTCCTTTAAGATTCACCCAGGGCATGACCTCTTCCCGGAAGCCCTCCCTGACCTGCTCCCCCAGCTGAGTTAGTGGCCTGCCGTTTGCCTGTCTGCCCACGAGCCCAGCTGCTCCTCAGGCACCTGGGCACCGAGGCATAATGGATGAGGTTCACAGAGTGAGGAATGACTGAAGATCGGTTGAGTCTCTTAGGTGCTTTCAGGTGGTACATATGCCTCTGACATACATACTGAGACACACGAGGGACAGAGTCACCCCTTTCCCATTCCCTGACCCGAAGGAGAGAGCCTGGGTCTGGTCATTGTATTATAAAGGAAGCTGCTTAGAAACCTTTTACGTGGGGAGCCCAGGATCCTTCATTATCCCCCTGAAACAATTTTTTCCTTCTCATGGGAAGCAGAGGACAGTAAGAAGTGGAAACTATTACCTAGCAATTTTAGCCTGTGTACAACCAGGGGTAATTGGGTCACGCCTGCCCCAGCTGCTGGGGCTGCTTTGACCAGAAACTCTGTGGGCTGGTTCTCTGCGGATACACATCTCTATCCGTAAAGCTGTTTGGGCCCAGGCTGTGGAGCAGCATGCCTGGCTCCGAACCCAGTTTTGTTAACTTACTAACTCCATGATCTTGAGGAATAGTCTCCGCTTCTCTGTGCCTCAGTTTCCTCATCTGTAAAACGGAGGAATAAAAGAACCTGCCTCCCTGGGGAGCCATGAAGGCTGAGTGAGTATGAGGCCCTTGAGGCGTGTTGCTTGGAGCCCGGCACAGTCTGTGCTGGGTCAACCAGCCACCGGTGAGGGTCTGCCTGGATGCTGTCAGGGCATAAAAGGTGGGCCTGGCACCCTTTGATCTGTCTGTGGTGTCAGAGGGTTTTCTGTTTGGGTGAATGGATCGAACAATTTAGCTTGGCACTCCTGACCACTGGGGCGTCGACCTTTGCTTGCCCCCTCAGGCTCAGCAAATGCATCTGGGCGGAAGTTAACAGGTCCTTGTATTTTCTGTGAACTTACTGTTATGTTACCTTCTCTCTATGGCAGGTGGGACCGCTTTCTCAATTAAATTAGAGCATATTGATTTTCCTTCCTAAAATCATTTCCATAAATTTAAAAAGTGGGCTGATGCTAAGAAAAATATTGAGTTGGTAATAGCATGTGGTGCAAAGGTATGGCAAATATCTATGGAGGGGCGTTCAAATGGGTTCAATCCCGGACTCACAGACCTCACGCTAGGGGTGATTTTGAAGCCTGTTTATTCCTCTAGTCAATGAGTGCTCTCGCCACCTAGTGGCAAGAGTGTGAAATTGCAAGATATTTGGACAAGGGCGGGCAATTTCAGGTCAACAGAAAGCGAGAGAGAGAGAGAGAGAGAGAGAGAGAGAGAGAGAGAGGGAGAGAGGGTGTTAGTTAGAAATTCCTGCAAAAACATTCCCCCCTCCCCAGGAAAACAAGCTTAACGAGTTGCAGACCATTTGAATAATCCCAAAGAAGCCTTTCTAGAAAATAGGCAAAAGAAGAGTGATAGAGGTGAAGGCTAGTGACAAATACCCAATTCTCCTATTTTCCGTGAGATTCCAGCCCCACTCCTTGCTTTTCCGCTCACCCAGCGCCAGCTTCAGGGCATGCAACCAGTGTAGCTGCAAGGGCTCCCCACTCAGAAAGGCCCTGCGATTGGGGTTTAATGCTCTGTGGTTGCTGTCTTGAAATTCATAATTGCCTTAACTTTGAATTTGTTCAATGCCCCGGGGCCTTGGAGCCTGGCTGACACGCACTCCACTACCTGTCACCTCCCTGACTCTTGGTTGCCTACTCCCCTGCCCCACTGGTTCCCCAGACCCCTCCCGCTGCCCTCTGGGCCAGGGTGCGTTATTATGTTGGTCAGCCAGCTCTGGGCCTGGGGGACCCTTGTCCTCCTTGCAACCTGCTAGTGATTATTGTCAGGCCTCCTAAACACCCACCACAAACACACCCGAATTATCCTGTGTTCTGATAAAGCCTATTTTTTTAAATTAGGAAATCTATTTGTTATCTCTTGCTATGTAACTAATCATCCCCCAAACTGGCAGCTTGCAGCAATAACATGTATTCATTTATTATCCCGCAGTTTCTGTGGGTCGAGAACTTGGAAGTGGCTTCGCTGGGCAGTTCTCATTTCTGGATATTGCAGTTTGGGATCTCGGCCTGGGCTATGCTTGCTGGAAGACTTGACTAGGGCTGGAGGACTTGCTTCCGAGGTGTGAGCCTGGCTGTTGGCTGGAGGCCTCAGTTCCTTGCTGGCTACTGGCAGGAGACTCGGATCTCCTGTCACATGGCCTTTCCCACAGAGTGCTTGGGGGTCCTCGTGACATGGAGAGCAAGAAGGGAGCCACAGGGCCTCTTGTGACCAAGTAGTAGAAGTCACACCATCAGTTCTGCCTTGTTCACCTTGTCCTTGTTAAGTCTAGCTCACGCTCAGAGGGAAGGGAGCTCAGCTTTACATCTTGAAGGAAGACTATCAAAGACACTGTGGACATTTTAACAGGAAATTTTCAAATTCAAATAGTTGTCAGGTTGCTCTCAAGGAAACACTAAAGCTTTATTGAGAAGCATCTACCAAGGATTAATTAGTCAATGGTAGCTCCCAGGAGCCTCAGTTGACAGGAAACTTCTGGGCCAGGGTTGCAGTTGATACTCAGGCCCAAATATCAGGGGAGGGGGGGCCCTGTTTTGGGTGAGGGCTTCTCAAGAACTGTGCACTTACTTTGCTTCTGACCAGAGGAAATCCCAGGTTTCCCATTGATGGCAGCTCCCTGGGCTCCACGATTCCCTTCCCCCCCCGCTCCAAGGACATCACCCCAGCCTGCAGCTCAGCCAAGGTGTGTCCCATCTTTTTGTGAGATTATACCCTCTGACCCTGTTTTCTGTCAGTGACCTCAGGCCTTGGTGCTCCGTACAGGTCCTGCCTGCTTCTCACGGGGACATGCTGGGGCCTGAATCTGCGCTCTGCTATTGAGCTGCATGGATGTGACAAGGGCCCTCATCAGTCAGAGGTGGAGGTGAGAGGGAACCCCGCCCACCCCGGCCCTACCTGGCTTCTGTTGGTCACAGATGTTGATGCTGCCTTTGGTCCCTGACCTGGGCCTTTCGCCAGGGAAGTCCTGTGATTGTCAGGACGTCTCACCCTGAGGTAGTGGGCCAGGTTCCACTGGGCTGGGAACAGCAGGCCAACCTTGGGCCAGAGCAGAGCATCGGGCAGATGCTTAGGTCACACCCAAGTTCAAGGTCTTGAAGTTGAGGAAGTCCCAGGCTCTCCCCACCGGGCAAAAGGAAGGCCACTGAGGGGCGAGTCAGCAAGGCTGAGGGGCCAGGAAGCACCCGACACCAGGGCTGACTGCAAACACAGCTGAGAGAGCTTCTGTGCCCATTCTCCCTTTTTTTCTTTTTCAATGGATTTAGTTTTTTTAAGAGGAGTTAGATTCACAGCAAAATTGAGCAGAAAGTATAGAGTTCTCCTATACTCCCTGTCCCCGCTCATATGCACAGTCTCCCCCACTATCAACATCCCAAACCTGGGTGGTGCATTTATTCTAACTCATGAACCTACATGGACACATCATCACCTTCCAAAGTCCACAGTTTACAATAAGGCCTACTGTTGGGGTGTACGTTCTATGGGTTTCGGCAAATATACCTGTTGTTGGGGTCTCATACGGATAGTTTCTCTGTCCTAAATTCCTCTGCGCTCCACCCTATCATCCTTCCCCCCAACCCCAACCTCTGGCAACCTCTGATCTTTTTACTCCATAGTTTTGCCTTTTCCAGAAAGTGATATAGCTGGACTCATACAGTATATAGTCTTTTCAGACGGGCTTCTTTCACTTCGTAATACACGTTGATGTTTCCTCCATGTCTTTTTGTGGCTTGGTAGCTCATTTCTTTTTAGTGCTAATATTCCGCTGTCTGGATGTGCCACAGTTTATGTATCCATTCCCCCACTGAAGGACGTCTTGACTGCTTCCAAGTTTTGGCAACTATGAATAAAGCTGCCATAAACATCCACGTGCGAGCTTTTGTAGGGATGTACATTTCAACTCGTTTGGAGTACATACCAAGGATTGCTGGATTGTGTGGTGAGAGTATGTTTAGCTTTTAAGAAACTGCCACACTCTCTTCCAAAGTGGCCGCACCATGGGTGGTATTCCCAGCCAGCGGAGTGGCATTCCCGTCAGCGAAGAGCAAGAATTCCTATTGCTCCATATCCTCACCAGCATTTGATGCTGTCAGCCTTTCTGATTTTGGCCATTCTAATAGGTGTGGAGCGGCTTCTCCTTGTGTTAATTTGCATTTCCCCAGTGACATCTGATGGGGAGCATCTTTTCATACATGCATCTGCCATCTCTGTTATCTTCTTTGGTGAGTTGTCTGTTTGAGGCCTTTCCCCATTGGAAAAAAATCAGGTTAACTCTCTTATTATTGAGTTTTAAGAGCTCTTTGTGTCTTCTGGATAACAGTCCTTTATCAGATGTGCCTTTGGCAAATATTTTCTCCCAGTCTGTGGCTTCTCTTCTCATTCTCTTGACAGCATCTTTTCTCAGAGCAGGAAATTTTAATTTTAACAAGTTCCAGGGTATCGTTACTTCTTGGATGGATCATGCCTTTCGTGTATTTTAAAAGGTCATAAGATACTCAAGTTCATCTAGATTTTCTCTTGTGTTATATTTCAGGAATTTTGTAGGTTTGCATTTTATATTTAGGTTTATGACTCACTTTAATTTTCGTGAAGGGTTAATTTTTGTGAAGGGTGTAAGGTTTGTGTCTAAATTCTTTTTTTTTGCATGTGGATGTCCATTTGCCCAACACCATTTATTGAAAAGTCTATCTTTGTCTTGTATTGCTTCTGCTCCTTTGTCTGAGATCAGTTGACTGTATTTGTGTGGGTCTATTTCTGGGCTCTCTGTTCTGTTCCACTAATGTATTTGCCAGCACCACATGTCTTGATTACTGTAGCTTTATGGTAAGTCTTGAAGTTGGGTAATGTCAGTCTTCCAACTTTGTTGTTCTCTTTAATATGTTAGCTATTCTGGGTTTTTTGCCTCCCCATATAAACTTTAGAATTGGTTTGTCAGTTTCCACAGAATAACTTGCTGGGACTTGGATTGGGGCTGCACTGAATGGAGAGATCAGTTGGAAGCACTGACATCTTGATAATATTGAGTCTTCCTGTCCGTGAAGGTGGAATATGCCTCCATTTATTTAGTTCTTTGATTTCTTTTATCAGAGTTTTGTAATTTTCTTCATATAGATTCTGCACATATTTTGTTAGATTCATATCTAAGCATTTCATTTTGGGGGGGTGCTAATGTAAATGGTGTGGAGTTTTTTTTATGTCAAATTCTACTCGTTTATTGCTGGTATATAGGAAAGCAATTGACTTTTGTATAGTAATCTTGTGTCTTGCAATCTTGCTATAATTGCTTATTCTAGGTTTTGTTGTTGTTGTTGTTGTTGATTCTTTTGGATTTCTACTTAGATAATCATGTCATCTGTGCACAAAGACCGTTGTATTTCTTCCTTCCCATTCTGTGTACCTTTTGACTTAGTCAGTTTGGGCTGCTGTAACAAAACACCATGGACTGGGGGGGCTTAAGCAACATACATTTATTACTCACAGTTCTGGATCAGCTTGCCAGTGTGGTTGGGATCTTGGTGGGGGCCCTCTTCCTGGTTTACAGATGACTACTGTCTTGTATCCTCGGCTGGCAGAGTCCAAGAGAGAGGGGAAGCAAGCAGTCTCATGTCTAAGGGGACTAATTATCATGAGAGCTTCACCCTCATGACCAAATTCCCCCCCAAAGGCCTCAGCTCCAGATACCATCCCACTGGGGATCAGGGTTTCAACATATGAGCTTTGAGGGGATACAGGTATTCAGTCCATAGCATCTTGTATTTCCTTTTCTTGTTTTTTGCCTTGGCTAGGACTTCCAACAAGATGATGAAAAGGAATGGGGAGGGGGACGTCCTTGCCTTGTTCCTGATCTTAGTGGGAAAGTATCTAGTTTCTCTCCATTAAGTGTGATGTTGACTCTAGGTTTTCTGTAGATGTTCTTTATCAAGTTGAGGAGGTTCCCTATGCCTAGTTTGCGGACGGTTATTATTATTGTTTTATCATGGATAGGTGTTGGATTTTGTCAAATGTTTTTTCTGCATTTATTGATAAAATCATGTGATTTTTCTTCTTTAGCCTGTGGATGTGGTGGATTACATTAGTTAATGTTTGAATGTTGAGCTAGCCTTGCATACCTGGGATAAATCCCACTTGGTAATTCTTTTTATACACGGTTGGATACAATTTGTTAATTTTTAATTTTGCATCTGTGCTCATGATAGACATAGCTCCATAATTTTCTGTTTTTATAATATCTTTGTCCAGTTTTGGCATTTGGGTAATGCTGGCCTCAGAATGAGTTAGGGAGTATTCCCTCTGCTTCTATCTTCTGGAAGAGATTGTAGAAAATTGGAAGAATTTCTTCCTTAAATGTTTGATAGAATTAACCAGTGAACCTATCTGGGCCTGGTGCTTTCGCTTTGGGAAGGTTATTGATTATTGATATAGTTTCTTTAATAGATGCAGGCCTATTCATATTTCTTTTTGTGCGAGTTTTGGCAGATTGTGTCATTCAAGGAATTGATCCATTTCATCTAGATTATCAGATTTGAGGGCTTAGAGTTAGTAATAATATTCATTTATTATCCATATAATGTTCATTTATAGTGATATCTCCTCATTCATTTCTGTTATTAGCAATGTGTGTCTTCTCCCTCTTTTTCTCAATTAGCCTGATGAGAGGCTTATTGAGTCTATTGATCTTTTCAAAGAATCAGCTTTTAGTTTCATTGTTTTTCTCTACTGTTTTTCTATTTCCAATTTCATTCACTTCTGCCCTAATTTTTAAAAATTATTTCTTTTCTTCTGCTTACTTTGTATTTAATTTGCTCTTCTTTTTCTAGTTTCCTAAGGTGGAAGCTTAGATTTTTGATTTCAGATCTGCTTTTCTAATATATACATCTGATGCTATAAACTTCCCTTTAACCACTGCATCCCACAAATTTTGATAAATTGTATTTCATTTTCATTTAGTTCAAAGTATTTTTAAGTCTCCCTTGAGATTTATTCTTTCACCTATGTGTTATTTAGGAGTGTGTTGTTTAACTTCCACATATTCTGGGATTTTCCACCTATTTCTGTTGATTGATTTCTAGTTTAATTCTATTTTGGTCTGAGAGCATATAGAATATGTTGAAATTTGTGAGGGTATGTTTTATGACCCAGAATGTGGTCTATCTTGGTGAATATTCCATGTGAGCTTGAAAAAAAATGTACGTTCTGCAGTTGCTAGATGAAGTCGTCTATAGATGCTAATTCAATCCATTTGGTTGATGGTACTGCTGAGTTCACCTATGTTCTTACTGATTTTCTTCCTGCTGGATCTGTCTATTTCTGTTAGAGGGGAGTTGAAGTCTCCAAATATAATAGTGGATTCATCTATTTCAACTCACAGTTCTACTGGCTTTTGCCTTATATATTTTGACACTGTTGTTAGGTGCATACACATTAAGGATTGTTATATCTTCCTCAATAATTGACCTTTTATCATGTAGTGCCTCTCTTTGTCCCTCAAAAATTTTCCTTGCTCTGAAGTCTGCTCTATCTGAAATTAGTATAGACTCTGATAAAACCCCAATAGGTTAGGCTTTGGTAAAATAGTTTCTCTTAAGGGCAGGCCTTGTTAAGGAAAACAGAATATTCTGGCATATTTCAAAATGGTTACTTCCCTTCCCACTGTGAGAAGCATGAGGATTTTTTTTCTCTGATTTTCACTGTGAGGACCTTGTAGAGCTTTAGAAGGTAAAACTCACAAAGGTGTGGGACCCCACCCCCCCCATGACTGGGTCCCCCTAGGGTTTTTAACTCTATATACTTGTCCACACTGAGCCTCCACCAATTTGTTGATTACAGTTCAGCTTGTCCTATTCTGGTACTGTTTCCCAAGAAGGTGGGTTCTTCTTTGGCAAGTTGTGATTCTCTGCATTCACCAGTCTGTCTTTCCAATTTTGGGGAGGGCCGTTTGTCCTGCAACCTCACTTCCCTTGTGGATCTAAGAGGAGTTGTTGAATTTTCAGCTTGTTCACCTTTTTACTTGTCATTGGATGCACTGGTGACTTCCAAGCTCCTTACATGCTGGACTGGAAACTGGGCACATTGTTGCTCAGCCACAGACTACATCTCCCAGCCTCCCTTGCAGCTAGGCATGGCCAATGGGTTGTGAGTAGAAGCCTTGTGAGCCAGAGTGCCTTTCCTTCCCTTTCCCTCTCCTCCTTCCTGTGGGTTGGAAGGCAGATGCAGTGCTGATGAATTGGCTTCCACTGTGCAAGGGAGGATATGACTCCAGGGAATGCCAAAGCAACAAAGTGGAATGGATCCCTGGATCCCTGGGTGACCACATAGAGCAGAGCCGCTCTGCCAACCAGGACCATTCACCTCTGAACTCTACAGCAGGGACATTAAGTTATATCTTATTTGACCCAGAGTATTTTGGGGTCTCTTTATCAAGGCAGTTTAGCTTGTACCATAACTAGTCCAGACCCCAAACCCTTAGCGAGCCCAGAGCTTCCTAGCCAGAGACAGCTGGCTGTGGTAGAAAACTGCAAGAGATGTGGGCAAAAAACAGGCCCCTCTCCAGGCTTGGATGCTGATTTGCTGTGTGATGCTGGGTATTTCCATATCCTAATCCACCTCAACTTGCTTCCAATGAGATGAGGGGCCTACAAGCATGGTGATGAACCACTGATGGTTGGACAGTTGCTAAGAAAAGATTTTAGTTAGGGAAATCTTGAGGATGAAGCTTAGTGTAGTTGTAACCTACAGGAGCCCTCTTTGCCTGTCTGAAGATTCCAGGTGCCTAGAGCTGGAGGGGCTCCAGGAATATCTCTTCTGGTCCCTCTTATTTTTTATTAACATACAGTGAAGTTGGCTTTTTTTGAGGGGAGCTTCCAGGTTTTTGAATCTTTTTCTATTTTCATTAAAAATTTTTAAAAAAATTTATTTTTTTTGAGTGAGAGAGAGAGCGAGAGAGAGCAGGTGGAGAGGGGCAGAGGGAGAGAGAATCTCAAGCAGACTCCCCGCTGAGTGTGGAGCCCTATGTGGGGCTCCATCCCACAATCCTGAAATCATGACCTGAGCCGAATTCAAGAGTCAGATGCTCAACCAACTGAGCCACCCAGGTGCCCCAAAGGTCTATGAATCTTTTTTTTTTTTTAAACTTATTTGAGCGAGAGTGAGTGAGAGAGAGAGCATAGAGGGAGAGGGAGAAGAAGACTCCCCACTGAGCTGGGAGTCCTGATGCAGGGCTTGATCCCAGGACCCTGGGATCACAACCTGAGCCAAAGGCAGTCGTTTAACCGACTGAGCCACCCAGGCACCCCTCTATGAATCTTAACACATGTGTAGATTCCCGTGACTGACATCATGGTCAGGATATGGAATAGCTGACCCTTCTTACTGGGCAGGGGCACAGGTGGGCCTCACCTGGGTCATGCAGTCATTAGCAGCACAGCCAGAGGAGGAGGGCCTGGTGGGCTCAGGCTGAGCTGCGAGGAGCAAGCTGGGACAGCCCTCTCTGCTCAGACCAGCCTCCTCAGTGCCCAGTCCTGTCCACTGGCCCATGAGGAGTCCTGGGACCTTCTGAAAAAAGCCTGGCCCATCTGACAGGACCAAGGGTAGCGTGGCCCCTCTGGAATGGCCACTGGCCTTGGTCTCTTTCATTCCATTCCCAGAGGAACCATAGGGAGACTGGGGGCCTGTGTCACTCTGCTCAGGAGCATGCAGTGGCTCCCTGACGCCTCCCGCCCCCATCCAAGCTGCTGAGTGTCTGAGGCCAGACAAGTCAGGAATGCCAGTCAGGCATTGTCTGTCCCCAGTCCCTGCTGCCCTGCCCCAGAGTGCCCACTGCTCCCAAACTCCCCACTGGGTACCCCTTGATCCTCCTTCTCCCATGATCCCCTTCTGTGTCCCCTAGCTCTGGTTCCAGGCTCCTAGTGCCCCCTTCCTCCTACAGTCCTACAGCTGCCTCTTCTTCACTCCCCTCCATCTACCCTCCATGAGGCAGCTCAGAATCCTCCAATGGCTCCCGACTGCCTATGGGAGCAAGTCCCAGATCCTCGTCTGCCATCGAGTCCCCCCATGACCTGCTACTGTCCCTCCAGGCACCTGCCCTCATCCCTTCAGTTCCCCTCTGTGGTGCATCCGTACTCCTTGGCTCAGATGAACTCCTCTTGGCTGGACTCTTGCAAATATTTTACCTTGATTTGGCACTGATTTCACCCATGTCACACTATTTGTCAGTGTATCTTTCTCTCCTACGAGATGTTAAGGTAGGTGAGACCAGGCAGCTTATCTTACTCCTTCCTGTGACCCCATGAAATCCAGTACCCACTATATGCTTGGGAAAGAGGTGTCCCAGGTACTGTACTAATGGGGGCCCTTTCTGGCACCACACTTTGCTCTTGCTGTTTCCTCACATTAAATGCCCTTCCCTCATCTCTCTGTTTGTCTAAATCCTACCACTCTTCTAGAGCTAGTTGAAGGGCAGCTTCCATCCAGAAGCTTGCAGTAACCACCCCCGCCTTGTGTTCCCCCAGCCCTGCCTGGTCTTCAACACTTCTGGGGGTGTGGGAATTCCCCAGTGGGCCAGGTGTGGCCTGGAGGTTGGGCACAGCAGTGAGAGGAAGGGGACAGTGCTGGGAGGGGAAAAGACCCCAGGAGACCAGGGAAGGGATTCTGGGCTGGGCTGTGTGAGAAAGTGGGCAGGGGAGGCAACAGCAGGTATGGGCTGATCCAGCAGCCCCAGGGCTTGAATGTGAACTGTGGCAGCAGGAATGCAGGGGCTGCTGGGAGGAACTCAAGGAAAGGATGTCTGCCAGGCTCTGTTGTGGGAGGCTCTGGGGTTGAGCCCAGTCTCAGAAGGAGTCAGCATCTCCAGGGTTCTAAGGATGTGATGGTGGTTGGGCTAGCCATGGAAGCTCACCCGATGGTGGTCAGGCTGGTTATGGAACCTGGTCTGGTGGTGGTCAGGCTAATCTGGAGGTTAGTCTGATGGAAGTCAGGCTGACCAAGGTGCCCATAGGCTGGGCCAGTGACCTCAGCAGGAGATGAGGAGGGGGTTGGTGAGTGCAGGAGCTGTGGAGGCTGGTGCTGAGAGCTCTCTCCGCAGGAGTTCACAGCCAGCCAAAGCTTGGTGCAGGGCATCCAAGATGGCTGAGGGTCCAGATATCCCCTCTGGAAGGAAAGAATGGACAGTGAGGGCAGTTCAGTTTGCTCACTGTGGCCCACATAGCCACTCTTCCTCCTTTCTGGGGCCCTCCCCAGTCCTGCCCAGTCCTGCCCAGCTACCTCCCCCTCTTGTCTCTTTCTCACTGAGGATGCCAGAGAAGGTTTCTAACCTCCCTCTCAATTCCAGGGACCATTCAGGGCACTCGACCTACCTGAGCCTTGCCCAGCAATGCCCTGTGAGGCCAGCGAGCAAAGGCTCATCACCAGTTGGTTGCCTCATTAGCCTGTGAGGCCCTTTGAGGAGAAAGCTTGGCCTGGCTCCTCTTGACTTCACCAGCCACAATCTGGCACTGATGAAATCCTACTGCCCTGAACTTTGTCTAAATAATGGGGGCCATGTAACTTAGTGCTTAAGGGAGAGACCCAAGGCTCTGGTTACAGCTGGCACTTGGCCTTTCTCTGCTTCAGTCTCTCCATCTGTGGAATGGGTACAATAACAGCGCCTTCTCCAGTGGGCTGTTGTCATGACTCAGGGGGTTAAAACCACTTGAGGCGCCTCCACAGAGCCTGGCCCACACTCAGCCCAGTGTCTGAACTGACAGCAGAGAACCTTGCCTACCTCCCTTGGGGGTTTGACCACACCGGCTTCTGCTTAGCTCTTCTCCCTGGGACACTGAATAGCATTTTTAACTTTCTGAAGCCTGTTCCTGACTATGCACTTTGCGGGTGGTCAGGGCAGTCATGACAGTGACATTTTGCAAACAAGACACTCAGGACAGAGAGTGCTGGGCAGGCTGCTCTCCAGACGCTGTCCAGGCTCTGAAAGATGCGCGAGTTCTCCTACCGTGTGTGGGGTCCTTGCAAGCATCCAGTGTGTTCAGCAAAATCTTCCCCAGGGCTCTTTTCGATATGTTCTTAAAAAGAAATGGAGACAGGGCTGGACTGTACTGTGGCTGCCACGTCCCCATTCAGCAGGTGGGACTTGGTGGCCCCTAAAGGCTTCTGTAAGGCTCCCTGGGTGCACAGAGTTATTACCCCCCATCCCTTCCTGGGCCCCTACCCTTAGCCGGCTGGCCACACTGCTTGATGCGCTTCCCAAAGACTTTTGGTGGATGGATAGTGTGGGGTGCAGCATCCTTTCCATCAAAGATCACATATTTATGGATTACCATTTATGTGCCAAAGTAGAAGTTGGCACTTTGGAAATAAACATGAATAAGAGCATTTTTATGCATTAGCTCATTTAATCTTTGCAACAACTGATATTATTAGGCTCACTTTAACCAGTGAAGAAAAGCAGTGCTGAGAAAGAATGAGAAATTTGCCTAAAGCCACTCAGCTAGGAGGTGGAAGAACCAGCTTTTACCCCCAGGTTGCACGGCCTGGAGTTGTGGTGGTAAGCACCACCTTCGCTATCTGCTGGCACCGGCTGCCACTCAGCCATTCTCTCAGGCTGTGCTGCCCTGGCTTTGGCCTTGGTAGTTGTGTGTCCTAGGCAGTCTGGTGCATAGGCAAGAGCCCACTTAAAACCCAGGCAACCTGGGTTCAAATCCTACTTCCACCTTATAGGAGCTGTACTCCTAAGTTAATGGTTTCTCAAAAAAATATTTTTTTAATGGTTTGCTGATGTTATTTAGGAACACAATTGACTTCTGTGTTCTGATATTTTATTATTTACCTTGCCAAGAAATTACAATAATTTGCCTCTGGATTCTCTTGGGTATTCTATGTAGATGATATATAATCACTGATAGCTTTGTGTCTTCCTGTCTAATCCTTACACCTTTTCTTTCTTTTTCTTGTCTTACTGCATTGGCTAGAACCTCTAGTTGGCATACAAACATTGATGACATGCATGCTTGTCTTGATTCTCACTTTAGAAGCATTCCTTCTAACATTTCACCAGTAAGTGTGAGGTTTGTGAGAGGTAGTTGGCTGAGACTCCTTACCTGGTAAAGGAAGGTCCTTACTGTTCTTAATTTGCTGAAGGGTTTTATGATAAAAGGAGGCTGACTGACTTTTCTATATCTATTGAGATAAATACATGGTTTTTGTCCTTTAATCTGCAATGTGGCATATGATGTTAATAGATTTTTTAAATCTTGAATTATCTTCAGATTACTGGGATTAAATCCAGGTTGGTCGTGTTGCATTTCTTTAAACACTGCTGGATTTGGTTTGCTAATATCTTATTTAATATTTTGTATCCATGTTTCAATGTGACATTAGCTTATAATTTTCCTTTCTTTTTTTTTTTTTTTAAAGATTTTATTTATTTATTTGACAGAGAGAGACACAGCGAGAGAGGGAACACAAGCAGGGGGAGTGGGAGAGGGAGAAGCAGGCTCCCCGCAGAGCAGGGAGCCCGATGCGGGACTCGATCCCAGGACTCTGGGATCATGACCCGAGCCGAAGGCAGTCGCTTAACCAACTGAGCCACCCAGGCGCCCTAATTTTCCTTTCTTATATTTATCCTTCTCTGGTTTTGAAATCAAAGTTATATCAGCTTTATAAAATGAATAATAGCACCTTGGGCAGGACAGAGAAGCCTTTCCTTCTTTTTAATTAACTTCCCTGAGCCTCCTTTTCTACATCTGGAAAGTGGAGTTGACACCTGCCTAATGTGAGGAAAGCTCCGAGCCAGGTGCCTGACGCAGGCCAGTGCTCCCTCCTGAGAGCCCCTCCCCTTGCCCTGGGTGTGCCAGTGCCCGTGAGCCTACCAGGTCCCGGAGCCTCTGCAGGAGCTGCAGCACGTCTACCAGCTTCTCCTCCAGCAGGGACAGCCGCACCCTCTCTGTCTCCACCATCTGCAGCTCCAGCCTCAGGTGCTCATTCTCTTCCACCTTCTGCTGTAGCTCTGCCTGCGGGGACCAATGGGGACTCAGCACCCACCCTGCTGCCCTCTGCCCAGCACTCACTGTGCCATCTCCAGGCAGGGCCCATGACTTGCCTTGACCCTTTCATGGAGGTCATCTCATCTGACTCCCCCACCGCCAGCCTGCCAGTGACTGGGCAGGTAAAGTCCCCCATCTTCCCAGTGCTGGCACCAAGGCCCAGAGAGGCTGCATGTGTGGCCTAAGGTCACACAGTGAGTTGCGTTAATGTACGAATATGCATATTTTGTTTTCTAGTTGAGGACTCCATTTTCCCTTCTCTATCCATCTGCTTTCTTTTCTTTTTAATACATTTTTTTGGTTGCAAGCAACAGAAACATATCTGGCTAGTTAAACAGAGAATTCACTGGCAGGCTCTGGGTCATTCCCAGAACAGACTGGCAGCTGGAGAAACTCAGGGATGGGGCAGCAATGGGGATTGAGATGTAGGACAGTCTCAAGCCTCTTGTCCAGGGGTCAGAGCTGAGAAGGACACTCTGCAGACACTCTCCCACTTCCCTCAAGATGGAGAGCCCCAGGAGGGGGCCCTATTGGGCCAGCGTGAGTCATGGCCCACCCTTGGCCAGGGGAGCACTGAGACCATGAGTCCTACCAGGATACCCACCAGGGGGCAGATGCCAGGCAGTCACAAAACATCACATGGCTACTTGCCTTCTAAAGCAGGGATGCCAGGAGTAAGGCAGTCCCAATTCTTGGCACCGATGGAGGGAAAGAGGAGCAGCTGAAGGTGTGGTGCCCTTGGACACTCTGGGCCTTGGGCAGGACAGAGAAGGCATGGTGCCAGTGCCCACTGCAGATGGGACTGGAAGGGTGGCTTGGAGACACCACTCACATGCCTCAGTAACTCTCCTAACCCCCCACTTCCTTGGAATTCACTTAGAAAAGGGGTGATGGCCATGCCCTTTGGATCCACATCAGACCACAGATACGTCAAAAACAGTATGGATTTAGAATTTCAGGTGTATAAATATAAAGCTATCTTAGATCAAAACGATAGTTTGCGAAAGCGCAGTGGGCTAGGGCTTAGTGAAATGGTAACTCTCAATAGCACTCTGCACTTGATTACTGTGGAATGGAGTCGAGAGATGAGAAAAACATGCTAAGTGGTCTTATTGAAATGGAGACACCCCGCTATTGGCGTTGCTTCCAGCTCCCTCCCACTACCCTCAGTAACCTTCCTGGGGAGAAGTGTCCCTCCTCCCCCTTGTCTGACTTTGAGGGAGCTGCTAATCCCTGAACCCTGCCTGCCTACCACAGAGATTGGCCCAGGGACAGGCACAGGACCGAGGCTGGGCCAGTTGGAGTTCTTCCCTGAGATGTAATATATTGGGCTCTTATCCCCCTGGGCTTTCTTAGGTGGGCCAATGGGAGCCTAGAGCTGTCTGTGGCCTTGCCTTTCCTTTCGCCACCACATGGAGGAAGCCCTTCTGAAGTAGGGGGATTGAGGCCAGCACCCGAGAAACCCAGAGCAGATAGAGGTAGGTGGAGACAATCTTGTCTGAGTCACTGGATCCAGCTGTTCCTGAAGCTCATCTCCTCGGCTGTTCTTCTGAGGCTGTTCTTGCCGGCTCCATATTCTAATAAATACCTGTTTATAATTCCATTAACTTGCAACCCAAATATCCTTCATTAAATCTAAATCAAAGCAAGTCACATCTCCTCTCTGAGTCTTGGTTTGCTCATCTGTGAACAGGGCCCAGGACTTGGCTGATATGCCTCGAGGGTTCTTCCAGCATGAGAGAGACTCTAGCATTGGTCCAGACCTCAACCTCTGGGGCTCAGCTGACCTCCTCCCCAGGTGTCCCCAGGGCCTTCCCACGGCAGCCCTGGGTCCCCAGCTGCTCCACCAGCATGGCGATGCGGGCCTCCAGCTGTCCCAGGGTGCAGGCATGGTCACCACTGCCAAAGTGGCCGAAGTAAGTCATGAGCTTCTTGGCTGTCTGGTCATCACACCTGCAGCAAAAGAGAGCACCAGCACTGTGGAGCGGCTCTGCAGAGTCTGCTTCAGCCTCACAATGTGGGTGTTGCCACTGAGTCTGTCTCCTGAAAGTTAAGCCAGGCCATGGCACCCCCTGCTCAGTACCCTCCCATGGCTCCCCGTCTTACTCCAAGGAAAAGCCAAAGGCCTCCCCCAATCTGCCCCTTCGATCTCTCTGACCTCCCTCCCATTCATCTTCACTCACTGTGCTCCAGCCCCAGTAGCCCCCTCACTGCCCCTCTAACATGCCTCAGGGCCTTTGCACTTGCTGTTCCCTCTTCCTGGAATGCACTTACCTGTGTCCTTCAGGTCTTTGCTCACATGGCACCTTCTTAGAGTGGCCTTCCCAGCATCTCCCTGCACCCCCCTGTCCCTTCCCCTGCTTCACCTTTCTTCCTCACACTTGTCACCATTCACTAGAATAGGAGCTCCAGGAGGTGGGGGTGCTGTCTTGCTTATTGCTGTTCTCTCAGTGCCTCCAGATTTGCCCGGCACATAGTAGGTGCTTAATAAATGCTTGTTGTTGACTTAAGGGTTGGTGATAACAATAACCCGGGAAAATTGACAGCACTGTACAATATAATGAAAGTCAATGCCGCCCCCCGATGGTGAACCTACAGGGATCAGGCACCTGTTAGGCATTTTATAGCCTTGTTAGCAAGTCCTCAGAAAACCTCTGCCAGACAAGTGTTACTGGCCCATCTTAGAGACAAGAAGGCTGAGGCTCAGAGAAGTCAGGCAACTTGTCTGAGGTGCCCCAGGCATCTGGGTCTTTCTTCCCTCCAGAGTGGTTGTGAGGATTAAATAAGCCAGGGGGTCAGCTGGAGGGGGCCCTATAAGCGCTGTTTCTCGCAGGAGCAACGGGGTAAGGAAGGGTCTGGTATGTCCTGGAGTAATACTAGAGCTTTGGGCCATGTCTTGGCATAGCGGCCAGGGGAGTGGGAGGAAACCAATGGGAATTAAAGCTCCCCACAAAGAGTGCCTTTGTCAGTCACCTCATTTCATCCCTGCACACGCTGGGGGGCTGTCTTCTCACTTCCCTCCCGTGGGCTAGGGGCCAGGGTGTCCAGGGAGCTGGGGGTGACCCAGCCTGGACTTGAATCAGGTCCCCAAGGTCAAGCTCTGGGAAGGGGCTCTGGGACTCCAGCACCAATCCCAGCCACCCGCCCGCCCCAGCGCACATACCCACTTCTGCAGCTGGAGAGGCGCATCAGCAACGTCTTGACCTCTGCCAGTGACCTCTGCTCTTCCTGCCACTTCTCTTCACCCTCCTCTTCTTCGTCGGAGGCGGCCTGGCCCTCCACTGAGCGGAACAGCTGCCCGTCCACTGCTGGAGAAGCACGGGATGCCGGCACCAGGGCCAAAGGGAGGGAACCAGGCAGCCCTCCCCAGGGGGACGTGCGGTGGGCCCCGCAGAGGGGACAGGCTCTGGCACCATCAGCCCTTTTTCCAGATAGCTGCTCTCCCACACTCCCTGTCCCTGCAAGGTGAGGCCACCGAGGCTGCTGGGTCCCCTCCCCAGTGCCTGGCCCAGTCTGGCCAACCGGAGCCCCTCCCTGGGGTTTTACACAGGGCCCCCGGGAGCAAGGAGCCCTTTCTCTTCTCTGCTTTCTAAGATGACACAACTAGCCAGGGCCTGTCTGCGCTCTCAGAGGTGCATATTATTTCCATTTTAGGATATGACAGTCCCAGCCAGGGGAGCCACAGGGCAGGGGTCGGGGCTCTGCAGGGCATGGGCACCAGGTTGAACAGATTTTCAGCTCTCAGGGAGCTACATGCCTCTACCATTTGGGAAGTCACGTGTGTGACTCCGTGTGATCCCCAACGTGGCCGTGTCTGGTTGGGGTACTCCAGTCTGGTTGCACATTGGAAACCCCGGGGACTGGCCGCCCAGCGTCGGCCTCCATCTCTGGGGGGTGTGGGGGGGCAGCCCCTGACCATCTCTTCAGGGGAAGCCTTCCCTCTCCTCCCCACTCCACCCCAGCCCAGGGGACACGTGAGTCCAGGCTGGCCAGGCAGAGTGCACACAGCCCGGCCACATGACGAGTTCAGCCGCGGCAGGGGACCTAGTGTGAGCCAAGGACAGCCAGGCCAAAATCTGAGTCAAACTTCCAGGGAAGAGAAGAGCCGCCATTCCTCTGGCCCGGGAGTTGGAGGGTGTGGGTCTGCAGCTTGTGGGGGCTGTCTGGTCAGTCTGAGGGGAGCACCTTCTGCACAAGGCAGCAAGAGATGAAGTTCCATGACACCCTGGCTGTGCCTGAAGCCTACGTGGACTTTTTCATTAATTCGAGCCAGTCTGACAGTGACAATGGCCTGATCCTCACAGACAGATAGTGTCCTGAGCAACAAAGCTGTGTCCTCCTCCCCTGCAGAGGGAGAGGAGAATCACAAGCAGCAGAGCTGGGGTGGGCCTGGGCCTCTGCATTTCTAAAAGGCTCCTGGGTGATCCTGACCACCTGGTAGGTTTGGGAACCACTGACTCAGGTCTCCTGACTTGGGACACCCATCTCTCCAGCTTGACTGTCCCAGCTGGTTGGGCTCAGGGCCCTTCTGTTTTGTTTCAGTAGAAACTGTCCCAGACCAAACAGAACCAAGGTTGAGGGGACTGGTCCCTGACTTTTTGGTTGTATGAATTGCATTCCCAGTACTGACAATTTGTTTTTGGTCCTGGCAATTTCCCGACGCTGTGTGTGTATGTGTGTTGTGTACGCGCGTGCACGTGTATATGTATGTGTACGTGTGTACATGTATGTGTGTGTAGATGTATGTGTGTGTACATGCATGTGTGTGGCATCATTGCTGTCACGGTCATTAATACTGTCCTGGTGCCCCAGGCAGGGGCAGGTGAGGCGCTCTGAAGAGGAACGGGAAGGATAGTGCCCAGCAGCCCCCACACCTGCCCACGACTGAGCCCGGAGAGCACTGGGCACCCCTCAGCCAGTGTTGCTCCCCTTCCCACATGACAGTTCCACACCCGCCAGGCCCCGGTTCTTGAGCTGATGGGCCTCCTTGTGGTCTTCTTGAGGGGTGTCCATCCAGCCCCTGCTTACATACCTCTGATGATGGGGTGCTCACTCCACCTCAGTTCCCTGGGCACCCAGCCCATCCCTGCATGGGGCTGAAAGGAGACAGACTTTTCCCCACACTGAGCTGGAACCTATCCCTGGGAACCGCCTTCTCCCACCAGGTGTCTGTACTCCCCGGCCTAAGGACGGAGCCCTTGTTACTCGGGAAGCCCCGCCTCAGCACACAGCGGGAGTGGCTTCTGTTTGGAGGCTGGATGGCAGCATTGGTGTGGACAGCTGTGGGAATGGGGCCTGGCACAGCCGGCCAATCGTGAGCCTGGCAGCAAGCCTGAGTGTGGCGGGGACAAACCTTCGTCCAGGGGTCCGCTCCTGGAACCGCTGTCTGACTGCCAGGCTCCCTCTGGAGGGCTGTCTGGGCTTCTGGTCCCACTGTCCGCAGGGTCACCACTCTTGGCTTCTGGCTCTGGGCTGGCTTGTGACGAGATTGGGGTCTGGGTGCCCTCCGACCTGTGGGCAGAGGAGAATACACAGGTGTTGAGAGGGAGGAGGGGGCTCAGCCGGCTTCCTGCAGGAGAGTGTGGGATGTGGGCCCACTCTCTTCCACTGCTTACTCTGCACAGGTGAGCTGTGTATGATGTGCCTGAAGAAGACCCTGGATTGTCTCTGCGGTTGACCCTACTGACTCCCTACCCAGCGGCCAGCATGTTAGAGCCAACCTTCCATGACAGACACTCACTCTCTCAGCACCTCTTGCAGCCAAGGCACAGACTGTAACCCAATTTTAGCCAGTGAGACTAAAGGCAAAATCTGAGGAGCCTCTGGAATGGATCTGTATCCCTTATAAAAAGAAGATCAGGAAAGGAAATGCCCTTCCTTCCTGGCTTTGGACATTATCATGTGGATATGATGTTTGAAGCTATGGCAGCCATCTTGTGACCAAGAGGAAATGGCTGAGAGAATTACAGAGTAGTTAAACAAGAGCCCTGACATCTTTCAGCGGCTGAGTTAACTAGTCTTGGAGTTACCCACCTCTGGACTTCTTATTACGGGTGAGATTTTTTTTTAAAAGTCTTAATTGTTTCAGTTACTTTTAACTGCATTAAGATTGAAAGTATCTCTCCTCTTTGGGCTTTGGAGAACCTACTTCAGCCTCATCAATCAATTTTCTTGATAATCTAAGGTCCTCACTTTTTGGATATTCATTTTTCATGTCACTGCAGTTACAAGGTCAAGGAAAACATGAAAACGAATCTATCATAACATGAAAATATTCACTAATGAACTACTGCTTGTTAAACTAGTCCTTCCCTTCTCCCTCATTGTACACCAACATCTGTCTCTCATCTCTTCAGAAGCTGTCATTCCTCATCTCTCTCTGACTATCAGATGTAACAACCCAGTACAAAGTGTCTGTAAAATGAAACTGCACATCTTGGAAAAGGAGAGCCTTTGAGATATCGGCGAAGGGGATACTGGAGAACCGTGGGATTACAGCAGAACCACTGATTGTGGGGATGTGGTGGAGTTGGACCAGTCTATGACTGAATAAGACAAAACCAACAGGATTAGGAATGGCCAGGAGCACCAAAAGAGGACTTGGAGGACTGGGAAAAGCCCTTAGAGAAACTAACAAAAGTCTCAAATATTTTTGCAAAAGGGACCCTCCTCATGATTAAACTGCAAAAATAAGAAAACATGAAGTTAAGGACGCACCATTGTATTTTCATACAGTTTTGCTGGAAAAAATTATTCCAAAAGGAATATAATCAACTCAGAAACAGTCTATATCTAAGAATAAGTACGCTGTACTGCAGTCATGAAGATTACTTTAAAAATGAGTGAAAAATGAAAATGAAAATTACCATGTGATCTGGCAAAATGCCTCTGGGTATATACCCAAAAGATCTGAAAGCAGAGACTCAAGCAGCATTATTCACAAGAGCCAAAAGGTACAAGCAACCCAAGTGTCCATTGATGGATGAATGGATAAAGTGTGGTCTCTACAAATGATGGAATATTATACAGCCTTAAAAAGGGAGAAAATTCTGACACACACTACAATATGGATGAAACTTGAGGACATTATGCTCAGTGACATAAACCAGTCACAAAAGGACGAACACTGTATGAGGTCTCTAGAGCAGTCAAAGTCCTGGAGATAGTAGGACGGTGGCCGCCAGGGGCTGGGGGAGGAGGGTGGGGGGAGTTAGTGTTTACTGGGGACAGAGTTTCAGTTTGGGAAGATGAAAAGTTTCTGTGGATGGATGGTGGGGCTGGTTGCACAACAGTGTGAATGTGCTTAGTGCCCCTGAACTGCACACTAAAAAATAGCTAAAATAGTAACTTTTATGTTATGTATAAATTTTACAATTAAAAAAAAAGAATGAGTAGTTGAAAACATCACCTGGATTTATTAACTAAATAGTACAATAAACTCACTTTCATACATTTTGGTTTTTTTTTCAAGTTAAAGCCTCAACCAAATCTGACACATGTCACTCTCTTTGGTCCTATTTTATGCAGATTCATTTCAGTGGATTTCCCAGGACCAAATATTACTGGAAAACAAGGACCCTTCTGCTCAGTTCAGGAGTCGCTATTTGGAGTCACCGGCCAGTCTTCGCCCACACAGACTACTGTAAAGGTAGAAGCCATACAACACGGTGGATGAGACAGGGTCCTTGGTTCCAACCCCAGCCTTGCCAATGAGGAACTGAGAGTGGGACTTGGCCCCCATTTTGCAGGTGGGCCACTGAAGCCAATGACCTCGGAGGTCCCCCCGTCTCTGCTTGGCTTCTCTCGATTAGGCCTCTGTGAGTATTCAGAGGAGCCAGCTTGGCCGGGAGCGGTGTTGGCCGCATGCATGTCAGGGAAACCAAGTTGCTGTTCCAGAGGGATTGGGACACGGGGACGAGGCACTACAGAGGGTCCTAGCAGGGTTTGTCAGGTGGATTCAGTGTCCCAAAGACTGCTGAGCTGAGCAAGAGGGGACCTGCGGGGCTGCACTCGGCGGGGGCATCGGCCACCTGTGGCCACCCAGCACCTCCCCTCCCCATGGGTAACAGCGCCCCCAGTTGCCACCCAGGTACTTCACCTGCTCACCTACCCCTACGAAAAGCAGCGCATCTGCTCGGAGGAGAGAGGGGCACATGGCCCCTTCCCACACTAATTAGCATGATCCCGCCCCTGGCCACCGTGATTCACTGAGGCCTGCACAGGTAGCCAATGAGATGCACCAACCCGCTTGCTCCCTGCGTAGTGAGGTGTGAGGATGAGGTGGGGAGCTGTGACAGCCATTGGTGACTCCCAGGGGACCGCTTAGAGATGCAGGGGACTACAGATAGAGCCTAAAGATGACAATAGAAACGAGGTCCTTGATAACATTATTTGAGTTGCTGGATCAGGCTCTGCCTGAAGCCAGGGCTAACCCTGAACTTTTGTGTCTTCTGAGCCAGTAACTCTGACTGATTAAGTCTTGCGTTCAAGCCCCTCTAATGCAAGCTGAGAATGGAGATATGGTTTGGCAGCCGGCAATGTGAAAACCCCATGGGTGGGTATTCTTGTTTAAGCGTGAAACCATGTGAGGTTTCCAAAGGCTTGGGCCACAGCCTGAAGAAGAAAAGACACAAGGGCCACTGTTTGAAGACTCCAGGGTGGAGGCAAGTAGCCTTTATTATGGCCCCAGAGAGTGGTGCTTGATCAGGATGAGGGGGAAGCAAAGGTGAGACTTGGAGAATCATAAGGAGGCAGTTTTAGCTCACTGTGAGGGAAAACTTTCTCACAGGGATTGCTGACCAAGAATGGAATGGGCTGTCTTGTGAGGTAATGAGCTTCATGGCAGAGGAGGTATGTAAGGAGGTCAGGACTTCAATGGCCTGAATTTTTTTTTAAAGATTTTATTTATTTGTCAGAAGGAGAGAGAGAGAGTGAGTGAGCACAAGCAGGGGGAGTGGCAGGCAGAGGGAGAAGCAGGCTCCCCTCTGAGCAGGGAGCCCCATGTGGGGCTCGATCCCAGCACCCTGGGATCATGACCTGAGCCGAAGGCAGACGCTTAACCGACTGAGCCCCCCAGGCGCCCCAATGGCTGGAATTTTGAATAGAGTTGGAGGTTGAACTCGACAATATCTACATCTTCCCACCATGAGACGTTGCTTCCCCCCACCTCCCACTAAATTATTTAAGGGCTTCAACAAGCAAAATGAGATGGAGGGGACAGCCCTTATTTAGAAGTTTCCTAGCATAAGCTCGCTCTGGCACACTGGTCCCTACACTTCCCGCAGCCCCACAGCCACTGGAGTCTTAGAAGCCCTGCTCCAAGTGCAACCTTCGGCATTAACAACGACTAAATCTTTCACAGAGCGCGCGGTAGGTGCCAGGCACTGTTCTCAGTGCTTTAAACATTTTCCTCACAACAACGAGGTAGGTAGGTATTGCCATTCCCCACGTCTTGCAGATGAGGAAGTGGAAGCACAGAGAGCCCGAGCAACCTGTTCAAGCCGCACAGCTCAGGTCTGGAGGAGCTGGGATACCCGCTCGGGCCACTGGCTCCAGGCCCACACCTCAGTGGCCCTGCCCAGTGGGAGGGAAGCTTGGAAGACAAGGCTGCAATGACGCAGCCCAGCTGCCGTTCTCATTAGGTGACTACAGGTCACAGGCAATGACGTCAGGAAGAGGAAGCCACTGAGAAGAGTGTGGAGAGTGGGACAGATGAGGACACACTTCGGAATTTTCCAAGAAATAAAATGTGGCTGCGGAGAAACAGAGTTTCCCTAGGGAGACCGAGGGTGTGCTACTCATATCTAGTAATTGGTATTTAACCGAGTCTGTCATTACCCTGCTGATTCAATCTGTAGGATCACTCACATAATCACACAAATGTGCTGTAATATCTCCACCTTAATACAAAAACCCAAAACCAACCAAACAAAATAACCCTCCCCACCATATGGCTGCCCCCAGCTTCCACCCCTTTCTCTGTCTACTGTAGAGCAGAGCTTCTTGAGGGGTTGCCTCTGCTGTTCCAATCTCAGCTCGTCACCCGTCACTGCTGAGTTGCTAGACCCAGTGGGTGCTCCTCAGTGCTCGTCTCGTTTGGCTGGTGACATGAAGACTACACTTCACAGGGCACATTTCATAGTGCACACTTCACACACACACTTCACAGGGCACACTTCAGAGGCACACTTCTCAGAGTATACTTCACAGGGCATATTTCACAAGGCACATTTCACAGGGCAAACTTCATAGTGCACACTTCACACACACACTTCACAGGGCACCCTTCACAGTGTACATTTCATAGGGCACATTTCACAGTGCACACTGCATAGTGCACACTTCATAGAGCACATTTCATGAACACTACTACACAGAAAGCAATGAACTCTACATGACTCCCTCACCTGGTCACTTTCTTCCCGTGGCTTCCAGGAGACAGCTCCTCCCTCCCTGGCACGTCGCCTTGTCTACTTTGCCAGTTCCTCCTCCTCCCTATTCCTCTATGCTGGCTGTGTGCCCTCAGCCTCCACCTGAGAACTTCTTTATATCCATTCACTCTATAAAGGGTCTCAGCCAGTGCTGTGGCCTTTAGCACTGATGACTTCTAAATGTATCTCCAGCTCTGGCTTCTGGGATCCAGTTTTCTGACAACCTTACCCAGCTTAACTGCTGCCTTGGCATCTCCACCTGGATGTCCCACAGGCATTGCAGATGCCTCGTAGTGTCCTTGTCTTTCTCTGTCTGCTTCTCCTGCTTCCCCTCAGTGAAAAGCGCCATCGCCCACCTGGCCACCCAAAGCGGAGGTCATACCTGAGGACGGAGAGTCTGACCCTTCACTCAGGGCCCAGGCCAGGGGTGCTGCAGGGAGGCTGCTCGGCAAAGGGCCGTCATATCATGCTATTTTGTGGCCACTCCCTTGCCTGGGTTTGTGCAGGTGAGGACAGAAGTGGGAAGGAGGAGGAGGGGAGAAGGAGTGCAGCCCCTGCCCTCAGGGGACCTCTGGGTGACAGGGAGCCCAGAGCCTTCACTCTTCAGGGCCACACCCACTGGACTCAGGGCCAGACCCTCACGTAGACAAGGAGGGCGCTGGGTCTGCAGGGTAGGGAAGATGTCCTAGAGGACTTGGGGACTTGGGGTTGAGTAGAATGAAAGAGGCTTGAGTGGAGGAGGAAAGGCAGCAGGTGTATTTGGGGACGGATGGGGGCCAGCAGGGCTAGAGAAGAGGACTTACAGCAGATCAGAAAGGGCTGAACAGACCCTGACTGGGCACCCCAACTTTGGGCTGGGCCTTATGTGTGCTATTCTGGGTACTGCTCATCCCCTGGATTTATGAGACTGTTATCTCTCAGAGGAAGAAAAGGTTAAGTCACAGAGGTGGTTGGGGGCCAGCAGGGATCTGGACCTAAGTCCATCCTTCCAAAGCCTGAGCTTGTTCTCTTGCCCCATCCTTTATGTCACCAGGCCTTGGAAAATCCCACATATTATAGATGGTGGAAGCCAGTGGAGCTTTGCAGGTATTAGGTTGAACCATATGGAATTACTGGGTTTTGCTGCTTTTGACCTGCAAAAGGGCAATTTAAAATGGTTTGATCTGATAGGACATGTTTTTATAATGGTTCTTGATTGACTGGCTGCAAATCTGTCACTTCAGTAGTGAGTATCCTGGTTTGTGAAAGGCTTTGTTAGAATTTCTGGGCGTAAGGGCTGCCTGGCTGGCTTAGTCAGTGGAGCATGTGACTCTCGATCTTGGGGTTGTGAGTTTGAGCCCCATGTTGGATGTAGAGATTACTTAGAAATAAAAATCTTTCTAAAAAAGAAAAAGAGGAAAGGATTTTCTGGGCCTAGAAATCTGACAGCCATCCACCCTAGGACTGGACCATGTGGCCCAGTGGTTTAAGTAGGGTTTCCCATAAGAATGGGTCCCTAAGGTTGGCTCTGGGGAGGAGATGGAACTGCCTGGGGACAGGGCAGAGGGTCACCTGTGGCCTTGCTGAATGATCTGGGTGCTATGGCCCCCCGTGACCTGCAGGTCCAGCCTCCTTAAAAACGCCAGCCCCAAGGTCACAGAGCTGCATCATGTTACATCTCTCCTCTCCCCCCACTCCTGGGCCATCAGCACTTGCTGTCATGGTCATTTTTGGAAGACAGCTCTGACCCTGCTCCAAAGCCCTCTGTGGCTTCCCAGGGCCAACCAGAAAAGTCCAGATCCCTTGCTATTCTAGTCCCTCCATGGAAGAGTTTCTGAAGTTGCAGAGCAAAGATCCCAAGGAAGAAAGAACACATTTTGCTCAGGAGGGCCCTGTAGGGGGAGAGAAGTCCCTCTGCTCCCTTCCCACCCCCAGTCCCCTCTGTACTGCCAAAGGGAGCAGAGGTGAGCTCTGGCCCTGTCTCTCTTCCCTTCAAAATGCTCTCGGTGGCCATTCGAAAGAACTCCAATGTCCTGACACAACACTGAAGGTCCTCCAAGAACTGACCCAACCCTCCAGCCTCATCACTGGTGATGACCACTGGGCACAGCACAGCCAGACCACTGAACCTCCTGTGTGTCTCCCTTGGGGCCTTCGCACATGACAAGCACAGCTAACACCTAAATGGCCTTACTGTGTGCCAGACACTCTACTCTTCTGAGTATTTTTGTGCTAACTCACCTACCCTCCCCAGCGACTCTAAGAAGGAATGATTCTTCTTGCTGCCATTTTACAGATGAGGAAACTGAGGTGCAGAGAACAGAGTAATTTGCCCAAGATCACACAGATTCCTCCATCTTCAATGTGCACCCCCTGTCTAGCAAGCTCTGTCTGGAAAATCCTACTGGCCCTTTGCTCTCCCCTCTCCAATGCAAATGCCACTTCCTCTCAGAACTCCCCTGTCTCTTGATTGGACTCCCAGAGCTCACATGCTCCCAGGTATCCTGTTAGGATCTGTGTCCCTCATCAGACTGGGATTTCCTCTGGGCATACAGCACAGGGACAGAGGGGCCCAGTAACAGTTGGCTGAATGAATCAATGAATGAAACCATTGGCAGTAGTGGGGGTGAGGAAGAAGAAGGTCAGGTCAGGCTCTGACAAATCCAGAGCCTGGATGGGGATCCCAGGTTCCCCCAACACCTTCTACTCTTAGATTGTTCCTGAAAGGACAGAGAGAAGAGCATTCACTTTGAAGCCACAAGATCCCGGTGGCGTCTCAGCTCCAAAGCTTCCCAGCTCCCATCAGCTTTTCCTGTGGATCAGGGGCTAACCTCCCTGCCCACCTCACTGAGGGGCGGACCCTCAAAGTGGGAGGATGATGTAGAGTTTCCTAAACTGCAGACATTTTTGGTCACCGACCCTATTGCTTACTAATACAGATTTCCTTTAATAGGAAACATTATTACCAGTAGTGAAAAGCCAGTATCTTGTCATACATAGAAAGTAACCAGAGAAATACATAAAACAACAAAACAAAGGGAGTCATTTCTAGCAAGGCCTTCTTTTCTGTCTGCTCCCAACCCTGAGGCTGTTCTTTCTTCCTTAAAATGGGAAGAATTGCCAGTTCCAAACCAGGACTGAGAAGGCCCAGCATCCTTGCTCCATGTCTCCCTGGCCTGTGAGCCTTCCTGCACCTCTGTGCAACTCTCCTTTGGGAGCCATGGAGGAATCGGGGGAAGGGGGGACTCCTGGGACTGCAGAGGTGCCTGTCACTCAGCAGGCATTGCAGCAGGACCTCCCTCTCAGCTCCAGGCAGTTCTGGGGAGAAAGGTGGGCCCTGGAGGCTGCCCACTGTCTGCTTACACCCTCACACCCAGACAGACCTGAGTCCTTGTGTGCGGTCGGGCGTTGTCTCCAGCTGGTCACATCTGTGCACTGCCCGGAGCCTGGGGTGAACCTCTAATGTCTCCCTCCTCTCAGAGGCTGACGGCTACATCTGGCCACCAGCCCAGCGGCTTACACAATCTGACAAAGGCCAGATGTTGCTCTTCCTCCCTTCCTCCAGTTCTGAGCTCCTGGCCCTTGGCTTCCGGGTCTCCAACAGACAGACCCCCCCTTCTTGGGATCTGTGACGCAGAGAGGGGTCTGGGGAGTGGCCAAATCTGGGTTGCACCCCACAGGACTATGGCTTTGCAGTGACCCCTCCCCAAGCCTTCATTTCATTCCCCCACTCACTCATCAGTAAACACAGAGGGGTCTTGGGTCCCATAAAGATGAAACAAAATAGCCAGCTGATAAGGAATGCCCATGTCCACTGGCCTTCATTATGCTGTGTCCCAGTGGGTCTGCATGTCTACCTATCCATCTACCTGCCCATCTATTCACCTAGCCGGCCGGCCGGCCATCCATCCATCCATCCATCCATCCATCTGAATACATTTTCTTAGCCCTTATTTCACAACAGAGTTTTATAATATATATTTCAATATGTCTTCTAACGATGGGGAGCTCCTGCCTTCACCAGCATTCAAGGCCATTTGAGATGGCGCTCAGATGTACAGGTGCGTGTGCGTGTTTTAAAACAGCTAAGCATTTATTTTTAGCACATATTAAAAAACAATTAGCAAGCACACCAAACAGTTTTAGTTTTACCTGTGTGACAGTGATATACCCTTCTTTTGTTTTTATTTTTTATTTTTTAAAGATTGGATTTATTTATTTGAGAGAGAGGGAGAGGGAGAAGCAGGCTCCCCACTGAGCAGGGAGCTGGACATGGGGCTCGATCCCAGGATTCTGAGATCACGACCTGAGCCAAAGGGAGACGTTTAACCAACTGAGCCACCCAGGTGCCCCAATATACCATTCTTTTAAATAAATTTATTTAAGTATAAAGAGTGAGATGATTTAAGGAAAAATGTTAATCAAATAATAATAATACAGGTGCTATGCAGATACGGCAAAAAATGACACAGACCCTAGGAGAATGTCTGCAGCTTGGCAAACCCTCAGACACCAGCACACAGTGAGCTCCGAGTGCTTCGAGAGCTACACTCTTACCACCTCCGCCACTCATTTTGCTCCCCACTGGAGAGGACCCCCAACTCTAAGTATGGGCACCCTCTTCTTATAATGGATATTTTGGAATGTCCCTGTGTGATCCCAAAATGAGCTGGATAAATAATATACCCAATCTTCACAAATATTTTGAAACAATTAATGTGATGCTCTAACAGTGATCTAAAGGAAAAAGGAATTTTATGATATATATTTCAATATGTAAATATTCAGACATAATGATATTTTTAGATGCTTAAACCTACTTATAATGGCTCAGATTTTTTTTTTTAAATTGAAGTGTAACTGACACGCAGTGTTATATTAGTTTCAGGTGTCCAACATGGTGATTATACATTACGCTCGCTCAGCCACAGTGTAGCTCCCGGCTGTCACCATACAAATTTCTACAATACCATTGACTCTATTCCCTATGCTGTGCCATTCATCCGCTTGACTCACTCATTCCATAACTGGAAGCCTCTCCCTCCCACTCCCCTTCACCCATTTTGCCCATCCCCCACCCCTCCCCTCTGGCAACTATCAGCTTGTCCTCTGTATTTATGGGTCTGTTTCTGCTTTTGTTGTTGTTGTTGTTAAAATGGCCAAGTTTGAATTTGAGACTAGTAAGGTAATATTCAATCGCATATTGTTGACATTCTTTTCCTGTATTTGACATTTTGAAATAAGGGCTAAGAAAATATATTCAGATGGATAGATGGATAGATAGGCGAATGGATGGGTGGATAGATGGATAGATATGTAGACTCCCTGGGACACAGCATAATGAACGTCAGTGGACACAGGCATTCCTTATCAGCTGGTTAAGTGTTGTCAGCATCTATGATGTGACTCTGAAATGATGAGCAACTCTTGGAAAATTCCAAACAAAGTATAACCTTCCCATTACTCACACAGCATTGCATTCTTGGAAAATCCATTGTACATTAAAACTATGCAAAAAATTATATTTTATAGGTAAAGCAGAGTTAGATTCTAGTCTTAGATCATTGTAGTGAAAGCAAGTTTTTCACACAATGAATGTACAGGGACATGTGGAAGTTGGGGGCGGGTACAGGGCAATCCTGGGTTACACAGGACCTGTGGAGAGGCCTGTATCCCAAGTGTCAGGAACATTGTCCCCCTAGTCATTGAGACAAACACTCCCTCCACAAAAGTTCCCAGAACGTCCCTGGGGGAGATGTTGCTTCCAGAGACATGCCCTGTTGTAGACGCTGTCCCTGATCCTCTGTTCTAGCTTCATGTCCCACTGGCTAAGGCAGCCTCCACCCAAACCTAGCTTTAGGCTGCCTCGGGGGGTGGGTGGGGGGAGGACTGTGAGGTGCCCGGCCGATGGATTTGGACTTTGAAGCTGCCGGGTCAGCCACCTGGGCCACGCCCATGCCCTGGGGAAGCACCCAGGGTCTGTACCTGCCAGTGCCCACTGGCCTGCAGCCATCCTTGTCCCCTCCCCACGTGGCCTCTGGGCTCAGAGAGCCACCAGGCTTGGGGATTGGCTTGTACCTGTTTACTCCTGGGCCAGCCTCTCAGTCAAGGGGTGCCCTCATCAAGTCCCTTCCCCTCACTGAGACTCAACCTCCCCAGCTTTTAAATGGGGACATCGCCCCCGCTCATGGACGAGACTTGGGGCTAAGTGAAGGATTCATGTGCCTCGCACACGGTGGGCACACAACTCTTGTTAGTTCCCATCCTCTGTTCACAACTGCCTCCTTCTCTAGTCATTTTGTTTTCCAAGAACCTCAGAGAGATGCTTGAGTGCAGGGAGAGTCCCACAGTTTCTTAATCTGATCTGTGCCATTGAATATGACAGCCACTAGTCACACTGAGCTACTGAAATTTAAACTCACTGTAGTGAAATAAAACTAAAGGTTCATTTCCTCAGCCATGCTAGCCACGTATCAAGTGCTCAGTAGCCACGTGGGGCTTACAGCTACCATACTGGACAGTGCAGAGGTAGGCCATTTCCATCATCACAGAAAGTTCTGTTGGACAGCTCTGAGATTATGTTAAAAGGGGAAGTAATAGTTCATAGTCATTTTGTCTGGAACTGTGATTCTCACTTGTAAGCCACCTATTCAATTCACTATTTATGTTGGTGCAGTGACAATTCTGCCTAAGTTGCAATTATCTGAACCTAGAACTTAACGCCGCTGTAGCATAAACACAAAATATATCACGAGTGAGGTTCCTGCCATAATCCCAGTGCATCCCTCTCTACTTAAGAGCTGGGTCCCCATCTATACCACCTGAAGGGGTGGATCCTCAATAAAGAACTAAATGTGAAGGGCAGAATTAAAATAGAACATACAGCAGGATGAATAGCCTTCAAACCTAGGGGTGGGGGACAGCTCAAATCAAAACTCAAAAGCAAAATCACAAGGTCCAAAGCATTTGGTGAATTGCATTACATCAAAGAAGACATGGGAGCCAGCTGGTGTATCTTGGCTAAATTCTGTCTAAGCCTCCCACAACCCAGCAATTCCTCCCCGGGGTATATTTTCTGGGGGAAGTTTCTACACCCATCTGCAAGGTGGCATGGTGGAGGATGCTCATCAGTGTCACGTGCAGATGCAGGAGCTGGGAGGCCGCTCCAGGGTTGGGTGGGTGTCCGCCTCTGGGATTGGGTGGGAAACTCACCAGAAGGAGAAGCAGGGGACAGACGTGCACATAACCAGTGCCCCTGAAACATGCAGTGCCGAGCGAAGAATGCAAGAAACGGAGTGAGGCATAGAGCGCAGTGCCATTATGGAAAGAGAACATAGACACGAAACCACACGTTTTGCAAGGACACAGCAACAAGAAGATACACAGAACTCACACGAGAATGGTTGTCTATAGCTCAGATAGGGAAAGGGGAAGAAAAGGGGGAAAAATCCATTCCTACCCCTGCTCCAGCCCAAGTCTCCCACTCAGGATACATAAGTTTCCAAATGTCAGAATAAATGTTCACCAATGACCAGCACATTATCATTTCACACAGGGGCCGGCAAACTTTTCCCAAAGAGGGCCACGTAGTGAATATTTCGGGCTTAGCAGCCCATGTGGTCACTGTTGCAATGACTCAGTGCTGCTTTTCTGGTGCGAAAGCAGCTACAGGTAATACAGAGAGGAATGAACGTGGCTGTGTTCCAATAGAACTTGATTTACGGGTACTGAAATTTGAAGTTCATGAAATTTTTCTGTGTCAGGAATATTGTTCCTTTTTGAGTTTTCCCAACCATTTTTTTTAAGTTTTTTTTTTTTTTAAATTTATTTGACAGAGAGACAGCACAAGTAGGCAGAGCGGCAGGCAGAGGGAAAGGGAGAAGCAGGCTCTCTGCTGAGCAGGGAGCCCGATGCGGGGCTCGATGCCAGGACCCTGGGATCATGACCTGAGCCGAAGGCAGCCGCTTAACTGACTGAGCCACCCAGGCACCCCTTTCCCAACCATTTTAAAAGGTTAAAATCATAGTTTCTATCAGATACAAAAATAGGCCTAGGGCTAGATTTGGCCCACGGGCCATAGTTTGCGAACCCCTGATTTAACTAACTTTTGCCCCCAGTGGATAGAATTTCGTCCAGGGAAAACATGTTTAATCAGTGTGGTGGACTGAGGTCTCACCTTTGCTCCTAAGGCCAGCCAGCCAGCCCCTTCTGGATTGCTAAGAGCACTGAATGAGGATATGGAGCGAAGCAACCATCTGGCAGGGGCCAGAAAGCCACACTGAGCAGAGTGCAGTACTGGGTCAGCAGGAGGGAGGGATGTTGTTTATAGCTGATACGCTAAGGGGGTGGGCGGCTGACGGTCTGTGGGATGCACGTTCACACACAGGTGCAGGCTCATGTGAGCTCACTGGTGGCGTCTGATGGCATGGGGCATGAGCTGCGGGTGGCAGGAGGGCACCCCAGCAGCCTGCTCCTGGACTGGCTGGGTCTGCCCTGCCTTGCTTTTGGCCCGAGTCTGGCCCTCCAACCTGCCCATTGGCTGTGCTGACCCCTGACACCCTCCCAAAGAATTCCCTTCCTGCTTCAGTGAGCCGGTGTTATTTCCTGTTGTTTGCAACATGGACCCCTGGCTGGTATGGCCTTGAGCAACTCATGTCACCCTTCTAAACTTTACCTTTCCAAAAAAAAAAAAAAAAAGTCTTACTGTGGTGCACACCATGGTTACTGCAGGGTGGACAGAATTTCTAGGAATGACTCAAAGTTCCACACCGTAATTCCTGCAGTTCGTGAATGGGGGGAGGTGTCACTCCCATGATGGTGTTATGTTATATGGTACAGCTGATCTCAAGGGGGTTATTGTTCCCACCTAGTCACATGAGTCCCTTTAAAAACAGAGAGCTCGGGGCACCTGGGTGGCTCAGTCGTTAAGCGTCTGCCTTCGGCTCAGGTCATGGTCCCAGGGTCCTGGGATCGAGCCCCGCATCGGGCTCCCTGCTCAGCGGGAAGCCTGCTTCTCCCTCTGACCCTCCCCCTGCTTGTGTCCCTTTCTCGCTGTGTCTCTCTCTGTCAAATAAATAAATAAATCTTAAAAAAAACCCAAAAAAACCCCAGAGAGCTCTAGGGACTCCTGGGTGGCTCAGTCAGTTAAGCGTCTGCCTTCGGCTCAGGTCATGATCCCAGGGTCCTGGGATCGAGTCCCACATCGGGCTCCTTGCTCAGCTTCTCAGCTTCTCCCTCTCCCTCTGTCCCACCTCCTGCTCGTGCTCTCTATGTCTCTCTCTCAAAGAAAGAAAGAAAGAATCTTAAAAAACATAAAAATAAATAAAAACAGAGAGCTCTCTTGGCTGGCACAAGAAAGATCGTCAGGGAGATCTGAAGCATGAGAAAGACTGGGGTCCTTGCTGGCCGGAAGGTGAATGGGGCCACGTGAAGTGGAGTGTGGAGAGTGACCCCAGGGCCTGACAGCCAGCAAGGAAATGGGGATCTCAGTCCTACAACCAAAAGGAACCTAATTCTGCCAATGCCTGAGTTTGGAAACACACCCCAGAGCCTCTATACCTGGCCAATGACACCTTGATTTCAGCCTTGTGAGAGCCCAGGGAGAACCAAGCCAAGCCTTCCTGGACTTCTGGCCTACACAGTGTGAGATCATAAGTGGGTGTTGTTTTAAGCCACTAAGTTTGTGGTAATTTGTTATAATTGCATAGAAACCAAACACAACTGCACAAACAGACACACCCATCTGCCTTCATGGCACACACAACCTCAATTATTCTTTCAGGCATAGAGTGGTCATGTGCTTCTAGAGAAGAGATCTGATTGGTCTGTGCTGATCATGATGATTCCTTCCCTTTACCAAGGATTAGTTTAGGGATAGGCATGTGATGTGCTTCTGGCCAATGAGAGGGGAGGCGAAGTCTTCCAGGAGGATCTCTGGGAAAAGGGAGGTCCAAGGAAGAAGTTATGTTTCTGTCTGTGGACGTGGCAGTGATAACTGAGGCCATGGCAGTTATATTGTGACCATGAGGGATTTGCTGACAGGCCAAGATGACAAACTGAGGAAGACAGTGTGGGAAGATGAAGAACTGTATCCCTGCATGGGCACCTGGGTGGCTCAGTTGGTTAAGCCTCTGACTCTTGATTTTGGCTCATGAGGTCATGACCTCAGGGTCCTAAGATTGAGCCCTGCATTGGGCTCTGAGCTCAGCAGGGAGTCTGCTTAAGATTCTCTCCCTCTCCCTCTGCCCTTCCCCACCACTCTCTCTCTCTCTCTCTCAAATAAATAAATCTTAGAAGAAAAAAAAAAAAAAGAACTATATCCTTGCAGACATCACTGAGCTGCGAAGAAACTGTTTTCCCCTGGATTTCTCATCCATGATCAACAGTGTCCTTAAGATTTAAGCTGTTTGGAGTTGGGTTTTCTTTTCTTTTCTTTTTTTTTTAAGATTTTATTTATTTATTTGAGAGAGAGCACAAGAGGTGGGGAGGGGCAGAGGGAGAAACGGACTCCCCACTGAGCAAGGAGCCCCATGTGGGGCTTGATCCCAGGACCCTGAGATCATGACCTGAGCCGAAGGCAGACGCTTAACCGACTGAGTCACCCGGGTGCCCCTGGACTTGGGTTTTCTGTTTCCTGCAGCCTAAAGAGTTATTACTGAAAATGGCTCACAGCGCTGCTTGGGGGTTAAATGAGGTCGTGTACGTGAAGTCCTTAGCACAGTGCCTCATTCCCAGCAGGTGCCCAGAAATGCCGGCCTTGTCCTTAGTGCTGCTCCCCTCTGCCTCCGCCCTGGGGTGAGTCACTGTCGGGGGAGAGCTGAAGGAGCGGGGCCAGTGGGGAGTATCGATCGGTGTCTCTGTCTGTAGCCATAGCGTTGTCTCAAGAGCTTTCTCGCAAGGAAGTGGCTTCTATGGTTGGGGGGCTGGCTCAGCCAGGGTGGAATCCAGAGGAGCGGGAGGTCACAGGCAGGCTGGGCACAGGCAGAACCCCTTCTCTTTTTCAGGGGAGTCCTCAGTCTTGCTTTAAAGGCCTTTCAAATGACAAAATCGGGCCCACCCAGATTATCCAGGATACTCTCCCTCACTGCAAGTCAGCTGATTATGGACTTAAATAACATTTGCAAAATGCCTTCACAGCAAGTGTAGATTCATGTTTGGACAACTTGAGGCTGTCACCGAGTGACACATTGAGGTGACACATCAGAAGACCATCACCATTTCTCCCCCCACACACACACCTCCCCCCATAACCCCCAGCTCAGCTTTCTCTAGAATGGATGGAAAGTGTCACTTGCGTTTGCTTCTCTTTCTGCTTTCAGCCACCCAAGCCACTCAGGCACTCTGTGAGCTTTGGGAAGCTGCAGGGCAGACAGGACACCCAGAGCCTGGCCAGGGCCTGCTGAGGGGTGGCGGCTGCCAGGCAGCCGGCCAGGCCCCGGAGCCCGCCCCGGAGGGCCTGGGGGCTTGTGCACCATGCTTCCTTTGCTGCGTGGCGTTTCCTGAGCGAAGCCTCGCAGGAAAAGGAGACTAGCATGTGAAAACAAGAGAACAACAGTAGGAAGAAGAGCTTGAGAGGGGGGCCGTGGAGGGTGAGCTGAAAATAAATCATGAAGAGGGGAGTGTGGGCCAGTCCTCAGGGGCCTCCAGGCCTGGGAAGTGCTCTCCATGGCCCCTCATCTCTGGCTCCCACTTGCCTTTACTGGGGTGGGGGGCAGGTGCAAGGGGACCCATTGGTCTCCAGAGGCATCTGCCAGCCTGGCTGCTAATTTCATTCTGTGATTCATCGGACAGACGCATTACTGAGCCTGCTGTTGCACTGGGTGTGAGAGATACTGCACTTAGCAGCAGAACAGCCCTGACCTCATGGAATTTACCTTCCCCTGGGGGACGCAGACATGAATGAAGTCATCACAAAAATACATTAAGGACGGAAAAGGCCAGGGGCTGTGAGAGATGGCAGGGGCGCAGACTTGATGGGGCTGAGGCCTCTGAAAAAGTGAGCCCTGGCGGAAGAGACCAGCAGTATGGACATGAGTTAGGCGGGGCAGGCCCGACAGCGGGCGGGAACTGAAGGCCCGAGGAGCAGTGGGTCGCTGTGGCCAGAGCGGTGTGCACAGCGGGCAGAGTGGAAGACGCCGGGGCCGGACCCGTGGGCTGCGGCCAGATCACTCAGGGCCACGACGGTTACTGCGAGGAGGCCAATGTTTATTCTAAGGGCAACAGGAAGCTACGAGGTTAGATGTGGGTTTAGAAAAGCTCCCTCCCACCCCAGGCCACTTTGTGGCCGGTGGACTGGTGGGGAGCTAGGGACAGCCATCACATCCGGGCTGGTGCTGGCGCCCAGCGGGTGGCGGGGGCAGCTGGAGGGGGGCAGGCAGGTTGGAGACTTGGCAGGGACTCAGAGGGGTTGGCTCTGAGATCCCAGCGCAAATGTTACCTCCTCAAGGAAGCCTCCTGCCGTGGACTGAATTCATATGGAGTCCTCACCCCCCAGCACCTCAGAAAGTGACTGTATCTGGAGACAGGGTCTTTACAAAGGTGATCAAGTTCAAATGAGGTCACTGGGGTGGCCCTAATTCAATCTGACTCATGTCTTTATAGGAAGAAGACATTCATTAGGACACAGACGCACAGCAGGAGGACTACGTGAGGACACAGGGAGCGGACAGCCATCTGCACGGCCAGGAGGGAGGCCGGAACACAGTCTCTCACAGAGCCTCCAGAAGGATCCACCCCTCCTGACCCCTGGCTCCGGGACTTCCGGCCTCCAGAACTGTGAGACAACCCATGTCTGTTTAAGCCAGCCAGCCCGTGGTGTTCGTCATGCAGCCAGGCTGACTGATACACTTAGTGCCACAGTCAGGCAGCCTCCCCGACCTCACCCAGCCATCATTGCTCCTGTTTACTGCCACCCACTCGTTGACTGTCTCCCCCAGCCAGGAGGTCAGTCCCATGAGGGCAGAGACTTCGTCTTGGTCATGGCGGCCAGCACAGCATCAGCGCTCTCTGGGCATGCAACAAAATTTGGGTGAATGAAGAAAAGTCAGAAGTTATTTCTGACAGAAATTGTGACGAGACCAAGTGAAGAATCTCTGTCTCCCACCCTTACTGGGTCTCTCACTGCTGTTGGCCCCAAGCTTCTCCAAGTCACCTCAGCCCTCTCAGGAGAAGTGTCCCCTCCGTCCCTCATTCAGAGCAGACAATGGGAAACCCCATATGTTTCTGACGGTCCATGCACCTGCCAGTCAGGAGGAAACCCTCATCCTTCCTGGGCTTGGCCGTCTGCTGGGCTCAGTGGCAGCAGGGACAGTAAAGTGGGGCACTGGGTGCCATCGCTGCCCACAAGAAGCTCCCAGTCTACGGAGAGTCCACCCTCCTCCCTTACGCCATGTGACACAGGCCTGGTCAATCACAGAAACTGGTCCAGAGTAGTTACACGACCCCCACCTGGGCCAATCAGCACATTCCTTGTCCCTGGTGTCCATGATTGATTCAAGGATGGGCATAATCATATCAGGATAATCAAAGCTAATCTAAGGATTTTGTTGGAACTACTGGAAAAGAAAAGCTCTTTCTCTTGGGGATGATTGGGAGCATGGGAACTCATCCTGTGTTGGCAGCTGTCTGCTCCCATATAGGAAGAATGTCTGAATGTGGAGCCAACTAGAGGAAAGCAGAGATAAGAGATAGAGAGATTCCATGTGTCATTGTTCGGGCTCCTAAATCCAGCCATGCCTGAAGCCATACTCTCAAGCATATGAGTAGATAATGCCCCCCCCCAAAGGTTTATTTACTTATTTTGAGAAAGAGGTGAGAGGGGGAGGGGGAGAGGGAGGAAGAATCTCCAGCAGACTCCCCACTGAGTGCAGAGCCTGACACAGGGCTCTATCTCAGAACCCTGACCGAGATCATGACCTGAGCTGAAACCAAGAGTCAGATGCTCAACTGATTGAGCCACCCAGACACACCAATGCTCCCCCCCTTTAAAATTTAAGGCAGTTTGGGTTTAGTTTCAGTCATTAGCAACAAGTTTCCAATATAATACAGATCTCCCTCTACCTTGAAAAAAGCATGCATTTATTTCTCACCATTTCCCCTACACAAGAGCACCTTGATCATCTGTACCCCAGGTCATCCCATCAGAACATTCTGGAGACCATGGTGCCCACTCCCTCATGTGCTCCAGGGTTTCTCTGGCTTGGGTCTCAGGCAGAAGCCATCTCTACCACCCAAAGCTCGAGGCCAGGCGATGTCAGAATCCTGGCTCTGGAGCAGCAAGGCATGGCAGGCCTCCACCCAGGCACTGGCCTCTTCTTCCAGTGTTTCCTTGTGGGTAGGCAGCACATTCTTATATGCATGGGCCCACACTAGACGAGGGGAACCATCCACATGTACCAGGGCCTCTGACTCTCTGGAACATCACTACACTACACTACACAACAAACTGCCAAAAAATTTCCAACATCTGGCTCTGAGGCCCAAACATCCGCTTTTTCGTTTCCCCTTTGCTTGGTGCCATGTTACAGCCTTTATACTTCTTTTGCTTCCAGAAAGGAAATTCATGGGCTGGACATTTGCTGGTTTTGTCTGACCTGTGTCCTTCTTCCGTCTCCTGGCAACAGCCCCCTTGTCGCTTTGAGGAGTGGCCCCGCCCCCATCTCTCCCAGACTGCAGGGTGGCGGGTGTGCTCCGGCCATGTCCAGATGGCATATGCCAGCACCCTGGCCTCAGGCATCCCAGCGCTGGGGCTGTCACCCAGGCTGGGTCAGCCGCACTCTTCCCTGGGACTTTATGCACAGGTGCTGGAAAGCAGTAGGTTGGGTCACCGAATTTGAAAAGTGATGAATCTGGGGTCACTGCAGCCCTGTTCCCCACCATGTGGAGCACGAGTGAGGAAAGCCAGGTGGGGACAAGCAGAGATATAGGATGCATGGAATGTGCCAGTGGCATGGGGCTTTCAGCCTGCTCCAGAGTGTGGAGCGGACACATGAATGCTCCTCTCAGGTGAGAAGGCCCCCCCACACTAGAGGGCTAACCCCTGACAATGACATCCGTGAGTGCTAAGTATGTGCCAGGCACAATGTGAAGTGCTTTTTAGATCCTGTTTAATTCTTACCTCATGATCTAGGCACTAAAATTAACCCCATTTTCCAGATGAGGAAACTAAGGCACAAACAGGTCGAATCAGAGTTTCCCAAGAAGTGTCAAGGCACCAAAGAAAAGAGACAGCATATCGAGGTAAGTGGACAAGGTGTGTCATGGCCAAAGGCGACTGGTCCAGCACCTCAGGCTGCCCTGGGTCCTATGTGGCTGGCTCTGACCTGGGGACCCTGGTCCACTTGGAACCCATCTGCATGCCTCAGGCCACCCACCCGGCATGGAACAGGACAAGCTGGGACTTGAAAGCTGGGGATCTCAGAGCCCAGCCCCTAATCTAACCACAGAGACATGGGAACTTCAGCTTGTTCCAAACCACCCAAGGGAAGCAGCACAGATAGCCTTAGACTCCGGTACGCTCGAGGGCTGTGCCCTCTCCTACTGGGTGACCTTAGGCAGATCACTGTCCCTCTGTGGGCTCCAGCTTCTTCTCTGAAGGACGCATCTGCAGCATGCATTAGCTGGTACCATCCAGATCCGTCTCCCTGGTAGGGGCACAAAGCCCCAGACCCTGGGCTGTCAGCCAAAAGTGTGGGCTGAGCTCTGTTCTTAGAGAAATCCGGCTGGGGGCATGCATTTGAATGAAGGTAGACGTCCCTGGGAGATACTATTGATCAAAGAACGCCACAGTTCCTCTGCCCTGCTGTCTCCATTCTTGGGGCTGAAAAGGCCTCCCCCATTCTCCGGTCCCTTCTGCCTCTCTGTGACCCCGCTCTGGCCATGGTGTTCACGTAGACATCCACTAGTGGTTTCTGGGCAGGTTTTGCTTTTCTGGATAGAAAAGAACAAGATGTCCCCCTTCCTTCCACCTTCAATAGGGTTGTGGAGGCCACATGTCTGAAGGAACACTGTGAAGACTCATGAGAGCCACTCCCGGACTTCTAGGCGAGGAGAGGACAAGGAACCCCAATGTATTCAAACCACTGTTAGGTGAGTTCTCGGCAGCTTGCAGCTGAAAACATCCCTACCTGACAAACCCACCACTAGGGACAACTTCCTGGCTGCCCGCAGAATGGCACCCTTACACAGGGGTGGTGTGACGGCCTGCAATGCCGGGCCAGAGTGCATCACCTGCGGACGATGTGGCAAGAGGTGTCAGGGAGGCCGTACGATATCGTACCTGGAGCTTGAATCTAGATCCAGGTGGTGTGGCTTGCTAAGGACGGCTTTGCCAACTCTGGCTGCAATTTCAGAGGGAGGTAGCTAGGGGAGAAAAGGTTTGGTGACCCCCCTCCACCCCCGCCACCGACTCAAGGCTTCACGCGCTCTGGCAGGACCCCGACCAGTCGGGAGAATCCACACTCACGGGACACTGCCCACCCACCTCGGGCTGTGCCCGGTGGTATCCTTTGCTGAAATGGGCTCCTTTGAGTTTGTCGCTGTAAACGCAACCCGTGTAAGATTCGTGAAGCAGAAGGCTCGTGTCCTCTGACCTCTGAGGTCTGAGCTCTCCATCTATTCCATGCTTTTCTAGCATGTCCGCAATTATATTGGAGTGCCGTGTTAATACCCAGTGTTAACACAGATGTGAAATTCAGATGTGTCTGCTCTACTCAGTTCCCTAACCCACCATGAGGTGAGAATATCAAGACTTGTTCTGGGTCCCCTTGCTGGCTCCTCTACCCAGAGGCAAGTCCTCCTTGTCAGTGCAACACCGTATCCGGCTCTAAAGTCTGTTTCAGCCCGCAAATCCTGAGGTTCCATCCTTGCAGAAGACTCTGACTTGGAATAGAGAACAGCAGGCCCGAGGCTCCCCCCAGCTCCTGGCAAGGCCTCCAGGTATGGGGCTGCTGGTCTATCCCTTCTCAGGTGCTGGAGGTCAGGCCCTGCGTCTTCTCTCTCTGGACCCAGATACAGCCTCCTCACCTGCCTCCTTGCCTCTAGTCGTCCCTCCTGCCTGATCTGTCCTCCACACGCAGCCAGAGGGGTCTCCGTGAAGCTCAAATCTGATTACTTTTCTCCTTGCATAGCCCTTCTCTGTCTCCCTTGTTGTCTGGGGTAAAGGCCTCATGTTCAGCCTGGTACTCAGATCCTTTGCCACCCCCTGCCTGCCTTCCAGCTTCCGCGCCTGCCACTTTCCACTTCAAACCCTCCACCACAGTAAGCCTTTCTGTTCCCAGGAGGCACCAGGGCCCTTCACATCTCTAAGCCCTTGTATTCACTGCAACCTGCATTTGCAATGCCTGAGAAAACTCCTACTCATCCTTCAACACCCAGCTTGGATGATGGCATTCCCCCAAGAGATGTCCTGACCCCTAGCCAGTCATTTATGCCGCCTCTGTGCTTGTCTACACTCTGCAACTTTGTTAGTGTCCTGTCTACAATTGGCTGAGACTGTCCATTGTTTGCTGGGGGTCTCCAGAGACGGAAGGCTCTCTAGGGGCCGGACTCTGTGAATAGTAACAATACCAACCACCACCACCGTTACCATTGATGAGGGATCAATAATAATAATTTCTAATATTTATTAAGCATTTTCTCAGTGCTAAGCACTATTCTAGGTGCTTTATGTGTATTAGCATTCTGAATCTTCAGATACCCTAGGAAGTGGATTAGTAATATTCTCCTCACCCCCATTTTACAGATGAGGAAACCGAAGCTCACAAAATGAGAATAACTTGCTGCAGGTCACACTCCCGGAGCTGTACTTCCAGCTACTGCACCCCACCGTCTGCCCATGTCTCACTGGATATTCCACCCCCAGACCCAGAAGAACAGAACCCCATGCCTACTTTGTGAATGAGGAGACGGGGGCTCACAGAGAGAAAGGGAAGGGCTCCAAGCCCCACAGGAACTATGTGGAAAAACTGGGATTCCAAAGCAGGTAAGGCTGGGCCTCCTGAGCCTGGGCCCCGCCCCGCCACGCCCGTCTCTGTGGGGAGGGGTCCCAGGCCAGAGCGTGCAGCTGGTGCCTGGCCAGCTGCCCCTCTGTGAGCCCCGGGTATGGTCCGAGAGAAAGGCCTCAGTTCCCACCAGCGGCCACCCACACACCTGCTTCCAAGACTAATGGAATCCGTGACCAGACGCCTCCCAGCTCCAGATGGTGCTCCATGCCCCACTGCCCCGCCTCTGCCTGTCTGCTTCCCTCCCTCCCCTGACCTGCTGACTTTGCCCCCCCTTCCCCAAGGTCAGGCTGGGCTGCTGCAATGGGGCAGAAGAAAGGAGGTGTCCCTCCGATGGCCTCATCTTTGTGTCCCCTCCACAGTGGCCTCCTTGGTGGCCGGCCAAATGAGCTGTCCTCCTACCCGCACCCCCTCCAAGCCTTTTCATCTTTCTATTCCAGACAACAAAGCCACGGAGGCCAGGCGGAGGCCCCTCCTCCCTGCTCCGGCTGAGCTTGGTTTTTCAGTCTCCTTTTATGTGAGTTTGAGCCCAGCCCCTGCCCAGGGGTGTTGGCCCCAGGCTGCCCGCCCAGGTGTCCTGAAGGCCCAGCTGCCCCTCAGCGCAAAGCCAAGGCAGGCGCAGCAGGCAAATGGCCGAGACACCGGGGCTTCGAGAGAAGGTGGAGATGCCCACAAACCCCCAGTCGCCGGAGTCAAGGGCAGATCCTCCAGGAGCACCACTCCTCCTGAAGCAGGATCTGTTCACTGGACCACTCAGGGCTCACCTTGTGCTGGAGTCCCATATGCCCACACCTTCCTCACCAAGACATGTTTGGGGTCAGTGTCCACCTGCATGCTCAAGCGTCCATTCATTCGCCATCTTGGGAGCCCGGGGCTGGGTGCTGGCCTAAAGAAATGCCACACGGGCTACCTTGGTGAGGGTGCAGAGTACCCCTAGCCACCCTAAAGCGTTCAGCAACCTGGAAAAGCCAACTTTGAGACAAGCCTGTTCTGCGTCTAACCAGGCTTTCTCCTGGGGCCTCCACCATCCAGGAAGGCTCCAGCTGCCACAGGTGGCCTGTTTTTTGAGACAAGAAAAGGGATTTGGGCCACAAGCTCCAGAGAGAGGCAAGGGTGGGGGGCGTGTGCTGTTTAACACACATGGGCTATGCTCCCTTTGATTCTCCTGGGAAGAGCTCAGTCCTAGAGTTCAATGGGGCTGGCTGTGGCTCCAGCAGGGGGTATGTGACCAAGGTTTTCACCAATCAGAATATCAAATTGTCTTGGCCCCCGTGATGCGTTCAGGGATGAACATGTGTCCAAGTCGGTTCAATAATTTCCAGTTCCAGGAATTCCATGGGATGGCTCAGATGAGAGATGATCTTTCTACCGGACTTGGAGCTTTGAAGAGGTAAGCACCCCAAAGGCTACCAGGGGAGAGAACTTGCCTGAGAGCAAAGCAGAGCTTCTATATTCTGGTGACATTGTTGAGTACCTGGATCCAGCCATGCCTGAAGCTGGCTGGCTACCCTTTCCAGGAGACACTTTTTTTTTTTTTTTAAGATTTTATTTATTTATTTGACAGAGAGAGACACAGCGAGAGAGGGAACCCAAGCAGGGGGAGTGGGAGAGGGAGAAGCAGGCTTCCCGCAGAGCAGGGAGCCCGATGCGGGGCTCGATCCCAGGACCCTGGGATCATGACCTGAGCCAAAGGCAGACGCTTAACGACTGAGCCACCCAGGCGCCCCGACACTTTTTTTTTTTAACCCAAGTCAGTTAGAGGCAGGCTTTCAGGCACTCATCTAAGAGAGATGGCTAATAGGAAGAAAGAGAAAACAGAGAAGAGAAAGGTGGAGAGTGCCTGGGTATAATTTGGGAGAAGTAACAGTGAAACACCCTTGTTAGATGTGGGGTCAAATGACATCTCATGAATCGTGATGTCAAATATTTATATAAAACTATCATTGTAATGTAATCTGTACACTCCCCCCCAAATCGTCAGTAAGGTCTACTGGGCTCAAAAATATGTTGGGAGGAGAGACTATTTTGTGGGATTGGAAGAAGAATCTGAGTCTCTCCTCTGAGATGTGGTGTGACCAGCTGTGGGAAGTGAGAGCTTAGAGGCTGTGATGGAACAGGTAATCCTTCCTGGCTGATTGGGCTGGGTCAGGTGAGCCCCTGGGTTTTGGCCTGAAGAGCGCTTTGATTCCTGGAATACTTCTATATGATCCGGGACTCCCACAGCTGGGGCCCCTCTGCACCCAGCACATTTGTGTCCTAACATGCGTGTTCATGACCTGCTCCCCTCAGGCCCCAGAAGAGCTTCCGAGGGCAATGGACATGTCTGTGCCGTTCCTGGTTACCCGAGGTATCCACTTTCTCCATAGAAGCTGCATAGGAAATGTGGAACTAATAAGTGAGCATCCCCAGTTGCTTAAATATTTACTCTCCATTCTCTTAGGTTCCTGGCCAGGATGGTGCATTGAGGTGCTAGGGGAGGTTCCCTTTCCATGTACAAATACACAGAAGTACTGGATAAAATATAACCATTTAAAAGAATACAGAGCCAAGGGGCGCGTGGGTGGCTCAGTCGGTTAAGCATCTGCCTTCGGCTCAGGTCATGACCCAGGGGTTCGGGGATCCAGCCCCGTGTCGGGCTCCCTGCTCAGTGGGGAGCCTGCTTCTCCCTCTCCTGCTCCCCCTGTTTGTGCTCTCTCCTCTTACTCTCTTGCTTTCTCTCAAATAAATAAATAAATAAAATCTTAAAAGAAAAAAAAGAAAAGAATGCAGAGGCAAGGTTAAGAACAAGAAGGAGAGATCAGATCTCCAGCTTGCATGGGATGCAGGAGATGGACCTGAAATGCCCACAGAGGGGTCAGGACTGGGGTTCTAATGCCCAATGGGGATAGCTACTGAAGACCTCGCCTGGTGAGTTCATACAAGGAGCCTCCTGCATGAAGCTAGGGGCCCTCCAGAGGCTGTCTCATCCAGGAGCAGAGGTGAGAAGAACCCTACTTACTGGCCTTGGGATGGTGTCCCCAGATATGGAGCTCAATTTCTCCTGACCTGTGTAGTTATGAAACTTCAAGCCAAGAAATGAAATTAGAAACTGGCCCAGAATCAGGCCCTGGTGGGACAGCTCTGGACGGAACTCCACAACCTTGGTGATGGGTGGATTCTCCACGATCGTGGCTTCTGCCAAAGAGGGGCTCACTGTCAACGATCACAATAACACAGCGAGAACTTGTCATTATCACAGAAAGAGCAGAGATAAAACACCAGGGAAAGCTCAGATGTTGTGGTAATCCCAAAGAGACTGGAAAAGAAGGATGTTTAAATGAGAAAGAGATGAAGGACTGGAGAGAACCCACAACACAAGGACTGAGCGGGATGGGAAAGAACGTGCAGTTTTGAAAAAGAAATACATGGAAGTCCGGGAAATGAGCAAGGGAGTCATTGAGATATCATTTTAGGGCGACAGTAGAGAAGAGGAAAGGACATTTATTCGGAGTTGGGAGACTCACCAGGTGCTGAAACAGCCAAGTGTTGGTTAGGAGACCACCCCCATGGCTCTATTTCCTCATTTGAAAAAAGGTGGCATAATACCAGCCTCCGAGTGTTATGAGAAGATCAGAGTGGGTCAGTTTCTGTGATAGCCCTGGAAAAGTGTGAGTCGGGTCATGCATGCTAACCAAATGGCTTCAAGCTGTCATTCCCAGGAGGGATTTCAGTCATTGGCACTGTTTTCCCCCCAGAGATACATCTGCAGAACACCTGGAGGCACTCGAGAGTGACGTCACTTAAGAGGGGGTGCTGGGGCTCTAGTCTTTGGGGTATGGTGCTCCTTCCATCCCGCAGTACCTCTACACTGCAGGCCCAATGGGTCTGGCCACGGAGGGAGGAGGTTCAGCTTAACAAGCAGGGGACATCTGAGTTCCAGCCCCCCTGCAGGCTATGAAAGGTCCTGCAGATGTTTGGGGCGAGGAGTGGCGGGTGGGGGGAGTCCAGGAGGACTTGTGCACGTTGCCAGGCTGGCCTGGGGTATGTGGCTTTGGGCTGTTCAGGCTGGGGTTTGGATCCTAGCTTGTCACTTGCTGTGCCACACGGGCAAGTTGCTTCCTTTCTGGCCTTGGTTTTCTCATCTGTGAAGTGCAGATGATAATTAATACCTTTCTCTTAGGCCAGTTGAGGGGCTCATTTGAGCGAATGTGGGGAAAGTGTCCGGCATCACGCCTGGTACACAGGTAATGCTCAATGCATGTCCTTGGCTGTTCTATGCCCTCCCCTTTCCTTTCTTCAAAGGAGAGCTTTGGGGCAAGTCAGCCCACAGACTCTGCCCATAGAAAGCAGGCAGAGGAGAGGTCTGCCTCCTGGGGCTGGGCATGGGTTAGGGGGCATGTTTGTATAGGGACAGGAAAACAAGCAGCAGAGCCATCTCCTAATCACCATGACCTCCACACCATGTCACTCACTCTCTGGCCCTCAGTTTTCTCATTCACTGGACATCTCCTTGGAGACTCTGCAATAACTGCTCCTCTTTTTCCTCACCAAGAGAACCCAATTGTGTTTGGGGCATCAATATGGCCAGATCCTCCTGCAGATAGGAGCAGCCACGTGACACAGTTCTGGCCCAGGAGATGGAGGTGCAAATTCTGATGGGGTGTAGGGGTATCTCTCCCTGAACACAAAGGCAAAGCTCACTTGAAGAAAGTCTTCCCCACCCTCAACCTTGCCCGTCCTCCTCATGCCTGAACAGCAGACATGAGGCCTGCAGCTACGGCAGCCATCTTGTAACTGTGCGTCAACAACAAAGGGTAAGGTGGAAAGAAAGAAAGAACACAGGCTGTAGGGGCAGGCCGACCTTACTTTTCCACTTCCTGGCTGGGTGGCCTCGGGTGCGTTACTTCACTTCTCAGAGCCTCACTTCCCACCGTCTGTAAAATGGGGATAACACCTCTACCTTGCACAGTTCTTGTGAGGATTAAATGGTGCCATGGATACAAATCCACCTTTTCTACTGTAAAGGGCTATCCAGATGTTCATAGTGGCTCTTACATCATGCTGTAGAGGACAGTTACTTTAGGGTAAACCAAAGAAGAAACCCTTTATTTCTCCTCTTGGAGAAAGTTCCAAGGCTGGACACGGGCCCCAAGCCAGCCAGCCCAGCTCTTGAGCCGATCAGCTATGCAAACAGGAAGTGGATATCCAAACATTTGGAGCTGCAGGAGGCTGGCCCAGAATGGGCCTCTTCATGGAGGCCTCTCTCCACATTGTGCCTTCTCATCTCCCAGCTGTGAGCACCTCCAAAGTCAAGGAGGGAGGTCCCTCCTCTAAGGGGCTAGGTTCAAAGCCTCCCCTTCTGGTTGCCCTGCCCACCAGCCTGGGCCAGGCCACCTTTCTTTCCAGTTGGAGGATGGCAACAGCCCCTCTGTGGGCTCCCCACTGTCTCTTGCTCTTCCCTCTCCTCCCACCTCTTTGTCACAACTGTAGCCAGGGCAATTTTTTTTGAAATGCAAATCAGTTCTTGTCACCCTCTTGCTGAAAACTTCCGTGTTCTCTTTGAGGGAAAGATTGAAGTTCCTGACACAAGCCTCCAGGCCCTGGATGGCCTGGCCTCTGCCTGTCTCTCCAGTTTTCCTCCTCCAGCCACCCTGGCCTCCTTTTAGTTTCTGGAATGTGCCAAGGTCCCTGCTGTCTCAGGGCTTTGCCTGTAGTGTTCCCATTTTCTAGAACACTCTCACCTTCTCCCCTCCTCCTCTCCCTGGCCCATCTTGCCACATAACATCCTATTCTCAGCTCTCAGCTCAAGTGTCACCTCAGGGGCTGGCTGAGGCTGCAGCAAGCATGACGAAGGTCCTGCTCTGCCCCCCACAACATTCATCCAGCCTGTTGCCATTCATCTGGTCACATGCTGATCTCACACGCTCAGTAGGGGCTACTCAGGGCAGGGATTTCGGGTTGCCTTGTTCCCAGTCACATCCCTGCTACCTGGCATGGCCTCTGTATGGAGCCAGTGCCCAGTAAATGTGGCAGTCAGGCAGGCAGGCGTGCCTTATGATTCAAAACGGAGATGGAGCTGTTTACTGAGCACCTACTGTGTGCCAGGTGGGACCTCGCGGCTTCTTCACAGCTGCCCTGGCAGGCAGGGACTAGAGTCCCTGTGTTCTACCAAAAGGGGAAACAGAAGCTCCAAGAGGGGCAGTGACTTGCCCAAGGTCACACATCTGGCAGAGGCCCTGCTAGGATCTGACACTCCATCCCACGCCCAGCTTCCTGCCTGGTGGAGCTAGCACCAGGGATCATTGCACATCTGTTTCCTCATCTGTAGAATGGGGATGAGGCGGGACCTCCCTCACAGGGCTGTTGTGAGGATTCAGTCGGTTAGGCCACTCAAGTGCTTCGCTCAGAGCCTGGCACACATTAAGCGCTCAGCGACCGTGAGCTATCATCATCATGGTTATCGTGTTGGTCAAAGAAATAAAAATAACTACATCCTCTTGGGACCCACGAAAGGGCAAGTGGAAGGTCTTTGTGGGTGAAAAGGCACATGAATGGATGGGTGGGTGGAGAGCAAGCGAATGAGGGAATGAAAGACTGAAGACATGGAAGAACAGCCGAGCCAACGGAGGGATCCACGCACGAACGTGTGAACGAACAGAGGAACACGAGAACGAGCGTGTGTGCGGGGAGGATGCACCCCTGAGGTCTGGGAGACCCGGGGCTGACTTGGGGCGCCCGGGCCGCGTCCTCCCCGCCCCCCCCCCCCCCCATGCTCACCTGTAGCGCCGCAACTCGCCCTCCAGCCGCCGCACCCAGCGCTGCAGGCCGGGCACCTGTCGCGCCAGCGCCTCGAGCTCGCGCACGCGGCCCAGGCTGCGCAGCACCGCCTCCCGGGCCTCCTCGGCGCGCCGCCGCACCTCGGCCTGGCCCTGGCGCAGCCGCCCCGCGCGGGCCTCGGCCGCCGCCAGAGCGCCCCGCGCCTGCCGCAGCTCCCGCGCCGCCGCCTCGGGCCCGCCGCGCCCCGCCTCCTGCGCGCCCGCCTGGCTCTTCCAGAGGCCGACCTGCGGGGACAGGGCCGCGGGCACCGCGGTGAGCGCCTCGCGTCGGCCACCCGCCACGACCGCGGCCACCGTGCCCGCGCCGCCCCGGAGCTCCCACGGTGCACGTTTATTGCGCGCACTGCCTACCGCTCCCAGGCTGGTCTGAGCTCGTTTAATCCTCGCAACAGCCCAGATGAGGCAGGAGCTCTAATTATCCCCCTTTTCCTGGGTGAGGGAAACTGAGCCACAATGCCCAGTATTCTCATCTTTGCGCGGTACCAATAATTCCCGAACTTCACGACTCTTCTCTTCTCTTCTTCAGTGACTCCTCCGATCCCTAGACTCGAGGAACAATCTAAGCGTCTCAAACAGGCGTTTCTGGACCTCCCCGGTGTCTGGTCAATAGACTCTTCTTGAGGGTGGGGTTTTTGTCTGTCTTGTTTACCGCTGTGTCCCCGACGCCTTAACCAGGTCGGCACACAGTAGGTGCTCAATAAATACCTGGAGAGTGAATGATCCTGGACCATCTTGCTGCGCACCATGGGAGTCATTTCCCACTCTCACCCTTTGCTTCTCTTGTGCTCCTAGGCCACCAGCCCTTGCCTGTCCATAGCTATGACCCCTGAAAGCGGCACCCTGCCACTCCTCCGCATACGCAGCCTGCCCTCAGCCGCTCAGGGCTGGTGACTGGGCAATGGGCAGAGTGGGGCTAATGCAAGTCAGCTCCCTCCTGACCTATGGTCCCTTGGGGCAGAGGCTCTTCTCTTCCTCCTCCCACCCCCATCGCCCTTGGCTGAGCACAGTGCTTGAGCACAGTGCTTAAGTGTTTGTTCACTGAATCCCAGATGCTTGGGCTCTGTCCATATCTCACTCAGTGCTTCCTTCTCCACATCCTAGAGGTCTGGCCCTGAAGGGGTTGGGTGGCCAGTGACTGCCTGATGAACAGTGACACTATCTATTTAGCACCTGGCCCTGGCCCTGAGGGAGGCCCATAAATACTTGCTGAATGACCCAATGAGCCGCCAGTCTACCCATTAGGCAGGAAGCTCCTTAAGCGTGGGGACAGGGCCTTTTTCACCCTTTATCTCCTAACCCACCCTTCAGCCCCAGCCTGGCACCACAGAGAGCTCAAGATGCCTGCTGAATGACTGAATGTGCGAGACGGCCCAGGTTTCCTGGGAGAGTTCAACTACTGGGTTAGAAGAGGCAAGACGACATAGTGAGGGTGGGGGGACGGCGTGGGATGGTGATCCGGGTGGGACAGGGGTTTTAGAGGTGGAATGGGTGGGGGGGCCGGAGTGGGTTGAATGCAATGGGGGTGGGATTGGGGGAGGACGCAAGTGAGCCGAAGTGGGGTGGGGCTGCCCTCTCTTCCCCCTTCCACTTCCTCAGCGGGTCCCGGGCTGCTCAAACGACCCCCGCCCGCCTCCAGTCACGGCCGCCCCCCTCCCTCCGCGCCGGCGCGCACCTGCAGCGCTAGACAGCGCGCGTCACTGCTCTGCAGCGCGGCACGCAGGTCCTCCACCAGCTCGCGCAGGCTGCTGTTCTCCTCCTCCAACCGCGCCAGGCGCTCGCCGTCCCGGCCGCCGTCGGGGCCGCCGTCCGGGGCGGGCGTGCGGGGCGGCCGGCGGCGGCGGCGCGGGCGGCGCAGGCGGATCTGCGTCTCGATGTGCTCGCTTAGAGCGCCGCGGGGCAGCCGGGGCCCTGCGCGGGTGCCGAAGTAGCCGCAGAGGCGCGCGTGGAACTGGCGGAAGGTGAGCTCGGGCGGCTCCGCGCGCAGCGCCAGGCGCGCCTCCTCTTCGGCATCCGCGTCCCCGTCGGTGGCCACCCCAGCGGCCGTGTCGCCAGCGGTCGCATCCCCCGGGTTCGTGTCTCGGGCGGCCGCATCCCCGGAGGCCTCCCCGGCGGCGGCCCCCTCGGCGCGCAGCCCCAGCACCGCGCAGAGAGCGCGGAAGTCAGCGCGGGGCAGGCGGCCGGCGCCGCGGCAGTCCAGGTGGTGGAAGACCTCTTGCAGGTACTGGTCCAGGCCGGTGGCCAGCACCACGATCTCGTTCTCCACGCCGCGGTCCAGCCCGTAGTGGTGCGCCAGGGCGCTCAGCAGCCACTGGGTGCGCCGCGCGGGTCGCCGGTACGGGTCACCCGCCGCGCCCTCCATGCCGGCCTCCCGGCCCGGGCCGCTCAGCTGCATCGCTGCGGCGCGTCGCTCCTCCGGTCCCTCCGCCCCGCCACTTCCAGGGGCGGCCCCAGAGTTCTTCGAAAGGAGGGGCTTAGCGGTCGCGGTCTGGTTGGAGCGGCGCGGAGGGCCGTGTCCAGCAGCTGCGCTGGCTTGGCCGGGCGTCTGTGTTTACTCGGGTTGGTTAGGAGAAGGCTGGGGTAGGGGGCCTGGTCCCTCTCTGTCTCGCTTCTATGGGTGACCCCAGCTCTCTTCTCTCCTCATCACTCCAGGGGCTTCCCTGGCGTCTCCTTTTCCCTTCCCACTCCCGGCTCTGTCGGCTTTCAACTCCCGCACCCTCTGTCCCACCCACCCTGCGCTGAGAGTTGGCCCCGGGACCGGCGCGAGGCGTGGGCGCAGGATAGGAAGCCAGGGAGAGAGGGAGGGTAGCTGCCTGGTCTTGTTGCTGGGGGTGTGTCCCCCAAGCCCACGTGTCATTCCACCCCTTCTCCGGAAAGTCTTCCGAGGGTAGCCCCGGGAGCTGGCTCTAACCGCCCTCTCCCCGCGCAGGTGCGGAGAAGCCCCTCTCCCCCTATATTCAGAAACAGGGTTCCCAAACTCTTGTCACTCCACCATAGATGGTGCAGAGGCTCACGTGGTAACTAGAGCAGAGAGACAGGGTTGGAGAAGTAAGTGGACTGCTTTAGGGACATCCCGCTGGTAAGAAGTCGATCTGAGATGGACCCTCGTTCTCTAAGCTCTGTGTGTGTTTGGTGGGGAGTTGGGAGGCGGGGATAGAAAAGTGGTTTCCAGCCCTCACCTTTGTGCCTGTGGATGCTGAGTTGGCGATGCGATCTGAGTTCCGTCTCTTGAGCTGGGGTTATGGTAACAGGGTTGTTTGGCCAACATTTTCTCTGGTGCCTTACAACACATTTCTGGAAGGTGAAAGAAAAACTGCTTCTCCGGGGAGACCTAGGCTGTTTTTCCTTTCTCTTTCACGAGATGTCATGCACCTGTTACCTGCACTGGGACCCGATATCCAGCCACGTTGTAACAAGAGGCAGACTTTATTCAACTGTCCTTGGCTGTAAGATGGGCAGAATCTGGCTTTCTGTATAACTCTAGGAATTTAAATGCTAAATCCTGGAATTTGAGGGGCGCGTGGGTGGTTCAGTTGGTTAAGCGACTGCCTTCGGCTCAGGTCATGATCCTGGAGTCCCTGAATAGAGTCCCGCATCTGGCTCCCTGCTTGGTAGGGAGTCTGCTTCGCCCTCTGACCCTATTCCCTCTCATGTGCTCTCTCTCTCAAATAAATAAATAAAATCTTTTTAAAAAATAAATAAATCCTGGAATTTGAAAAGGCACTAAAATTCTGTCTCCTGGGCTGCAGTATCCCAGAATCAGCACTTTTTTGGGGCAAATCCCTACTCATTCTTGAAGATTTAGCCCAAGGGATGGAGTTAGATGCTTCTCGCCAGCCATTTTGGACATAATTTTTTTTTTTAAATTATAAAAGTAATAGCATTTTGACAAAAACTTTTACATCAATTCCACTTCTTGGGCACCTGGGTGCCTCAGTCGTTAAGCGTCTGCCTTCGGCTCAGGTCATGATCCCAGCGTCCTGGGATCAAGTCCCACATCGGGCTCCCTGCTCGGTGGGAAGCCTGCTTCTCCCTCTCCCACTCCCCCTGCTTGTGTTCCTGCTCTCGCTATCTCTGTCTCTGTCAAATGAATAAAATCTTTAAAACAAAACAAAACAAAACAAAATAAATTCCACTTCTTGGCTCCTGCCTTAGAAAAAGACACGTGCACAGGATGTTCACTGTATCATTGTTTATAATATTGAGAAACTAGAGACAACCTGGTACTCATCAGTGCATCAGCCATGATGAATCACCAAAAAGGGATGAGTGAAATAAGCAAGTTGCAGCCTCTTATGTACAATGTTATGATTTCCATAACAATAACAACAAAGCCACACCAAAGGGTATTAAATATTATGTAACTGCATAGAAAAAGATGGAAGTAGGGGCGCCTGGGTGGCTCAGTTGGTTAAGCCTCTGCCTTTGGCTCAGGTCATGATCTCGGGCTTCTGGGATCAAGTCTCATGTGGGGCTCCTTGCTCAGCGGGAAGTCTGCTTCTCCCTCTTCCCCCCCATATTCTCTCTCAAATAAATAAATAAAATCTTTAAAAAATCAAAATAGAAAAAGATGGAAGGAGTCAAAACTGATGCAGTGGTTATTTCTGGGGATCAAAGATGTTTAGCCTTTGCTGTAACATTTCCCTTTTTGCCAAGACGATGTCTTTCTTTCTTTTGGGGAGGACACACCTTATTTACCATTTACATACCATAAAACTCACCCACTGAAGGGTGTGAATAAATGCTTTTATTTTTATTTTTAAAAAAATTTTATTTATTTATTTGACAGAGAGACACAGCGAGAGAGGGAACACAGCAGGGGGAGTGGGAGAGGGAGAAGCAGGCTTCCCACCGAAAATAAATGCTTTTAGTACATTTGTAGAGTCTAGAGACATCACAGTCTAACTTCATAACATTCTCATCACTCATTTCCCAAAACCCTTGTACTGGTTAGCTCATTTTCTCCTTCACCTTCCACCCCCCCTTCTGCGCTAGGCAACCACTACTTCCTGTTTCTATAGATTTGTCTATTCTGGACATTTCATATAAATGGAATCATACCGTATGTGACTGATTCCTTTTTGAAAACATGAACAGTCATGTTTTCAAGGCTCACCCACACTGTAGCATGTATCAGTACATCCTTCCTTTTTATGGTGGAGTAATACTCCATTGTGTGGCTAGACCATGTTTTTTGCTTCTCTGTTCATCAGTTGATGGACATTTGGGTTGTTCCCACCTTTTGGCTGTTCTAAATAGCACTGCTGTGAACATTCATGTGCAAGTTTTTGCGTGGACATGTTTTCATTTGTCTTGTGTGTAGACCCAGGAGTGAGGCCTCTGTTTGGATGGTAGTTTTATGTTTAATTTGTGAGGAACTGCCAAACTGTTTTTCATGATGGCTGTACCATTTACCTTCCTAACAGCCATGTTTTCGTGTGTTTCCTGACGGGTTAAGCAACACGGATGTTCTCAGTCCTCCATCTCACCTCACAGGGCCCCAGGCCTTCCTCAGCGAGTTCCTGCCATCTTCCATTCTTCTCTTTGTTCACACCCCGCATGCAGTCTCTCATGCTCTACCCTCACAACACATCCTGAATCCCACTGCCTCGCCCCACTCCACGGGTACCACACGGAGCCAGCCCCCCAGCATCTCTCACCTGTATTCTTGCAGCAGGCTCCCCCGAGAACTGCCTGTGGACTCCTACAGTCTGTTCTCCAAGCCAGAGGATCCCCTCCTCTCTGCTCAGGAACCCCTAATTCTTTCCCTCTCACAGGGACTTAAGGCAAAGTGCTCACATTCCCCCCAGCCTCCCCCTCATCTCCTGCCATTGCCCTTCCCTCCTGACCTCCTTGCTGTTCTTCTAACTCACTTCAGGGTATTTGCAGCTGCTTCCCCCAGATGTTTACCTCCTCAGGCCATCACCTCCTCAGTGAGGCCTTTGGTGACCCCGAAGGCACTCTGCACCTCTGACAGACTCTGTCTTCCTGTGTGTGCTGTCTGTCTCCCTGTGTTAAACTGTCAGTCAGCCATGAGGTAGCAAAACACATCTGTTCCCCTGGAACCGTGTCACTGAAAGCAGACAATCAGCCTCTAACTTCCTTCTCAGCTGCCTCCCTGGTTGCCTTCGGGAATGGTGGTGTGTATGGCCTCCCACATATTTTCTTTGTCTATAGATGATATGTATACTTTTTATTTGTATTATTTATTATGTATATCTTTTCAAGGCAGCTATTATGCCGCGTTGCTGTTGATCTGTGGGCCTCGCATGAGATCTGAGCTTCAGGAGGCCAGGAACCTGGTGTCCCTCGTCCCAGCAGGGGCCTGGCACACCGTAGCGCTGATAATGTTGGTTTGTATGAACACACATTTGGAGCAGTATATGGGAAGACTGCCTCTGGTCGGGGTTTGGTGGGATTTGGTGTCCTTTGATCCAGCGATGTTGGAATCAGGGAGACTCCAGACGTTGGTAGTTGATTGGATCCCCAGCTGGACCGCAGAAGCTTCTAGGCCTGGAGCCCCATGGCCTGTGGGCCTGCCTTGTACATTTAGGACAGGACTCTGGAACTTGGCTCTGGACCCCTGAGTTGCATCTGTGCAGTTGAATCTGATTTGATTTCATGTTAGTGCTGAGAGCAGGCAATGAAGCAAGACTGCTGTGCTCCCCACTGCCTCCGGCACTGCAGCTGGGGGCTGCTTTTGGCGAGGGAATCCTTTGAACAGTAACGTTCCTGGGCCAGTCAACATTGAAAAGAAAGCCTTTAAATATCAGGCCATGGAGCGTTGCCTGGGCCTCCGCCCCCCGCAGCTCAGCGGGGGCCAGGGAAGTCAGGGTTGATAATGGTGCACTGTCAGGCCTGTCTGTCTGCGGGGCAGTGTTACCAGGCGCCTCTGAAATCATTCTGGTCAGACCCACAAGGTTTTTGTTGAAGGTTTGAAGTGAGCAAACTCAGAGGTCTCCTGGGCTCTTTTGTCTGAGCTGGGGGATGGGTGTGTGTCTGCGTGGGGGAGCACAGAGGCCCTGGCAAAGAGATGATTTTCTGAAGTCAGTTCACTATTGTTTGAGCCATTTCAAAAAGTATATTGTTTAAAGTGTCTTTAAACATCCCAGAAAAAAATGCTTGTTAGCACATATCACCACCAGAAGAGGGGATCCCAGATACTCCTGATGTATTTGTTTTGAGGCATTTTCCATGCATTTGGGCATGAAAGAACTTCCCTGGGGTGGTTGTTACACGACTACATACATCTGTCAAAGCACTTAAAAAGGGTGAATTTTACAGGATGTGAACTGTAGCTCATTAAACTCAACATAAAGAAACACGGTTGAAATGTTGTTGCTGGGATCTTTGCACATCGACCATACTTCCTAAACAGCCTTGCCATCATTAATATTCCTTTGCAAATGTTCTCGAACACCACTCATGTTCCGTCTCACGACTGAGCTGTGAGGTTCTCCATCGTCGTTCCCCAGGGATGCTCATCAAGGTGGTTTGCAGTTTTTCTCCATTAAAACACCGTGAACTGTTGACTCTGTGTCCTGAGTGATTTACTACAGCGCCAGGGAGTTGGAACATTTTATGTGCTCTTGATACTGTCAAACTGTTTTTCAGAAAGCTTTTGTCATTCTGTGCAGCCCTCTGGAGTGTCTGGGAATGTCTGTGAGCCATCATTTTTAGTGACAAAGCTTTTATATTTTCAGGAGTCTTGGTTAGTAGATTTGCTTAGTGTTCAGACACCAAGTTTTACTTCTATTAAAAATCAGACTGAACTAGGCAAAGATTTCTTAGATACAACACAAAGTGAATGGTCCAAAAATGAAAAAAAAATCAGTAAATTGGACCTCATCAAAATTCAAAACTTTTGCACTTCAAACAGTGGTGGTAAGGACACCATTAAGAAAGTGAAAGGACCGGCAGGAGACCATGAGAAAATATTTGCAAAACATAGATCCCATAAAGGACTTGTATTCAGACTTTACAAACAACTCCTACAACTCAATAAGAAGAAAAACAACCCAATCAAAAAGGGGGCAAAAGACAGGAACAGACATTTTACCAAAGAGGATATATGGATGGCCAGTAGGTCCATGAAAAGATCTAGTCATTAGGGAAATACAAAGTAAAACCACAATGGAATACTATTTCGTACTCATGAGAATTCATAATAAGTTAGACTGACAATAAATGGTTTCTGGAGGGTGTGGAGAGATGGGAACGTTCATACTATGATGGTGGGAACGTGAAACAGTGCAGCCACTTTGGAAAAACAGTTTGGCAGTTTTCCAAAAAGAGCATGAAACTGCTGATGTGGAAATACCAGGGTTCGGGAGCGAATGGTCAGGAAAGAATTCTTGAGACGACTTCAATGCAAAAAAGTGGTTTTATTAAAGCAGGAGGACAGGACCCGTGGGCAGAAAGAGCTGCATGGGGGTTGTGACAGGTGACTGATTATATACTTTCAAGTTGGGAGGGGGGTTAGGGATAGCGTAAGTCTCTAAGGAATTTTGGAAACAAAGTTTCCAGGACCTTGAGGGGCTAGCTGTTGGTAGGAAAAGGTCATTTATTACTGTCTAGTAAAACCTTAGTCATGAGACCCTTCAGATGTATATCAGTGGGCCATATGCTTGGGGGATGATTGCCAACAGTTATCTTGGTTGGGGGAGGTAGAGATAAAGGAAGTTTCCAAAGGAATTTTTTTTAATCTTTTTAAAAAATTAATATATAATGTATTATTTATTTCAAGGGTACAGGTCTGTGATTCATCAGTCTTACACAACACCCAGCGCTCACCATAGCACATACCCTCCCCATTGTCTATCATCCAGCCACCCCATCCCTCCCATCCCCAACCTTCAGTTGGTTTCCTATGATTAAGAGTCTCTTATGGTTTGTCTACCTCTCTGGTTTCAACTTGTTTCATTTTTTTCCTCTCTTCCTCTATGATCCTCTTGTTTCTCAAATTCCACATATCAGTGAGATCATAACGATAATTGTCTTTCTCTGATTGACTTATTTCGCTTAGCATAATACCCTCTAGTTCCATTCATGTCGTTGCAAATGGCAAGATTTCATTTTTTGGTGGCTGCATAATATTTCATTGTATATATATATATATCAATCTTCTTTATCCATTCATCTGTCGATGGACATCTGGGCTCTTTCCATAGTTTGGCTATTGTGGACATTGCTGCTATAAACACTGGGGTGCAGGTGCCCGTTCGGATCCCTACATTTGTATCTTTGTATCTACTGTCCCTAGTAGTGCAATTGTTGGGTCATAGGGTAGCTCTATTTTCATTTTTCTTTTAAAGATTTTATTTATTTATTTAATTGACAGAGAGAGAGAGAGAGACAGCGAGAGAGGGAACACAAGCAGGCGGAGGGTCAGAGGGAGAAGCAGGCTTCCCGCCAAGCGGGGAGCCCAATGTGGGGCTCGATCCCAGGACCCTGAGATCATGACCTGAGCTGAAGGCAGTTGCTTAACCAACTGAGCCACCCAGGCGCCCCCTCTATTTTCAATTTTTTGAGGAACCTCCATACTGTTTTCCAGAGTGGCTGCACCAGTTTGCATTCCCACCAACAGTGTAGGAGGGTTCCCCTTTCTCCGCATCCTCACCAACATCTGTTGTTTCCTGAGTTGTTAATTTTAGCCATTCTGACCAGTGTGAGGTGGTATCTCATTGTGGTTTTGATTTGTATTTCCCTGATGCCAAGTGATGTTCAGCATTTTTTCATGTGTCTTTTGGCCATTTAGATGTCTTCTTTGTAGAAATGTCTGTTCATGTCTTCTGCCCATTTCTTGATTGGATTATTTGTTTCTTGGGTGTTGAATTTGATAAGTTCTTTATAGATTTTGGATACTAGCCCTTTATCTGATAGGTCATTTGCAAATATCTTCTCCCATTCTGTGGGTTGTCTTTTGGTTTTGTTGACTGCCAAAGGAATATTTATATGTAAAACGAGAATTACAGGATCCTGGAGGTCTGGCCGATGTTAAGCTAAGGTTGCCTTTTGCCTTTTGCCTCTAGCAAAGTATTAACAAGGAGGCAGTTGAGTTCCTAGAGGAAGGTCACTCTGCCTGTCTCAAGGACTTGTCAATGGGCTGTAAGTAGTAAGGAAATTTAATTCTTTTTCTTTTTGCCTTTGTTCCCCACATCACTACCACATCACCCAACTATTTTACTCCAAGTGTCTACCCAAGAGAAGTGAACACATCTGTCCACACAGAGACCTTTCATGGGTGTGTTCATGACAACATTTTTCATAAATGTCTAAATGTTCAACCTCAATGTCTATTAACTGATGATCGGATGGAAAAAATGTAGTATATTGCACAATGGACCGTTATTCAACCACAAAAAGGAATGAAGTATTGATTAATGCTCCAGCGTGAAAGAACTTCAAAAACATTCTGCTAAGCAAAAGAAGCCAGTCACAAAGCCAAGCCACGTATCATATGACTCCATCTATATGAAATGTCCAGAAAGGTCACATTTTTTGAGATAGAAAGTAGATTAGTGGTGGCCTGGGGCTGGGGCTCAGAACAGAGATTAATCGTAAATATGCGTGAGGGTCTTATTAGGGAGATAAAAATGTTCCAAAACTTATTTATGGCGATGATTTCATCACTTGGTAAAGTTACTTAAAATCATTGAATTCTACACTTGAAATGGGTGAATTTTATGATATAAAATATACCTCAAGAGAGCTATTAAAAAGGGGGGCTAGAGATGGCAAGGAGAAGGTGGGTATAGCTGTTCCCCAAATATGCACCCAACTGCCGGAGGCTTGGGAGAACTTCAGAAAACCCTCTGGGTGCCCATGGAAGCTTTGGGGTTCCTCTACCCTGACAGGACAAAGGACACAGTGATTGAATGCCTTCAAATTGCTCCCATCCAAGGGATGCCTCTCTGCACTGTGGCTTTGCCCTTCCTCCTATCCAGATGTGGAGTCAGTTCTTCACCCCCTTGAGTCTTGGCTGGCCCTTGTGACTTGCTCTGGTCAACAGATATGGCCAAAGTGACACTGTGCCATTTTAAGCCTATGTCTCAAGAGACCTTGTAGCTTGCACCTTTGCTTTCTTGGACCCCTGCCCTGAGAATGCCTTCTGAGGGAGCTAGTCCAGCCTGGTGGAGCATGAGGGGCCACATGGGGGGCAGAGGGGGAATTGAAGTCCCCCAGCCAAGGTCACCAACTGCCAGACATTTGAGGCCATCTTGGACCTTCCAGCCCTATTGATACAGATCATACAGACCAGTGAGTGAGCCCCGGCCCCACCAGTGAAGAACCATCCAGCTGATCCAGAGAACTGTCACAAATAAAGGGGCTGTTGTTTTATGCCATTAAGTATTGGGATGCTTTCTTATGCAGCAATAGGCATCTGGGACACATACTTTGACTTTGCCTGTCCCGAAGCCATCTTTGTTGCGGTGAGGTTGTGGACCCACCTCTCACACCTGAGTACCAGGCTGCACACCTTTGCCCTCACTCCATCCCATGACCTCTGGGGCTTGACCTAGAAGCCATTTCTTTCAGGGCAGTGGTTATAAACCTTGGCTATGCAGTAGAATCTTGGGGGAGGTAACTTTGAAAATTGTGAGGTATATTACAGTCATTTATTATTGTGCAAGAAATCATCCTAAACCTCAGTGGCTTAAGACAACAATAATTTACTTTGGTCATAAATCTGCAATTTGGGGAGGGTCTGGTGCTAACAGCTGGTTTCTGCTACATACAGTGTCAGTTGGGGTAGCTCAAAGGCTGGGAGCCAGGATCATCTGAAGCCTGGCACTCTTGCATGTCTGGTGGTTGAGGCTGGGAGTCAGCTGGGAACTGTTGGCCAGAACATTTACATGTGGACATAACATAGTGGCTGGATTCTAAGAATGAGCTCCCCAAGAGAACAAGGCAGACGTACATGGAGTTTGGATGAGCTGGCCTCAGAAGTCCTAGTGTCACTTCTGCCATACTGTGTTGGCTGAGATGGTCACAGAGGTCTATCTGGGTTTAAGGGGGAAGGGCCTAGACCCACCACTGGATGGGAGGAGTACCAACATCACTCTGTAAGAACTTCTGGAAGGAAATGTATTGAGGTGGCTAGCTTTGGAAAATACGATCTGTTTCTGGTTCCTAAGCCCCACCCCTGGAGAATTAGTACTGAAGGTCTGGAGTGAAGCCTCAGGATTGAAGTTTTTATATGTTCCCAGGTGATTCTGTTGTATATCCAGGACCAGGCAATGGCCCTTTGTCTAAGACCCAGGGCCCCTCAATCCTGAACTCAGAGCTGTCCCCACAGGAGGTGCAGCAGAGATTGGCTGCTTGCCCGGCATGGTAGTGTGACCAAGGGAAACCAGCCTCAGGCCAGCAGGGGGGACCCCAGGAGCAAGAGGCCTGCTCTTGTGCAAGGGAGGGTGGTGTCCCTAACCGGCCCTTATTAATGGGACCTTTTGGGAGCTGGTGTATCCCAGTAGCCTTCTTCCAACCCTGTGTGTGTCTCATTGGCACTTCCTGGCTTATAGACGGTAGTCTCCAGGCTGCTGGTGGTACAGTACGATAGGGTGGCATGGTATTTGGTGGGCAGAGTTTCAGTCCTTCTCCCCAGGGTGCTCACTGCCATTTGGTGATTTCCTCTCACAGCTGTTCTCCAGCTTCAGTTTGTTTAGACTGATTCAACCTGAGGAATGTTGGAGGACTGCAGTTGGTGGGCAGTATTGTAGGAGGGGCTGCCCTCAGCCCCTGGGGGTGGACTACGGAGGCAGGAGATGGGAGGCAGGGGACCTGGGTTCCAGCTCCAGCTCTGCTACAGTTTTGCTCTTTAGCCTTGGGTAGGTCATATCTCCCCTCAGAGCCTCAGTTTCCCCAACAGTCACGTGTGTGGAGCCTCAGCTCCCATTCTCTTAAATGACCTGCGTGGAGTGGAGCTGCACTCCCTTAACAGAAAACCTAATGTGGCTCCCCATTGCCCATAGTCTTGGAGCCCTGCCTGCCCTCCACACCTGTGTACCAGGGGCCCTGCGCACCACTCCAGCCTCATCATCCCTTCCCTGAACTTGCCATGCACCTTCACCCCTCTGGCCTTTTGTATATACCGTTCCCTCTGCCTGGAATACTTTCTCTTGCTTTCACTGCCTGGCAAACCCCAAAGTTTGGCTTTTATCACCTCCTCCATGAAGCCTGCCCCCTCCTGCTAGTTACCTCTGTGGTGTGTCCCTGCACCCTACCCCTTGGGTATTCTGTGATCTACATTGGGATCAGCAGCTAGCCTCCCAGCTGGGGGGGCGGGGTGGGATTGAGAGGGGAGTGTTTGCAGACCAGCCCAGGCTTTGGAGTCAGTCTGGATTTCAGTCCAGCGCTGCTGCGACACACCCGCCTGTGTGACCTCAGGCAGGTCGCCCCACCAATCTAAGCCTCAGTTTCCTCATCCCTGAGTTGGGGCTCATGATCACTAAACAGAATTCTCATGATTTTTTAAGGACATCAGCGACAGAAGTAGAGAGTCTATGTGAAAGAGGTTTGGGGCGGGGTAGAGTTATCAGAGTTTTCAGAGCTCATTGCTTCCCTTGCCTTTATCGAAGAATGTGGAGGTATAAGGGGAGCCGAGCCCCCTGTACTGTAGGTAAGGGCGAGGCGTATAATAGGTGCTCACGTTCAGAGTAGGAATATCCTTAAAGATTAGATGAATGAATGAGTGAATGAAACGAGGCAACTAGTTTCTGAATTTGGATACACCTTTTTGCCAGACCTTGTCTGTGCACCTGGTCCGGGGACAGCAGCCGAGGCGGGAAGTCCCGCCCCCAGGAGCCCCGCCCCCGGAGGAGCCCCGCCCCGGGGCCGGAGCCCCGCCCGTCTCCTAGCAACTGTCAAACATAATTGCGCAGCGGCGTCCTGCTCCGGTGGGCAGACTGCGTCCTTGGAGCCTTCTCGCCTGGGGGCCGTGACGCCCAGGCTGCTGCCCAGCGCCTCCCCTCGCAGGTACCAAAGGTCCCTCTCTACCTGCCGCTCCAGCTGGGCACCCCGTTCTAAACAAAACGTTAGCCCGGGTTCCTCCTCCATGGACCCTGAGCTTGTGCCCTGAACCCAGCACTCAGGGCCCATTCGTGCCTTGCCTCGGGGGTTCCCCCCCTCTTTGACCTCACCAGACTTTTGCACGTGCTGTCCCCTTGCCCGGTTCGCCTGTCCCCACATTGCAAACTCATCCTGGGCTTTGGCGCTGCCCTCACCCTGAGGCCTCCCCTAGTGGAAGCACAGGGTTTTCTCCCAACTTTGCGGTTCTTGGGTAATTGCACTTAGCTGGAGCTGGCATTCCAGAGTGCCAATGATTGACTCGTGAAAGGAGGAGCAGCTGGGGCTGGGGGAGGATAGAGACTCAAGTTGGAGAAACGGGTTGCTTGTTATCATGATTACTGCAAGCCACCATTCTCTCTGGTTCATTGTTGAGTGCCTACTGCATGCCAGGCAGTGTCTGAGGCCTTGGCCGTTCAACCCAGGACGGGACAGGGGAAGGGAAGGAGGGGAAGGGTGGGTCATCCTGAAAGAGGCAGGGCTTACCTCCTGGGAACAGAGGGAGGTGACAGCAGCGCCTTTATTTTCTTGCAGCCAGGAGTGCCACGCCCGTGGGTGCTCTGCAGAATGTCGCTGCATGCCTGGGAGTGGGAGGATGAGGACAGGGCGAGCATGGGGCCCATGTCCTCCATGGCCAGCTTTTACCAGTCTGGGAGTGAGTGTGATATGGAGGAGTACCTGAAGGTCAAAGCCCAAGCCCAGGAGTCAGACTCTGAGCACCCATGCAGCAGCGAGTCCTCATATGGGCCTGCCAGCACCTTCAACTCCGATGTGCCCCAGGTTGTCCCCTGCAAATTCATCATCTCACTGGCCTTCCCGGTGAACACTGGTAAGTGCTGGAGCAGAATCCCAACACTCTCTGCAAAATGGGGTGCGCTAATGACCTTCTCCCAGAAGTTTGGGGCACCTGAGCTCCCTCTACTGGCTTCCCCAAGTGAGGCGGCCAATGCCAGCAGCAGAGGTCAGGAAGGAAACTGCAATTTTAGGGAGCCCATTGTGGGCCAGACAAATGAGTGATTAAATAGGCTTCACATGCTTAATCCTCTCAACAACCCTAAAAAGCAGGTGGTATTATTTCTGCTTTTTGTGGATGAGTAAATGAGAACCCATACAGCGTGGGTTCTCATAATCTGGCTGTGCATCACCAAATCCCTTGTTTAAATTCTCAGATGTATTGAATGAAAATCTCTGAGCGTATAGGTATATCAATTACCTTTTGCCCCCCAAATTCTGTGTAACAAACCCAAACAACTTCCCAAGTCAGGGGCTTCAGACTGGAATCCCTTGTTCTCCTGGATAAGCAGGTCAGCGGCTCCAGGCTAGGGTCCCTGCGGTGGCTCCGCTCTGCTCCCCGTGTCTCTCATCCTCCTCCTGGACCTGTGGGTCAGCCAGACACATTCTTGTTATAGAAAGGCAGAGACACATGAGAGGGCAAGCCCAGACAACCCAGAACTCTTCAAGTCTTTGGGCACCTCCCACCTGCTCACATTTTTTTGGCCAAAGGGAGTCACATGATTGAACCTCTAAGAATAGGGGCAGAGAAAAGAACTCCACTTTTGATATATATCTATTTTTGTCTACTTGCACTAACCCCCCTGAAGATTAGTTTCAGCTTCTCCTTGTAGTTCTATCCATTCTTGCCTCAGATATTTTGGAGGCTCTTTAGTTAGATGTATATATATACCATGTTTAGAATTGACCCATCTTCTTGGTGACTTGAACTGTTTTTACCACCAAGACCAGGGGGAGGCAGGTGAAGCGCCACAGGTGAAAAATGTAAGGAGGCGCTCCCTCTCAGCGTCATGCAGTGAATTTCTGCACCCTGTTACTCCACTGGCTAGGGGGCCTGGACCTGCATCTCAGCCCCGAGTGGGGCAGACAGCATGGGGGTGGGCGGCCTCCCACAGCATCAGGCTCTTTTTTGGTTCCAGGGAACTGTGGAGACGGGTGTGCTTTCCCATGTGAGGTTCAAACAAGACTCATTAAATCCGTGTCTTCTAGGTTATAAAGGAAAATATACAATTTTGATGGAAAAATACAGGAAACACCCTAAAATGGACAAACCTGCTGCAAAGGTTCGGCGTTATTACCACATTGAGTATTTCCTTCTGCCCGATGATGCGGAGCCTAAAAAAGTTGACATGGTGGTGTTTCCAATGGTGGCCAAAGTGTTCCTGGATTCAGGAGTAAAGGTGTGTGTGTGTGTGTGTGTGTGTGTGTACACACACCTCACATACAGTCTAATACTACAGAAAGTGTGCTTGCTTCCCTTGGAGCTTGCTAGAAATGCAGGATATGCACTGACCTCCTAATACCCTTTACCAGACTATTTATATATCTTTAGTCATTTCTTTGGTGTTTCAAAAGTTTTTGAAACTTTGGCGTTTTCAAAAGTTTTTGCCACTCTTGTGATTTCCTTCTCTGTGTGAGTACCTGTGTGTATCCATGTGTGTGCATACCTGCCTGCCTGCACACACACGCACCCGCCTGCCTATGGCCTGACTCTGGGTCAGTGCTTGGAAGTTCCTGGAAAGGGCACGATTGGCAGGTAATTGCTTCGACTCTGTCTTTTCCGATGAACCCAAACGTGTGACAGGGCCCCAGCCAGGACACCCATTTCCTGATGTGAGGTGGGGGCTGGGGGAGCGCCAGGCACAGAAGGCAGACAGTGGAGAGCAGCACCCTGGAGGACGAGGCTGGTGGGAGTAACCTCAGGCTGCTAAGCCTCCCAGTCCTGCACTTAGAGCCTCTTGGTGTTCTTTTACACAGACAGTGAGGCCATGGCGCGAAGGGGACAAAGTCTGGGTGTCATGGACCCAAACTTTTAACATCAACGTGACGAAGGAATTACTAAAGAAAATTAATTGTCACACAATAACCTTGAAGGTCTGGGACACTAAGGACAAGGTTTCGAGAAAAGTCAGGTATTACCGGTTAAAGAATACTGGGTATTCAGAAGATACAGGATCTTTCGGTAAGTCAGGTATTTGTGTTTTGTTTGAAATGTTTCTCGAGGCGTGTGACTTCTCACCGGTAACAGGATCAAAACCAGTGTCCCCTCCTTTACTTCATCTCACTTTCCCGGGGCACATGTGGCTTTGAGTGTCAGTGGTGTGTCATCCCTCCAGGACAAGCTTGAGCATCAGGAAGTACTGCCCCCTGGAGTTGTGTTTGAGGGTGCGCAGTGTCTGTGTGCATATGCATTGGTCACCACCTCTACCTCCGTCACATTTCTGGACTTCCTGTCCCCAGGCAGCACCCACATGTGCATTCCCCACCGGCCTGTCTCCTGGCTGAGTATTGGGTGTTCACTGACAAAAAAACACCAGGAAACAAGAGAAAACTTAAGAATCCCATGACCCTGAGACCACCATATTAGTCTTTTCATATAGACCCTCAAGATTCTTATTCTTATTCTCACAAACAGGGGATAGGGGCAGAGGGAGAGGGAGATGCAAGTTCCCCACTGAGCAGGGAGCCCGACGCAGGGCTCTATCCCAGGACCCTGAGACCATGACCTGAGCTGAAGGCAGATGCCAACTGACTGAACCACCCAGGCGCCCCGGGTAAATATTTTATCAATGCCAGAAAGTCCCCTTTTGAGCTCACCTCCAAGGAGAGAGCTAGTAGGAGTGGAAAGATCGAGGCTTTGAAGTCAGCCAGCTCAATTCAACCTGTCTCCCTTCTTGAACTAGCCAATGACCTTGGGCACCTTCCCACTTCCTCTGCTTATATGCCCCGAGGCAGGGTGATGGGAGTGCACCCCCCCAGCAATAAAAAGAGTGTGTGTTGTCTATATTTAAAAACTAAAATGCTGCAATTAAACTATGCTGTGGGGTTAATTGTTAGATGCATCCAGTTTTTAGAGATGTCAAAATGTCACGGGGATGTGCATCCAAGAATGGAAGGAGTGTGTACTATTATCACTGTTGTTGGTGGCTCCAGATAAGTATAGTTACCCCCATTTTACAGTGAGCAAAGGCGACTGACACCTGCTTGAAGTGTGTAACAGCGCCAGAATCAGAACCCTTTTTTTGGTGACTAGAAACCCTCTGCTTTCTCTGTCTTTCTAGCCTGCCTTCTTGGGGAGCCTTTCTGGCACCGGGGACTTGGCACTTCTGACTGTTCATCTTTCACTTACATCTGGGGTTTCTTACCCTAGGTGCTGTTGGCATTTTGGATCAGATAATTTCTTTTTGTGGGAGCTGTCCTGGGCACTGTAGGATGCTCAGCAGCATCTATGACCTCCACCTGCTGGATGCCTGTAGTAGCCTCCCAGTTGTGACAACCAAAATTTTCTTCAGACATTGCCAAAGGTCTCTTGCGGAGGGGAGCAGAATCACCCCTGGCTGAGAATCATTGGTTTATATCTAAACTACTCATTGTAGGGTTTCTGTGTGAGAAAATGGGATTCAAGGTGACTTTCTTGCTTGGACCAAACGAAAGACCCATGTCTTCAAAGCATGGGGTTCAAAACCACCTGCGTTAGATGCATTTGGAGGGCTGCCCAAATGCAGATTCCAGGGCCTGCCCCAGAGCTGCTGAGCCAGAATTTCTGGTAAACATCTGCCCCGAAGTGAGCTCACATTGGAGCAGGGGTGCTGGGGCAGGTGTATCAGGAAGGATTCCTGGAGAAGGGGCCATGGGAGCCAAGTGTGGAAGGGTAAATGGAGTCAGCTGGCCAGAAAAGGGAGGAGGAAGGGTGTTCTAGACCCTGCAGGGAGGGCCATGGGCCTTTGTGAGTGTTCTTGAAATGATAGCACTTGCCCCTCCCCAAGCCCCATCTCACGCCTGACATCACTGCCTCTTACGTTAAATCATTTCTTTCCATAAGCAGTGTATGTTCACTATGTAAAACAATTTAGAAATTGACTAGCATATGGGCGCCCAGGTGGCTCAGTCGGTTGGGTGTCCAACTTGTGATTTCCGCTCAGGTCAGGATCTCGGAGTCGTGGGATGATGGTCTCAGTAGGGAGTTGGCTTCTCTCCCTTTGCCCCTCCCCACACACGTTTTCTCTCTCCTTCTGAAATAAATAAACTTAAAAAAAAAATTGACTAGCACAAGGGAGAAAGAAATAAGATCACATGATGCTTGACCAGAGGTAGTCATTGCTATCATTTCCCTGTGCATTTTATATGTAAGTAGAAAGAATATTTTAATGAAAATGCATCTGGTGTACATGCTGTCCTAAGTCCTGCCTTTTTTCACTTTAAAAGATATCTTCTTGAAACTCTTGTCTGTGGGAGGGCAGAAACAGCATGAGAGGTTTGGCTCATGTTCCAAAGAGGATGGGAAATGTATTTGGGTGAACCATAGGTCCCATGCCCAGAACTGGTTAGTTTTCAGCCTGCTGGTCTTGAATGGAACATCCCATCAAAAGTCAGCATTTTTCCTCTATTAAATCTGCTCGGCTTCTTGGTTTCTCAGTTACTGGACAAAGACTGCACCATTCACGAAGCCCCTAAGTCATATGTGACCCCGGCTATGCCCTTAGCTCTTGGCCATCACTGCACCCAACACCTGGTTAGTGTTCCTGCCTGTGTGGTGTCCTCTGGGACTCTCTACCCCTCAGCTGGCTCCTCCCTCTGCATCCAGGTCTCTTCCCCATCTCCTCTCTCCTACCACTGTTCCCTGACTTGTCTATAGCCCTGCTTTGACCTTGGCACTTCATTGCTCTGAACCTTTTTATGGCCACCCAGTGGCTTAGGGAACCAGGTCTGTCTTCTGAGTCTGGTCTTGAAGGCATCCTCTAATTTGTTCCCCACGCCTCTTTTCTCGCTGCTATTCTCACCTTCACTCCTGGTCCCTGAAAACACTAGGGTTTTCCCCGTTGTGAGACCTGCCTTCAGCTATGGGGCCGTACCTCACGGGCTCTTAGCCTCATCTCTTTCTCCACAATTGGTATCTTCCTTCAACACTGAATCCAATTGCATCTCTTCTTTTCTTCACCTCTTTCTTATAGCTTCCATTATCTGCATTCATTATTCCTCACATGTTGGTTGCTGCCACAAGCATACAGAGTCCCGTATTGATAGAATTGAAAGATAGAGGGCTCATCTCCCTAGCTGGCTGCAAGGAGCCCTGGGGTTGGGGGCGGGGATAGTTCTGGCTTAATAAGTACCAGCTCTCTGGCCACAGGAAAGTTATGTGTCCTACTCCCCATCTGTAAACTAGGGGAAGTGGGAGTGCCTTCCTTCAAGTGAAGTGCGATGATTAAATGGAAGGACGCATGTCAAGTATGTAATGGTCTTATTTGGAAGAAGCCATTGCCAGTTGAGGATTGGATTTCCTGATATTTTGAAGCAGTGCCTAGGCAACTGCTCCTGGAGGGCAGGGGCCCTACCTGTCTTATCCACCTGCTCCATCTACAGCACTAGGAGAGTGCCGTACACATAGAAGGTGTTTGGTAAGCATTTCTGATTGATTGAGTCAATGGTTCTCCTACATTCTAGAGGAAGTGAAAAATTTGGTTTTAAATCAGAGAAGATTATCTGCACAGGCCCCACACATCAAAGAGGAGTGGAACCAGGAGGATGCACGAGAAAAAGCAGGAAAACACATCAAGTCTTTGCATGGTGAGTGGACATGACTTTGTGGACAAGCTGGGGGAAGTTGATGGCAGGGAAGGGGATAGATGGGTGTTGCTGGCATCGTGCATGTACACTGGGATCCTTCCTGTGTATCAGCAACTCCTGCTGGTGCTGGTTCACTCTAGAACCCAGCGCTGTTTCAGTGCGGGAATCACTTTTTGTTGTTGATCCCTTCTTTTTGTTTAATTTTTATTTCATGACTTACAAAACTTTTCTAACTATAGAAGTTATATATGTGTGGTTTGTTTTTGTTTTTGTTTTTAGAAAACGTCAGTGAATATAGAAAGTATAAACCAAGCAGGGAAATCAATCTATAGTTCTATCACCAGGAACAAGCATTGTAATTTTTTGGTTATCATGGCAAATTCCTTTGTTGTAAGATTTTTTTTTACATAGATAGGGTTGTTCTGGATACATAATTTTGTATTTTGAGATTTTGTATTCCGAGATTAATATGCACTTTCCTATTAACATGCACTTTCCTATTTACTTAAGAACTTTGCATAAACTCCATTTGTGGCGGCTACATAATTTTTCATCTGCTGGTAGCACTGTAACATTCCCTGTAGGTGGGGATGTAGGGATCTTGGGAGTGTTACCAGTATCCTCTAATGTAAACAGTGTTGAATTGGACAACTGAATAGATAATAGATTTTTTTTTTCCTTTCTTTGTTTTCCCTCTGTGGGATATTATATAAGAAATTGGAGGCTTCCTCTTGTCTCCATTTGTCCAAATAATCCTAATTAGTCTGTATATTCATTCATTTACTCGTTTATTATTAACCAGCCTTTTTATGCTCACCACACACCCATCCCTCTGCTTGGTGACTGCCATTACAAAATGAGTAAAGGGCCCTCATTTCTTAATGAACTAGAATGGAACAGGATGTCCATTTGCTAATAAATATTATCAGATTCTCACCCAGCAGAGTCTGAAACTTTTCCCAAGATCTCCGAGGAATATGAAAAGATACCCAGAATGGAAGATCTTGCCACAGTTCGGTAAGGATGGACCCATGTTATTTTAGGGAGTGGGAGTGGAACCCCCTCTTGTACAAGCTCTACAGACTCTCACCAGGAGTCATGTGGATTTTTAGTAACTTAGTCAGAGCTCATGCAATCTGGGTGAAATTAAAGGAATAGAGAAAGGAATGCTGTGTTTATGAGTGCAAACATGCACTGTGCTTTTGCACTTGTTGGTTTATCTCAATCCTCATCATGGTCAGTGAGGTGGTATTACTATCTCCGTTTTCTTCACAGCATAACAGAGTGGTTAGTGATTTGCTCAAAGTTTTAAAACTGGAATTCTTGGGAGTGTTGGTAAAGCCAGGACTCCAGCCCATATTTTCAGATCACTGAGTCCACAGCGTTTCCTGCTGTGAGTGCAGTTGCTCTTAGAGCCTAAGAAGGATCTGGAGATTCCTTGGATGCTGTGGGGACCAGAGGTAGAATGGAGGCCCAGCTGGTGGCTTGGGAGAATGGGATGGGGAGAACAAAGGGACTATGTCATTAAAAATTTTTGACTTTTAAAAAATTGTTTTTTGTGTTGAATTTATGCACTAATTTGAGAAGAATTGACATTTTTACATTGTGAGCCTCTCCCATCCATGATTATGGTATATCTTTTCACCTAATTCAGCTCCTCCTTTATGATTTTTAATAGAGTTAATTTTTTTTTCTTCCTATAGATGTTGGATAATTCCTGTAAATGAATTCCTGGATATTTTAGAGTTTTGACTGCTTTCATAAAAATATATTATTTTCCATAATATTTCTAGTCAGTTAGAAATTGATAGTCAAAGTGTGGTCTGCCGAGCAACAGCATGGGCATTACTGGGAACTTGTTAGAAATGTGGAACGTCAGATCCACCCCAGGCTTACTGAACCATACCTGCATTTTATTTAACAGCATTTCCAGGTGATTCATATGCACATTGAAATTTAAGAAGCATCGGTTAGAGGAATGCAATGTCATTTTTTAAAAATCTGCTCACAGGACGCCTGGGTGGCACATTCGGTTAAGCGTCTGCCTTGGGCTCAAGTCATGATCCCAGAGTCCTGGGATTGAGCCCCACGTCAGGCTTCTTGCTCAGCGGGGAGCCTGCTTCTCCCTCTGCCTGCCACTCCCCCTGCTTGTGCTCTTTCTCTCTGACAAACAAATAAATAAAATCTAAAATAAATAAAAATCTCACAAATGGTACAGTAAATAGATTCTTAGATTTGGTCCTGATTTTTTTCACCTTCATTTATTTTTCTCTCTGTGTATTTTCTAGATGGAGTATTTCAAGAGAAACAGCTCTTTCTTTGGGAGCAGCATCTGGGATGGAGATGAAGGAATTAACTGAGAGATCATCATTTAACAGCTTAACAAACATGTTAGAAAAGCAAAAATTTCAAAGTAAGTTAGGATGGGATTTTGGAATTTTATAATATAATTAGACTTAGAAGAATTATGAAATATTTCAAATTCAGAATACTTCAGAAAGATTCTTTGATATCTGGCCAAATGTTACTTGAAAGTAAAAGAACACTACATACACTTTCAACTTACCCATTCTGTCTCGCCTCACCCAGGCATTCCATCCCACCTCATCCCATTCACTTACCCGCATCATCTCACCCATCCGCACAACATCCCTTCCCACTCCACCAGTGTTTCCGTGCTCCTGACTCACGATGTTGTGAACATGGGGGGCATGAAAATCCCTAATGTTGACTGTAGACTTTCAAATAAATAACTACATTCCT
>NC_138369.1:48741953-48819486 GCF_054177405.1 Leptonychotes weddellii | reverse complement strand
TAAATAACTACATTCCTATGTGATAGATGCTGTGGTAGGGTAGGTAGGTATGTTGGGGAAGCACAAGAGTCGGGTTTATGGAAAGACTCTTGGAAGATAAGCAGTTATTTGCTTCTCATGGTGGAATGAGGGAAATAGCATCCCAGGTCGCAGGAACCACTCATGCAGAAGCTTGTAGTCTTAGGAACAGACAGAGGGGCAAGGGTCCTCAGAAGCCACTACAGTGACCTCTTCATTCTTGACCTTGTTCTCCTCACCAGTTTTTCAGCAAGCAGTTAGGTTTCCAGTATGAGGTGGAATATTCTAGAGCCCTTGCACTTGCTGCCTCCTGGGATGGTCCACTTCCTGTTTGTACAGCTGTAACTGCTACAAATCATTTCCTTAACTCTCTATCAATTAATCTGCTTTTCCTGGTTCGAGTTCAACACTCCAAAGCTGCAGAGAGAAGTGACTGCTTGAGGCAGGCTCTCTGCCAGACATCAGAAACACAGTTACTCACATTCCTTTTTTAAGGCCCTAAAAGACTAGTCCACACTTTCATATCTGAACACCTTCGACTTAGTTTCTGAGTTTTCTCTTTTCCAGATTAAATAGTCTTGCTTTTCAGAAATACTCTTTAAGCATTTTAATGAGATTTTCAAACCATCTTTTTTATTTTGAAAAAAAAAATAGAAGAGTACACAAAAAATAAACAATGTATGTACAATTTAGGTGTTAATATTTTGCCACATTTCCTTCATTTCTTTCTTGCTCTTTCCTTCTTTTTCCTTGCTCTGTCCTCTTCTTTCTTCCTTCCTTTCTTCCTGTGTTTCTTTCCTTCCTTCCTTCCTTCCTTCCTCCCTCTCTCCATCCCTCTCATCCTCCCTTCCTTCTTTCTTTTTGAAAAAGAAAAGTTTACAGATACAGGGTGTCTCTTTTGCACGCTATGCTTTCAAGAAGCATACCCTAGGGGTGCCTGGGTGGCTCAGTCAGTTAAGCATCTGCCTTTGGTTCAGGTCGAGATCCCAGGGTGCTGGGATTGAGCCCTGAATTGGGCTCCCTGCTTAGGCCAGAATCTGCTTCTTTCTCCCCCCTACTTGTGCTCTCACTCTTTTTCTCTCAAATAAATAAATAAAATCTAAAAAAAAAAAAAAAAAAAGCATACCCTATCCTACATAGAAATTGGTGTGACCCTTCCCTGCCACCCCATTCTTTCTGACACATTCATACAATGTTGTGTTGATTTTTGTTTTTATGAGTTGCAGAAATGATTTCATACTGTACATATCTTCCTGCAACTTGCTCTTTGCATTCATCTTGATTTTTAAAGTTCATTTGTGTCCATATATGTAAGTCCAGCTCCTTCCTTGTAACATAGCCCCATCAGATGGCTATGCCATCCTCCACCTGTGGACTCCCCACCGAGGGACATTTGAGTTGTCTCCCATTTCCCGCTGTCACCAACACTGTGATAGCAAGCATTCTTGTGCAGGTCTCTGTGTGCCTGGGCCAGAGAGTCTAGGGCATTCGCCCAGTGGGGTCATAGGGCATGCGAAATGCACCTTGACCCCTCAGGAGGTATTGCTGGTTTTTACTCTCTGGATTGTACCTCTTTGCCCTCCTGACAGAAGTCCTGAGAATTCCAGCTTTTCCACATTATCAGCCATGCTTGACATGGTCAGGGGCTTACTTCCTAATTCCTCATGGGGTTGATAGCATCTCATATGCTTATTTGGTCACAGTCTTATGTGATTTACCTATTCCTGTTTCTTTGCTTATTTTTCTGTTGGGTCTTACGCTTTTTTAAATTTTTATTTTATTTTTTGAAAGATTTTATTTGTCACAGAGAGAAAGAGAGAGAGAGAGTGAGTGCAAGCAGGGGGAGCGGCAGGCAGAGGGAGCGCTATGCGGAACTAGAGCCCAGGACCCCGGGATCATGACCTGAGCTGAAGGCAGACGCTTAACCGACTGAGTCACCCAGGCATTCCGTTACACTTTTTTTTTTTTTTAAAGATTTTATTTATTTGAGAGAGAAAGAGCATGAGTGGTGGAGAGGAGCAGAGGGAGAGGGAGAAACAGATTCCCCACTGAGCAGGGAGCCTGAATTGGGGACTTGGGGCTTGATTCCAGGATCCCAAGATCATGACCTGAGCTGAAGGCAGATGCTTAACCGACTGAGCCACCCAGGCACCCCTGAGTTTTACATTTTTTCTTACTGATCCATAAGCTTTATTCTTTAAATCTTCTGGATAATTATCATGGTTACTTACATGCACTGTAAACATCATAGGCCAGGGTCTGCAACTTACTCTTTTACTTTATTTGTGCTGTCTCGTTTTGCATACCTGTTATGTAACTATTCCTTTCTAGTTTGTATTTTTGGTAATGTTTAAGAAATCCTCCTCATCCGGACATCAGTAGAGTCTCCTATATATTCTTCTAATTATTTTGAAGTTTTTTGTTTTGCACCATTAGTCTGCCTTTCATTTTGCATATGGCACGAGGTGCCCAATAATTTCATTTGCCTCCAAATGGATAGTCAGTCTAATTAATTGACTAGTCCATCCTTTCCCACTGATCTGAAATGCCACCTCTGATATCTGTTAAGTCCCCTTATACATGCAGTGTATTTCTGGGCTTTCTATAGTCTGTTCCATTGGTCTTTGTATCACAGAACAAATAGCTCATGGCTTCCATTACGTTAGATATGTATGTCTCCTCTTTTCTCCCCTGGATCTGAGCTTAGCACAGAGCTGAATATTTCATGTACCTTTGCTCATTTACTCTTCTCAACACCCTACAAGGCAGGTGCTATTGCCCCCCATTCTACAGATGAAGTGATTGAGGCTTAGGATGGTTAGGGAGGGGGGAGACCTGGTTCTGGAACCTTGGTGGTTCAACTCCACAGCCCAAACCTCAGCCCTACACTGTAGTTAAGAGCTGACTTGGGGGAGAAGTTTGGTATGTGGCGGTGCTGATCATCATCCAACCTCAGCCCCCTCTGCCCGTGTTCTTGGGTTGGACCAGGTGGGAGATCAGGATCTTCCTGCATGTAACTGACAATCGGTCTGCTATCTACACATAGACACATTTTCTGGTTGCTGGGGAAGGGCAGCAGCACAAAAGACAACCTCTGCCTTCAAGGATCTTCCAGAACCTTGTAGGTATGCATGTATGCTTTCACATATGGTAGCTTGGATATGAGCTCCTTTGAATGCTTACGTCTTTCCTTTGATTTCACAGTTAAACAGAAAGACTCAGAGGGGAGAAAGAAGAGCCAGAAGAAAAGGAAGAAGTCTCGAGCAGAAGAAGAAACTGACCTCAAGGTGGAAGGAAACTGGAAGCATGGTACCTTCTCCACTGAGCTGGTGGTGATGCCGCTCCTTGCAGGTGGCTACCCCTGGTCCCAACAGGTTCTGGTTGTCTTGTCCTATGTGGCTAGAATGTCCATAAACAGGATGCTCGCATTGACCAAGCCTCTGTTCTGCCACCTAGCTTCACGCTCATAGTCACTTCAGCAAAAGTGCAGGCAAGCGTCTCTGTTGTACAGAGGAGGAGAAGGAGGCACAGGGAGGTCAGACGTATTGTTCAAGATCACACAGCAAGTAAGGGCGAGGCCAGGGTTTGAACTCAGGCCTGATTCCAAAGAAACCTGTGAGAATAGTTGTGCTGATTTTGTTTGCTAAATAAGATGCTGCTTTTTATAAACACCGTCCTACAGATTTTTACGAAAACATCTAGTAGAGGAAATGAGGGAAGGAGCCGGTATTTCTGTCCCGTCCTGCTCATGGCAAACACTGAGCCTCCCAGTAAGCTTGGAGGGGGGCTCTCGGGGTGCCTGTCCTTTGTCCTGTGAGGCATCAAAACTCGCAGACGGCAAAGCTACTCACTTGAGGTCACATAGCTCAGGGGCAGAACAGGGGTTTCGTTCTTTGCTTTGTAAGATCTATCACAATTTGGAAACTAGGTTTTCTACGGTTTGACAAATAATAAGGTATGCATGTTATATCCCTAGGTTTTGACAATGGAAAGCTCAGAATGTATTTTGGGTAAAATTATATGACTTCATTTTTAAAATAGTAACATGGAGGGGAAACCCTCTTTCTTTTCAGAGAAAATCATTTCAAGCCTATTTCATTGTAGGCATTTTGTTGTTGTTGTTTTTGGCCATCAGGGTGAATGTGCGCCCTCTACTGGCCAATCTGCAGAAATCTAGGCTACTATCTTGAGCAGGAACGAACCCTTGCAGCGGCTTGAGGTTTTACCTCATGAAAGTCAGCATCAAGTTCCACAGGTGCCAGGAAAATCAAATTCTCACAAGCTCTTGTGCTGATGTTGATACATCTTGAGGAAATACGATTAATTTTTTAGTTTTCACTTTCTTTTTTTCAAGAATTTATTTATTTATTTGAGAGAGAAACACACAGCGAGAGAGGGAACACAAGCAGGGGGAGTGGGAGAGGGAGAAGCAGGCTTCCCGCCGAGCAGGGAGCCGATGTGGGGCTTGATCCCAGGACCCTAGATCATGACCTGAGCCGAAGGCAGACGCTTAACGACTGAGCCACCCAGGCGCCCCTAGTTTTCACTTTTAAATGGATTTTTGAAAATCCGCTTTCACCTAAAGTTGGACCTTTCAGGCTGTCTTAGCTTTCCCGTGGCATTGGAGTCTTTTCTAGAGAAATGAATTTTCAGAGACGCATACCCACTCTCAGGCTGTGCTCCAGGAGGACCCAGCCTCCGCACAGCGCTTGCACGCTCCTGCCCGGGGCACACATCTCTGGGGAACACCTTGTGGGCTGAATCCCCAAGAGAAACCCGTGCCTATAGATGGGTGAGCTCCGGGTCATCCGCTGACTTTGGGTCGAGGTTGATTTTGCTGCTTAATTTTGCTGTGGGAGGAAGGAGAAGCTCAGATGGTCTCAACCATCCTGGCGTGACTTTTTCCAGCAGGGTGAAGCCCAGAAGTGTCTGGGCTTCCCCTCTCTCTAACCTGCACTGTCACAGCCCTGTAAGGAGACAATGATTCCAAGAGCACCAGTGACAAACGGACTTTGAATCTTGGCTCAGCCACTGCCCAGCAAGTTGCCCACGTTCTCTGAGTTCTTCGACTCCATGTCCTCATCTGTAGAATAGGGGTGAGAATTTCCACCCCGGGAGGCTGCAGGAAGGATCACGTGAGATAATGTGTATAAACTTGCACACAGTAGGACTCAGAGAGGTTACTGGTGTGGAGGTGGCAGCTGCTTGTTCAGAACATTTGGGTGGGCTGGGTGCAGGGTGCTGGGCCTCCAGCAAGGAAGGCAGAAAGGTAAACCTCCTCCCTTGTACCGATAGCATGGTTTATGGTCCTAAGCTAAGAAGGGCCTTGGCTCGGCAGGCCAGCTGGATGTTTGTTTTTGCCGTAGAATAATAGCATAAGATCATTCCAAAACCAGCATGATAATTTTTGGTAATCATCTTCGATTTCAAATTAGGCCCTAGGCTTTGCATCCCCTAGTGGTGAATATTTGTTGGCCAGTGACCCATTAAGAGTTTCGAAAGACTCTGGAATGAGCTCTTATTTTTTGTTGCGTAGTGGAGGGGCCAAGTGTCACCAGGCAGGCCTGGTTTGGACATGGGTCCCACCGCTTATTGGCCAAGAGACCTTGGATGACTTCTGAACATTTCCGGACCTTAGTTTCTCTGTCTACGAAGCAGAGATGGTAGCAGCCACACAGGGCTGTTCTGAGGATCCAGTGACGTTAAGGCACGCTCAAGTCTGGATGTTGTAGATGCATGCACCTTGCGGGGTCCGTTCCTGGGCTCCTTTTCTCTTACTCTGGAGCTGGGCTCCTCAGCCTGGGCACTTGTGCCCCCAGGGGGACATTGGGTCGTATGAGGAGGTAGTGTTGGTTGTCACAGATGGGAGCAGAGGGAAGCTGCTGTCCCATAATGCACAGGACAGTCCCCGCAGCCAAGAATCTCTGTCCTCAAGTATCTGTGGTTTTGAGTTTGTGAAACCCTACCCTGGAGTTATGGCTGACGCCTCCCTAAATTTCTGAATGATGATTTGAGTGCACGTTTGCACTGGAGATTTCTTCTAAACGGGGCAGTCTTTTCCATGAAAAGGTTTACAGAGTTCTAGAATACAAATCATGATTAGTTATGGCCTTAATGAGTGAGCTTTGTTGAAGAGAAAGTCGTGGGAGCCCTGGGGGCTGCCCCCAGGAGCTGCACGTGGCCCCATGCTCAGGCCCGTGTGCTCAGCTGCACACCCCGGGCCCGTGACTTGTTTTAGAAGGGAAGCTCTTTCTGAGCATGAGTGACTGGGCCTTCGTGTGCCCTAGAAATACATTTACAAGCCTTGTGAAAGGAGCAGAGCTGATCTTTTTGAGCACCCGCTATATGCTGGGCAGTGTTCCCAGCAACTTCTCCTACATAAACCCTCTTAATCCTTCACCCTAAGCATGGTGGGATCTCTGCCCATTTTGCACAGGAGGAAATTAAGCCCCACAGAGCCTCTAACTTGTTGTAGGCCATGCGACTATAAGATAAGAGAGCCAGGATGTGAGCCTAGGCCTCTCTGTACAGCTGGAGGATTTGATCTCCCCCCCAGCCCCCACACCAATATGTCTCCACCTGGTAAAATGTATGGACCCCTTTCATGAGAAAAATAGTCTCCCAGCTATGTGTGTGCCACGTGGTGGCTCCGTTCACCCACCCTTTGCCCTACTTGCGCTCCCGCAAACTGTCCTAGCCGGAGGTGTGCCGTGTTTGATTCGGCTCCGATGTACCCGTTATGTTCTACATCAGGATCTATGCTTTTCTCGCTGGACCACACCTGTTAAAGCAGCACCACTGGCCTCCATGACAGAGACCCTGGCATTATGTGTTCTTGAATGTGTTTTGTTCTAAAGTACTTGCCTGGAGCAGCACTCTCCAAGAGAACTTTCTGCAGTGATGGAAATGTGCCAGATCTGTGTTGTCTGGTCCAGTAGCTCATAGCTACACATGGCTACTGAGCATTTGAAATGTGACTCATGTGATGAAGGAACTGCATTTTAAATTGTATTTAATTTTATTTATTTATTTATTTATTTATTTATTTATTTATAAAGATTTTTTAAATTTATTTGTCAGAGAGAGAGTGCAAGCTGAGGAAGAAGCAGGCTCCCCGCTGAGCAGGGAGCCTGATGCAGGACTCGATCCCAGGACCCTGGGATCCTGACCTGAGCCGAAGGCAGACGCTTAACCAACTGAGCAACCCAGGCATCCCTAAATTGTATTTAATTTTAATTTAAGTAGCCACAAATGGCCAGTAGTTACTATACTAGAACAGTGATTCTGAATCACCTGGGGAGCTTTTATTATGTTTTTTTAAAATATTTTATTTATTTATTTGAGAGAGAGTGAGAGAGCACAAGCTTGGGGGCGAGGCAGAGGGAGAGGGAGAAACAGACTTCCCACTGAGCAGGGAGGCCAACGTGGGACCTGATCCCAGTACTCTGGGATCATGACCTGAGCAGAAGGCAGACACCCAACCGACTAAGCCATCCAGGCGTCTCACTTGGGGAGCTTTTAAAAACCCTAGCTTGGGGATGCCTGAGTGGCTCAGTCGGTTGGGTGTCTACCTTTGGCTTGGGTCATGATTGGGCTCCTTGCTCGGCGGGGAGTCTGCTTCTCCCTCTGCCTGCCTCTCTCCCTGCTTGTGCTCTCTCTCTCTGACAAATAAATAAAATCTTAAAAAATAAAATAAAAATAAAAACCCTAGCATGGAGGCTACATCTCAGACCAAGTAAATCAGACTGCTTGAGGGTACCACCTAAGCATTGATATCCCACCTGTGACAACCAAAACCACCTCCTCATACGACCCAATGTCCCCCTGGGGGCACAAGGGCCCAGGATGAGGAGCCCAGCTCCAGAGTAAGAGAAAAGGAGCCCAGGAACGGACCCCGCAAGGTGCATGCATCTACAACATCCAGACTTGAGCGTGCCTTAACGTCACTGGATCCTCAGAACATCTATAATGATTCAGGAGATGCTTATATTACAAGATGATCATCAAGATTAAATCACAACAATTAAATTCTCTTAGGGAACTTATGGGACCTCAGTTTGAGAAACTGGCATATAATATGCTGGTAGTAGGTGTTTGCCAATTCCTTTTTTTTTTTTTTTTTTAAGTTTTCTTCTTTTGGTTATAATTTAACATTGGCTCTTTTCAGGTTGCCTGAACCCTTTGTACTTGTCTTGGGCTGTCATGAGTAACAGTCTAATGCTGTGCGTATTTCCCTCCCCACCCCCAGGATGGCAAACTGTTGTGAGTCGTGGCAGGGGGAAGTCTGCCAGCATTTTAGATTGTTTTTTGACTTTAAAAACAGAAGTTCCTATCATGACTGAGGAGCAAAAACAGGACTTAAATCCCCTGACCATAAAGATCAAGTGTGTTTCCTGCCTTCCATCACAACCTGTTCCCCTCCATGAACTAGAGGTAAGAATGAGCCAGAAAAACTGATTGGAGAGCTCTTTTTCCCATCTGGTTGCCCATTACTTGTCATCTCTAATTCCCCCCAGTGGCCTTCTGTGAGACGGATCATCATCCCCATTTCACCATTTAGGATCTCACAGCAAGACATGAGAGATTAGGTTCCTGGGTTTAGGAGCTACCAACTCTTGATGTCTCCCCACTACACCAAAGGTGTCCTTCAGGTGCAGGTAGTGATCCTCCCTTCAGAAGGAGCCTCCAGGCCTCATGGATACAGCAGCAGTGCTCACATAGATGCCACTCATTTTGAACCAACTAGGTTTAGTACTGATGTTTATCCTGGGAGTTCCCTTTTTCCTATTGTAGGATCCTTGTTTCCTGGATTCTGTCTTCCTCTTGCTTTGTTTGCTCTCTGATTTTGCTGGAACACATCTTCCTGTAGCTTCTTGAGAAAAGGTTAATGAGAGATACTTGTTTTGAGGTCTCATGTGTCTGAAAATATCTTTATTCTACCCTTACACTTGAGTGATATTTTAGCTGGTATAGAATTCTCATTTTCCTTCAGTTTTGAAGGCATTGTTCTGTGCTCTTTTATGTTCCATGTTGAACCTTTGTATTTGCTTTTTTTCTTCTCTCAAAGCTGTAGGATCTTCTTTTTGTTTTCTGAAACTGCTTGATTATGTGTCTTGGTGTGGGCATACCATATATTATACTTCCATTTTGAAATAAAAATTCAGAGGAAGTTGCAAAGGTAGAGAGATCCTATGTACACTTTGCACAGTTTTTTTCAGTGGTTATGTCTTATATACCAATAGTATAATATCAAAATCAGGATATTGATAAATGTGTGTGTAGTTCTCTGCCATTTTATCACATGCATGGATTTATGTAACTGTCACTGCACTTAAGATACAGAACTATTCCACCACCACAAAGTTCTCTCATGCTACCCTTTTATAGTCACAACCACTACCTAACCTTGCACCATCCCTAACCACTAACATGTTTTCCATTTATATAATTTTGTCAGTTTGAGAATGTTATTGTTGTGGGTTGAATTGTGTTCCCTCAAAAAGGTATGTTGAACACTTAACTGCCAGCAACTCAGAATGTGACTTTATTTAGAAATTGGGTCTTTACAGAGTTAATCAAGTTAAAATGAGGTCATCAAGATAGGCCCTAATCCAATATCACTGATGTCCTTATGAAAAAGGGAAATTTGGATGTAGAGACCAACATAGACAGAAGACAAAGAATACATGAAGAGATGTAGGGAGAATGCCATGTAGTGAGTAGTTATGTTGTCACAAGCCAGGAAATGTCTGGGGCTACCAGAAGCTGGAAGAGGCAAGGAAGGATGCTCCCTTAGCAACTTCAGAGGGAGCATGGCCTTGCTGACACCATGATTTTGCACTTTTAGCCTCCAGAACTGTGAGACAATGAAATTCTGTTGTACTAAGTCACCCAGTTTGTGGTAATTTATTATGGCAGTCCTAGGAAATGAACAGTTATATAAATGGAAACATCCAGTATGTGACCTTTTGAGATTGGCTCCCCCGCCCCATTCAGCATAATGCCCTTGCATTTAGCTGAGTCATTTTTTTAAATTTACTTTTAATTGTTTTTAAGACCATTTACATTTAGTGTAATTATTGATATTTTAGAGCTTAAGTCTGCCATTTTAATATTTTCTGTTTTCTCTGTTTTTTGTTTGTTTTCTTTTTCCTGCCTTCCTGTGGGTTTTTTGGAATTTAATTTTGATTTATATTATTTTTATTTTTGAATGTATAGGTTTTTAGTGGTTACTCCAGAAATTACATTATGCATACATAACTTATCACAGTCTACTGGTGTCAACATCTTTCCAGTTTGAGTGAAGTATAGAAACCTTACCTTCCTTCAAATCTGTTTACCCTATCTCATTTATAATTGTCTTAAATATTTCCTCTATATAGACTGAGAACCACATCAGACGATGTTATACTTTTTGCTTCAACTGTTAAGTGTAATTTAGAAAACTCAAGAGGAGAAGGAAAGTGTATTGTATTTACCTATAGATTTGCTCTTTCTAATGTTCATTTTTCCTTTCTGATGTTCCAAGATTTCTTTTTCTTTTTAAATTACTTCTGTTTCAGGAACTTCCTTTAGTCATTCTTTTAGGGTAGATGTGCTGACAACAAATTCTCTTAGTTTTTCTTTGTCTGAGGATGTCTTTATTTCTCCTCTATTCCTGAAGGCTAGCTTCATTTGATTTAGAATTTGGGGTTGACATTTCTTTTTATTCAGGATTTGAAAAAAGTTATGCCACTTCCTTTTGACCTCTATGGTTTTTTGATGAGAAATCAACTGTCATTTGAGTTGTTCTTTCCCAATACGCTGGGTGGCACTTATCTTTTGCAGCTTTCAAGTTTTTTTTCTCTTTGTCTCTGGTTTTCAGAAGTTTGACTGTGATGTCTCAGTGTAGACTTTTTGGGGGTTTATCCTGTTGGGTTCACTCAGTTTTCTGAGACTTAGGCTTATGTCTTTTGCCATAAAATCACAAATTTGGGAAATTTCAGCCATTCTTTTTAAAAAATATTTATTTTGAAGGAGGGGGGGCAGAGGAAGAGAAAGAGGGAGGGAAGCTGACTCCTCGCTGAGCATGGAGCCTGATGTGGGGCTTGATCACAGGACCCCAAGATCATGATCTGAGCCATATACTCATATAAGTATATGAGAGTCATATACTTAACTGACTGAGCCACCCAGGCATCCCAGCCATTATTTCTTTAAATACCTTTTAGCACTACCCTTTTTCTGTTCTCCTTCTGGGAATCCAGTGTCATTACTATTAGTTCATTTATTACAGTCTCACAGGTCCCTGAAGTTTTGTTTGTTTGTTTTTAGTCTGTTTTCCTCTATGTTCTTCAGATTGGATAGTTTATATTGTTTTATCTTCAAGTTCATCAAGTCTTTTCTCTGTCCCTTCCATTCTGTTATTGAGCCCATCCACTGGTTTTTAAATTTTTAGTTATTGTATTTTTCAATCCTAAAATTTCCATTTGGTTCTTTATATCTTCTATTTCTTTGATAGGATTTTTAATTTTTTTCATTTGATTCAATCATGTTCACACTTGCTTTAAAATTCCTGTCAGATAATTCCAAGATGTATCATTTTGGTGTTAGCATCTGTTGATTGTCATTTCTTGTTTAAGATGGGATTTCCCTGGTTCTTGGTATGATAAATGATTTTTAAATTATATCTTCGACATATTAAATATTAAGTTATGAGACTCTGGATCCTATTTAAATCTTCTGTTTTAAATGTTCTGCCAGTGGAAGAAGGGGAATGCTGTCTTATTTCTGTCAGGTGGAGGTGGCAGTCCAGGTTTCCCACTCAGCAACCATGTCCTAGGGGCAGGGATGCCTTGCTACTACATGCTTCCCACATGATCCTCGCTAACCACCACAGTGGTGGGGAGGCCACATTACTGCTGGATGGTGGGGAAAGATTTTGGCTTCCACTCTGCCTCCCTCGATGCCTTGTTACTGCTGGGCAGGGGTGAAAACCTTGACTCCCAACTTGATCTTTTCTCATGGCACCCAAGTCAGGGGAATTGTTACAGTCGGACAAGGGTGGAAATCTGGGTTTCCCATTTGACTTTTGCTTATGGAAGTGGGGTGCGCCTGGTTTTCTTCATGGTGCTTGCCTGGGGTAGGGCAGTTACTAGCCTAAAAGTTTTCTGGCTCACTAAGCTGCCCCATTCTTGTTTCTTTGGCTGGAGAGAGAAGACTTTGGGATTTTTCCTACCTATTCCCATTAGCATTTCAGAGTTTCTGTCTTCTCCAGCACCTAGTCTAGAATATGTGAGACAAGTAGAAACCCCAGAGAACTCATCACTTGTTGTTCCTCAGGTCCCACAGTCCTTAACCTTCTTCTCTCCATCCTTCTGAGTCTTCTTATGTTTGTTTTACATCTAAAGCCCAGAGTTTAAAGAATCTGTACTTAGCAGGAGAAATAGGAAAAAGTGTGTCTGTTTCATTGTGGTCCAGAACAGGAAGCCTGTTGGTATAGAGATGTAGATATACATTTAAAAATTTTTTAAATATTTTATTTTTAAGTAATTTCTACACCTAATGTGGAGCTTGAACTTACAACCCCGAGATTAAGAGTTGCATGCTCCACCTGAGCCAGCCAAGTGCCCCTAGAGATAGATATTTTTTGTTTTTATTTTAATCACCTGGTGCTCATCATGTCACGTGCACTCCTTAATTCCCGTTACCTATTTCACCCATCTCCCTCACCTCCCCTTCAGGAACCATCAGTTTGTTCTTGGAAGTTAAGAATCTGTTTCTTGTGTTGTCTTTCTTTCTCTTTTTCCCTTTGCTCATTTGTTTTGTTTCTTAAATTCCACATATGAGTGAAATCATATGGTATTTATCTTTCTCTGACTGACTTATTTCACTTAGCATTATACTCTCTAGTTCTATCCATGTTGTTGCAAATGGCAAGATTTCATTTTTTATGGCTGAATAATATTCCATTGTATATATATACCACATCTTCTTTACCCATCCATCAGTGGACACTTGGGCTGCTTCCATAATTTGGCTATTGTAGATAATGCTGCTATAAACATCAGAGTGTATGTATCCCTTTGAATTAGTTTTTTTTTTTTTTTTTTAATTCTTTGGATAATACCTAGTAGTGCGCTTGGTGGATCATAGGGTAGTTCTATTGTTAACTTTTTGAGGAAACTCTATGCTGTTTTCCAGAATGGCTGCACCAGTTTGCAAATTCTACCCACAGTGCAAGAGGGTTCTTCTTTCTCCACATCTTCACTAACTCCTGTTGTTTCTTATGTTTTTTATTTTAGTCATTCTTTTTTGGGGGGGAGGGGGAGTGTGCGAGCATGGGGGGAAAGGCAGAGGGAGAGGGAGAGAGAATCTTAAGCAGAGTTCATGTTCAAGGTGGAGCCTGACATGGGATTCAATCTCACAACCCTGAGATCATGACCTGAACCGAAATCAAGAGTCAGACACTTAACTGACTGAGCCACCCAGGTGCCCCTGATTTTAGCCATTCTGACAGGTGGGAAGTGATATCTCATTGTAGTTTTGATTTGCATTTCACCAGTGATAAGTGGTGATGAGCATCTTTTCTGTATCTGTTGGCTATCTGTATGTCTTCTTTGGAAAAATGTCTGTTCATGTCTTCTGCCCATTTTTAAACTGGATTATTGGGGGGGGGTGTTGAGTTGTATAAGTTCTTTATATATTTTGGATAATTTTATCAGTTATATCATTTGCAAATATCTTCTCCCATTCCACAGGTTGCCTTTTAGTTTTGTTGATTGTTTTCCTTCGTCATGCAGAAGTTTTTTTTAATGTAGTCCCAATAGTTAATTTTTGCTTTTGTTTCCCTAGATATCTCAGGAGACATATCTAGAAAAAAGTTGCTACAACGAATGTTAAAAAAGTTACTGCCTTGTTCTCATCTAGGATTTTTATGGTTTCATCACTCACATTTAGGTCTTTAATCCATTTTTGGATTTATTTTTGTGTGTGGTCTAAGAAAGTGATCCAGTTTCATTCTTTTGCATGTAGCTGTCCAGTTTTCCCAACACCATTGGTTGAAGAGACTGTCTTTTTCCCATTGGATATTCTTTCCTGCTTTGTCAAAGATTGACCATATAGTTGTAGGTTTACCTCTGGGTTTTCTATCCTCTTCTATTGATCTGTGTGTCTATTTTTATGCCAGTACCATACTGTTTTGATTATTACAGTTTTGTAGCATAACTTGAAGTCTGGAATTGTGATGCCTCCCGCTTTGCTTTTCTTTTTCAAGATTGCTTTGGCTATTTGGGGTCTTTTCTGGTTCCATACAAATTTTAGGATTGTTTGTTCTAGTTATGTGAAAAATGCTGTTGGTATTTTGATAGGGATTGCATTAAATGTGTGGATTCTTTTGGATAGTATAAACATTTTAACAGTATTTGTTCTTCCAATCCATGAGCATAGAATGTCTTTGCATGTCTTTGGGTCATCTTATCTTGAATTTCCTTCATCAGTGTTTTTATAGTTTTCAGAGTACAAGTCTTTCATCTCTTTGGTTAAGTTTATTCTTAGATATTTTATTGTTTTTGGTGTAATTGTAAGTGGGACTGTTTTTTAATTTCACTTTCTGCTGCTTCATTATTAGTGTATGGAAATGCAGTGGATTTCTTTACATTGGTTTTGTATCCTTCGTCTTTACCGAATTTGTTTATCAGTTCTAGCAGGGTTTTTTGGGTGGAGTCTTTCAGGTTTTCTATATATTGCATCATGTCCTCTGCAGATAATGAAAGTTTTACTTCATCCTTATGGATTTCGATGCTTTTTATTTCTTTTTGTTGTCTGTTTGCTGTAGCTAAGACTTCCAGGACTATGTTGAATAAAAGTGATGAGAGTGGACATATTTGTCTCTTCCTGACCTTAGGGGAATGACTCTCAGGTTTTCACCATTGAGAATGATATTAGCCATGGGTTTTTCATATAAGGCCTTTATTATGTTGAGGTATGTCCCCTGTAAACCTACTTTGTGGAGGGTTTTTTTCATGAATAATGTACTTTGTTAAATGATTTTTCTGTATCAAAATGATCATATGGTTCTTATCATTTCTCTTATTGTTGTGATGCATCACATTGATTGATTTGCAAATACTGAACCACCCTTGCAACCCAGGAATAAATCCCACTTGATTGTGGTGAATGATTTTTTTAATGTATTGTTGGATTCAGTTTGCTATTATTTTTTTGAGGAATTTTGCATTCTATGTTCATCAGAGATAATGCCCTATAGTTCTCTTTTTCTCTGGTATCTTTATTGGGTTTTGGTATAAGGGTAATGCTGGCCTCATAGAACGAATTTGGAAGTTTTCCTTTCTTTTCTATTCCTTGAAATGGTTTGAGAAGAATAGGTATTAACTCTTCTTAAATGTCTGGTAGAATTTTCCTGTGAAGCAAATGGTCCTGGACTTTTGTTTGTTGGGAGTTTTGTGATTACTGACTCAGTTTCTTTGCTGGTAATTGGTCTGTTCAAATTTTCGATTTCTTCTTGATTCAGTTTTGGTAGGTTATATGTTTCTAGGAATTTATCCGTTTCTTCTAGGTTGTCCAATTTGTTGGCATATAGTTTTCATAATATTCTCTTATACTTGTTTGTATTTCTGTGGTATTGGTTATCTCCCCTCTCTTATATATGACTTTATTTAATTAGGTCCTCTCTCTCTCTCTCTCTCTCTTTGTTGAGAAGTCTGGCTAGGGGTTTATCAATTTTATTGATTATTGTTGATGAACCAGTTTCATTGATCTGTTTTATTGTTTTTTTGTTTAGTTTCTATGTCATTTTTTCTCTGCTCTAATCTTTATTATATCCTTCCTTCTGCTGGCTTTAAGTTTTGTTTGTTGTTCTTTTTGTAGCTCCTTTAGATGTAAGGTTAGGTTGTTTAGTTGAGATTTTTCTCACTTCTTGAGGTAGGTCTGTATTGCTACAAACATCCTCCCTAGAATAATTTTTGCTGTGTCACAAAGGCTTTGAACTTTGTGTTTTTGTTTTCATTTGTTTCCATGTACTTTTTTATTTCTTCTTTATTTCCCAGTTGACTCATTCATGTTTAGTAGCATGTTATTTAACCTCCATGTGTTTGTGGTCTTTCCAGGTTTCTTCTTTTTTTTTTTTTTTTTTTAAAGATTTTATTTATTTTTATTTGAGAGAGAGAGAATGAGAGAGAGGGAGTACATGAGAGGGGGGAGGGTCAGAGGGAGAAGCAGACTCCCTGCCAAGCAGGGAGCCCGATGCGGGACTCGATCCAGGGACTCCAGGATCATGACCTGAGCCGAAGGCAGTCGCTTAACCAACTGAACCACCCAGGCGCCCTTCCAGGTTTCTTCTTGTAACTTCTAGTTTCATAGCATTGTGTTCAGAAAAGATGCATGGTATGATTTCGATGTTCTTGAATTTGTTGAGTCTTATTTTGTGGCCTAATATGTGATCTATTCTGGAGAATGTTTCATGTGCACTTGAAAAAAAATGTGTATTCTGTTTTAGGATGGAATTTTTTTTTTTTTTTTAAGATTTTATTTATCCATTTGAGAGAGAGAGCACAAGCTGGAGCTGAGGGGCAGCAGGAGAGGGAGAAGCATGCTCCCCACTGAGCAGAGAGCCCAATGTAGGGCTCGATCCCAGGACCCTAAATCATGATCTGAGCTGAAGGCAGACACTTAACTGACTGAGCTACCCAGGTGCCCCTAGTATGGAATGTTCTGAACGTATCTGTTAGATCCATCTGGTACAATGTGTCATTCAAAGCCACTGTTTCCTTGTTGATTTTCTATTTAGATGATCTCTGCATTGATGTAAGTGGAAGTGTTAAAGCCCCCTACTATTAATTCATTATTATCAATTAGTTCCTTTATGCTTGTTATTAACTATTTTATGTGTTTGGGTGCTCTTATGTTGGGTGCATAAATATCTACAGCTGTTAGATCTTCTTGTTGGGTTGTCCCCTTTATGATTATATAGTGCCCTTCTTTGTCTCTTGTTACAGTCTTTGTTTTAAAGTCTATTTTATCCAATGTAAGTACTGCTACTTCAGCTTTCTTTTGACATCCATTTGCATGATAGATGTTTCTCCACCCCCTTACTTTCAATCTGCAGGTGCCTTTAGGTCTACAATGAGTCTTTTGTATTGATAGTTCTGTATTTATTGCTATTTTATTACTTGTTTTATGGTTGTTTCTGAAGATTTTCTCTGATTCTTTCTTGTCTTTCTCTCGTTCATGGTTTGATGATTTTCTTTAGTGATATATTTGGGTTTCTTTCTCTTTATTCTTTGCATATTTATTAATGGTTTTGATTTGTGGTTACCATTATGTTTGTATAGCAGTTTATATTAAGTTGATGGTTGCTTAAGTTTGAACTCATTTTTTACTCCACTCCCCTCCATATTTTAGTGCCCCGTGGTGTCATATTTTACATCCTTTTATTTTATGAATCCCTTGACTGATATTTACAGAAATGCTTATTTTTAATCCTCTGGTTTTTTTGTTTGTTTGTTTTTTACTTTTCATACTCATTTGTGTTCTTTCCATTCAAAGAGTTCCTTTTATTATTTCTTGCAGGGCTTATTCAGTGGTCATGAATTCCTTTAGTTTTTGTTTGAGAAACTCTATTTGTCCTTCTATTCTGAATGATAGCCTTGCTGGATAGAGTATTCTTGGCTGTAGATTTTTCCCTTTCAGCACTTTGAAGATATCTTACCAGTCCCTTCTGGCCTGCAAAATTTCTGCTGAAAAATTTGCTAATAGCCTTGTGGAGTTTCCCTTGTATGTAACTGTCTTCTTTTTCTCTTGCTGCTTTAAAATTTTTTTCTTTATCACTACTTTTTGCCATTTTAATTACTATGTGTCTTTGTATGGACCTCCTTGGGTTGATTTTTGGGGGTGACTCTGTGCCTCCTGGATCTGGATATCTGTTTCCTTCTCCAGATTAGGGAAGTTTTTAGCTATTATTTCTTCAAATAAATTTTCTGACCCGTTTTCTCTCTCTTCTTCTGGGATCCCTATAATGCGAATGTTATTATGGAGTCACTGAGTTCGCTAAGACTATTCTCAATTTGTGTATTTTTCATCTCATTTGCTCATCTTGGTTACTTTCCATTACTGTCTTCCAGGTCATTAATTCATTCCTCTGCTTCATCTAGCGTTTTATTTATTCCGTCAAATGTATTTTAAATTTAATTTATTGTGTTCTTCATCTCTGATTGATTCTTTTTTATCTCATTGTTAAGGATTTCACTGATGTCCTCCACTATTTTCTCAAATCCAGTGAGTATCTTTATGATCATTACTTTAAATTCTCTGTCAGGCATATTACTTTTATCTGTTTCACTTAGGTCTCTTGCTGTGGTTTGGTCCTATTCTTTAATTTGGACATATTTCTTTGTCTCCTCATTTTGTCTAACTCTCTGTGTCTGTTTCTGTGTGTTAGGAAAGTCAGCTACTTCTCCTGCTCTTGAAGGTAACAGCCTTATGAAGAAGAGGTCCTGTAGTGCCCTGCAGTGCGGTGTCCCCTGTTGCCCAGGACCTGGCGCTTCCAGGGAATGTCTCCTGTGTGTGCTGCCTATGCCTTGCTGTTGAGTCCTGCCCCCCCCCCTTTTTTTCAGTCCAGTTGTCTGCAGAGGCTCTCTTTGCCTGTTATGGGCAGTATTTGGTTCCCAGCAGGGGTGCAGTGCATTTTAACTAGGTGTACACTGGCTGCTTCTGAAATGAGATCTGCCGACACAGCTGCTGCCACTGGAACTGAGGTCCAGCAAAATACCAGGTCACGAGGTGAGGTGTTGGTGGAGTTTGTGCCAGTTTTCTGGGGTAGGGGCCCTGCAGTGTGGGTACTGAGGCAAGCATGAGTGGGAAGGGTGGACCTGCCGAAGTGCAGGGGGTGGGGCAGAGGGCTTGGTGTAAGCAAGTTAGATAGTGAGTGTCAGTGGTGCACTGGTTCCCACAGATGGCCTCGTGTTTATGCTGGGGGGCAGGGGAAGGAAATGGCACCTGCCAACTCCTTTGTTCCTGGAGAGGTCTTCCAGTGATCCCTGCCTCTCTGGGCCATGCTCTCGGATGAGTAAATCACTCTGACTCTCATCTGTGCCCCCCTACACCCGCCATGGCATTTTTTTAAACTGCTGCTTCTAGGCTATATCTGCATGGGTTGTTTGTCATGCTGTCTCTTTAAGGGCAAGGACTCTTCTTCCTAATGCCTTCCAGGCTCCCCCAGGACTGAGCCTGCTGATTTTTAAAATTCCAGGCTTTAAGTCCCACTGGTTGTAAGAACTCATGAAATTTGGCCCCCCTTGCTTTCAGTGCCAAATGTTATGGGGATTTGTCTTCCCCTTGTGGGCTCCCCAGTATGCAAGTCCATTTTTTACTCTTCTCTGCACCACTGGCTCCTTCTGCACCACAGATGGCCACAGTCCATCTTGCTCCCCAACTCTGTCTTTCTCCTTCTTACCTTCTTTGATGTGGTCTCTTCTCTATCTTTAGTTTTGGAGTTTGTTCTGTCCATCTTCAGATCGTTTTCTGGGCTATTTACACTGAAGTGAGTGTTATCTAGTTGTATCCATGGGAAGAGGCACGCTTAGGGTCCTCCTATTCTGCCATCTTCCCAGCCTCCTCAAATATCTTTTCTACACATTTCTTTTCTTCTTCTGGAACTCTGATGATACAAATGTTAGACCTTTTGATATTGTCCCACAAGTCCCTGAGGCTTAGTTTACTTTTACTTTTCAATCTTTTTTCTCTCTGTGTTCAGATTGCATACTTTATTTTAAAAAAAGATTTATTTATTTTAGAGAGAGAGGTAGAGAGTGTGTGTGTGTTGGGGGGTGGGGGTAAAGGCAGGGGGAGAGAGAGTCCCTAGCAGACTCCGTACTGAGTGCAGAGCCCAACATGGGGCTCGATCTCATGACCCTGACATCACGACCTGAGCTGAAACCAAGAGTCAGAAACTTAACCAACTGTGCTACCCAGGCGCCACTTAGATTGCATACTTTATATTGATCTGTACTCAAGTTCACTACTTATTCATTCCTCTGCCATCTCCATTTTGTTCTTTGGATCATCCAGCAAATTTTTAATTTTAGGTATTATATTTTTCATTTATAAAATTTCCATTTGGTTCTTCATTATAGTTTCCATTTGCTGAGACTGGCTACCTTCCATTTGTTTCAAGAATGTTTGCAGTTACTTGGAGAATGTTTATAATTGTCTTAAAGTTTTCATCAGATAATTCCAGTATTCAAGTCATCTCAGAGTTTGCATCTGTTTGTTGTCTCTCCCCTTGATAATTGGTCAGCATTCCCGCTTCTTTGTATGTCAAGTAATTTTGAATTATATGTTAGACATTTTAAATATTATGTTGTGAGACCCTGGGTCTTGTTTAAATCCTATGGAGAATGTTGGCTTTTTGTTTTATTAGACAGTAACCTTAGGGTCAAGCTGTAATTTCCAATTTACCTTCTGTGGCTGTGGTTTTAAGGCCAGTTCAGTTTTCAAAGATTTTGTAGTGAAATCCAAGTCTGTCCTGCATGTGCAGTATTCAGGGGCCAGTCAGACCTGTGCCATGGTCTCTGTAGTTCAGTTCTCAAAACCCCTGGTATGCTGCTTAAGGCCAGATCCACACATGCACAGTTCAGGGATAAGCCCAAGTTTACACATAACTTTATGGAACCCCTTTCTTGATTTCCCCCCTTTCTACACTCTCCAGGTCCTAAGGAATCCTCTTCCTGGTCTGCTGGCTTGAAAGGTGTACCTTTAGTGTTTCCACTCTGACATGCCCTTCCTTGGACTCAGTCTGCCTCTGAGGACAGGTGGTGGGAAGATATGTAGAGTAAAAACAATATTGAGGGTTTACCACATACTTTTTGTATCACAGTTCCTCTGGTCAAAAAGGATTTCCCTCTCTCAGATTTTTAGGTTCCTGCCCAGCTGCTGCCACTGCCATCAGAGTGTAGCTTTGGAACTTGAACTTGCATGAGGGCAGGGCCAGGAGAGAAAAACAACCTAGATCCCTCCAAACTCCCACTCTTTCTATCCTATGGGGGTCCTTCCTCCCATTCCTTAGAACAGAAAGAGAGGGCTTCGCTTAGAGCTCTGACTGTCCATGCCTGCTGCACAATTCTGGGATCCAGGCTTCCTTCTGAGTCCAGTCTGTGACATACAGGAGGAAAATAAACCCAGGAAACTCATAGCTACGTTGGTTGTACTTTGAGTTTGGTTTCCATTCCCCATTTTCCCATTACCTTTTACTTTTCAGGGGCCTCTGATAGCTGCTCCACACATTCTGTCTATGTTTTCTGGTTGCATTCACTGGGAGATTCAGGGTGGGGTGTGCTTATTCCACTTAACCAAATTTTAAAGTTCATCTTTTACCATTCTTAATTTTTTCTCTTTTACTATTGTTTTATAAATGTTCTTTTTATATTCTGTATACAAGTCCTTTGTTAGATATATATGTATTGTACATATTTTATGCCAGTCTAGGGCTTGACTTTATTTGATAAAGCCCATTTTATCAGCTTTGGCTGTTATAGTGTTTTTTGTGTCCTGTCAAGGAAATATTTTCCCACGTTCATGAAGATTCTCTCCTATGTCTTCTTCTTGAAGATGTATAATTTTAGCTTTATATTTAGGTCTATGATTCATCTAGAATTAATTGCATTTTCCTATCCATGAAAATTTATATTTCTCTATTTAGATTTTCTTTAATATCTCTCTGCACTATTTTGTTCTTTTCAGTGTACAGGTCTTACACATTTTTCATTGCATTTCTTTCAAGCATTTTATGTTTTTATGCTATTGTAGGTGATATTTTTAAATTATTCATTGCTAGTAAATAGAAATACAATAGATTTGACCTTGATATTCCTTTTTATACACATAACTAAACAAATATATTTAGTTTATGTATCTGATCATTCTAATATCTTATGCCATTGTGCAACCAATTTTGCTAGTAGTACCTTTTACCTTAGGTATTTTGTAATTTTTACTGTGGTTACACATTTAATTGAACTTTCTCCATGGGGATTCTTTGAGGCCTAGGTTGAAAGTAGATTTCTCTAGAAGGTTTTTTTTTTTAAAGATTTTATTTATTTATTTATTTAATTTATTTATTTGACAGAGAGAGAGATAGCAAGAGAGGGAACACAAGCAGGGGGAGTGGGAGAGAGGGAGAGACAGGCTTCCCGCTGAGCAGGGAGCCCAATGCAGGGCTCGATCCCAGGACCCTGGGATCATGACCTGAGCTGAAGGCAGACGCTTAACAACTGAGCCACCCAGGCGCCCCTCTAGAAGGTTTTTTGATAACTTCACCAGGTACCTGGGAGCATACCAACCCAGGATTATTTAAAAGTTTCCGTGTAAAATAAATAGTATACTTGGAGTATGAATTCAGATCACAAACTTGCATAAGGGTTAACTTTTGATTATAAAATTTTAGCATCAAGATTAAAATATGCAAGATACCCTGTTTTCTGTCCCTCCTTTCCATCTCATTTTCCATGCCCTGTTAAACCCCAGACCTCTGAGCCCTTCTTCACCTTGTTGTAGCTTTCTGCTTAGATACCTATTAATATGCCAAAGGTGATCTTATGCCAACTCTCCAGATGTCTGGGAAATATGGATTACCTTTTCTAAAAACCACTTATCTGCACCTAGCTTTGGGCTTGGAAGTAAAAATACAGATGTGCAAAATGCACATGGCCTGTCTTCATGGCACTCAGTTTGGGAGGAGGAAATAGTGACTTAATACTTATTAAGCCCCTGTCTTGTGTCAGCCACCATCTTGGTGCTTTCATGTATGTCACTTAATCCTGGGGATGACCTAGCAGAGCAGGCTCTTTCATTGGTACTTTTGTGGGTGAGAAAATCCAGGCCACAGGGGCTGCAGGTGGCAAATGTGGCACTAGGATTTGAGCCCCCTGTGGGAGCCTACCTTTAAAGGAGAGGCAGAGTGACCACCACTGCAGCCTGTTGATCTGTTGTCATTTCATTCCCTCCTAGAGGCTGTGCATCCCTGTGTACTGCAAGTACCAGTTCTTTAAGACTCCAGTTCACAGAACAGAGGGGCGACCCCATGGAATCCACATCCACTTCCAGGACATCAATGTCATCTTTCTTGGGGCAATGCAGCCCAGTGACCTGAGGGAATATCTGGAGGGGCCCCCCATGGTGGTGCAAGTTCATGACAGGGACCGCAAGTTAGAGGAGTATTTCCGGAAGCCCACCTTGTTTGGGGATGACCCCTTGGATGCATACCTCAACCTCCAGTCCCTCATCTCTCCGGAAGAGACAGAGAGCAACCCCTTTGAATCCCACAACAAAATATGGGACCCTTATGGGGTTGCCCAGGTCAGTTTTGCCGACCTTCTCCTTGGCCACAAGTACTTGAACTTGGTCGTCCCCATCCACAGCTGTGAGCCCAAGCCCACACACCATGGCCAGAATGGCAGAAGCAGGAAGGTTGTGGGGTTTCGGGTCCCCACAGATGGCTTCCAGCACAACCCAATGCCAATGGGTAATTACCTCGAGGCCAACTCTGTGCTCAAGCTGCGGGTGGACATTGCTGTGCCACTGCGGGCCAGGGCTGAAGCCCCTGACCCAGAATTTACAGGCACCCAGTTTGGCCGCGTCGTTTTCGTGTTTGACTCCAAGAAGATCTCCCTCCTCCATGACCTGCTGCAGGACATCACCATGATCAATGCCAAGGCCCTTGATCTGGAGGCGTACCCTATCAGGGACATTCAGCAGATCCTGTCGGCCTTTAAGATGCGGGTGAAGATCCAGGAAAGGCAGGACCTGGATGTGCTCACTGGCTTCCACCTGCTGGATGGGAAGATCCACCTTCTCATTCTGGAGGGTTTAGCTGACCAAGGCTTGAAGCGGTTATGGGACAGCCATCAAAGCCGGTGGGTGTGTGGTTTTTTGTGTTTCGTGTAAAAGTCATGATGTCGGGATGCTGAGTGAGTGGAGTGGGGAAATCTTTTGAAGCCAGGTTCAGGTTTAGTGTCCTCATCTTAAGGATGAGAGAAAGAAACGTTGATCCAGTTCCTCTCGGGGTTTATTATAGAGCACTTCACAGGGCTCCATAATTGGCCTTGATCCCAGGAGGAATTGCTTGCCTTTAGATGAAGGGAAGACTTTAGGGGCACGTAGAAGAGAGGATGGTTCAGGAAAATGGGCCCTCCCTTCAGACTTCTGAGGGGCCTACTTAGCTAACAGGGAGAAGAAAGTTCTGTATGGCCCTAAGATGGACACCACAGAGGAATAGATTTCCACCCGGTCTAAGGAGACCTATCTGATTATTTTGAGGCTGGAGAAGCTGCCTAGGCTGCAGAAAGTTCCCCTTCCCTGATGATCTTCAGGAGCACCTGATGACTGCTCAATGGGAATATTGTAGAGACAATTAAAGTTTCAGATTCTGGGCTGGAGCAGGTGGCCCCTTATGGTCCTTCCATTCTTTAGTTTTGGCTTCATGACAATTCTCTTTTCCTTTCGTTATTTGCAAGTATCCTAGTTTGGGTTTAAAGGACCTCTTTTCTTTATTTTTATTTTTTAGATTTTACTTATTTGAGAGAGAGTGAGAGAACAAGTTGTGGGGGAGGAGCAGAGGGAGAGGGAGAAACAGACTTCCTGCTGAGTGCAGAGTCAAACGTGGGGCTCAATCCCAGGACCCTGAGATCATGACCTGAGCCAAAGTCAGACGCTTAACCAACTGAACCACCCAGGTGCCCCAGGACCTCCCTTTTTTAGTCTGGGAACTCCCCCTCTCTGTCTTCGGAGTTCAGATGCCTCAGGACCCAGATGCTGACAACAGCAGGTAGTCCTGAGGTTGAGTCCATTCATCCAGGAGGGGAGAACAGCCCTGTGGGGACCTGTCTTGATGTGTTGGTAAGCCGAGAGGCACTGTGGAGAAGCTGGCATTGTGTCTAGTTACCTGCCTAAGAGAACTGAAAACAGGTCCACACAAAAAACTTGTATGTGAATGTTCACAGCAGCATTATTTATAATAGTCAAAAAAGTGGAAACAACTCAAATGTCCATTAACCAATGAACAAAATGTGATATATCCATATAATAGAATAATATTCAGCCATGAAAAATGAATGAAGTACTGATATACACACTTCAACATGGATGAACCTTGAAAACATACTGAGTAAAAGATGCCAGACATAAAAGGCCACATGTTGTATGATTCTGTTTATGTGAAATAGTCAAATCTACAGAGATAGAAGATTAGTGGTTCCCAAGGTCTCAGGGGAGGGACGAAGAAGTTAATGGGTACAGTTTCTTCTTGGGGTGATGAAAATTTTCTAGAATTGGTATTTATGATTGCACAACATTGTTAATATATTAAAAACCACTGAATTGTACAATTAAAAAGGGTGAATTACAACTAAAAAGGGTATGCAGTAAAGAATCCTGCCTTGCCCAAAAGGTCTGGCCTTTGCTTTTGGCTTCTGGGAGGTGATATATGTCATACCTAATAGGAGTGCCTTTGCTTAGGTTGGGGGATGACTACACCAGAACTTAGGATAGGATGGGACCACCGCACCTGACAGTCATAGGATAGAGGTTGGCCATGCCAGAAAGACCACCAGTGTGATTTTGGGTTAGGGCTTTGGTCTTGCAGTGTCAGTTGATCTGGAGATTGAGATTGCCATGTGGGCAGTCAAGCAATTAGTCAGTCATGCCTCTGTAATGGAGCCCAAATAAGAACTCTATATACCAAGGCTCAGGGGAACTTCTCTGTGCATATTGTCCCTCAGCAATGTTACAAGGGCAACGCATCCTGATTCCATGAAGAAAGAGCAATGGAAACTTGGTGTTCAGAACCATCCTAGACTCTGCCCTATGTGTGTCTTCCTCTGGCTGGTTTTAATCTGTATCCTTTCCCTGTAATAAGCTGTGAGTGTGAGTATAACAGCTTTCAATGAATTCTGTGATTTCATGTAGCAAATTGATGAGCCTGAGGGTGGTATTAGGAACCCCTTGAACTTCAGTTGGTATCAGAAGTCAGGGCAGTTTGGGGAACTATGACCTCAAACTTGGCAGTTTGGCTAAGTCAGGGGGTATGGTATGTGAATTATATCTCCATGAACAATTTTGTCCCAGTAGAAGAAATAATATAAAATATGTGCACTGGCCCCGGTTCAGTTAAACTACAAATAAAAAATCATTAACCAGGAAAAAAATTTCACATGCTTGGAAATTAACAAATACCTCCAAATAAACCATGGGTCAAAAGCGAAACTGTAATAGAAATTAGACATTATTGAATTGAACAATAATGAAAATAGTATAATATCTAAATTTGTGGGGTGATGTTAAAGTGTTAGAGGAAACTTTATAGACTCAAATGCTTATATTAGAAAAGAAGAAAGGCTGAAAATTAATGATAGATGTTACAGACATTGAAATAAGTGTTTTAAACTGTCAATAAGTTTAAATATAAGAAATTCCAAGAATATAAAAAACATTTTCAGATAGGATAGTTTAATGAGGTTTCTGGATACAAACATTAATGTAAAAATCTATTGAATTTCTGACTACCATCTACATACAAAAAATTATTTTTTAAAAAAGTTAATGCTTTTAAAGTATAAAAATATGAAATTCACATGAATAAATTCAACAGAAAGGATTAGAATATCTCTATCATGCATATTATAGAACTTTTAAAAACATTAAAGAAACCTAAATAAGTGAAGAGACCTACCATGTTCATGGAATCGAACACTCAGTATTATATATATATATATATTTTTTTATTTTTTAAAGATTTTATTTATTTGAGAGAGAGAGAATGAGAGAGAGAGAACACATGAGAGGGGATAGGGTCAGAGGACGAAGCAGACTCCCTGCTGAGCAGGGAGCCCGATGTGGGACTCGATCCAGGGACTCCAGGATCATGACCTGAGCCGAAGGCAGTCGCGCAACCAACTGAGCCACCCAGGCGCCCAACACTCAGTATTATAGAGGTGTCAGTTACCCGCAAACCAGATATATCGATTCAAAGCAATCCCAATTTTAAAAGTATGGAGCTTGAAAAACTGATTTAAAAATTTACATCATCATGTAAAAAAAAAAAACACTCTTGAGTAAGAACAAGATGGGAGAACTTGTTCTACAAGGTATCAAGGCTTCTTATAAAACTCTAGTGATTAAGACAATTTATTGGATCAGGGATAGACAAGCAGACATATGGAATATAATAGAAAATCCAAATACAGACCTACATGTAAGCAGTCGCTTGACATATGACGTGTGACATTGCAAGATCAGCAAATGAATATACTAAAACCATTGAATTGTACACATTAAAAGGGTGAATTTAGATGATTTGATACCACTTCACACAGACCAGTTTGGCTGGAATTAAACATGTCAGATAATAGTAGCAAGTGTTGACAAGGATGTGGAGAAATCAGAATTGTCATTCACTGCTGGTAAGAATTAGATGAATTAGATGGTAAAGTCACCTTGGGAAACAGTCTGGCAGTTCCTCAAATGACTAAAAAGAGTTACTGTATGACCCAGCAGTCCCACTTCTAGGTAAATGCCCAAGATAACTGAGAACATATGTCCACACTAAATAGTATATAACTGTTTATAAGAGCACTATAATAGCCATTAGATGGAAACAATCCAAATGTCCATTAACTGATGAATGGCTAAGCAAAATGTGACATAGAAATACAATGAACTATTATTTGGACATAAAAAGTAGTGAAATACTGACTGACACTACAACATGGATAACCCTTGAAAACATTAAGCGAAGTGAAAGGAGCCAGTCACAGAAGACCACATATTGGTTGAGTCATTTATATGAAATGTCCAAAATAGGCAAACCTATAGAGACAGAAAGAGGATCAGTGAATACTTAGGGCTATGGGTCAAGGGGTGAGAGTATAGGGGGTGATAGGTAGTGGGTACAGGTTTCTTTTTTAGGTGGTAAGAAAGCTTGAAAATTGTGAAGATGGTTGCATGTATCTGTGAATAGACTAAAAATGATTGAATTACACCCATTAAATGGATGAATTATATGGCACCTAAATTAAATCTCAATTGAAAAATACCGCTAGCAGGCAAAAAAAATCTGTGAGGAAAGGAGAAACTTTTCAAAAAATGGTGTTGGCAAAATTGTTTGTCCATAGAAAAAAGGAAAATAATTTCCTACATCAAACCATTCACAGAAGTCACTTCCAGCTGCATTAAAAATCTGTGTACATTTTCAACTTTTGAAAGAATTATAGATTCACAGGAAGTTTAAAGACTATTACAGAGATCCCACATACCATTTCCCCACATCGGTTACATCTTACTTAACTATAGTGCAATATCTAAGCCAGGAGACCAATGTCAATACAATGTGTGGGTTGTTTGTACCAGTTTATCACATACAAATTTGTGTGACCACTACTATAATGAAGATCTTGAACTAGCGTATCACCACAGAGAGCTCGCTCAAGCTGTGTGTTCATAGCCGTGCCCACCCTCTTTAACTATCTTGTTTTCCATCTCCTTAATTTTTTCCTCTGTATGTGATCTTACATATTAGTGGAATCATATAGTAGATGACCTTAGGAGATTGTTTTTTTCCACTCAGCATAAAGTGCTAGAGATGCACATTCTTGCATGTATCCATAGTTTGCTCCCTTTTGTTGCTGGATAGTGTTTCATGGAATGGACGTGCCACGGTTTCACCATCCATCTGTTGAGGGACATTTTGGTTAGATTATTACAAATGAAGCTGCTGTGAACAATAATTTACAGGTTTTTGGGTGGACATGTTTTCTTTTCTTTTTAATTGGATTATAATTGATTTACAATATTGTATTAGTTTCAGGTGTACAAGACAGTGATTTGATATTTTCATACATTGCAAAATGATCACCACGGTAAATCCAGTTACCATCTGTCACTATACAAAGTTATTATAATATTATTGACTATTCCCTATGCTGCACATTACATCCCTGTGACTTATTTATTTATTTATTTATTTAAGATTTTATTTATTTATTTGACAGAGAGAGACACAGCGAGAGAGGGAACACAAGCAGGGGGAGTGGGAGAGGGAGAAGCAGGCTCCCCGCAGAGTGGGGAGCCTGATGTGGGACTCGATCCCAGGATGCTGGGATCATGACCTGAGCCAAAGGCAGTTGCTTAACCAACTGAGCCACCCAGGCGCCCTGTGACTTATTTATTTTAAAACTGGAAGTTTGTACCTCTTAATCCCCATCACCTGTTTCACCCATTCCTCCCCCACTCCCAGCCCCAGCAGCTACCAATTTGATCTCTATACCTGTGGAATGTTTTGTTTTGTTTGTTTGTGCTGGTTTTTAGATTTTACATGTAAGTGAAATCATACAGTATTTGTCTATCTCTGTCTGACTTATTTCACTGAGCATAATACCCTTTAGGTTCATTCATGTTGTTGCAAATGGCAAGATCTCATTCTTTTATATGGCTGAGTAATATTCCATTACACACGCACACCCCCCACATCTTTATCCATTCACCTATTGATGGACACTTAGATTGCTTCTATATCCTGGTTATTGCAATAATGCTGCAATGAACATAGTGGTGCACATATCTTTTTGAATTAGTGTTTTCATTTTCTTTTGGCTGAATACCCAGTAGTGGAATTGCTGGATGATAAAGTAGTTCTGTTTTTAAATTTTGAGGAATCTCTATGCTGTTTTCCACAGTGGCTGCACCAGTTTGCATTCCCACCCGTAGTGCACAAGAGTTCCCTTTTCTCCACATCCTCCGTCACCAACACTTGTTATTTCTTGTGTTTTTGATAATAGTCATCTGACAGGTATGAGGTGGTATCCCATTGCGGTTGTGATTTGCATTTCCCTGATGTTCAGGGATGTTGAGGTCTTTTCATGGTGTCTGTTGGCCATCAGCTTCTATTTAGCTGCTCTGCCCATTTTTTAATTGGGTTGTTTGTTTTTTTGTTTTTGTTATTGAGTCATATGAGTTCTTTATATATTGTGGATATCAATCCCTTAGTAGGTATATTGTTTGCAAGTAGCTTCTCCCATTCAATAGGTCACCTATTCTTTTTGTTCATTTCCTTCACTGTGCAAAAGCTTTTTAGTCTGATGTAGTTACATTTGTTTATTTTTGCTTTTGTTGCCCTCGCCTGAGGAGACATAACCAAAAAAATATTACTTAGACCAATGTCAAAGAGCTTATTGCCTGCGTTTTCTTCCAGGAGTTTTATGGTCTTTAATCCATTTGAGTTGGTGTTTGGTGTAAGAAAGTGGTTCAGTTTCATTCTGTGCATGTAGCTGTCCAGTTTTCCCAGCACCAGTTGTTGAAGAGACTGTTTTCCCATTGAATATTCTTGCCTCCTTTGTCATGCATTAATTGACATGTTAATCCTACATTTATTTCTGGGCTCTTCATTGTGCTCCATTGATCTGTGTGTCTGTGTTTGTGCCAGTGCCATACTGTTTTGATGACTACAGCTCTGTAGTGTAACTTGGAATCTGGAATTGTGATACCTCCAGTTTTGTTTTTCTTTTCAAGATTGGTGGTTCCATACAAATTTTAGGATTGTTTGTTCTAGCTCTGTGAAAAATGCTATTGGTATTTTGATGGGGATTGCATTGAATGTGTGGATTGCTCTAGGTAGCATTGACATCTTCACAATATTTGTTCTTCCAGTCCATGAGCATGGAGTGTCTTTCCATTTGTTTGTGTCATCTTCAGTGTCTTCCTTTCCAATCTGTATTTCCTTTGTGTGATGGAGAGGACCTGCAGTTGTGACATCCTTGTCTTGTTTTTGATCTTTGATGGAAGATATTAGTCTTTCCGCATCACAAATATGATGTTAGGTGTAGGTTTTTTGTAGATGTCCTTTATCAATTTGAGGAAGTTCCACTCTGTTCCTAATTCACTGAGAGTTTCCTAATTTGCTGGTTCACACAATTCACAAAAATAAATTCCAGATAGATTAAAACCCATTTGGAATAATTATAGATTCACAATCAGTTGCAAAAATGATATAGAGTAGTTCCATGCACCCAGTACCTAATTTCCTCCAATGGCGACATCTGATAAAAATAGAATGCCTTATTGATGGACACAGTGCAGTCGACTAGGCCACAATTACCTGATCTTATTCAGAGTTCACCAGAAAAGAAAAATCCATTTCTGAAAAGCAAAATGAGAAAGCTTTTAGATGAGTAGGATAAAGAAAGATTTCTTGAACAAGACAGAAGTACACAGGATAAAGGAAAAAGATGCTGGATCTGGCTACGTTAAAGTGAATAAATTCTGTTCATCCAAAGAGATCATAAAAATTATGAAAAGACAGACTGAGAAAAAAATTATTTGCAGTGTGTGGAGCTGGTATCCTGAATGTAAAAACACCCATGAATCAATAAGAAAATGAAAACAGGCCAAGGGAAGAGTGGGCAAAAGACTTGAACAGGTACTTCACCAAAGGGGAAACCCCATGATCAAACACAGAGTCACCGAGGGGATAGGCAGGGTCTCTGCTGCCTTCCCTCAGTTTCCACCAGGGGCAGGAGCAGCAAGTACCAACACAGGGGGGTGGCGTAGCAGGGTGTGCTTAGAAACTCTGCCAGGCCGGGAATGCCAGCAAGCCAGGTGTGAGCAGGGACGGAGAATGGGAGCGGGGGCAGGGCGAGAGGAAAATGAGGCAGGGTTCAGCATTTTCACTGCCAAGGTTTGGAAAGATCATCTATCAGCTGTTTTATTATTTTTTTCAGATGATCTATTATTAATGCACTCCTTTTGTTCGTGTGTTTTTAAACAAGCAAAAAGAGAAAGAAAAAGGAAAAAAAAAAGTTCTGCCAAAGGGCAAAACCGTGGAGCATTCCAGGAGGCCGCAGAGCAGCGCTAAAGCCCTGCCCCGTGGCCTCCTTGCAGAGTCACCAAAGCAGAACAGGGCAGTTCCAAGGTGCTCTACAACTCGGCGCTGCGGTTCCACCACCGCCTCTACGCCGACCTGGAGACCATCCTATACCAAGTGCACCTCTTCAAGCCGCTGTCACAGCTCATGAAGTGCTCGGCACTCTGCATCCGCAACAGCGTTCTACAGAAGGCCTTCCAGGCCCTGACCAGGTGCACCATGCTGCCACGGGGGTGAAGGCCACCTCCCTGGGGGTGCCCATGGCGGGGGGTGCCCCGGGGTGGTGCAGGAGCCCCTCCAGGGGCCAGGGGCAGAGGCAGAGGGAGAAGCAGGCTCCCCGCGGACAGGGAGCCCGATGCGGGGCTCGATCCCAGGACCCTGGGACCATGACGCTTAACGACTGAGCCACCCAGGTGCCCCAGTTTTTATTATTCTTTTTTTTTTTTTTTTTTTTTTGAGACAGAGAGAATGAGAGAGAGAGAGCACATGATAGGGGGGAGGGTCAGAGGCAGAAGCAGGCTCCCTGCCGAGCAGGGAGCCAGATGCGGGACTCGATCCAGGGACTCCAGGATCATGACCTGAGCCGAAGGCAGTCGCTTAACCAACTGAGCCACCCAGGCGCCCCAGTTTTTATTATTCTTTATGCCCAAAGGAGCCGAGCCAGGAGTGGAATTCAGTTCCAAGGGACCCTGAGCCTGTGTCATTCCCAGTGACTATTCCACACACTCTCCCAGGGGGGTTTTGGAAACACTGGGGAAAGAAGGGCAATTTACTCCAACACAGGTCACACGAAGCTCTCTGCTGTTCTTGGGGAATAGCCTGGAACAGCCTGAGCAGTGAGTGAGGAGGACCAGAACCAGATCCACCAGGCCTGCAACAGTTTTCTCTACCAACTGAATGTTTGCTTTTCTTTGCTTCTTCCCTAACCTCCTGTGCAGAAAGGTATCCTCCAAAGATCTAGATCTTCCACTGTGTGCCTGCCTTTACCTGTGCTGTTCCTTCTACTCCAGTACTGGGGACCTCCCCCCTGCCCTGCCCCCAGGCCTTCTGCTGGTGACCCTGTGAAGCCGTGAACTCCTCCCGCTGGATTGAGCATGGCTCATGCTCTGGGAGGGCCTTCTCCATTCACGTAGGGAGCAGGAGGGCTGAGCGAGGCACCCCCAGTTTGGAGTGGAGACTGACAAAACGTAGTGCAGTGGGACCCCTGGGACCATGGCCAGCCTGTGCTGGGCTTTGTGGGGGCAGTGAAGGACAGTAGCTGGTTTTTTCAGGAAGTCACAAAGGGCTGACCTTGAGTGGCAGTGAGCAGACCTTCATCGGGTAGACAGTCCACTCACTGTAGTCTGTGGCTGGGGGTGCAAACCATCTCTTTAGGCTTTAAAGCCAGCAACAGCCCTGGCTGAGAGTTGGCTCCCAGCTTATCAAATGTATTAATAAAGGAGAGGGTGGAGCCAGGAGAGAGAGGAAGGGAGAGAGCCGAGCGATGCGGAGAGAGGGGACTTAGTCCTATTATCCCCCACCTCTCCACCTGCAGCTCTGCCTGAGGGGCCAGGCAGGTGTGGGTTGCGAACCCCACAACGGCAGGCCGAAGCTGCAAGTCAAGAAGGGTGGACGGTGCAGTGGGCCTCAGCAGGCTCGTGCTGGGGAGGTGCTGGAGCATTTGGGTGTCCAGAGCCTCGGCGGTCAGTGAGGGGACGCTGGGCCCTGCCCTGCCTTAGGGAAAGGGAAGAAAACTGCTATTTATTAAGCATTCACAGCATCCCAGGTAGCTGCACATTCATCATGGCTTTATTTGCATCTGAAAGGCCAAGGGGTGGGCCAGGGACCTCAGCTGGTGAAAGGCAGAGACTGTCTTCAGGCATGCGCCTCACGCTGGACCTCAGAAGTGCCAGAGACACTGAGCAGCAAATAACAGCTCCTGACATGGATTCTGCAGAGCGTCCGCGTGAACCAAGTGCCCACAGCACAGCGGGCCCCTGGGAGAGGGCAGCGAGGAGGACTCTCAGGGCAGGGGTGGGAGGGTGACCGCTCATTCCTTGTGCTTTGCTGAGATACGAGGCTGAGTGTACAGTGCCCTCTTCCTGTGGCGGGAGATCTACACCCCTGATGGCTAGCTGGTTGGGCTGCTCCCTGGTGGGGTGTGGGTTGGTGACAGGCATGGAATAAGGCCACAGTAGCAGAAAAATAATCAGAGTGGACTGTGGGAAGCCATTAACTTCTGGGGGCTGGGAGGAGAGCAAAAAGGAGGCATTCTCTTTTGTGGGCTCGTCCAGGTGGAATCGAAGCTTTGCATCTCTGAGTTCTGTGACCTGGGATGAGCTAAACAGCTCCTGAGCTTCATGTTCTCTTGGAAGACGGGACTGGTTTGATGGATCTTGAAAGGTAGGTGAGGCCATGTGGGTGGCCCTCTGCCTTGCAGGATCTACAGCATCTGCCATCACTGCACCAAGCTCAGGGAGGTGATCACCAGAGACCTGCTGCCGTCCTCCACCATGGTCAAGGACTTGAGCCAAGAGCTGGGGCTGCCCATCTCACAAGACGATCTCACAGATGGAAAAGTGATGGTCTTGCCATCTCCGCCGGCCCCCTGTCTTGAACGCTTCCTAAGTCGGAAATCCACCCTCGCTTACGAGATCCAAGCCCACAGGGACAAGTACCTGCAGGGGCGGAACACCATGGTGCTAACTGACAAAGGCCGGGAGCCCAGCCTGATCCAGGTGGGTGCTCTCTCCTCCCCAGGTCAGGGGTCCCAGGCCTTGGCTCCACGTGGGGCTGTCCAGTCACCGGCGGGGAGATACAGGCTAGATAACTGGTGCCTGTATCTGCTCTCCTGGGACCCTGGGCCGGGTGGGCGGGAGTACAGGCTGCGGGGCTGAGCCGGGTCAGACGCGTGCACTCCCAGCCCTCAGGGCCCCATCCTCCCTGCAAGTGAAAAGAACGCTCTTTACCTTGGCCCCAGAGTTCATCTTGAAGGAAGAGCTGGGGTGTGTGTGTGCGCGTGTGTGTCTGGTGTGTTAAATGTGTAAGAAGAACAGAATAGGAGCTAAGGAGCTGCTGAGGTGTAAGAAGGCTGGGTGCACTGTGTGGCCTGAATGGCCGGGGAGAGCCTCCCTCATTCCACACCAACCGAAAAGCTGCGACTTCAAGTTGTCCATCCAGGGGCTCTGTGCAGCGCCCCCACCCCAATCTCTAGGAAGAAGAAAGTCTCTCAGAAGTTTGTAAGCTTTCAAAGTGTATATTGTTTATGAAAACCAGTGAAGAGGCTTTTTCCCCATTAGTGTTCAGGTTTTTACAAAAGAACCAGTTCTTGGATCTGTCAGTCTGCTTTTTCTGTTTTTCTATTTTCTAATTAACTTTAGCTTTTATTTTTTATAATATTTTAAAACTGTATTTTTTTCCTTTTTTCTAGCTTCTTTAAATTTTTTTTATTATTGAAGTATAATTGGCATACAATGTTATGTCAGTTACAGGTGTGCAACATAGTGATTAGATGATTCTGTACATTACTCAATGCTCATCACAGTAAGTGTAGTCACCATACAACATTATTACAATATTGTTGACCATATTGAATCCCTCCGACTTATTTTCTAACTGCAGGTTTGTACCTCTTAATGCCCTTTATCTATCTCACCCATCCCCCCACCCACTTCCCCTTTGGCAACTACAAGTTCTCTGTATTTAAGAGTCTATTTGTTTTTGTTGTTGTTCATTTTTATTTTTTAGATCCCACATATAAGTGAAATCATATGGTATTTGTCTTTCTCTGACTGACTAATTTCACTTAGCGTAACACCCTCTAGGTCCATCCACCTCATTGCAAATGGCAAGATCTCATTCTTTTTTATGGCTGAGTAATATTCCATATACATATACATATACATACATATATACACACACACACCACATTTCCTTTATCCATTCATCAGTCGATGGACACTTGGGCTGCTTCCATATCTTGGCTGTTGTAAATTATGCTGCTGTAAACATAGAGGTGCATATTATCTTTTCAAATTAGTGTTTTCATCTTTTTTTTTTTTTTAAGATTTTATGTATTTATTTGACAGAGACAGACACAGCGAGAGAGGGAACACAAGCAGGGGGAGTGGGAGAGGGAGAAGCAGGCTCCCCACTGAGCAGGGAGCCTGACGTGGGGCTCGATCCCAGGACCCTGGGACCATGACCTGAGCCAGAGTCAGACGCTTAACCAACTGAGTCACCCAGGCATCCCTGGTGTTTTCATTTTCTTTGAGTAAATACCCAGTAGTGGAATTACTAGATCATATGGTAGTTCTGTTTTTAATTTTTTGAGGTACTTCCATATTGTCTTTCACAGTGGCTGCACCTTTCTAGCTTCTCTTTTTTTTAAAAGATTTTATTTATTTATTTGAGAGAGACCATGAGCAGGGGCGGGGGATGGGGGCAGGGGCACAGGAAGAGGAAGAAGCACACTCCCTACTGAGCAGGGAGCCCGATGCGGGGCTTGATTCCAGGACCCCGGGATCATGACCTGAGCCGAAGGCAGATGCTTAACTGACAGAGCAACTCAGGCGCCCCTACCTTTCTAGCTTCTTGAGTTGACTATTTCATTCATTTTTATTTTTTCTTGTTTAATAAGAAAGGCTACAAATTTCCTCTGTATATATCCTTGGCCATATTCTGTAAAGTGTAATAGGTACTGTATGTTCTGATTGTTATTTGCCTTAAATTCCTTATAAATTACAAAACAAGACCGAGGTACAGGCCTATAAAAAAGTCAAACAACTGAGAGTGTTAGCAATCTTCCCTTACTCCCTTATTTTACCTTCTCAGTGCACTTACATGTGTACACACACGTGGGCACACACACACACACAAGTACATGAATATATCACATCCATTTATGGGTTAGTACTGTTTTGTTAATGTCATTTAACAAAGGGTCTTGAAGATTTTACAATAATAGGGCTGTACAAAATTTTATAATATGTTTGTACAATTTACTTAATATCTTCATATTACCTATATTTTGTTGAAACCACTTGGAAATATTGTTCCAGAGTTTTAAAAAATTGTTTCTGTTGTTTTCGTTATTGCTAATTTCAAATGACCTTATCCATACTATAATCAATAATTGAAACCCAACCATAATTTAATTTTGTTCTATTTTTACTCTGAGATGTAATTTACATATGATAAAATTTAATCATTGTAAGGCATATAAATCAATAATTTTTTTTTAGAAATTTGGTTTGGCAGTTTAAGATTTTTTAAATTTGTCAGAGAGAGAGAGGGAAAGAGCACAAGCAGGGCGAGCTGCAGGCAGAGGAGAAGCCGGCTCCCCACTGAGCTAGGAGCCTGATGCAGGACTCAATCCCAGGACCCTGGGATCATGATCTGAGTTGAAGGCAGACGCTCAACCAACTCAACCACCCAGGCATCCCTAATCAATAATTTTTAAGTAAATGTATGGAATTGTACAACCATCACAATCCAGTTTTAGAACATTTCCATCCCCATAAAGTTTTTCCTTCTGCCTGTTTAAAGTCAATCCCTGCTCCCACCTCCAGCCACAGGTAACCACTGATCTGTTTTTTGTCTCTACAGATTTGCCATTTCTAGACATTTCATGTAAATGGAATCAGACAATATGTGACCTTTTGTGCCTGGCTTTTTTCACTGAGCATCACTTGAGGTTCATCCATGTTGCAGAATGTATCGATAGTTCCTTTTTTAAATTGTTGAACTTCCATTCATTGAATGTATCACATTTTTAATTTACTCATTCCCCACGTGGTGAAATTTGTATTGTTTCTAGTTTGGGACTATTATGAATATCGCTGCTATGAACATTTGCAAACAGATCGTTACATGAAAATGTTTTCATTTCTCTTGGGTACAAACCCAGATATAGAATTGCTGGGTCATGTGGTAAATTTAACATTTTAAGGAATTTTAAAGCAGTTTTACAATGAAGTTGCACCATTTTACACCGCAGAACGCAGCGCATGAGGGTTTTGGTTTCTCCACATCCTCACCAACTCTTGTTATTGCCAGTCTTTTTGATTAGAGCCATTCTATTGGGTGTGTGTAATGGTACCTGATTGTGGTTTTAACTTGCATGTTATAATCATTAATGATTTTGGATAGCTCTTAATGTACTTATTAATGATTTATCTCTGGTAACTTCATATATTTACATGCATTTTAAAATCAGGTTGTCTTCTTGTTGAGTTGCAAGAGTTTTTTATTCTGGGTATATTTGCTTAACCAAAACTATGATTTGCAAATATTTTCTCTGTATCTGTGGCTTGTCTCTTTACTTTTTTAATTGTGTAAGGAAAAACTCTTGAAGTGTGAAGTCTTTTAATTTTGATGAATTCCAATTTATCAGTGTTTTACTCTTATTGATCATGCTTTTGGTGACATAGCTAGGAGCTCTGCCTAACCCAAGGTCACAAAGATTTTCTCTTATGCCTTCTTCTAGGCGATTTAGAGTTAGCTTACTTTTAGGCCTTTGAACCATTTTGACCAATTTGTGTGTGTGCGTGTGTGCGTGTGTGTGTGATGCAAGGTAGGGGTCTAAATTCATCTTTTTGCATGTGGATAGCACCACTTCCTTTTTTTTAAGATTTATTTATCTGAGAGAGCATGCATGCATGGGAGGGGCAGAGGGAGAGGCAGAGGGAGAGGGAATCTCAGGCAGACTCCTTGCTGAGCACAGAGCCTGATGCGGGTCTTGATCCCATGACGCTGAGATCATGACCTGAGCTGAAACCAAGAGTTGGACTCCTAACCAGCTGTGCCACCCAGGTGCCCCTCTAGCACCATTTTTCAAAAAAGATGAACTATCCCCCCCCCCCATTGAATTGCCTTGGCACCTTTGTCAAGAATCAGTTAACCATAAATGCAAGAGTTTATTTCTAGGCTCTGTTATTACATTCCATTGACTTAGATGTCTATACCAGGCCCACATCATCTTGATTACTATAGCTTTACAGGGAGTTTTGAAATTGGGTTGTGTAAGTCCTTTAACTTCTTTTTCAAAATTGTTAGACTATTTTGGGTCCTTCACATTTCTGTATAATTTGCCAATTTCTACCAAAAAACAAAACAAAAACAAAAACCCCCAAAACCAAACTTACAGGGATTTTCATAAGGCTTGTGTTGATTCTATAGATCAATTTTAGGAAGAATTGCCATGCTGTCAATTTTGAAGCTGTTAATCCATAAACATTGAATGTTTATACTTTTATTTGGGTCTTCTTTAATATCCTTCAGTAAGTTTTGTAGTTGTCACATACAAGCCTTACACCTCATGAAATTAATGCTGTTATGAATGGAATTATTTAATTCTTGAATTGTTGCAAGAATATAGAAATCCAATTGATTTTTGTATATTGCTTTCATATCCTGAAATTTTTTGAAGTTGGATCATGTCATTCATGGGTAAAGACCCTTTTACTTCTTCCTTCCCAATCTGAATACCCTTCCTTCCTTCCTGCATTAGTCTGTGCAGATTGCCATACAGAACTTACCACAGGTTGGGTGGCTTAAACATCAGAAATTATTTTTCTCTGCATATATTGAGGTTCTCTCCTTTATTTATACAGTGTTTTACATACGTGATGTTTGGATGTTAACACAATCTTGCATTCCTGAGATACATCCCACTTGGTCATGGCACATGATCTTTTATCTGTGTATTTCTGAATTTAGTTTGCTAATATTTTGTATTTATCTTGTGATAGCTTTGTCTGACCTTGGTACCCATGTAATATTGGCCCTGTAAAATGAGTTGGTGTTTCCTCCCCTTCTATTTTCTGGAAATATGTGAAATGTTGGCATTCATTCTCTCAGTATTTGGTAGAACTAACCAGTGAAGCCATCTAAGCCTGAGCTTTTCTTGGTGGGTAAATTTTAAATGACTCATTTGATCTCTTTACCCTACTTGGGGTTCATTGAGCTTCCCTAGATCCATAGGTTAATGTTTCGGGCCTTAATTTCTTCAATAGTTTTTTCTGCTTCTTCCTCCCTCCCCCTTCTCAGACTTCCATTATGTGCATGTTGGTTCACTTAATGTCCCACAGGTCTTGAGGCACTATTAATATAAAAAAATTCTTTTGTTTCCAATCCTCAGATTGGATAATCTCTATCTTTAGGTTCAGATTCTTTGTCAGCTTAAATCTGTTATGTCCCCCTAGTGAATTTTTCATTTCAGTTACTGTACAACTTCAGAGTTTTCATTTAGCTTTTTATAAAATCTCTCTTATTCAGGTTGTCTATTTCTTGAGTCATTGTTGTATATTTCCTTAAATTTCTGAAATAATTTTCTTTAGTTTTTGTTTTTTTAAAGATTTTATTTATTTGACACAGAGAGACAGGTAGCAAGAGAGGAAACACAAGCAGGAGAAGTGGGAGAGGAAGAAGCAGGCTTCCCATCGAGTAGGGAGCCCGATGTGGGGCTCGATACCAGGACCCCGGGACCACGATCCGAGCTGAAGGCAGATGCTTAACAACTGAGCCACCGAGGGGCCCTAGTTTGTTTGTTTTTATAACAGCTGCATTGAGGTCTTTTTCTGTTAAGTCAACCAGCTGAATCCACTGGACAGTTTCTAATGACTGCTTTATCTTCCTGAATAAGGTTTACACCTTACTATTTCTTTTTGTGTCTCGTAATTTTTGATTGAGAACTGGACATTTAAAATGTATTGCAGCAACTCTGGATTCTGCTTTTTCTCCCTAGGGGTGGTGGTGGTGGCTGTCATTTAATAACTTGCCTGCACAAAATCTGTGGAATCTGTCTCCTCAGATATCAGCAAGCTCTGATATCTTTGCTGGTTTTGTTTTTATTTATTTTTATTTTTTAAAGATTTTATTCATTTGTCAGAGAGAGAGGGAGAACAAGCAGGGGGAGCGGCAGTCAGAGGGAGAAGCAGGCTCCCCACTGAGTAAGGAGCCTGATGTGGGACTCGATCCCAGGACCCTGGGGTCATGATCTGAGCCAAAGGCAGACACTTAATGGACTGAGCCACCCAGGCACCCCTGTTTTGTTTTTAGAGAGAGTGTGCATGCACATGAGTGTCAGGGTAGGTGCAGAGGGAGAGGGAGAGAGAGAATCTTTTTTTTTTTTTTTAAAGATTTTATTTATTTATTTGAGAGAGAGAGAATGAGAGAGAGCACATGAGAGGGGGGAGGGCCAGAGGCAGAAGCAGGCCCCCCGCCGAGCAGGGAGCCCGACGCGGGACTCGATCCAGGGACTCCAGGATCATGACCTGAGCCGAAGGCAGTCGCTCAACCAACTGAGCCACCCAGGCGCCCGAGAGAGAGAATCTTAAGCAGGCTCTACACCGTGGGGCTCTATCTCATGACCCAAACTGAAAGCTAGAGTCTGTCGCTTAACTGACTGAGCTACCCAGGCACCCTTCTTTGCTGGTCTTTAAATTGTTTTTATTTTAAGCCTGGCTTCCTTGGGGTCACCCCTGTGTCTGCATCAATCAGTGATCAACCAGTAAATGGTTAGAAGTTTGCACACCTCTAGCCAGCCAGGTTTCCAATCTTTATCAATGGATCTGTGTGTGGTAGGGGCATGCACTTCAAAGTTGGCTCTGGCTTTGACTTTTCACCGGGCCCTCTCAGGTCTCCTCTGCATGTGCAGGCAGGCAGTCAGCAACGGATATATGAAGAGCATGTCAAGGTCCTTTGTGGCTATCTCATTTCCTGCATCTCCCTGTTGAATTTTGATTAATTTGCTTGCCTGTTGCTTGCCCCATATAGGATTGCAACCTCAGGCCTGCTGAGCAGCTGGCCTGCTCTGTTTGTTTGCCCCTGAGATTGCTATTGTTGCTTATAATTAGCCAAGCACGTGGGGTTTTTCAAGCTGCAGTTCAAGTCAAGTAAATCTGCATTCAAGTGAGCAGTGCAGCCCCTGATTTTCATGACTTGGACGCCCTAGCAGAACTAGTGGTGTAAGTGCCCCGGGGTGGAAAGAATGTCACCAACTCTTACTGTTTTTTCCTGAAGTTCACATTTTTATGAGTAAACACATCTAAGTTTTTTGTATGTCTTTGGACAATTTCCAATTGTTGCTTTTGACAATTTTGTCCACTTTTATTGTTTTTTTGAGGAGAGGATTGAGCTCCTTACTCCACCATAATAGAAGTCCTATCTTCCTCCTTACTACCATTTTACTTATTTCTATTTGCTATAATGTGTGTGTGTGTTTGGGGGTGGGGTGGGGTGTTGTGTCTACTTTATCCTTCACTTTACTATTTTTTTTTTTAATTTTTATTTATTTGAGAGAGAGAGAGAGGGAGAGAGCACAGCAGGGGGAGCAGCAGAGGGAGAGGAAGAAGCAGGTTCCCTGCTGAGCAGGGAGCCCAACACAGGACTCGATCCCAGGACCCTGGGATCACGACCTGAGCCGAAGGCAGATGCTTAATCAACTGAGCCACCCAGGTGCCCCTGCTTTACAATTTTTTTTTCTTTTAGGAAGTTTTTGTGGGTAATAAACTTTCAGGGTGCTTGTAGGTTCATGGTTATCATCGTGTCTTTGCTCTTGAATAGCAGCTGAGATGTTTTTAAGATTATACTTTCAAATCCCTGCACACAACCCTCCTCACAACCCCCACCAAATCCATCACTTTCTAAAATCAATAATTATGGGTAGGTCTGATGCCCATCTGATCCTTTTTCCTTTTTATTTTATTTTTTAATTTTTTAAAAATATTTTATTTATTTGACAGAGAGAGACACAGCGAGAGAGGGAACACAAGCAGGGGGAGTGGGAGAGGGAGAAGCAGGCTTCCCGCCGAGCAGGGAGCCTGATGTGGGGCTCAATCCCAGGACCCTGGGATCATGACCTGAGCCGAAGGCAGACGCTTAACGACTGAGCCACCCAGGTGCCCCTTTTTAAATTTATTTTTAAAAGATTTTATTTATTTATTTGACAGAGACACAGCAAGAGAGGGAACACAAGCAGGGGGAGTGGGAGAGGGAGAAGCAGGCCTCCTGCCGAGCAGGGAGCCCGATGTGGGGCTCGATCCCAGGACCCTGGGATCATGACCTGAGCCGAAGGCAGTCGCTTAACCAACTGAGGCACCCAGGTGCCCCCCTTTTTCCTTTTCAAACTATCATTTCCTCTGGAGTCTTTTACAACTTTCTCTTAATCCATAGTGTTCACTCTAGATGTCCAGGTGGCAGCTTGTTTTTCACTGAAACTTAAAGAGCTTTCCTCCATTTTGTTTTCCCTTTTAATTTGTACTTGTTGGTATCTTACACTGAATTCTGCTCTACCTTCCAATTCTCTAATTTGATCTTCCCCTGTGACATTTATGTTAATTTATAATTTTAAATTGCCTCAGTCATGTTTTTACTTTACAGAAATTCTCATGAGTTCGTTTTATTTTCATGAATAAGTTAACTTTTATTAAATATACATAAAAGAGCATGTGTGTGCACTGTTAAAAATAATAAACCCATTATCCAGCTCAAGAAATCAAGCATTATCAATACTTTTATAGTTTTTTGTGTGCAGTTTCCCATCTCTTAGCTCTTACCCAGAAGTTACCATTATCCTAAATTTCATCTTTCACTTGCTTTTCCCTAAGGCCTACTGCCTACGTTTATATGTTTTTGTGTGCTCATTTTATTTTTTTATTGCAGTATAGTTGAGACTGCATGCATATATATCCATAAACATTTTTAGATTTGCATATCTTTGAATGCTAAAAAATGGAATGATACTGGATATAATCTTATGCAGTTTTAATTTTTGCTTCAACCATGTTTATGTGTCTAAGTGTAGGAATATACCACAATTTGTTAATGGGCATTTGTATTCTTATGTTTTGCTATTTAAACAAACATTTTTAACATAGATATGCAAGACTTTTTTGAGATGTATACTTAGGATTAGAATTGCTAAGTTGTACTTCTGCTTGCCTCGGTAATACTTTCTTTTCCAAAATGCTTATACCATTATATACCTGCCAACCATGCATGACTTTCTATTTTCCTACTTTATGCTCACATCTCTTATAGTCAGACTTAAATTATTGCTAGTCTCTAATGCATAATAGTATCTATGAAGGTTTTAATTTGCATTTCATTGTTTACTAGTGCATATTTATGAATATGTTTTCATAAATTTGGTAATTTCTTATTTATAAATGTATTCCTTTTAACTTTAGGTGGTTTTATTTTAATGTTCTCAGTGCTAACAATGGCATTTTATAAACATTGCAAATCTCTTTTAGTGCTTAACTTCACTCTCTTACTGGTGTCTTTTACCGGACAAAAGTTATTTTGTAAAATTTCCATTTCTTTTATGACTTAAATTTTTTGCCTTATTTAAAATCTTTTCCTATCCCAAAGTCATACAACTATTCTGTTTCCTTCTAAAAAGATTTAAATTTTTGTTCATCATATTTAAATTTTATCTGGAATTTATTTTTCTTTAAAGATTTGAGATAGAGTGAGAGCGAGGAAGGGAGAGAGCATGAGCGGGGGTGGGGGGGCACAGAGGGAAAGGGAGAAGCAGGCTGTCCACTGAACAGGGAGCCTGACATGGGGCTCGATCCCAGGACCCTAAGATCATGACCTGAGCCAAAGGCAGACTGAGCCACCTAGGCACCCCTGGAATTTACTTTTCGTATGAAGGTAGGAATCTGATTTCATTTCTTCCACATGATCAGTGGTACCAGCCCTTTGCTTAAAAGCCCATCCCTTCCCCAGTGATATATACTGCCAATTCGGTCAGATCAAGTTGCTCTTTATACATGAGTTTGTTTATGGGTATTTGAGATCTTTATTGAAATTGCACTTACACATGCATTATTTTCTTCAAAGAATCAGTATTTCTGTTGCTTTTTTTATTTCTATATTGTACACTTATTTTCTACTTAATTGATTTCTACTCTTATTCCTTCCTACTTTTGTTGGCTTGAATTTGCTCTGCTTTTTCTAATTTCTTCAGATGGACGTTTAGATAATTTTCAGACATGAATCTTTTTTTTTTTTTTTTTAAAGATTTTATTTATTTGACAGACACAGCGAGAAAGGGAACACAAGCAGGGGGAGTGGGCGAGGGAGAAGCAGGCTTCCCGCAGAGCAGGGAGCCCGATGCGGGGCTCGATCCCAGGACCCCAGGATCATGACCTGAGCCGAAGGCAGACACTTAACGACTGAGCCACCCAGGCGCCCCGGGACATGAATCATTTTATTATAACATTCATTTTGGCTAAAAACTTCTTATGAACATTAAGTGCATCCTCCAAGTTTTTTTTTTTTTCTTTAAGATTTTTATTTATTTATTTGACAGAGAGATAGGGACAGCAGGAACACAAGCAAGGGGAGTGGGAGAGGGAGAAGCAGGCTTCCTGCTGAGCAGGGAGCCCGATGCAGGGCTCGATGCGGGGCTCAATCCCAGGACCCTGGGATCATGACCTGGGCTGAAGGCAGACACTTAATGACTGAGCCACCCAGGCGCCCCAGTGCATCCCCCAAGTTTTTAAACATCATATTTTCATGATGACTCAGTTAAAAATATTTTCTATTTTCCATTTTCATTTGTTCTTTGACCCATGGGTTAGTTAATAGTATACACAATTTCCAAATACTTTAGGATTTTTGTTACCTCTTTTTGTTATTCAGTTCTACCTTGACTGCATTATCAGAGAATATATTCTGTATAATTTCTATCCTTTGTTGATATTTGATTTATGGTCCAAAATAGGTTAGTCCTAGAAAGTGTTCCAGAGTACTTGAAAAACAAAATGTATCCTGTAGTTGTTGACAGTGTTCCAAATACATCAACTTTGGTGTTTCCCGCCCCCCCCCCCAAATCTATATCCTTATCTTTAAATTTTGTCTCTTCTCTCAGTTACTAGGGGAAGTCTATTAAAATCTCCAAATATGATTACAGATTTCTTTATCCTCTCCTGTTTTTGCTTTATATCTGCCAAGCTTATGTTTTAAATATACACACATTTCAGATTGCTTTATCCTGTTGATTTCTTTTATAAATATGATAGGTCTTTTTGTCTCTGGTACTACTTTTTAGATGTATACATTAAATACAGTAAAATTAATAAATCTTAGGTATACAGTCTCATTTTTATCTATGTACATATCTATGAAACCATCACACAGATCAGGGTGTTGATTCTATCAATCCAGAAAGTACCATGCTTCTGACCAGTTAACTACTATCTTGAGATCTACTTTCTTAGCAAACTCCAAATATACAATACAGCACTATTAACTACAATTACCATGCTATACATGACATCCCTGTGATTTACTTATTGTATAACTGGGAGTTTGTCTCTTTTGACCACATTTATCCAACTCACCCACTCTCCATCTCCAGGAACCACCAATCTGTTGTGTATCTCTGAGCTCGTAGTTTTTAGATTCCTCGAGTTCACTCAGTATCTGTCTTATTTTAGCATAATGCCCTCAAGGCCCATCTATATTGTCACAGAAGGCAAGATTTCCTTCTATTTTATGGCTGAGTAATATTGCATTGGATATACACATGCACGTACACGTGCGTGCGCACACACACACTCCATCTTCTTTGTCCATTCACCCATTGATAGACACTTAGGTTTCTTCCATGTCTCGGCTGTTGTAAATAATGCTGCAATGAACATGGGGGTGCATTTATCTTTTTCAGTTAGTGTTTTTGTTTCCTTCAGGTGAATAACCAGAAGTGGAATTGCTGAATCACATGGTATTTCTAACTTTGAGGATCCTTCATACTATTTCCATAGTGGCTGCACCAATTTACATTCCTATCAAGAGTGCACCATGTTCCATTTTCTCCACACCCTTGTCAATACCTGTTATTTCTTGTCTTTTTTTTTTTTTAAGATTTTATTTAATTGAAATTAGAGAATGAGATAGAGGGAGCATGAGAGGGGGGAGGGTCAGAGGGAGAAGCAGACTCCCTGCTGACAGCAGGGAGCCCGATGCGGGACTCGATCCTGGGACTCCAAGATCATGACCTGCGTCGAAGGCAGTCGCTTAACCAACTGAGCCACCCAGGCGTCCCATTTCTTGTCTTTTTAATAATAGTCGTTCTAACAAGTGTGAGGTGAAATCTCTTTGTGGTTTTGATTTCCACTTCCCTGACGATTAGTGATGTTAAGCACTTTTTCACTTACCTGTTGGCCATTTGCATATCTTCTCTGGAAAAATGTCTATTCAGATCCTCTGCCTATTTTTTAATCAGGTATGTTTTGTTATCTTTTGGTTTTTCGCTATTGCATTATAGGAGTTCTTTATTTTGGATATTCACCCCTTACAGGTTATATCACTTGTAAATGCCTTCTCCCATTCAGTAAGTTCCCTTTTCATTTTGTTCGTTTCTTTTGCTGTGCAGAAGTTTTTTAGTTCGATGTTGTCCCAGTTCTTTATTTTTGCTTTTAGTGTCAAATCCAAAAAAAAAAAAAATCACTGCTAAGACTGATGTCAAGGAGCTACCTGCCTATTTTCTTCTAGGAACTTTATTAGTTTCAGGTCTTAGGTTCGAGTCTTTAATACATTTTGAGTTGATTTTGGGATGGCATAAGATAGTGGTCCAATTTCCTTTTTTTTTTTTGGTATATGACTGTCCTATTTTCCCAGAACCATTTATTGAAAAGATTGTCCTTTCTCCATTTTATATTATTGGCTCCTTTGTTGTAAATTATATATATGTGGGTTTATTTCTGGGCTCTCTATTCTATTCCATTGACTTGTGTGTTTTTATGGCAATACTGCACTTCTTTGATTACTATAGCTTTGTAATATAGTTAGTTGAATCAGGAAATGATGCCTCCAGTTTTGTTCTTTTTCAAGATTGCTTTGGCTATTCAGGGTCTTTTGTGGTTCCATAAAAATTTTAGAATTGTTCTGTGAAAAATGCCATTGGAATTTGCATAGGGATTATATTGAATCAGTAGATTGCCTTGGGGTGTTTCCATTAAATGGTGAACAATGCATAGGAAGAATTGTAGAGGCTCTTCATGATATCTTCTTCCGGAGAGGATTTAATTTTCTCGTAGCAGGCAAATAAAGGACAAATTCTCTTAAAGAGGTTTATCCCTTCTTTGCCCATATTTCTAAAGCATAGATTTTCTGAATTCTGAACTGTGCACTCTGAAATCCAGTTTTTGTTTCCCTAGCATGGTGACATTTTCCAAAATATCTGCTTAACATTTGAACCTCTTAGCTGCTTTTTCTGCTTGGGGTCTTTTTATCTGCTTCATTCATCTTATTCATGTGCAATTTAGGAATCAGCAAATACTTTGAGAGCAAACTGTACAGGGAAGGAAAAAAGGATTCAATGTACTTCTGCTCTCCAGATTCTTGGCCCCTCAAATCCTGAGTTCTTTGCTCGCTCTACAGTGATGTCAAGCAGATGTCCATTTCTCTCTGCAATCCTGTCAGTTGTTGCTTAATATATTTTGAAACCACATTGTTAGGTGCACAGGGATGTTCATGATAGTTATACCTCCTTGCTCTTTTTCTCAATATACAATGTCTTTTGTGGCCTCTTGATAGATTTTTATCTAGAATTATGTGGTCTGATATTAAGAATGCCACTCCAGTTTTGCTTGTCTTGGCTTTGTGATTCCTTTTTGCCTAGTTTATATTCTTCCACCCTTTAATTCCAACCCTGTATCTTTTTGTCTAAAACAGTTTTTAAAAGATTTATTTTGGGGGCACCTGGGTAGCTCAGTTGTTAAGTGTCTGCCTTCGGCTCAGGTCATGGTCCCAGGGTCCCGGGATCGAGCCCCGCATCAGGCTCCCTGCTCAGCGGGAGGCCTGCTTCTTCCTCTCCCACTCCCCCTGCTTGTGTTCCTGTTCTCGCTGTCTCTCTCTCTGTCAAATAAATAAAAATCTTATTAAAAAAAATAAATAAAAGATTTATTTTGTAAGTAATCGCTACACCCAGTGTGGTGCGTTTTGAACTCATGACCCTGAGATCAAGAGTCCCATTTCTACTGACTGAGCCAGCCACGTGCCCCTAAAGCAGTTTTTATAAACAGCATACTGTTAGGTTTTTTTTTTTTTTAAATCTGAGATTAATTGGCAAACAACCCGTTTACTGAGAATGTTGTTAGGTTAGGCTTTTGAGGGACCACCTCATTTTCTTTTAAATTCCTTCTATTTGGTTCTTTTGACAAACCAGGTTTTTTTTCTGATTTAAAAGTTTGCATTCCTTGTTTCTAAGGTGGTTGTCCTAAAGGCCACATTCATTTTGATATATTCCTACTGAATTCTGAGACTTTTTATATTAAATTTTTTATAAGCCAAATAGCACATTTAGAGCCCCTTTTATCTTTTCCTACTCACACCCTACCATCCCTTTTATATATCAGTCTCCAGAATTCCAGTTCTAGGTTATTATACCTTCCTTGGTCCTTTTCAGAAAAGAAAACTACTAGGATACTGGACACCATTACTTGCTACCTTTGTCCAAATACTCCTGGGTTTTCCTCCTCCCTTTTGGATCTTTTCCGAGTGTATTTTCTTTTTTTTTTTTTAAGATTTTATTTATTTATTTGAGAGAGAGAGAATGAGAGAGAGCACATGAGAGGGGGGAGGGTCAGAGGGAGAAGCAGACTCCCCGCCAAGCAGGGAGCCCGATGCGGGACTCGATCCCAGGACTCCAGGATCATGACCTGAGCCGAAGGCAGTCGCTTAACCAACTGAGCCACCCAGGCGCCGAGTGTATTTTCAAAGGAAAGTCTCTGTACAAACTTCCCAAGCCTTGTACACCTGACACTGCTGTCAGTGAATGGCCGTTTTGCCTGGGTGTACAGCCTTAGCTTCAAGTTCTTCACCTTGTTCACAGTGCTGCTGTTCACAGGTGGCCTGCTCGTTCTCTGGCCGTTTTCAACATCTGTCTTTGCCCTTGTGGTCTTACAAGTCACTGTGTGCCCAGGCCTGGCATTTTCCTTATCTATTCTGAGGCTCCTCCTTTCTTAAAATCTCCTACTCCTGCTTTCCCCTTCCTTTTGGGGCTTCTGTTATTTGGATGTTTCCACTTCGGTTCCCAGTCTCTAAATTCAGGCTTTCTAATTTTATCTCAAGCTGGTTCCCAGTCCACTAATTTGTTCTACAGCTGCCCCACTTCCATGGGGCGTCTCGCTCACTTGCGCCCTTTATTTCAACTCTAATGTTTTACACCCACTATTTGCGTTTCTTTAATCAGCTGCTTTTAAGAATGATTATTACATTTGCCTTAAATTTTTACCCCATCTCTTCCAGTAGCTTGGCTTCAGTTCAGTTTGTGTCTGTGGTCTTTTATGCTGGTTCTACTTCTCAGGCATCTAGTTCCTTTGGCTGTGGATTCCAAATTTCCCTGCAGCCCTCAGCTCCAGGGCAGGGAACCCCAGGTGTCCAGAACTGCTGACCACTGTTCTCACCTCACCATGTGATCTCTTTCGGCCAGAACTTCCATTTTAAACTCTAAGGAAGAAGTATCATGAAAGGAGAACTGTCTCCCTCAGTCGTAATACACTAGCTCTAAGGTTTGGAAGGAGCAGGGGACTTGCACTTTTGTGAAAGGAGACGGACTCATTCAAACCAACCCTCCCACTGAAAACACCTAGAAGAACTGGACAGAACACTCAATGCTCTGATTGAAGCTCTGTGTGTGCCATTACAGGGCCCCAGCTTAGATGGCCCCTCTGGCATAGTCCTCTTGAAGGTGCTCGCAGGCCAAAGTTTTGTCCCTGTCTCTGCCTCCAGGCCCTGTTGCTCCCAGCTGTAGGGGTCTTGTTGCCTTGACTTTTCACTCCTATGTGTGAGTCACAGATTTATTGAATCTTTCCCTTGATTATCTTGCATTCTTTACAGAAACTCCTCAAAGATTCCAAAGCTAAGACACTGGGGCTTGGCCTAAAGAAGTGGTTGATGTGAGTCAAGGTCACCATCTTCAGCTTAAAAAAAATTTTTTTTTTCCAAAGCAAAAGATGGTGATTTTGCTGAAGGTTAATAGGCAAGTGATGGACAAGCTACGCTACACCGTACTTAAGAGTGCAACTCTTTCTTTTTGGGGTCCCAGCCACCTTTCCCTGCCACCTTCTGTTCTCTCTCCTCACTGCAGCTTTCATTCACAAAGGAAGCTGACAGACCATCTTGGGGGCTCTGGAGAGAAGGTGACACTCCCGATGTAGTCAGCACTAAAAGGTGACCATGGGCAGGGATGGCAGTCCTTGCTGCTTGAGGTCATAATCTTCCGTGTATATGCCACAAAAGCTTCAAGCTTCTCCCACTTCTGACCATCTGAGCCCCAAATGCTATCTGTGGCTGGGTGTTGTGTATTCCAGTTACTTTGACCTTAGGCAAATCTCATTTCTGGCCCTGACTTCCACCACGGACAGTGAGGGGTTGGAGCAGATGGCCCTTTGGTAGGGTTCTGTGATGGAATGGCAGCTCCAGAATTCGAGATGTGATACCTGCACTGTGGCCATGTCCCACAGATCACCTTGTTCACCACAAGCCGGCAGCTGGTGTTCAGGGGCCTGTGTGTAATGACTGGTGTCTCTTTCTTCAGAAAAATATTACTGGAGCCTACCAGGTTAGCAAGAAGCCTTCAAAGTCTGTGGTGAAGGTGATCAGAATTTCAGCCCCTGCCAAAGACGCTGTTTATAACTACAGTATCCAGACCCTGAACTCCACAGGGCTTGCTAAGAAGGAGCTGTATCGAGAGATGGCCAAGGTGAGTGAGAGGCCCAGAGAGGGAGGCAGGCAGTCAATGCTTATCTAACTCCAGACAGAAAAGTATTTGGCTAATCCAGTGAGCTCTTTCCACTTTTGACCATACTGCCTGGAGGTCAGCAGGGGATCTCCAGTGTGCCTAAGAAAGCCAACCAGCGAGAGGAAGGAGACAAGGGAACCACGTACTAGGGGGGAGACGTGTTCTGTTCCCACACTCTATGGGAATCCTCCACACACAAGGGTGAGCCGAGAGATCCTCAACATAGACTCATATGTACCTGGCTGCAAACAAGTGCAGGGTCCTCACCTCTGGAAAGCATTTCATTGCTGTCACCCCAAAGGAAAAGCCTTAGCAGGCTTCCAACATGTTAGCTTTAGAGAAGGGCTGCTCTGTCAAAGAGAACAGGAACGTGACCCTCCCAGTTCAGTTATTCTGAACTGGGGTCCCAGCCACCTTTCCCTGCCACCTTCTGTTCTCTCTCCTCACTGCAGCTTTCATTCACAAAGGAAGCTGACAGACCATCTTGGGGGCTCTGGAGAGGTGACACTCCCGACGTAGTCAGCACTAAAAGGTGACCATGGGCAGGGATGGCAGTCCTTGCTCTTCCGTGTATATGCCACAAAAGCTGGATCGCCAGCTATGTTGTCGGGAACTGTCATTATGCCCCCATGTGCCACCGTTTCTGATGCTTGCTTGGAGATCAGAGGGCCAGTCAGCCCCAACCATGGCTGCTATCAGCCCTTCCATCCTCGTGTCTGCCCCTTGTTTCCAGGAGCCACAGAAGAGATTCACGTACTCCCAGAAGTACCTCTCAGCCATGGTGGAGCCTCAGGACTCAGAGGAAGAGGAGAAGAAAGCCACGAAGAAATCCCGCCAGGCCTGGCTCACGGCCAACGGATTCCAACTGACAGGTCTTCACAGAAGCCCTGAAAGCAGCCGTCACCCCAGACTGCCGCCCACTGGCACCATCACAGAGCTGAACGAGGTCCACAGGGTGGGGTGGGGCCTCAGGTGGGGTGTCTGCAGGGCCCTCCCTCCTAACTTACTGGGGTGTTTGCCATGTAGGAGTGGAGGGAAAATGCCCGGTTTGCTAACGTGCTGGATCGAGAGAGGTGGAGTTGGGACCGGCGCCAGCAGGACTTTGACCTGTATAAGAAGCCACCGCTTTTCTTTGAGCTACCCCCTCCTCCAGCGCCAAGGCCTGCAACAGGTAACAGCGACCTCTGCAAGGTGGAGCCTCCTGACGCTGCGTGCAGTCAGGATTTCTGCTGCTTCGCATCTCTGGCCTTTTTGTTTTACCTAAAGCTAGGAAGTTGAGTCAGAATAGGTCTGGCATTAATGTGCTGGGCTGGAACTCAGGAGCCCTGGATTCTAGCTCCAGCTGTAATACTAACTTGCTGGATGACGTTGGGCAAGTCCCTTCACTGCTCCTGGTCCCTGGAACCACACCAGATGGTTTGAGAGAGCACGTGCATGTGCAAGTGGGGGCGGGGCAGAAAGAGAATCCTCAAGCTGACTCCTCGCTGAGCGTGGAGCCTAACACAGGGCTTGAACCCATGATCCTGAGATCATGGCCTGAGCCAAAATCAACAGCCGCCCGCTTACCCAAGTGAGCCACCCAGGCACCTCTCTGGGCCTGGTTTCTTAGCTATAAAACACCTAAGTTGGGAGATCAGTCTAAGGGCTTTCTGAGCCCCAACACACATTACCCATGTCTAGATGCCTGGCCAGCAGCTGGGGGCAGAGGCTCTGGGCACCTCTGGGACCTTCTAACTCCCTTCCTGCTCCGTGATGTTGCCATTTCCGTGTGGGGGAAGGAGGCTAGAAGCACGGGTCCGTCTCGTCCTTCTGTTTATGAAGATGGGCCTCCAGATCATTTACAGGTTGACAGAGAACCTAAATTTGCTGGTTGCCAGAAACTTTGTTCAGGGAGAAAGAGAGAGGAGTTTATCTATGGACAAGGTCTGCCAGAGAAACCTTTCTCAGAAAGCCAGAGCAGATAAACAAAATGGATTTCTTTCCTCCCCCAACCCCTGAGGGCAGCTGGTAACAGCTCCATGAAACAGGAGGAAGTGCCGACAAGCTGCTGAAATTTGTCTCCCCCACTGTCTGGCCCTTGCTGCCTCCCTTCAGAACAGGCTCTGGGTTCTGGGGTGGCGTGAAGGTCTCCTGCTGCCTGTTGGCGTGGTCCAGCCCAGCAATGCCAGATTGCCTCCTTGGCCCAAGTGCTGCCGCTGGGCTCCACCGCAGGCCTTCCCAGCCCGTGCTCCCTGGGCATGTCCGGCAGCCTATGCCTGCCGACAGCACGCCACAGATGCGCGTGGGGGCCTCTCCTCCCCACCACGTTTAAAGGAAACTCGGAAATGGCAGGTGGGAAAGGGCGATTTGAACCAGGGGTGCCCATATGCCACAGGGCCTACAGTGAAGCCCCCTTTCCCAAGGGGCTGCCTGCGGCCTGGGGTCCGGACAGCTGCTTCCCTGGCGCCGTACCAGATTCGTACTCTCGATTTTGTACACAGCGCTTCCTTGCCAACAAAACACTTTAAGACCTTCAGGTTTCACTGGAAAGTTACCTCCAATGTCACAAGATTCGTCAACTTTTACCTTTTGAAGATTAGTTACCCAGTCCCTGGCAGAGTGCTCAGGCCAGCCCAGGTGTCCGCACAGCAGACCAACTGGTACTTGAAGGGAAAGGAAAGAGCCTGGCCTTCTCCTCCCACCTCAAGACAACAGCTGTAGTGGGTTTTCTGGAGCCCCAAACAGCCCAGAATGGAGCCTAGAGAAACGCAAAGGCCTGTTAGTGCCACCTCAAGATTCCACGTTGCTCCCCTTCCGGAGTGGAGGCTAAGCTCTGTACAGACAGCACAGAGAAAGGCCCCCCCCCGGCAGGAAAAAGCATATGCTGTCATGTACCAGCCTGGGCGGTTTCACCCATCACCTGAGAAGGACCAGAGACAGGCTCGATAATCCCCAGGGCACTGTGGCCTGGCCTGGGCACCGGCTCCTCAGCATGCAGGGCCCTCTTCCTGCAGGGCGAAGACAAAGCGCACTGGAGGCCATCCCCAGAGGGTGGATCTCAGGGTTCTGAGGAAAAACAGGATCAGTACAGCACAAACGTGAGAGGGGTAAACACAAGCTTGTGCATTTTATATTTTTTGTTATTAAGTGCATCTGTTCCATGTACACAGTTTGTAGGCTGTTTCTTGGAGAATGCACAGTCTGCAAGAGTGTGCAGTCTAGCAGAAGTGGCTATCCGTGTCCCTGCCACAGAGGCAGCAACACGAGCCCATTGCCACTGTGACGTCTCCTAAACTAGCGGAAGCCCCTCAAATCCCAGGTGTCACCAACTGCATTCTGTCTCTTCAGCACCTGGGACCAGGTCAAGCAGCAGTGCCTGCAGGGCAAAGCATAAGGAGGCACCCTCCGGCCAGGAGAAAGCCCCTCTGGTGTACAGGGGGAAGAAATGGCTCCACCGTCCGGAGAAAGTTGTCCATCGATGGGCCATGGCCTGGGGGCAGCAGGGAACACTGTCCCTTTGCTTCAGGATGTCCTATCCAGAGGGTGGGCACAGACGTAGGCTTGCTTCTCGAGGATCTGCTGGGACACCTTCTTAATCTGCTCATCTAGATTTTCTGGAGAATCTGGGAAGAAAAAAGAATAGGCTTGTGAGGACAGAGTATTGCTAGGGCTGCTGTGTTTTTTTTTGTTTTTAAGATTTTATTTATTTATTTGAGAGAGAGAGAGAGAATGAGAGACAGAGAGCATGAGAGGGAGGAGGGTCAGAGGGAGAAGCAAACTCCCTGCCAAGCAGGGAGCCCGATGCGGGACTCGATCCCGGGACTCCAGGATCATGACCTGAGCCGAAGGCAGTCGCTTAACCAACTGAGCCACCCAGGCGCCCTCTGTTTTGTTTTAAAGTTGGCCCACCCACTGTGAAGGAACCCTAAAGGTAACTCTCCTCCTCCACACCCCTAGGAGGTGATTCTGGCTGCAGGGAGAAACCGGGATGGGGCTTCATCCTGAAAGACAAAGGGCTCATCCTGTTAATCCCTGAGAACTCTGGATCTTGTGGGAGCAGGGGCTGGAGAAGGACCCTCTTGCCAGTCAAGCCTACAAGAGGAGCAACCATGTCTTCCCACAACAGCACGGAACAGACACGCTAGCACCCAGAGCCAGGAGCTGCAAGCAATTGTGCGCTCCTCTCCTCCATCACTTGGCAACAGGGCTGGGCTCTACAGCAGGGGTCACATGACACGGAGCCCTGAGGCCAAAAAAAACTCTAAGGGTCAGAAGAAGATTCTGAGCCAGGTGTTCTCAGACATGGCCAAGGGGCTAAGGTAGAAGAGGAGCATTCCAGACAAACAGCCCTATGAGCCAAGCCCCTGCAGAGGCTAGGGCCAAAGCCTGGGACATATGCTAGGAGGGCAGCTGCCAGACTTGGGCCAGACCTGTGGGAGCTCTGACAGTCTTCACCTGCAGGTACATGCTCCTATCTGGCAGGCCCTGCTGCAGATGCACCCGACCCTACCAGCCATCACTCAAGGGAGAGCTTGGTGAGCAGCTAGCAGGCCCTGGGAGCCTGGCCATCAACAGTCACCTGGACTCAGGCCCACACCTCCCTCCCAAGGCCACCCTACTTACACTTGTCCAGCTGGGACAGGGTGAAGACATTCTGGTAGTAAGCTTCTGCACAGAAGATGTTGGCCAGCAGAACCTGCCAGAATTAAGGTTGAAGAGGATGACGTAGGGCACCCCCCACGCCACCCCACCCCACCCTGGTGTGTGAGTTTTAATTTTTTTTTAAAGATTTTATTTATTTGACAGACACAGCGAGAGAGGGAACACAAGCAGGGGGAGTGGGAGAGGGAGAAGCAGGCTTCCCGTCGAGCAGGGAGCCCGATGCGGCTCTCGATCCCAGGACCCTGGGATCATGACCTGAGCCGAAGGCAGACGCTTACCGACTGAGCCACCCAGGCCCCCTGGTGTGTGAGTTTTAAGGAACTCAGCCAAACTCAGCAGCTTGGCTGGGGTCAAAAGGCCTGGCTCAGGAGTCAGAGTCTTAGGTTCTAATTCCAGCCCTGACCCAACTAGCTCTGTCCCAAGAGCAAATTACTCAACACTTTTGAGCCTCAGTTTCCTCTACAGCAGGAGAGCCATCATAATCCTAGTGCCCACAGGCTGTTGTGGGACAATGCACATAAAGACCCAGCACACAGTCAGTGACTGCATCCAGCCCCTCAGGCAGGGTGAGGAAGGCAGACGGGGTGAGGGCACAAGGTCTGGGATCCCATCACTCACCTACCCCTCTTCCCTCAGGTAGAAAGACAAAAGGGAGTGGCCCCGTGTCCTGAGCAGCACAGACCTTCTCATCGGAGCTGACCACCAGTGCTGGCCACGGCCACAACTCAGCAAACCTGCCAGCCTCCTGGGACCATGCCTGTGCCAAGGCCCTTGACTTGCCCATGCCACCCACTGACCCCCTCCCCCAACCACAGGCTTCATTAAAGTGCAGGGGATAAAGCCAGCACAGAGGCTCACCTCGTGGTCGTGATTTCGGATCCCCACTCGGATCGAGCGGCTGGCCCTCGACAGCACGGCCGTCATGCCATACAGGTTGATGAGGATGTTGGCTACCCGCTTCAGGATCATCTGCTCCTCCATGATGGTCTGTGAACACAGAGCCCAGGGTGGAGATTCGCAACTCAGGGCCTCCCTCCCTGGGCACATCTTCAGCCATCTTCAAGACTCATTTCATGCCTCAGTGAAGGGGGGCTGACACTGCCTCTCCCTTTGGGTTGTGAGAGGCTGGCTCACTGGCTGCCTTGTTTTCCCTTCTGTCTAGATTTGGGCATGAGTCAAGACAAGACCAGGTCCCAGAAACCTGGCTGAGACCACTGGCTGTTGCTTACTGTTCTCATGTCACCCTGAGCAGCAACAGCCTCACAGAGCAGCGCCCTAGATTTGGGCCCAGGCAGGGCTGCCCTCCCTACTCCAAGGAACCTCTCTTTACCAGGAAGGCACCCACCCAAGTGGCCCCCGGGAACAGGCAGCCCCACCCCACCCCACCCCTTCATGGTGAACAAGATTTCTTTCTAGGCTTGGTCCCAAAGGCAGACACTTGGGAAAACACCCCATCTCCCTAACCCCCAAGTCAGAGGGCCTGCCATCCCCAGATCTGGCAGGGGCCCGGGTACCTTGCCAAAGCGGAGTAGCAGTGTCTCCACAGTGCGGCCAAAGTAATACACGTTCTCCTCGAGCTTGCTGGCACTGTCCTAAGTATGCCAGGGGAAAGACCACTGAGCGACACCTCCCCCACAGTGCCCATCCCACCTGGCTGGGGCTCTGGGGCCCAGGGGCTCTGCTACCAGGCTGGGCCATCCTTCCCAACACCCTGGTCACAGCCCTCTGGAAGGGGATATCCATCAGGAGGGCACCCACATGGGGGGTATGCCACGTGTGCCCACTCACTGCGACACTGGGGTGCACCGCTCCCAGCTTCCCTGTCAACCCCAGATCCACGGTTCGGCCCAGGGAGTCTCGCAGCCTCTGGCCGACGGTCTCAATGATAGTGGTCATGTTGCCCCGTTTAAGCTCTCTGCAGAAAGCCCACGGCCCTGTGACCTCAGGCCCCACCGCTGGTTCCCATTGCCCAGCAACACCCATTCCCTCTGACTATCCAAGGCATTCAAGGGACCAACTCAGGATCCAGGTGCTGCCCTGCCCTGGGCCTGCTGGATGCCCAAGACCTCCCTGCCTGTCAGAGAACAGCTGGTCTCTGAGGTGGAGCCACACAGAGCGCTCAGTCACAGTCACAGCCAGCCCCCAGGGGGTGCTCTGGGGTGAAGGAGTCTGCAAAATGCTCTGAGCAGCCCATACTGGGCTCCAGCAGTGATTTCTAAGTGCTCAAGGCTCACGATGGGGGGCAAGAGGAGCAAGAGAGTGAGAGAAGAGAGCAGTCTCGTGTTAGCCTTCAAGCCCAGCGCCTGTTGGAGGGATAGTTCTCGTTCTCCAGGTTCTGAAAACAAAGCTCCCTGCAGCGTGGGAGATGGGAACTGCCGGGGGAGGAGGGTAGTGAGGCAGCTGGTCCCACTTATCACCTGCAGATGAAGGCCAAACTCTAGAGCCTGGCTTTTAAGGCTCCTGTCCCCTTCCCTCCCTCCAGCCAGCCTCTGACTACATGGCTCCATGGCCCCCATCCCAGGACAGGGCAGCCCCCCCTCTGCCGCCCCAGGATGGACCTCTGATGGGCACACGGGGTTGGCACCTACTTGATCCTTGCAGTCAGGACGCGGCCGGCATGCTGCAGGCCTGTCAGGGCAATATACATCCGGAGAATCTCGTTGGTTCCCTGTGGCCAGATCAGTATGGAAGTCAAGCTGGCCCCATTGGGATGGCCCTGTTTGTGCTGTGCATATAACTGGGTTGGCCACCCCACTGCCCACTTGCCAGTGCCACGGAAGCTGCCGCTCTGGAAGCAGCCTCCCACTGGGAACAGGGCTGTGAGCTGAGGGTGAGGGCAACACGCTGGCTACCCCTCCACAGGGACGAGCAGGGGGCTAACCAGACGGCCGGGGCCTCCCTCAGGGTCTACCGCTTCTCTGTGAACAACCAGACAGGAGTCATTCCTTTTTCCAAGCCTCCAATTCGGCTTCTTTAAAATGGGAGAAACCACCTTCCCCAGGAGGGAGGGGTGCTGGTGCCCAGGCGCAGCAAATGCTGGGTGGGTGCCACCAGATTCCTCAGGGAAGCCCCCGGCCACTGAGCACGAGAGCTGGCTGCTCCCCAGTGCCAGGTACCCATACCCAGAGGGCCGCCTCTCCCCTGCTGCTGCACCTGCGCGCACTGCTTACCACCTGGGATCGTGTCCGGGAGGCGGGCCGCACCTCTGCCCCACGTGCACAGTGCGCTGCAGGTCACACGGCCAGCGCTGGGCACTGAAGCCTGCAGCCAGGCTGGGCCGTGGACAGGACACTCCCATGGGAGAGAAGAGGAGCTTGGAGGCCTGCAGGTTAAGGTGTGCCCCATCCTGCAGACCGGAGCATTTGCTTCATACTGAGGGCTCCGTGGCCCTCCGTGCCCCCCCCAGTCAGGACCAAATTCAACTGGCCAAGGGGAAAGGGCTTTAGAAGAAGCAGTCCTGGGGCAGCAGGGATGGGACATGTCCCTATGCCCTTGGGAAAGTGCCCCTTGTGCCCTCAGGCTGGTCACATCACATCCTGTCTCTAAGGAAGAGGACCAAGGGCTGGGATGCTGGGGGGCATGCCAGGAACAAGAACAGCCATGAGGTCTTCCCCCTGGGTTGGGGAGCCCAGGAGCTGGGCCCCACCTGCATGAGATCTGAAGGTGTCCTTCAGAAACCACACCGGTTGCTCAGGCTCCAAGCCTCATCTACGGGTCTGCCTCCTGGACACCCCACGACCATCCTAAAATTCCATCCATCTCTCTCTACAGCCTCTGAAGTCAACCCCTCTCTTCTGCAGCATGCATCTGGCCTCTACAACCCTCCGCTGCAACCCCCATCAGCCCCTGGGGAATTTCCCAGAATGGGAATGCATTCAAGTCATTCCCTGCTCAGAAACCTCTGATGGCTTCCAGTGCCTGCACAGTAAGATCCAAATTCTTCTGCTTATCAGTCAAGGTCCTCCATAGCCTGGCTACTTATCTCCCCTTCCCATCTACCCTCTGCCCCCACCCCCATCAACTTTTCTACTACCTGCCCCAGCTCCCCCCCTACTAGGACTATTCACTGTTCCCACAAAGACTTGCTTATTCTACCCAGCACTGGCAGGTAAGGCCTGATTGGGCCTGGCACATTCCATCTCCCTGTCCTTGGCCCAAACCACCCTCCCCTTGGCCAGGCCACAGTTGTTTCTGCCCCCAAAGGCTAAGTGCACTTGCTTCCTGAGACTCCAGCCCACTGTAGGGGGAGGTGCCGCTCAGGCCCTCACTGCGCGGGTATTCCACAGTCCACCCTCGTCAGCCAGGCCATTCAGTCAGACCGCAAGCTCCCCAAAAGCTTCTCTGGGGCCCCAACCCCCCTTTTCTTACCCCACCCGGGGTCTCCCCCTCACTGAATTCCCTTTTTAGGCTTGTGAACCCATGGAGGGGGGCAGCAATTAGAGAGGGAGGTGTCAGGGCTGGGGAAGCCTGTGGAGAGGACACTGCTGAGTTGCCTCCGTATCCTGAGGAGGAAAGCCAGACCCAGAATGAGCCCTGGAGGTACAACCGGACCTCCCGTGGGATCTCTGCTTGTCCCACCACCACCAACGGAAGTGCAGACTCAGCAGAAAGGGCCCTCGCTTGGCCCCTCAGCCTCCCCTCCACCCCTGGGAAACGGGGCTATGCAGAGGCGTTGAGGAGATGAGAGCACTCGGGGTGGGTGGCGGGACTGCTGGGCACTCACCTCGAAGATGAGCAGGATGCGGCTGTCACGCAGAAAGCGCTCGTATGGGTAGTCCTTCACGTAGCCTGAGCCCCCGAGGATCTGCAGTGCCTCGCTCACACACTGCCAGGCACCCTCTGAGCTGAACACCTGCCACAGAGCCAGGACCCAATTAGCACGGGGGCGGCAGTGCCGGGTGCCTTCCACAGGGGGGGTCTCAGCCAGGGCAGGTTGGCTGGGGATGGAGTGGGAGGCTCGGCGTGGAGAACCTGGCTCTAGGACGAGACTGACCCAGGTAGCAGCCCTGTCACAGTCTCACTGGGTGGCTTCGGGCACTTCCTTTTCTTCCTGGACCACAGTAACCAGCCGTGGCTCCCCACCCACCATGACTCTTCCTACCTCTGAGGCTTCCTTGGGGTGGAAGGGCCCACTCCATACCTTCCACACGGAGAAAACTCCTGTCCTTTTAAAACCCACCTCAGACTCCCTCTCCAGGAGGCCTGACCCTGCCCGCCCAGCCCCATTCACCCACAGCTTGCTCCTCTGCATGTGAGCTGCTTGGCGTGACACCTGGCTGTGGGTGACATGCGAAAGTGGAAGGCCGTCCACCCACAATAAAAGTCCTTCTCAAGAAAGCTCGGCTGCTATGGCATACCGATGGGAAATTATAAAACACGGCCTATATTCTCTCCATCTGCTATCAACTGGTGACAACTTGGCATAAACTGTGCTGGGGTGACACTGCCCTGTCCTATAAACACACTCTACTGGGCACTGTTCTTTCCTGTTTCTCCCGTGCCATGCTGGCCTCCCCAGCTGCATCCTAGGGCCATGCCTGGCACATGGTGGGGATGTCATAAATATTGGATCAATGATAAACTGACCTATGAGCTTGCGAGAAGAGGAAGACGGCAGGGAACACTGGGTCTGAAAGGCCGCAGCTAAGGAGCTATTCTGGGTCTCTCAGGCTGGGCAGGGATTACCTTCACCATGGCAGCCTCGATGGAGCAGTCAGGAAACCCTGGTTGGTCCAGCATGCCCGCAGTGAGGTAGGCCATGCTTTCCATTACATAAGCCTTCTGAGCCATGAGGGCAAACTTCTCCTGGGGTGTTCAGAAAAAAACACAATCAAGAAACAATTTGCATGTGCTGAGACCCAGATGTGCCAGCCAGCAGAGAAAATAGTGAAGTCCAGAGCCTCAATGCCCAAGAGCACCAAGCCCCAGCATTCATGACAGCGAGCCACATTAAATAAAGCCTTATCTTGTCTTCTTCCCAATCACTGCACGGGAGTCACCAGCACAGACCACACAGGCACTTTCCATGCCCACACGTGAAACCAACACATGCAGCGCCCATAACCTTCAGTACCTGAATTAGTCCAAATTCACTGAGGTTCTTGTTGAACTGTTTCCTCGTGCAGGCATATGCAGCAGTCATTTCTGAAGAAGAGCAGAGTCATTAAAAAGAACCATTTTCCGGCTATCCTAAAACGATTTCCTAAGGCTATCATCATTACCCTGCAAACACTCAGGCAGGAACTATGAGAAACAGGTCTGCTGAGACCAAACACCCTGCCAGACAGCGCTGCCCCTTCCTAGCGTATCTGGCCAGACAGGGCTGAATCTGGCCCTTTTTCTTACCAGATGATAGGCCGGGCCAAGCAACCACCATCCCTGAACATCACCACTGACCTCACAGCATTGCTGCCAAGGCTGCCAGAGCTGCAGGTGTTAAGTAAGGCACCCAGCATGGAGCCAGGGCCCTGGAAGCACCCGATAGGAGGAGCAGGCTCACGCCTGTCACAGCTGTCCATCACCAGAGCAGGAGGGCAGCCTGTTGTGTGTAAAGCGGCCTCCCAGTGGTCAGTGGCAAATGCCAGCCCCTCCCCCTGCAGTCAGCCTCCTCAAGAGTCTACGTCCTTTGGGCGCAGGCCGACCATGAGAGCCCCCATGAAGCTCTTGCATGGAGGAGTTTTCCTGATGGGGAAGCAGAGGCCCAGGGCACTTCAGGGCCTTGGGAGCAGCTTAGCAAAGTGAGCCGAGGCCTGAGTTTGGAGTCTGACAGGATCAGCTTTTAGACACAAATGAGTAGCCTTGGACTAATCACTTACCCTCTCTGAGCCTCAGGCTCCTCATCTAGGAAATGGAGGTAAGAGATGAAAACAAAGCCTCCCTGTCCCCACCTGGCCCTGAACTCTGAGGAACTTCATAAGCACTACATCAGCACCCCCACAGCCAGGGCCCCATGCCTTTCCCTGCAGTCACCTCCACAAAGCTAAGATGATAATGACATCCATGCCCAACAAAAACCCTACAGGGTTGTTCTAAGTTCACTGACAAAAAATTCTAGGTTTCAGGTATGCTAACAGAAAAAACAAAGGGAAGATCCTGAGGCTAAGTGATCGGAGTTCCACTCCTCACCCACTGAGTCTCCCACTGAATTAGCACTGATGTCTTCCTCACATCTGGATGTTTGTGAAGTAGCCCTGTTCTTAGTGGTCAGAGCAGCAACCCCTCTTGACCTCTGATGGTCCGCTCCCCCACTCCCCTGATCCTTTGTGAATAGGTAAAACAGAGGAGTGTGAAAAAGGAACATTAACCACTTGGGGGCAGATTGACCACATTTTTTGGTCTAAACCAAAGTCCGAATCTTAAACTGCAGCTGGGCTGTCTGTCCATCCGAAGGCCAGGCTCAGCAGCAGCCTGTGTAAGGACATGGTTAGAGCCTCCAGGGTGGAGTGGGGACTGCAGGGGCAAGACTGGGCCACAAAAGGCTCCTGTCCCTGACTTACCTACCAATCAATTTCTTGAGCATCCCGGCCACAGTGCTGCCCATGCTGAACCGCCCACTGTTGAGGATGTTCATGGCCACCTGCAGGGAGAGAGGGGGCGGCTCACTGAGACTGCACTCCCCAAGTGACCTGCTCACCCCTGCTGTGCTGGGAAAAGCCCAAAGGTCCTGGAGGACCACAGGTGACAGACCACAGCACTGCTTGTCTATTTTTACCAGATGGTTTCTTGAGGACAAAAGGCAAGTCTCTAGAGAATTCTGTGCCCACATCTAGGAAAGTTAATCGTCCTGCCAATCCCCACCAGGCTAGGAGACAGTGTGGTCCCAACACATCACAACAAGGTAACTCAGTCACAAACATCCTTGGAGTCACCTCCTGATAAAGGAACCGGACAACATTATTCCAGTAGAACAGGCCAATTCTTAGTCCTCAGAGGAGGGGCAGAAACTAAGACCTACTGGGTACACCCTGCACGCTACCAAGACTTTCCCACCAGTATGAGCCTCCTGAAGGACAGTAGTAACCCGCCAAGCCCCTCCCACGCCTGTGATGCCCAACTAGGAGGCCTCAAAGACAGGCTGGGGCTGAGGGCAGAAAGGAGTCTGTGAACACCACAGTTTTCCTAAAAGCTCAACTCCAAGCGTATTACTACTTTTCACTGAATGCTTATGTGTGACTTGGATGAATAAATTATGCAACTGATTCTGAATTTATGATCACTTGTTAACCTGAACGGGAGACTCTCAAAGCAAACATTGTGAGGTTGGAAACTGCTCCAATGACTTGGGGGGGGGGGGCGGGCGCAAGTGCAGATTCCATTCCTTGGGGGCTGAATGAGGGAGCAGGCGCGGTTATGTCCCACCACAGTGTGATACCCAGATCCTGCCCTGCCTCCTCTGGGGGCCATGCCTCTGATCTCAGACCGCCTGAGTCTCAGGCCTCGGGTGTGCACTGGTCTCGGGACCTGCCAGGACTATGAGGAGCAAGTGAATTCTCCCACCTCATCCTCTCTGCCCACATGGGCTTGTAAAAGCCAGTTCATGGTTTTATGAAAGCAATCCATTTCACGGCCCCTTCAGAATTTCTTCTTACGCTCATTAAAAAAAAAGAGAGAGAAAGAAAGAAAAAAGGATTCGAGACTAGATCTCATTCCCCAGAAGATCAAAGACCTAACAGATTTTGCCCTTTTTCAAGACGGGCTCCTGAGCTCAAATATCAACCCTCCTCAACCATGGGGCCTCCCCTCCTGCCTATGAGGCACCTGCCCGCTTTACGAGCTTCTCTCCCGCAGATGTCTCCTTACAACGGCATTCTACACCGCACTTTGCCAGAAGCGAGACACAATCCACGCTTCCAACAGCCCCTGCCTGCCGCCATACCTCAAAGGTCTGACTATCGATAAAACCTCTGACTGGGCGCCTGGGTGGCTCAGTTGGTAAGCGTCTGCCTTCGGCTCAGGTCATGATCCCAGGGTCCTGGGATAGAGCCCTGCATCGGGCTCCCTGCTTGGCGGGAAGCCTGCTTCTCCCTCTCCCACTCCCCCTGCTTGTGTTCCCTCTCTCGCTGTGTCTCTCTCTGTCAAGTAAATAAATAAAATCTTTAAAAAAAAAAAAACCTCTGACTACCCAGAGGAGGAGGCTCTTCCTTTTCTCCCACTTTAGCCAGGCGATTTTCACCTGGCCTCCGATCATTTTGTGGTCTCTGGGATCACTCACTTTTTAGCATTTAGGCCAACGGGCAAGCAATCCTACTTATAACAAAGAAAGGGCTTTGGAAATCTATTTTCTTTTGCATATTAAAATAATTGTTTTTACATCTAACACAACGGGGAAAATGTCTCAATGCAGTGTGGAAAGGACTAGGGCAAGGGGCATTCCCATACAGGAACCAGCCCAACTCTCCACATGTAACCTGGCAGCGGGGGCCAACAATTAAAAATGCTTGTGCCCTGAGCTGGAAAGCCTACTGCTGGGTGTTTAAACTGTGGAAGTAATCAGACAAGTGTGCACAGATATAAGCAAGGAGATAGACCATGCAATATGGTTCTGAGTAGGAAAGAGGAGAAAACAGTGTTAAATGCCCGACCCTGGGAACATCAAATGTGCCACCACCATACAAAAAAATACTCTGCAGCGTAAAATATTAGCAATATACATTTACTAGCATGAAGAGAGTATTAGATTTCTTGATAAATGAAAAAATACAGGTTATATTACACAAATAGCATTACCAAATGTTTAAGAGACGTATGCTCTTTAAAAAGGTCTAGAAAGGGGCACCTGGGTGGCTCAGTCAGTTAAGCGTCTGACTCTTGATCTCAGCTCAGGTCGTGATCTCAGGGTTGTTGAGTTCAAGCCCCATGTTGGGCTCCATGCTGGAATGGAGCCTACTTTACCTAGCTTAAATAAATAAATAAATAAAAAGGGCTAGAAAGATGAGCACCCAAACTGAACGATGAATAGCAACTCTCTTAGAATCGAGCTTCAGCTAACTTCATTTTTTCCATCTATATTCTCTCATCTGTATATAACATCTGAGTTACACAAATAAACATACCACTATGCACACACTGCTCCCTTTTTGTCCTTTCACCTCTCAAGTCATTTGGTCCACATTCACCAAGCAGCCTCCAGCCAGGAGCTTTGGCTGAACGCATTTATCAGATTCTCATAATACCCAGGAATGGAGAAAGGTATTGCTGTGATCCCTGCTTCACAGCCAAGGTGGGTGGGGCTCCCCAGAGCGAAGATACTTGCCCAGGTCATCTGGTAAATTAGGGCTGGGAAACAATAAAGACAGCCAGTTGGCAAAGGAGGGGGGCCTGGGTGGCTCAGCGGGAGTGTGCGACTCTTGATTTCGGGGACATGAGTTCAACCCCATGTTGGTGTAGAGATTACTAATAAATAAGCTTAAAAAAAAATGGGCAAAGGATCTGAAAATACATTTCTCTAAAGAAGATGTACAAATGGCCAATAAGCACATGAAAAGATGCTCAACCTGATCACTCATTAGGAAAATCTAAGTCAAACCACAATGAGATACCACTTCACACCCTCCAGGATGGCTATAATTTTAAAAATGCCCAGTAACAAGTATCGGTGAGGATGTGGAGAAACTGGACCCTCCTACGCTGCTGCTGGCAAGGTAAGTGGTGCAGCCACTAGGGAAAACAGTCTGGCAGTTCCTCAAAAAGAACATACCGTCACCATATGACCCAGCAAAGTTCCTTCTAGGTATATATACCCAAAAGAACTGAAAACATACTGTTCACGCAGAGACTGGTATATGGATGTTCATAGTAGCATTATTGATAATAGTCCCAATGTGGAAACAGTCCAAATGTCCATGAGCTCACGAATGGACAGATGTGGTGTGTCCCTACAATGGAATATTATTCAGCTACAGAAAGGAGTGACAAGTGCTACAGCATGGATAAACCTTGAAAACATTATGCTAAGTGAAAGAAGCAAGACACAAAAGGTCGCATATGGATTCCATTTCACGGAATGTTCAAAATAGGCAAATCCATAGAAACAGAAAGTAAAGTAGCGATTACCAAAGACTGGGAAAGGGGAAATGAGAAGATACGGTATTTCTTTCTGGGGTGATGAAAATGTTCCAGAATTAGACCCTGGTGATGGTTGTACAACACAGTGAATATACTAATACCCACGTGTACATTTGAAAATTAGTAAGTTTATGTGATATGAGTTTTAGGTCAATTAAAAAATAATAAATCTGACTCTAAGACAGGACCCATGGCTATGCACTCAGAGAGCCTGAGCTTCCTCAGTGCCCGCTGGCCTGCTTTCTTTCACTTGCTGGAGAGAGGAATCCTATCCCTACTTGAGGCAAGGGAAGCCTCGCAGTACCACACACTCCGTCTTCTGGGAGCCACCTTCTCCATCTGCTGATTTCCCGGAGAACTACACACAGTCACCTGGCAAGCACGCGCTGGTTGGCTATAAGCAGAGATGGGACAGGGGGCTGGGGGCCAACAAGCTACACCATGAACCCGCACGGCCCTCACGGGGGCTGCTCCCACGACGCACCTTAAACCCGCCTCCGACTTCTCCAAGAACATTTTCGATGGGCACCTTGGTGTTTTCAAAATGCACCTCACAAGCTGAAAAAGATGAAATTGAAGGCCTTACCTGATGAATGCAGAGCACTTGCACTGGAACCATAGGCATGAAATGTAATTCATTCATTTGTTCACTCATTCAATCTCCAGCTACTGAAAGAATAGTACAGAGATAAGGTTCCTGTCCACGTGGAGCCCCTACTTTGCTCGGGACATGATGATGTTTAAGTACTACACACGAAATAGAGAGTGGTGACAGAATCAGAGGTTGGAGAGGGGGCAGATAGTAACATTTTTGTTAGGGGTTTCCATCAGGCTTTTCTAAGGGGACACTTGGCAGAAGTTTGGAGGAGCATGAGCCAGAAGCAGAACCATGGAAGTGGACGGCACAGGCCTTCTAAGGTGCCTGGATTCAATGGGAGTGTGGGTCCCACTTAACTCAGATGCACTCGCAGCCTGCTCTGTGCTCTGCGGAAGTGGACGGCCTTTTCCTGCCTTGCCCAGCCAGCTGTCGCCAGGGGCACGGAGCCCAGCCAACACGAGCCCCAGCTGTCCCTGTGCTGGTGTGGTCCCGCTCAGCCCGCCAGGGGCTCCTGTGAGCTGCTGTGAGAACAAGCCCCAGCACGGTACACACGCAGCCGACTGGGGCCCCACCCACAGCCCGGAGCAGGCTGCCCAGCACCCACAGGCTGCGAGAAGGGCTCGCTGGCAGCTGAGCGCTCGGGTGGTTTCTCAGACAGGGGGACGGGGACAGCCCCCGAAGTCAGGAAGCACTTGGTGTGCAGAGGCAGGCAGAGAAGGGAAAGCGTGGCCGCGGTGAGGACAGAGGCGGGAGGGAACAGGGGCTTTTGCACCATGTTTTCCATAGCAGCATTTTACAGGCTGTCACACACAGCAGCTCCCAGCAACTTAACACCGGAAAAAAAGGGAGCCTCAGGACAAAGAAGGCCACGGCTCAAGAGTAGCCAAACAGCAAGCAACCAGGTCTGCTGACTTTTTATTCTACTATTCCAATGGCTTGGCTGTGAAATACAATGAAATCATCTCTTTGGCTGCTGGTCCTATTTTATAACAGATGGGCTACAGGGCCAGGCCCTTGTCCCAGTGACTCTAATTCCTTCACAGGCTGCTGAGTGTGGGGAGGACGCTGCCTCCCTCTCTGACCTCACTTTGGGCCACTCTATCCACTCTTGTGGGGCCACTGACGATCCCAGGGACACCACCTGCCCTGACTTCAGTGCGGACACTGGCCCAGCAGTGGTGCAGGCTGCCACCCTGCTCTCTCCCTCACCCGGGTCACTCTGACCACCTTCTCCCCACCAGCACATCATGCTCTTTATCTTGGGCCTTTGAGCATGCTCCTTCCTCTGCTAGAAGGTTCTAAGTAAGTATCAATAGGCAGCATGAGCCTGGTGGGAGGTAACACCTGCTTCCATGTGCACGAAGCATTATACAGATGTCATAACACTCCCTTCCCAGGTCATGTCACCAGGTGCATTCTAGTAGCACTCCTTTCCGTTAGGTGAGGAAATGGAAGCATAGGAAAGTAAATGAGCTTGTTTGAGGTCACAGAGTTTCTAGGCAGTGGAGCCAGGTCAGAGCTCAGCGCCCTGTGACCCTGCTGAACCAGGCTGCTATGGCAAATATTGCCATCCAGAACCCAGAATCCCTAAAGAAGAGGTGGCAGACAGGAGCGGGTCTGGAGGGGCCACCTGCAGTCCCCTGAAGCAGAGATACCCCATGATCCGAACTAGGAGCCCCAAGATGCAGTCCTGTAAGGACTCCATGGCAGTGCTGGTCGGGTCGGAAGCCACTTACAGGACGCCAGCTTCATGGGGACCAAGTGCTGCTCAGGGGATGCAGGTGGCCCTGGGTGGGTATGAGGGAGAGTGAGAGGAAGGAGGAGGGTCTAGGCAGGAAAGATGGGGTGTCCGGCAGTGGAATGTTTACCTAGGACACCCCTCTGCCTCCTTGGTGTCCATTACAGCCTCCCTCACAGGGCAAAGTGCTCACAGGGAGATCACTATGGCCTCCACATGGAGAGGGGCACACGCAACATGTGTTGAAAGAATAAATTAGCGGGGCGCCTGGGTGGCTCAGTCGTTAAGCGTCTGCCTTTGGCTCAGGTCATGATCCCAGGGTCCCGGGATCAAGCCCCACATCGGGCTCCCTGCTCGGTGGGAAGCCTGCTTCTCCCTCTCCCACTCCCCCTGCTTGTGTTCCCTCTCTCGCTGTGTTTCTCTCTGTCAAATAAATAAATAAAATCTTAAAAAAATAAATAAATAAATAAATAAATTAGCTTCAAGGCGCTCCTCGGCTTTGCCACGGAGTCACTGGGGCATTCTTAATGTGACTTTACTGACATGTTTATATGGAAGCAAAACTATTTACATCTCATTTGATCTGGAATTTGGATGGGGCCGAAGGGTGCCCCCCCCATACACACCCCCCCCACACACTGCACGCGTGCTACTTACTGTTGGAGCCGCGTATGCCTAACTTATCCTCAGGCTTCCCGTTAGTGACTCCACCGAAGGCTCGCTCTACTATGAATGCTGTGATCTTGTCTTTTACTGAGCTGTCGGAATCAACCACCTCTGTCTTTGCAAACACAGTAAAAATATTGGCCAGTCCTCCATTGGTGATCCAGACCTGAGGGAAGAAAGAGCAAGGGCTTTGGAGAAAACCAAACTTATGCACCCCCCATCAGCTCCACCCTTTGCCACAAGACACCCCAGCGGCCTGTAAAACTTCAGGCCAGAAACATAAAGCTCCTGGCTCTAGGGAAGCCGAGCCTGTGTGGACAGAAGACAGGGGTTCACCCCAGGCTCCCCAAGAGGCACAGGTGGCCATGTTTGTGTGTCTGCACACAAAAGGGAAGCCAATGGTACTGAGCCAGCTCAAGCTCCAGAACCAAGCAGCCAGGGTTCCTCAAGAAAGCAGAGCAGGCAGGCAGGAAGGAGAGGGGAAGAAGGAAGGGGGTAGGGAGGGAGAAAGATAAGGAGACTTCTCAACAAACTGCAATGTATGGAACTTATCTGGACCTTGATTCAAGCAAACTGTCAGAAAATAAAAAGGTAAGAGACAATCAGGGAAACTGGAATGCTGACTAGACAAAGAAATGATCAATTTTCAAATGTGAGAATGGCATTTTGACTTTGTATTTAAAACAGTCTCATCTTGTGGAGACACTCTGAAACTCAGAGACGCGACGCAGGCGTGGCCGTGCTGATGGAGGAAACAAGGCGGGCTGGGGGTAGGAGCTGCTGAAGCCAGTGCTGGCGGCGAGGAAGCTCGTTATACTAAACTTTTACATGTGTTTGAAATCTGGTCACTTCACCTCCCTGAGCCACAGTTTCTTTTTCCAGATAAACAGTCGCATCCACCCAAGAGCTGATGTGTACGTGCTTTACAACCCGTGGTGTGTGGGAGGTGGTCAGTGCGTGGTGAAGGCTGTGGCTGAGGGCCCGAGCAAGCCACAGGGCGCTACCTTGGAGCCATTGAGGATGTAGTGCTTCTTATCCTCACTCAGCGTGGCCCTGGACTTGATGGAGGCCGCGTCACTCCCACTGTGGAAACAGAAACACGCAGCTGAGGCGAGCGACGCTGGGGATGAGGAACAGTTCTGGGAGGCGGCAAATGGAGGGTTTGGTACCTTAACACAGGAGTTGGCTAACTTTTAAAAATAAAGGGCCAGTTAATAAACATATTCAGCTTTGCAGGTTACAGGATGTCTATTCCAGCTGCTCAACTCTGCTGCTGCAGCATGAAGGGGCCACAGACAACCTGTAAACAAAGGGCATGCTCCAGCAAAGCCTTATTTACAAAGACAGGCGGCAGGCTGGATTTGGCCGCCCCCGCTTCACCACACGAAAGAGTGGCAGTGAAAACAACCTGGCCTTAGGCTGAAATGTGGGGATGTATGCGTAGAACGAGCTCATCTGAGCTCCTGTGAGGAGAACTGCAGGGCACCCCTGGTTCCCAAGTGACAGGAAGCAGGATGGAGTGTGGTCCAAGTAATGGACTTGTCAGTAGAAGTCCTGAGTCCTAACCAGGCTGTGTGACCTTGGGCTGATGACACCACCTAACCTGTTCAGTGGGGACAGTACCGCCTGGCAAGTTGCTTAGGAGCCTGAATGCACTATCCTATGTGAGGGGTACTGCAGACCACAAAACAACTGTCTGACGGGTGCTGTCAGGTACGTCATCTCATTTGTAAGTCTCACTGGGACAGAGAAACAAGGTGAAGATAAGGGAATTTGAAAGAAAAGTTGCTGAGTCGACTCTCTGCAAGATGCAGGGATGGGAGAGAGAAAAGCCACCACCTATTCACCAAAACCCACAGCCCTTGTCCTAGGGCACCCGGAAGATGCCCCGGGAGGCTGCCACGTGGCACCTCTTGCCAAGGGCCAGACCTGCTTGGCTCCGTCAGACAGAAGGCAGCGATGTGCTCCCCCGATGCCAGTCTGGGCAGGTATTTGGCCTTCTGCTCCTTGGTGCCAGCCAAGATGATCCCCTAAACCAAACACAAACAAGGCTGCTGTCAGCTGTGGGGAGAAAAGAAGTATGTGAAACATGCTTGTAGAACACGGCCCCTCCTGGAGAAAACAGCTCCTGCAGGAGGGAATACCGTGGGCTCAGAGCCGGCGGCTCCAAGGGAGAAGTGGAGAGCTGCTGCCAAGCAGGAGGAGTGCGCTGCCAAGGAGCCACCCTGAAGTGCGCGCTCCGGCGTGGCCTGGGCCTGCGGCACCAGCCACGGCTCTGGGTCGGACTCAGGGATCATCATCACTGCTCCTCCACTTCCAGGCTGGGTGGCCTTGGGCCAGGGATGTCCCTCCTCTGAGCCTCCTTCCTCTCAACTGCACACTGGGGGTAATGCTACCCACCGGAGGGGTGTCTGGATGATAGCCTGTGTCTACAGGAGCGCCGGGGCCATGCCTGGCAGAAAGAAGGTACACAGGCAGTGTCCGAGCCGTCCCACCCTCCTTCTCAGTGCCACGGGGAGAAGTGTGCCCCTTCCACCAGAAGACTGCCGGAACACAAGTGCTCTTGGGGCGGGGGGGGCCACGCACACTGTTCACGTGGCTCGTTTCACTTTCTACAAAGTGAGCAGAGACAGCCTGAGTAGCGGGCCGGTCACTGAAAGCTGTGTGTCCATGGCCCTGCCCTAAAATGCTCCAAGCCTGGGGATAAGGAAGACATGTGCACAAACAGCAGGGAGGACACACTCTGGGCCCTGGTGACTCCCGAGCTCAGCAGGGGAGGCTCGCTTCCAGCGGTGAGGTGAAGACAGGCTCCTCGGAGGCAGTGGCATCTGTTGTGGGCCTCAAAGGATGGGTCAAAGGCGACGGGGACAGAAGGAAGATTCCAAGGGAAGGGACAGTGTGATCAAATCAACGCGGGTTGTGTGGGGACCAAGTGCCGTCCTGGGTGGCTAGAGAGAGGAGGATCCCAGGGGAGTGCTGCAGGGCCCCCCTCTGAGACCCTGAGACAGCAAGCCCAAGTCACTTCCTGGTCAAAGTGAGCAAGCCTCCTGCCTCCAAACCCCCACGTGACTCCAGACCTTTACATAGCATCAGAAGGAAACCCTAGACTTGACCTTGAGGCCAATAGCCTGGTGTGCTGCCAGGGTCACAGCGATCGAGGCATCTAGGCCGACAATTTCTCCTAGACGTGCGTACATGGTGTTGGAGAGGCCCAGGCCACCTAGAGAAGAAACAGACTAGCTTTACTTATGGTCCAGACCCATATTTCTCCCATTAAAGGCAAAGGGCTCGACTGCTTTTCCTGTTTATAAATACCACATTACCATTTTAAGAAATCACAGTACAGAAAGGTACAAAGAAAACAAAAATTACCCATAAACTTATCAGAGCATTTTTGAGTACATCCCTTCAGATTTTTGCTAGGCATATAAGCATAAATAGACATATATGTTTTTATTATAAAAAGGTAACATTTAATACAAAAAGAGTACCTTCACACGCATTAAATCATTTAAAATCTTCTGTCACAGATCTTTATAAACCTGACAGCTGTCTGGCAACCCACTCCCAGTATCCAGTGGGCTCTAGGACAGGTTTTCTCTGCCTCAGCACTGCTGACATTTTGGGATGGATTATTCTTTGCTGTGGGGAACTGTCCACTGCACTACAGGACTTTTGGCAGCACCCTTGGCCTCCACCCAAGAGGTGCCAGTAACTCCCTTTCCCCTAGGTTTAACAGCCAAAAATGTCTCTAGACATTGACAAACATTCCCTGGGGAGGTTAAGTCAACCTGGATAGAAATCATTCTTCTAGGGGCGCCTGGGTGGCTCAGTCATTAAGCATCTGCCTTCAGCTCAGGTCATGATCCCATGGTCCTGGGATTGAGTCCCGCATCGGGCTCCCTGCTCACTGGGAAGCCTGTTTCTCCCTCTCCCACTCCCCCTGCTTGTGTTCCCTCTCTCTCACTGTCCCTCACTCTGTCAAAAATAAATCTTTAAAAAAAAAAAAAAATCACTCTTCTGGAAAGAAGACAAAGATTAAAAAAACAAAAACTCCACTGAGCTGATGTATTTTGCATTTCATCTTCAACTTCTAGAGGTGGCTGGATGGCCTCCATGTGTCTTAAAAATGATAGATTGGGGCATAGGGTCACGTGGCCAACAAGAGCAGAGCCGGGCCTTCAATTCGGGTGGGGGTCCTAGCCCTGGAGCCACCGCACAGCCCAACTGCAGAGGGTGCCACTCACACATAAAGGGAAGGATGGCCCTGCCTGATGTGTAGTTCCCCAGGGTTCCATACCCGGGGAAGGTCAGAGCTCCACAGTATCCCATCCCCACTCCTGCCATTACACAAAACTGTAAAACAAAACACTTTTGTTCTTACTCATTTCATATCCTGAGGGTCACTACTGTTTGTTTAAAAAAAACCAAAAACCTTCTGATGTTTTTCCACTAACATAGGTATCACCACAATCATGGAGGAACAGCAATCCCATGGAGACAGATGACAAGTAAGTGGAGACTGCTGGCTGGGGAGAAGCTGAGGGGCAGGAAGGAACCACACACTAGAGGCAGCATGCAGGGAACTGGGGGAGAAAAATCCAGGCTGGGTTGCCAAAAGGGCCTCCATTTTCCAGGATGGTGGTTTCCAGGCAGTCTTTAGAATGCTCCAGACTGGGAACATTTCCCCCAAAATTTGGGGGCACAAACATAAGGTTGCCGTTGTCTTAATTTCCCAAGAAAAGATAAGAAAAGAAAAAAGAAAAAAAAGAAAGCGAAAAAGCCCCAAGCTCATCTCAGGAAAGAAAGAACACTTTCACGCCAGTGAGTAGGACAGGAAACAAGAATAAGAGGTACAGTGCTGTATCACCTCACGCCCCCGCCCCCCACATGCTGGCACAAAACACACGCAGCTGGAGAAAGACACATCCCAAACGGACACAAAGTGTTTGCAGATAAAATTAAGTACTTCTCCCCAATCAAGAGACAATTTAAAAATGCTCCTGAAGGGGAAATATATATTATCACTAACCTGACTATGTGTCTAGAGGTTTTCTTCTGCCACTTGTTTTCTCCAAGCACTTATTTATTTTTTTAGCTGACAGACCCACCACGGTTCTCTGGCTCTGCCCCCACCTTCATTCTGTTCTAAGATTCACTGTGGACTGCACACTAGGGCAGACGATTGCCCGTGCCTTGTGAGCTGGGACACTGACGAGCCTCGGCTGTCTGGGCAGAGCTCAGTTTCCCCCCACCGCACACGGAGGCTGCAGATTTGGGCAAGGAGACCAGGACGCGCAGCTTCCTCCACAGAGGCTCGAGCTGCTGTGTTCCGCCACGAGGGGAGGCGACAGCAGTGACGGTCTCACGTCTTCTTGCAGATGGGGCAGTGTTGTTTTTACATATTTAGAAATGTGAGGAGAGGTATGTCATAAATGACAGGTAAGATACATTGTTTAACAGCTTAAAATGTTGCAATAAACATCCATAGGAACGAAGATGTAACCTAATTAAAATCTGCCTCCGAATCAAATCCGGCATGCACTAGTTGGTCCTAAATGTTCACATCTCATCTCAGACCGGAGGACCAGCTCCAGGCTGGGTACCAGAGGGAACTTACTCTACAGACACCGAGGGCCCCCCAACCCTGGCTGTGGAGGTGATGAGGAACAACACAGGCCTACCTTTAGTCTCTGGAGATAAACCAGGCAGGGGGACAGAACGTCAAGAAAACCTCCTGACTTCTCTATCTTGCTCTGCTAAACCTAACTCACAACCTGGTTGGAAAAATGCCCAAAATATTAAATGTCCAAATGACCAGCTCGAAGACAAGAAATAGGCCCAAGACTTTAAAGCACCACAGACAGCTCTTTCCCCTAAAAAGGGTTCTTAGTTGATCCAAGGGGGAAGCGACTCCAGAGAAAGCTCAAGCAGAGGGCTCAGCAATGGGTGCAGCATACAGGCTATGGAACCCGGAGCCACACTTCCATGTCAAAGGGGACTGAGAGTAAAATTAAATGGTGTGTGTGTGTGCATGGTGTGACTGTTACTCTGCTCCTGTTCTTCTTTCCCCTACCCCTCCGCCCCACTTCTTGCTGTCCCCTGAATCCCTACACAATTTAGATGACCAACTCTAGATTAGGCAGAAGAAGAGACAGCGGTAGTGACTGGCCAAATCTAAGAGGGCAGAATCACACTGGGATCCTGGGGAGAAAGGCCGGATCTTTCATCTGGGGGCTAAAAACATCACTACAATGACCCAGGAATTACAGGGACAACCCAGAGCACAACGGGCCCTGCTCGAATGTTCTCAGTGATCTAATCTCCCACCTCAACGCACCTGTGTCCTATAGCCATGCACCTTCTTCCTCTGCACCAGGATAGGAAGCAACTGGCAGACCCCGACACCTGAGCTCTCAGCCTATGGTCATCCCTCCAACAAAAAGGGCTCGCAGCTCTGGGGCAATTCCTTTGTGGAGAGACCAAAGGGCCTCACGGTGCAGATCACACTGGAATTGGCCAATGTGGCTTTGAGGTTATACACACCTCCTTCTCTGCTGCCCACAAGGACCTGGAGAGCACAGACATCCTGCAGTGGTCCTTAGCCATGCCAAATGAACATAGTGCAGGCCTCAACAGTTCTTCCTGCTCCTAAGTCCCTTAGTCCACACACTCACCGGCCAGCGACCCCAGATTTGGTCCATGGTGGGTATTTTTAATTCCAGCGGTTTTATAGTTTGATCCTGGACATACTGCATTTAAAGGCCACCTTTCCCAAACAGAACCCTTTCCTGGACAAATATGGGGTCCTTTCTTAAGAGCCAAACCAGCAGGGTGGTGTTTTCCCTTTACTTACCATATTCTTCTGGGACTTGCAGCCCAAAAAGCCCCAGGCTCTTCAATTTCTCTAACGTTTCTTTTGGGATTTTTCCCTCCCGGTCAATTCTCTCAGAGTCCACTGCCAAGAGGAAATATTTTGATTAAGCAAAATATAAGCTATGTCTACAAAGATGAACAGAACAATTTTTTTTTTAAAGATTTTATTTATTTATTTGAGAGAGAGAATGAGAGAGAGAGCACATGAGAGGGGGGAGGGTCAGAGGAAGAAGCAGACTCCCCGCCGAGCAGGAAGCCCGATGTGGGACTCGATCCCGGGACTCCAGGATC
>NC_138369.1:48715458-48741853 GCF_054177405.1 Leptonychotes weddellii | reverse complement strand
TAGTACATGTTATTTTTATTTTAAACTTTTATTTTGAAGAAAATTTCAGATTTAAAGGAAAGTTGCAAAATAGTATAGACTTCCTGAATACTCTTCACCCTGCTTCTAACAGAACCTTGTAGAACCATGGTAAAATTCTCAAAATTAGGAAATTGACATGCATACAATATTACTAAATTACAGAATTAATTTCACCTCTTGTCCATTAATGTCTTTTTTCTGTTCTAGGATTCATTCTGGATCCTACGTTGTGTTTAGTTGTGATGTCTCCTTCCTACCCTCCAGTCTGTGACAGTTCTTCAGGACTTCCTTGTCTTTCACGACCTTGATACTTTTTTAAGACTTTTTAAAAATTTGAGAGACGGGGAGGGGTGGGAGAGGAAGAGGGAGAGAGAGAGAGAACGAGCTCGAGCACACAACTAGGGGGGAGGGGCAGAGGGAGAGGGAGAAGGAGACTCCCTACTGAGCATGGAGCCCAATGCGGGACTCGAGTCCAGGACCCTGGGATCATGACCTGAGCTGAAGGCAGATGCTTAACTGACTGAGCCACCCAGGCACCCCATGACCCTGATACTTTTGAAACACTGGTTACTTTGTACAGTGTCTTTCAATTTGGGTTTGCCTGATGTTCTGACAGTTAGATTGAAGCTGTATGTTTTGGGCAAGAATATCACAGGGGTTATGCGCTCCTCTCATGATCTGATAAATCCTATCGGGGTACATGAGGTCACTAAGTTTTATTACTGGGGATACTAACTTTGAACACTTGTTTAAGGTCGTGTTTGCCAAGATTCTCCATATAGAGTTAGTATTTTCCCCTTTGTAATTAGTAAATATCATAGGGAACTACTCTGAGATTATGTAACTGTTTCTCCTCCAACTTTCACCCATTAACACTAGCATCCATTAGTGGAACTTGCCTACACCAATTTTACTACAGCGTGTGCTTCATGATAATTTTGTATCTCTACAATCCCTTCTATGCTTATTAAGTCGAGGAGAAACTCACGTTGAGTATAAAAGCGCAAATCAGTTAAGAGGATAGAAAAGAATATAACATACTAAGACCAATCAAAAGACAGCTGGAGTAGCATAGTAACACCAAAGTAGATTTCTCAACAAATGCTATTACCAGGGATTAAAAAGATCATTTCATAAGGAGTCATTTCATCATGAGGATATCATAATCCTGAATTTTCATCCACCTAATAATGGATCCTTAAAATACATTAAGAAAAAACTGATAGAAATGAAAAGGAAAAAACCACACAACCATAGCTGGAAAAGTCCTTCTCTCATTAACTGATAGAAAAAGTGGATAAAAAATTTGCAAGGATACATTTGAACAACACTGTCAGCCAATTTTGTCCTAATTAACATTTATAGAGCATTCAACCAAACAATGGGAGAATATTGTCTTCAAGTGCACATGGAAGAACATCTACAAAGTAGACCATACTATGACCATAAAACAGATCTCAATAAATTTAAGAGGACTCAAATTATACAAAGTATATTCTCTGACCACAATGGACTACTTTTCAGAAATCAACAATGGGAATATCACTACAAATCCTACAGACTTTAAGAGGATAAAGAGATAAGAAAAGATTATAAACAACTTTAAGCCACTAAATCCAACAACTCGTTAAATAGACAAATTCCTTTATAGTTATGAATGATCAAAATTCACAAAAGAAATTATGTAACCTAAATAGCCTTATATCTATTAAAGCAACTGAATTAATTAGGGGCGCCTGGGTGACTCAGTCGGTTATGTGTCTGACGTTGGCTCAGGTCATAATCTTAGTTCATGCCCTGCATCGGGCTCCACACTCAGTAGGGAGTCTGCTTGTCCCTCTTCGTCTCCCCCTGCTCGTGTTCTCTGTCAAATAAATAAATAAAATCTTAAAAAAGAAAAAGAATTAGTAAAAAAGTTTCCATTAAGAAAACTCAAGGCTCAAATGGTTTCACTGGTGAATTCTGCCAAATATTTAAGGAAGGAATCATACCAATTTTACATAAAGTCTTACAGGAACTTGAAGAGGAGGAAACACTTTCTAACTTAGTCTATGCGGCATTATTCTAATTAAAAATTGGATTGTCTGGTTTTTGTTTTTTTGCTATTGAGTTGCAGGAGTTCTTTGTATTAGATATTAATCCCATATCTGATATATGGTTTTTACAAATATTTTCTCCCATTCCCTTAGGTGACGGTTTCTTCTGCTGTGCATAAGTTTCTAAGTTTGCTATAGTCCCACATGTTGGTTTTTGCTTTTGTTGACTATACTTTTCATGTTTGTTTTGTTTTGTTTTGAATTGCTGTTGGCTGTGTCTGTGCCAAGGATCTGCCCCACGTATAAACCTAAGGTCTTCTTAGGTCTTTCCTGAGTCTATGCCTTTCCCTGGGCATGTGTGGTGACTTTATAATTCCCCCTGTATATGTGGTTGCTTTGAATGTCCTTGTCTTCAATCTGGCTCCCAAAAGAGGAAAAAAAAAATGAAAGGGGGGGGACAAAAAAAGGCACAGCATCTTAAATCTGCTGGAAGTCACTTTGGCCACAAGGGTGAGGGCTTGCAACAATAAGAGAAGGTAGAAAAATGGCCCCTGCCTCTTGGTCTGTACCTCTGTGATCAGAAACAGTAATCAGAACACAGACCCCTAATATTTGATGGACAAGGTCTTTTTTTTTTTTTTTTTTTTTTTTTGCTACTCTGGCTCCCACAAGCCAAATGCTAGCAGCTCCAGGAATAAGTGCACAGCTGCCTGCTTTCCGGCTGAAGGTGGGAGATGGGTAGCTGCTACTGTGCTCAGAGCTAACTGACCAAAATTAACTGCAATTTACTATCCATGCTCCCCTGGAAACTGCAAGCCTTCAACAGACTTGAGTTCCAAAAACAGTTACATTACATAGATTCTGCCATTGCAGCTGTTGTCCAGGTGGGGAGACAGACTCCTGGTGCTTCCTACTCTGCTACTGTCCCACAATCTTCTGGTAAATTTATTTTTGGCAAAGGTACCAAGTGCATTAAATGGGGAAAGGATAATCTTTTCAACAAATGTTGCTGGAGCAATTGGATAGTCATATGCAAAAAATCCTGAAATTTTACCTCATGTCATATGTAAAATTAACTGGAAAGGGGTCATAAATCTGAATGTTAACAGTTAAAAATATGAACCTTCTAAAGGAAAATGAGACAAAAATCATCCTGACCTTAAGTTCAACAGATTTCTTACATAAAATACAAAAAAGAGAACCAGAGAAGAAAAAATTGCACTTAACATTAAAAACTTTTGCTAATAAAATGAAAAAAATCAAGCCACAGACTAGGAGAAAATTTTTGCTAAACATACTGGAGAGAAGACTTGTATCTAGAATAAAGACTTCCTATAGCTCAACAATAGTTAAGACAATCCCATTTTTTTAATGCATAAAATATTTGAAGGACATTTCACTAAAGAAGATACACTGATGGCAAATAAGCACACGGTAAGATGCCTACATTATTAATTAGGGAAATGAAAATTATAACCACAATGAGATACCACAACACACCCATTAGAATGAGACTTGGAGTAACTGGAACTTTAATAACTGGTGGGAATGTAAAGTGGTAACCACTTTGGAAAACAGTTTGGCAGTTACTTAAAAAGTTAAACATGAACCTATCTTATAATTCCACTCCTTCATACCTCCCCAAGAGAAATGTGAGTATATGCCTGTCTACACCAGACTCATAGAAAAATATTCACAGTATCTTTTGCGATAGCTAAAATCTGGATACATACTGAATGTCAATTAATAGGTAAGCGAATAAACAGACTGTGGTACATCCAGACAAAGAAATACTACTCAGTGTTAAAAAGGAATGAACTAGGAGTGCCTGGGTGGCTTAGTCAGTTAAGCATCTGACTCTTGATTTCGGCTCAGGTCAGGATCTCAGGATTGTGAGACTGACCCCATGTTGGGCTCCATGCTGGGCGTGGAGCCTGCTTAAGATTCTCTCTCTCCCTCTGCCCCTCCCCCGCTAAAAAAAAGGGAATGAACTATTAGTACATGCAACATGGATAAACTCAAAATTATACCAGAAGCAGCTATGCAAAAACATATGTAATGTAGAATTCTATTTAAATAGAATTCCAGGAAATACAAACTAATTTACAGTGACACAGAGCTGATCAGTGGTTGCCTAGGGACAGGTGGGGATGAGAAGGGGATGAGAAGGGCCTGAGAAAGCATTTAGGGGTAATGGATATGTTTATTATCTTGTATTGATGGCCCCTTGGGGGTACCTATATTTTTTAAAGCAGAACATTATTATATTTGAATACGCAACTTCTATACAACCAAAAAGTAAAACATCACAGTAAAATGAGAGCACATGGTATTTCATTTGCAATGCATGGCAAATAGTTAACATCCTTAGTCATAAATGATCTCTTAGAAGCCAGTAACAAAAACACTAATATTCTAAGGGAAATGAAAAAAAAAAAACACAGAGGAAAATGAAATAACGATTAATAATGTTTAAGGACATATGAAGATGACTAAACTGAACAGTAAGAAAAGCAATTTTTTTTGGTAATACCACACTGTCAAATATTTAAACATTGACATGTAATGTTTGTACTGTTTAAGAAAACAGAAGTCTCATAAACAAACACTGGGAGACAAGATTGATGAGGACAATCTATACCATTTGGGGAAAATTTCTACTTTTGACTCAGAATATAAATTTTGGATATATTTAATTCCAATAAGGTGGAAATACTAGGACTATTTCAACAAATTAGCCAGAGAAATTTAAAATAATTTATATATAACGCATGTAAGGGGCGCCTGGGTGGCTCAGTCGTTAAGCGTCTGCCTTCGGCTCAGGTCATGATCCCAGGGTCCTGGGATTGAGCCCCACATCGGGCTCCCTGCTCTGCATGAAGCCTGCTTCTCCCTCTTCTACTCCCCCTGCTTGTGTTCCCTCTCTCGCTGTGTCAAAAAAACAAATAAAGCATGTAACTGCCTAGAAAATTTGTACCTAATATATGGGTCCAAAAGACTACTAGCATAACAATGTGTTCATCAACATGGGGGTATATATATATCAAAATTTATTAAACACTATACTTTGAATAGGTGTAATAATCAATTATACCTCTGTAAAGCTTATGAAAACGCTGACAAATCAGAGAGTAAAAGTTTAAGTAAAAGAACAAGGAACTAAAAAAAGATACAAGTAGGAAGATAACCACTAGAACAAAAACAGAAACATTTCTAAATAAAAGATATTTATACACAAGGGACTTTTTTTTTTTTAGATTTTTTATTTATTTATCTGAGAGAGAGAATGGGAGACAGAGAGCATGAGAGGGGTAGGATCAGAGGGAGAAGCAGACTCCCCGCTGAGCAGGGAGCCCGATGTGGGACTCGATCCCGGGACTCCAGGATCATGACCTGAGCCGAAGGCAGTTGCTTAACCAACTGAGCCACCCAGGCGCCCCATACAAGAAAGGGACTTTTAAAACCAGCAACAGAACAAGAGTTAGTGTGGGGAGGGGGGGTGCACACGGACAGAAATACTTCAAGGGGGTTCACAGGGCCAAAGCTATTTTAATAATAGTAAAATATTCTTTGCCTTTTTAATTCTAATTCTACCATGAGTGTACAATGGGGTTTTCCTGGAACTGTAAGAAATATATCACAGATTAAATGCAGAAAGTTATGAGAATCCAGCTGGATTCTACCTGGTTCTGGCTAGATTCTGATATCTGTTGTTGCATATAATAATAAGCTGAATATTAAAAAGATCTGCAAAACTATAAAACCATACTCATTTTTTTGTTTGTGAATAAATATTATTTCTCATTTAAAATATTGTTTCTGTTAACATGTACTGGGCTTTCATGATTTTTAAATAAAGTAATAAATGAACATAGTATTTTTTAAATTTCTCAGTTTTAATCTTCTACCAGGGCACATATTCATAAATAAAACCCACATAAAGAAGATCCTGTGGGGGTGCCTGGGTGGCTCAGTCGTTAGGCATCTGCCTTCGGCTCAGGTCATGATCCCAGGGTCCTGGGATCAAGCCCCGCATCGGGCTCCCTGCTCAGTGGGAAGCCTGCTTCTCCCTCTCCCACTCCCCCTGCTTGTGTTCCCTCTCGCTATATCTCTGTCAAATAAATAAATAAAATCTTAAAAAAAAAAAAAAAAAAACCCTTTGGGGTCCTCAGTGCTAGAGAAATACTATTGTCAGTCAGTCATCACTGAACTCCCCAGAGAGTTCCCTTGGCCAAGATGCAGCCCTGTCAAAGGACTGGCTGAACGGTCTAAAGGAGGGCTCTTCAGGCTAAACTGGTGCCCTCGACCTGCAGTCTGTAGGCTGCTAGATATTCCTGGTTCATAACAAGCTCAGAGAGAGCAAACGTTTAAAAACACTTACAGCAATTTTACATTGCCACACAACCAAGCCCATGATCAACGGATTTATATTTTGTAGGTCTTTTTTTTTCCTTCCATTTTTCTAATTGTTCATTTTACAAAAGTGTTGGTTTGCAACAGTCTGGAAATGTTTAAAAGCGATCATTCACCACATATACATTGAGAAACACTGAACTAGGTGTCTTCTAATTAAATAGCAATTGGGATGATTCTTTCTTTTTAATTCTTTATTTAAATTCACTTTAATTAACCTACAGTGTATTAGTTTCAGAGGTGGAATTCAGTGATTCATCAGTTGTACTTAACACCCAGTGCTCATTACATCAAGTGCCCTCCTTAATGCCCATCACCCAGTTACCCCAAACCCCCACCTACCTCCCCTCCAGCAACCCTCAGTGTGTCCTAGAATTAAGAGTCTCTTATGGTTTGTCTCCCTGATTTTGTTTGATTTTATTTTTTCTTCCCTCCCGCAATGTTCATCTGTTTTCTTTCTTAAATTTCAAAGCAAGTGCGATGATTCTTAAAGCAAAATATTTTCAACAGATATTATTTCTACATGATTAATGACATTCAAGAGAGCTTCCCCTATGTATACTGCTTCTAATGTAAATATCAACTGTCCTTAAAATGGAAATTAATAATGATAAAGAAGATCATACATACCCTCTTCAGTGAAGAATTTTTCTACAGGTCCCACAAACTGATTGATTTCATTAAGTTCATCTTGGCTAACTTCTGGAAACGGGAAAACTTCTTTCTAAAAATGATAAACATTTACTAAAAATTTAATTTTTAGCAACCTCCCATCATGGTAATATCAGTCAAAAGGGGAGGAAACAGAGTTGCTAGATTTCGTATGTGGCACTCATTGATGGAAGTAGAATGCAGATCCTGGAACCACCGAGACGGATCTTCTGCCCAGCTTTCCCTATCAGTAACAAGTTCCACTGAGTGTCCCATGAAACAAAGAGCCCTAACATTTCAAAGCCCTGGGTTCTGTTCCCTGATTTGCACTGCAGCCTGCTAACTGGGTGGCCTTAGCCAAACCCCTTCCCCTCTCCACGCTTCCACTGTCCTACCCATAACATGCAGGTAAATATTTACTCAAGGGTGTGGGGAGGATTGTGAAAGGCAATAGGATAGGAAAGCTCTCTAGTGAAATGTAAAATTCTACGCTGGTTATTTTGGGAGTTCGAAGATGCTGCACTGACAAGAATACATGGTGGTGACGAGGCCTCCCATCTCGCCAGGTTCTCACCTGGCTACGCACTCCAGCCTCTGTCCCTCCTGTTCCGAGGACATCTACTCGCAGGAGATCACTGCAGGAGACCCAGCTGTTGAGCCACATCAACCTGAATTCAACTCTGGCTCTACCACTTATATGTGTGACTTGGCCTTTCTCAGGGTCAGCTTCCCTCTCCTCAGAACGGGAGGCTCAAAAGAGATAAGGTGTGTCCTAGAATATGAAGAAGCTGTTAATTATTTGTATAAGACACTGGCTCTGCTCTCATTTCTGCCTCACAGCCTGGAAAAGAGCTGAGCTTCAAGTCTGTCTCAAACTATTAAATGGCCAATGTTTCTGGCTGACCTAGGATTCCTCACTAAGCCATCATTCTATGTTGCCTAAAATCCTCCTGCTGTGTCCTTAGCTCCTCTGGCTTTCTGGGTTCCTGCTACCCCTGCAGTTGCCAGAGCAGCTCAAGGACTTGGATGAGTACTTGGATTTGGTCTCACAACAGCTGAGAAGTGATGTCCCAGGCCACAGGCTGCCAGCCCCCAGGAGCCCTGCCTCTCCTCATGGCACCTCCCACCGAGTGTTCAAGAAAGGTCTTCAAAGCAGAGGAGTCCTCAGTCTTCCCCCGCTAGCCCCTTGTGCATCTAGTCAGCCACTGAAGCCTGTCCACTCTAGTAACATGCTCCCAAGTCTGTTTTCTCCTCTTAGGACCCAGGACTACAGGCTTGTGGTGGGTCCCTATCCAAAAGTGACAGCAGACTTAAAGGAATTCCTGCCCCCCAACCCTGCCCCGGGCCATCCCTGACCCCACCCTCAAGATGGTCTAGACAGAAAATATGCTGAGACTTTCATCACTCTACAGCCTCTCAGAACAAAGCCAGCTTCTTAGCTGAACATACAGAGGTTCAACCTAGGCCCTTCAGAGCTTCACTGGTTCCTGTAGGCTTGTGCAATAGGTGTTAGAGGAAGATGATTTCCTTCTGATACCAGTGAGCACACCAGGTGAGAAAAGAGATGAGCCTGGCAGCTAGTTGGCCCTCACCTACAACCAAAGGGTAACTGCTGCAGGAAGAGAGAGCTCAAGTGCATATAAGAACAAATCTCTGACAGCAATGTTCAAAAACCCAGTGGGGTGCCTCAGGGGTGCTGGGCTTGATTTCTATCAACGGTTTTTAAATTTTTTGAAGCAGTGGAACCGGTTTCTCAAATAAGTCTACTACAGAAGCCAAATACGTAAAACAGGTAAAAGCCGAGCTGCTAAGTTTGAGGCTGTGGGTGGGAAGGTCACCCAAATGCCTCCCATTCAACTCCCCACTGGCCCCTGCAGTAACCCCTGGGACATTTCCAGGAATAGCAAGGGGCCAACCGAGGGCAGTGTGACAGCTATAGGCCTAGAGAACCTTGAAGGTTTTTCTTTTTCAGAGATTCTAAGCACATCAGATGCCATGTTCCTGCTCAAACCGCAGTAATGCTATGAATGAGAGGATGTCAGCTTGAGTCAGGGCAGTAGCACTGGAGGGGCTTAAAAGTGGTCAGATTCTAAATATATCCCAAAGGTAGAGAAAACAGGATTTGCTGTTGGCTTAGACGTGGATTACAATAAGAGGCATCCAAGGGGACTCCAGATGCTTGGCCTGAACAAGTGGGACAACAGAGCCACCACCATCGACGATAAAGATGACTGGGGGGAGGAGCAAGATTGGGTGGTAACACCAGGAACTCAGTTTCAGATACGCTAAATCTGAGGTGCCTATTAGACATCTAAGTGGAGCTTTTGGGTAGAAAGGTAGACATCAAGAGCCTGGAGTTCAGGTGAGAAATCTGAACTGGAGAAATATATTAGAGTCGTCAGGATACCGATGATATTTAAAGCCACAATACTAAATTAGATTAAAGGAAGAGTTGTGGATAAAAAGAGAAGTCTATAGACTGAGCCTCAGAAAACCCCAACTTTGAAACACAGAACCATACATACAGAGAACAAACTAATGGGTGCTAGAGGAGAAGGAGGTAGGAGGATGGGCAAAATGGGTGAAGACAAGTGGGAAGTACAGGCTTCCAGGGATGAAAAGGTACAGCATAGGGAATCTAGTCAATGGTACTGTGACAGTGTTGTATGGTGACAGGTGGCAGCTACACTTGTGATGAGCCTAAGTATAGACCTGTCAAATGACTATGTTGTACACCTGCAACTAATGTAACATTGTGTGTCAACTATACTTCAATTAAAAAAAAGAAAAAAGTTTCAACTGAAACTAATATAACACTGTATGTTAACTATACTGGAGTGTATAATGCTAAGTGAAATAAGCCAGTCAGGGAAGACAAATACCGTATGATTGCACTAATATGTGGAATTTAAGAAACAAATGAGCAAAGAGGAAAAAAGAGAGAGACAAACTAAGACTCTTTTTAAAAAGATTTTACTTATTTAAGAGACAGAGGGAACTAGAGAGAGAGAGAGAGAGCGTGCACAGAGAGGGAGAGTGGGAGGGAGAAGCAGACTCCCTGCTGAGCAGGGAGCCCACCGCAGGACTCAATCCCAGAACCCTGGGATCATGACCTGAGCCAAAGGCAGATGCTTAAACAACTGAGCCCCCCAGGCGCCCCAAGAAAGACACTCTTTTTTTTTTTTTTAAAGATTTTATTTATTTATTTTATAGAGAGAGACACAGCGAGAGAGGGAACACAAGCAGGGGGAGTGGGAGAGGGAGAAGCAGGCTCCCCGCAGAGCAGGGAGCCCGATGCGGGACTCGATCCCAGGACCCTGGGATCATGACCTGAGCTGAAGGCAGTCGCTTAACCAACTGAGCCACCCAGGCGCCCAAGAAAGACACTCTTAACTGAAGAGAACAGATGGCTGCCAGAGCATAGGTGAGTGGAGGAATGGGAAATAGGTGAAGGGGAATTAGAGTACACTTACATGATAAGCACTGAGTAATGATTAGAATTGTTGAATAACTATATTGTACACCTCAAACTAATGTACCACTGTATGCTAACTACACTGGAATTAAAAATTAAAAACAATGTAAAAAAAAAAGAAAATTCCTAACTCTGACTGGGTTAATCAGAAAGACTAGCCAACGTTTAGAGGTTAAGGAGCCAAGAAAGAACCAGCATAGGAGACTGAGAAGGATCAGCCAATGAAGTCAACAGAAAAGCCAGGAGAGAATGGTTTTTTAGAAGCCAGGAATGATGAACTGTGTCAAGGAAGATGAGAACAGACCACTAGATTTGACAACATGGAGGTCACTAACTGACCTCACAAGAGAGCAGCTTTAGCAGATTGTTAAGGACAAAAACTGGAATGGTCTGAGTTCAAGATGCAGCAGAGAGGGAACAATCACTGATGTGATGAGAAAGGAGAGAATTACTGGATCAATGCCCTTGAGTAGGTGAGAAGGCATGGGGTCTAGTGATCAGGCTGGTTTTTGCTAAGAGTAGATAGTTCATCCATAGTAATCGAGTGTAGACCCTAGGGGCACACATGTGGGGAGGAGGGGTAAATTCGGTGGTGGAGGTTCTCCTTTGACTGCATGTACTTCCTCAGGGAAACAAGAAGCCAAGCTGATGGGTAAGTGAGGATGGGGGAGGTGGTACATGAAGCTTGGAGAAAAAGAAGCATGAAAGATTTGTTTTTTCACCAGTGTGCTGGAAGGCATGATGGACGTTCCAGGACCGAGTGCCCCAAGAGTCCCAGGTTCTGGGAAAAATGGTTTCTCAAACGTTAAAAACGGGCTTTGCACTTCCTAGCAGGGCAAGCCACTCTGAGTTTCAACTTCTGCACCTGTATCGCCTGACTGATTAGAGGAACAGTCTAAGAAAAGCCAGAGAATAACTCCTTAAACAACACAGTACCAGCCAACATTTCAGCCTACCTCAAAACATTTTAGCCTACCTCAAAACATTTTAAACACATTTTTTTTTCCTTTGCTTTCCACGGCACTTTTAGGGGAGGGCAAGTACCACTTTTACTATTTTGTAGATTAGTAAACTCAGGCACAGGAAAGTGAAATGAGTAACTCAAGGTCACAGACTACTAAGCGGTGAAGCGGGCAAACATTACCTATTCCGCTGCCTCTTGCACCGACACGGTACCTGACAGTTTAAAAAGCATTTCCGCGCACTACGAATCTCATTTTACAACACATCTGTGAGGCAGTACATATAACTAGCTTCATTTTAAGGCTGAAAGAACTGAGGCTGAAAGTCACAGAACCAAGGTCAAATCCATTAACAAGAGGATGACGAGTGCTCGATGAGTGCCGCCTACTGAGTAACAGCTAGGTTACTACTGGGTTCTACCACCTACAGAAGGGACCGGGTGTGGAAGGCACCTTGGAGCCTGCCTGCTGAGGCAAGGTGAGGCGCTGGAACTCAAGCTGTGAAAGCGAAGGAGCCGCTGGAAACGGACAGGAGGGCGCTACGGTCACAGTCTGAGCTGTTTAGGAAACAAGAGAGGAAGCCCCGCACATTTCCGGGGCAGAACGCCGAGTTGAGGGTTGCCCAGGGACCACCTCGCCTAGGGTTTCCCAAATTGACCTAACAAGAATTAGCTGTCAGAACTGTAGACTGAGTGTCCGGGCCCCGTAAAGGGCTCTTCCCTTTCCCTGGAAAGATTCTAGTGAGACTCAGGAACTTGGGAGTTTTAGCACACCCCCCGCCTGGCGGGCGTACTTGTCAGCCAGGTGTGGGGACTCTCACTTCGACCCCTCTTTCCTTGCTAAATGGCAAAACGCGGGAGGCAAGAGCGAGGGTCGGCCAGCGCTCGGCGTTACCTTCTCGATTTTGCCCAGGAAGAGCTCCTTGGCGAAAGCTCGGCTCGGCGGACTAGTGCGCAGCAGGCGCCGGCTCGTGGCGAAAGCCACCAGAGCCCGGGAGGCACGCGCCGCTACCGCCCTGCGCAAGAAGAGGGTCGCGACACCCATGCTGCCCGACGTGGCCATGCCCGCGCCGACTAATCTTTCTTAAAGCCTCAGTCACATTCACCCTACAGGCGCCTCCCGATGACGCCACTGGCCTGGGCCACGCCCCTGGCTTGCACCACCCCTCCCGTCGCCATTGCGCTTGCGCGGCCTCCCACAAGCCGGGGGTGTAAGGGGGGAGGTCGAAGGGGCGGGCCGGCGCCATGTTGCCAGCTGCTAGCTGGGCTGTTAATGGCGGCGGGAAGGGCTTTGATTTCACGTGCTGGTGGGTGGCTGCGTCATTGCCGGCGGGGGGAAACTTCTCAGCGCTCCGGAGCCGAAGCGGAGGCCCCGCTGTCTCCACTTGCTTTCCTGCTGCCAGTTGGGGCAACGAGGACGTGGCAAATCTAAGGAAAAGGACATGGGAGGGGGATTCATAATACTGGTTGTCTCTGGAGGGGAACTCAGTAGCGTAATGTTGTGTTTTTTAAGTGGATTTGTGAGGATTCCTTTTGATTCATAGCTTTCATATATGTTACATATACTTATTTTGGAAGGGGAAAATAAAAGGCTTGTTCTGCCAGAAAGAGGTCTGGGTAGAATCCTGACTCACAACTATGGGAAATGTTGAGGGAGCAGAAGGCAAACTGAGGACAAAACACAAGCTGATACCCCGCAACCCCCACAAACTGCCCCCCCCCACCCCGCAAGGTAGAATCTGTGTGACATTCCTCAGGCACTCCTGGCTGCCCTAAAGCGAAGGGAAGGAAAAACAGATGGTTAATTTATAGAGATTAGTCCTATTAAGACAGGAGTCTCCCTCAGTTTACAAATGTCTTAGTGATTTACAAGAAAAAAAGCATTCTTATCAATAACCTAACTTCCTAATTTTAATGTAGATAAAATTCAATGTCCTTGTAACCTGCAGCCCATTGACAAAAACTTGAGGCAGGCAGAGTATAACGTTCCTTCAGGAAGCTCCCAACGGTCTAAACGTTAATGCCTCGCTAGAGGGAAGATCAACCTTGGTTTGAGAATAGCCAGGCCTCAGGTTTCCTGTGAGTCTTTAGCATAGGAAAATCCTTTTGAAACTTCCCTGATCTTTACTTCCCCCAACCCCAAAGTATATAATCAGTTCCTCCTCAGAATCCCACGGCAGCAGCTCTTTTCTGCCCACAGGTCCTGTCCCTGTGCTTTAATAAAACCACCCTTTTGCACAAAAGACATCTCAAGAATTCTTTCTTGGCCATCCTCTCCGGACCTCACTTACATTCCAAAACTACATCAAGAAACACCAACTTAAAAGGCAGGCGGAGGAAGAGAAACTACAGAGGGAACAAAGAAGGGGTGTGTACCTTGGGGTGGGATGGGAAAGGCCATCGAGCCCAGGTAGGAGGGCCCCGGCAACCCCCTAGCGCTGCATGGCCAGACCCAGCGATACCTGACCAGGGGCAAGTGGGCGCTCTCTAATGGTCTTACGTCAGCCTCTTCCAGGAAGATTTCTTCTCGTTGTGCTTGTATTTACCACAATATTGGAAACAGCTTTCTGCCTCCGTCATGTTGGTGAGGTTTTGGAATATAGGTGAGGTTCAGTGGCGTGATGTCTGGAGCCGACAACTAAGAAAGAATTCTTGAGACATCTTTGGTGCAAAACGGTGGTTTATTAAAGCACAGGGACAGGACCCAAGGGCAGAAAGAGCCACGGCCCCGGGGTTGTGAGCGGTGGCTGATTATATACTATGAAGTTGGGGGAAGGTAAGGAAAAAGGGAGGCTTCCAAAGAACTTTCATATGCTAAAGAGGACCTACTAGATACCAGACGCCTTGCCATTGTCAAGTTAAGGTTGTTTACCCCTCTAGTAAGGCATTAACATTAAGATAGTTGGGAACTTCCTGGAGGAACATTACACTCTGCCCACTTCAAGTATCTGTCGATGAGCTGCAGGTTATAAAGACATTTAATTGTATTTACATTCCCTTCTGGAAGCTATTGCTAAGGCTTTTGTAAGTAAACCGAGGGAGACTCATGTCTTACTATTTGTTTTTCTTTTCCTTAGCTTTAGGGCAGCCAGTAGTGCCTGAGGAATGTCACATATATCCTATGGGGGTGGGGGCGTTGTGGGGTGTCAGCTTCTCCTTTGTCCTCAGCTTGCCTTCTGTTCCCTCATCATTTCCCCCCTGAGCAATTTTGACCCTTAAATCTTGAAGGTTGTTGAAGGTGGAAGGTCTTATCTTCTGTAACGTCTTCCTGCTGAATAGGGGCGTAAAGAGGTCCCTACCTATGGGTCAATATTGGTCAGTTGGGGAATGTGTGGGGGAGTTACAAAAGGGGGAGGCAGCTGAATTCAGCGCCGTCAACATATGCGAACCTCCTTGAGTAGAAAAGATCATCTGTTAGCTGGAAGTTACGGCAGTGAAGGAGCCTTGACACTAGGCAGGGAGACACCAGAAATGACAACAAAATAAGGCTAATATTATAATGAGAAAGAAATCTGAATGAAAGATCTTTGATATTGACCTTTGATAATTTTCTTCCAGTCCAGGAGTTTAAAGCAATCCCTAAAGTATTCATGTCAGGTAGAAACCCAGAAGTCTTATGGTAATCTGGACTGTACACACAGCATTCTGTCTTTGTAATATAGCACACATTCCACCTTGTGCAGCTGTTAAAACATCTAATGTCATTCTATTGTATAGAACTGCTTTCTGCATTTGAGTCATTTCAGTTTTTAGTAGAGAACTACTGTTTTGGGCAGCATTTAGGGCTTTGACCATGTACTTAGGAGTTTCCATGTGTCTCCCATCCAAGTACTAACCAGGCCCGACCCTGCTTAGCTTCCGAGGTCAAACAACATTCTCCAGTCTCAAAGAGGTAAAAAGGATGGATATGCTAGGTGGCTATACCAACGAGACACAGAACATGTCCACCATGGTTTTAAATTTCAAAGGTTAGTTGGGTTGGTAAAGGTTTTAATAATGCATCCATGCATCCAGGCAAAACCCAGAGTACAGCGGCCTATCCAGTCTGGGGGAAGCCATGGCCACAGGTTAGAGCTGCATAGCCACTGGGTCCCAGCCAGGAGCCAGCCGTTTAATACTGGGCCTCCTTGAACTGCAGTCAGGACATTAAGGGTTATTTGATTTTGGAGGGCCATCCTTTGAATTTGTAATAATTTTAGGCCCATATTTGATTGGGGAATTATGGCTTGATAATAATCCCCTTTCCTTTAAATTGCTCCAAGGGCATATAAAACTAGAAAGACATATTTGGAGTATAAATATTTTTAAGGCTTTTGCCAGTAGCAAAGCACAGGTGGGTGCTACTGATTCTGCTTTGGGGGCAGACATGTTTGCTGACAGGGCTTTGGCCTCAACAGTCTTGAGTTAGACTGACTATAGCATACCCAGTTTTTCTTACTACCTTTTCCATGAAACTATTGTCATCAGTAAACCGCTATCATTTGCAATTTTAATAGGGGCATCTTAAATCTGGTCAACTCAATAACCTCTGAGCAGTTATGCTCATAGAAGTACAATGGTCAGGTCCAGGCATAAGGGTAGCTGTGTTTAAAGTCTGACAGGTTTCAAGTATTATTTTAGGCATATCTGTAAGCATCGCCTGGTGTTTAATAAGTCAGCCTCCTATCATCTATTGGTGGCCTTTGGTCTCTAAGACATTCTGGACCTAATGTGAAGTCATTACAGACAGGGATTGTCCCATCGTGAGATTTGAGGCTCCTACCAAGAGGGCTGTTGTATGCTTGGTTAAAGCCTCTACTTGTAATTGTGCATTTATAGAGGTGGCTTCTAGGATAAATATAACTATGAGGTATGAAGACATCAAGAAGCCCTCTTTGACTTTTTTACATCTGGACTTGGGAGGCACAACCCTGGTGGTAGATCAAAAGATTATTTGAAAATGGGCAGTCCCCGGGGCACCTGGGTGGCTCAGTCGTTTTAAGCGTCTGCCTTCGGCTCAGGTCATGATCCCAGGGTCCTGGGATCGAGCCCCACATCGGGCTCCCTGCTCCGCGGGGAGCCTGCTTCTCTCTCTCTCCCACTCCCCCTGCTTGTGTTCCCTCTCGCGCTGTGTCTCTGTCAAATAAATAAATAAAATCTTTAAAAAAAAAAAAAAAAGGGCAGTCCCCGACCTTGTCTGAGATTGAGCGGTACTGTGCCCAGGTGGAGCTGTGTGCAAACCAGATTAGTGAAAGAGGCAGGGTTCTAGTACTGAAAATCTTCAACTACCATTCTGTGAAAATGCTTAGTTTTCAAAATATTGGTCCCCTGCAGGAACACTGGCTCTCAGTGGTGTAACGGAGCTGTTACCTGGAGATGTTGAGATGCAAAGGAAAATTCCAAAACACATGAGGATATTTGCTGGGGAATTACTTGGTTGGAACCTGACAATCTTACCGAGCATTCTGGAGGTTGATGAATAATAATAATGGAGCTGTAAATGTCACTGACGAGCAACCTTGTATTAAATGAGGAGTCGCTGTCTGCCCATGGCAAGAGGCCAGTTTGCAATAACCTTCCTAAAGGTTAATGCTACGAGATTTACCTGTATGAAAAACATAAGGAAAAGCTCTTCATTTTACTGACATGGGAAGGAAACCTACAAATCAAGACAACATACTGATTTTTTATTTTTGTAAACAGATTATGAAGCACCATCAAATCTAATGTATCTATAAGAATTAAGCCATTTCCTTTTACTTTTGTCACACCGCCCTAGTTACAACCTGTTAATCAGATTACTTTGTAGATCTAGTTCTATTTTACAGGAATGCATAGGAAACTATGTATTTTTTATGGAGAAGTCTTTGTTTTCAGTTAACCAGATTTGTAATCAGATCATTCTGAATGCTTCACCTTTGGTCACCTGTTTGAATTTAAAATGTGTGATTGTGGGACGCCTGGGTGGCTCAGTCGTTAAGCGTCTGCCTTCGGCTCAGGTCATGATCCCAGGGTCCTGGGATGGAGTCCCACATCGGGCTCCTTGCTCAGTGAGGAGCCTGCTTCTCCCTCTCCCTCTGCTGCTCCCCCTGCTTGTGCTCTCTCTCTCTCTCTCTGACAAATAAATAAAAAAATATTTAAAAAAATAAAATAAATAAAATAAAATGTGTAATTATAATTAAAGCTGAGTGAAAATTAAAAAAAAAAAAAGAAGCCCTCTTTGAGGTCTAGCCTTAATATCTTAATTACAAGGAATCACTGGCAAGTGGGGGAGAAGACTTGTCAAGAGGTAAGGGCATCCCCAAGTGCATCATACAATCCAATCATAAAGAAAGTGAGGCCATCCATTATCTCCACAAGTCCATAGTTAACCCTGTGGAGTGGGGTATGCTTCTGTCTTTTAGGGAATGATTTCGTTATCCCAGCCACGTAGAATTGGTCAAGGTGATAGCTGAGTTATACAGTCATTGGGGAATCAATCCCATTTTCCCGCTGTTTAAATAATCATGTGCCCTGTTATTATCCCCACAGAATAAAAAGCACAAAGATTGTCTATATGAACTATTGTGCAATTTCTCTGAAGTTTACCTCAAGTTGTCTAGCTTAGGTAAACAAACATTTAAAGACAATCAGATCTAGGATTTAACATCTGCAAAGGTGGGTTATTGAACCATAAATTTTTCTGTCTAAAATAACCCTCATTTCCAGAAATAGCCAAATCAGGACTAATTTATTTGAAAAACAAGTCCATTTTTAACAAACTTGGCTTAATTATTTACATAAGCTCAGCAAGAATAGTGAGTGACCATATAGATCTTTTAGAATCTGCTTTGTTGGAAGGAATCTCTAGGTTGAACTTTTAGTAGCCTCTCCAGACCAGAAGCCAAGCCAAGTACTTGCCATCAGACATGCCTGCAATACCTGTAGATTTGGGTGAATTTCTCTTCATGAGGTGCCCAAAGTATCCTGAGGTTCCTGCACCTGCCAGGAAGTGACATTCTTTATTTACCTGGTAAGGTGGCCTGGAACTCTGTAAGCAAGGTATCAGGCCAACAGTTCCAAGGGGCTTTATGGCTCCAGGTTTGATAAAGTCAACCTCAATTCCTTAAAGCTATTTGGTTATATCTGAGTCTATGCATGTCTCTCTTAAATATGACATTCCAGTCAAAGCCTTGGTAAAATAACCCATGTTTCCAATGGTATCCTGTTATAAGGAGAACAGATTCTTATTGAACTTACGCAAATGACTATGATAGCCATGGAAGAAAGAATACTACTGAGACCTTTTTAATTTTAGAGGGTTCAGGTAGAGAGAAAAGATAAATGCTTCAGTGTGTTTACAAATGAGTATTTTATCACATTTCTGTAAGTCATTGATACCTTAAGAGAAAGTCTCCTTAGTCTGGAAGAGTAAACATTAGAGAACCAGCAATGTTTCAAGCAAGTGTCACAAAACTATAATCATCTTTTTAGTTCATTTAGTCACAAGTTACTATTTCTTAGTTTGAGTGTAGCTTTAGTTAGTTCTGGAAATTCTTACCCATTTCAGTTTTAGGATTTTAAAGATACCGAATACCTGTATTTGTCCTAAAAGTCCTTTTTATGAATCTCTTTGAAGATGAAACTCATTTTGCAAGAGAATAAGAACAATTATAAATGACAAAAACTCAGAATGGTTAGAGATCTGATGAGATGAGAGTTTACAATATAGCTGACAAGGAAATCAGGTTATTTCTGTGACACTTAACACTCCAATAGCCAGAATATTGAGTGATGATGACCTTATATTAAAACATTAAAACTTTAGGAATTGCATATAACCTCTAGAATAGTTATAGCATTTATCCAATGTAACCTAAGGCTTATCATTTGTTTAACAGTACTTCCGGGGTGCCTTAGCATACCAAATAAAAGGCCTAATGAGTTAAAGAGACTTCATTTACAATTTAAATCTTGGGAAGTTTGTTAAAACCTTAGAAAGTTATAACACATGCCTGAATAGGATTACAGATCATTACAAAACAATTATTTTTATTTAACCAAGGTGACAATAAGAGATCTGAAAGGCAAAATGTATGGTTCTATAGTTGTTAGCAAAACTTAGCTCCTTTAAAATTGAGAAGTTTTAACCAAGTGATCGAAGACCTGATAATGACAAAACATAGAAACTGGTTTTCTGGACAGACAAGAGAAAAAAACCTTTGTTTACATTTTCTTATCTAGAGCAGATGAACAATTCAAGAAACCTTGTCTTTTGAACAGAGAATTTCAATATTATACCAGTGTACCTTTAAAATCCATTCATTTTAATCTTAGTCCATCCTGACCACACCTAAAATTCTTTTCCAAAGATTTCCCATCAGTCTTAATTACATTTAGCAGAATTTTTTTTTAAGTTTAAGGTGGTTTTTTTTTACTTTATTGTTATGTTAATCATCATATATTACATCATTAGTTTTTGATGTAGTGTTCCATGATTCATTGTTTGTGCGTAACACCCAGTGCTCCATGCAGAAAGTGCCCTCTTTAATACCCATCACCAGGCTAACCCATCCTCCCACCCCCCTCCCCTCTAGAACGCTCAGTTTGTTTTTCAGAGTCCATCGTCTCTCATAGTTCGTCTATTTAGCAGAATTTTGTACTCTTCAAAACCTTAGTCTCCAGTGTAGACTAAGTAGAACCAATTGTGAACTGTTATACCAGAATTCTTTAGATGGCAAATTTGTGAATCAGTTAAGCACAAAACATGATTACCAACAGATTTAAAGATCCTTAGTTTTTTGCAATAAGCAGTCAAAAGCACAAACCTACATCCAGTAATCAATGGTTTAGCATTTTATCCTATTTGGAAAAGATGTAGATGTCCAACGACTTAATGCCATTTATTATCCAAGCAAACTTTAAAGTTTCAGGTTACCAAAGACTTTGAAAGCTATTTTAGCAATTATCCATGAAAACTTTGATGAGATAGACAATTAACCATCATTTTAGTCATCTTTTTGCTAAAAAATTGCAACAGAGATAACACAAGCTTATTTGGCCTTCAGCAAACCTCGATAGAAAAAGTTTTCCCGTTTACTGTTGATAACTTGAAAGACATGACTATTTTAATTAAACCAACAAACTTAGCTTAGTTCAAATACTGAATTATGTTCCACCTGGATCCTCCCCATTGTCAATTTTTACCTGAGACACTGGTGGGGAAATCTGGAGTGGGTGGTGTTAAGTCCAGGGGGTGCTCTTCTTCCTCCTTGACTGTGAAGGGAGAAGGAGCCATGGTACCTGAGGCACAGGATGGTCTAGAAGGCAGTTATGCAGGCCGCACCCAAGGTGGTGCAGAAACAGAAGAAGGGGGAGGGAGACAGAAGAGGCAAAGTGCTGCCGGAAGTCAGAGAAAGGGTTCCCGGTCTTAGAGCTCAGCAGCTCCAGCAGAGGCGCAGACGCCATGTTTTCCCTCTAACAAGGGGGAATAGGCAGTCCATGTCGGGCAGAGAAGACCGGGAATTTCCCTGAAACAAAGGGAGTTTCGGCAGCTGCTTGGGAATATTCCTTAAAGTCCCTGTCCCGAGATAGACTAACCACAGTTGGCTCCAGTTATAGCCATTAACCCGGGAAATGAGTGAGGGAGAGGCCCCCACATCTGTTAGGAGGAAAAGAGAGAGTCAGCATCCCCTTTGCTAGGGAGGGCCTTTGTTACCTCCAGCAACCTTGGTTTATTCGGAGGAGGCTTATTTAGATAATTATCATCCAATATGTCAAGAGGGGGTTTACTAGTGGCCACATTCAGGCAATCACATTCTGCAAGAGGCCCTTAGGTTGGGGTCCTGGTGTGAAGCAATGAAGGCCTAGGTACGAGCAATGAAGGTACCCCAGGTCCATTTGCCCTGTTTCCTGCAGAAGAGATCTAACTTGATAGATCCCACTGAAGCCATGCAGTGTTACAGATCAGAACTTTCCGAAATTTTGCAATCCGAATTGTTTCCAATGGGTTAAAAGGCATCCCAAAGGAGAATCCTTGGGGACTGAAGAAGCTCCCATCCCACGTTAGAGAGGGTGCTAGAGAGGGTCCATTACCAAAGAAAATCTCCTCCTGACTCCCAGGTGGTGTCCCACGCGCAGGATATGTCAGAGGTTCCTGGTGTCAAAGCGATCCAAGGCATCCCTTAACAAAATCGCTATGAACATCGCCACCGTTAAAGGCCCCTGTAGGAGGGAGGCCTGCCCTCCCCCGGCTTCCCTATCGCCTTCTAGACTTCTAGATGGGTGCTGGTGAATGGACCGAAATACCTTGCCTTGGGCGCCTGGGTAGCTCGTGGTTAAGCGTCTGCCTTCGGCTCAGGTCATGATCCCAGGGTCCCGGGATCGAGCCCCGCATCGGGCTCCCTGCTCCGCGGGAAGCCTGCTTCTCCCTCTCCCACTCCCCCTGCTTGTGTTCCCTCTCTCGCTGTGTCTCTCTCTGTCAAATAAATAAAATCTTAAAAAAAGAAAGAAAGAAAGAAAAGAAATACCTTGAAGAACCCACTGTTTTAAACCATGGAGAACACTAGAAAAGTTTTACAAGGGGGAAATTATCCAATTTTGTAGCTTAAGTAGTTAGAGGACATTGACGAAAAACAGTAAAGATAGAGATCCATCATGATCTAAGCGACATTCCAACACATGTGGTCTTTACAGCCAACTTCCCTAGGAAACATCCCTGGTTGGGCTTTAATTCCATCGGGTTCTAGTTTCTGCCGGCTCCCAGTGGAGGTCCAGCGGCCAGAAGTGGCTAGATTAGGGATGTGAAAGGGATCACATTAGATCAATCAGGAGGAAACCTCACACGGGAGTCTTTTTTTTTTTTTTTAAGATTTTTTTACTTATTTTTTGACAGAGAGAGACACAGCAAGAGAGGGAATACAAGCAAGGAGAGTGGGAGAGGGAGAAGCAGGCTCCCCGCGGAGCAGGGAGCCCGATGTGGGGCTCAATTCCAGGACCCTGGGATCATGACCTGAGCCGAAGGCAGACACTTAACGACTGAGCCACCCAGGCGCCCCTCACATGGGAGTCTTAAGATTGGCAGCCTTCCTGGTGACTTAGGTGGCTGTCCCATGCCCAAGACAGACGACTTTGTGTAAGGACAGCAGTAAAGAGAGGGCATCAAGTTTCTGGGTCTTATTACCATCCCGGCCAGGGTACTAACTTCCAGCCAAAAGGCAGACTTTCTCCTCCCCATAGAGTAGCCATGGGCTAGAGGATTGCAGCCTGAGCAATTGATATGAAAGTGTTCCAATAAGACCGTACTCCTTGAAGGGCCCCTGTAATGAGAGTAAAGGAAGAGGAGAGAAAGTACTCACCAATTTTGTACTGAAGCTCAGAGTCCAGATGTAAAGACTCAAAGCCCCACATTGGGCTCCATATGGTGAGGTTTTGGAATATAGGTGAAGTTCAGTGGTGTGGAGTCCGGACCCAATGACTTCTTGAGACGTCTTTGGTGCAAAATGGTGGTTTATTAAAGCACAGGGACAGGACCCATGGGCAGAAAGAGCCACGGCCCCGGGGTTGTGAGCGGTGGCTGATTATATACTATGGGGCTGGGGGAGGTAAGGAAAAAGGGAGGTTTCCAAAGAACTTTCATATGCTAAAGAGGACCTACTAGATACCAGAAGCCTTGCCATTGTCAAGTTAAAGTTGTTTACCCCTCTAGTAAGGCATTAACATTAAGATAGTTGGGAACTTCCTGGAGGAACATTACACTCTGCCCACTTCAAGTATCTGTCGATGGGCTGCAGGTTATAAAGACAATTTACATTCCCTTCTGGAAGCTATTGCTAAGGCTTTTGTAAGTAAACTGAGGGAGACTCATGTCTTTTAGGATTGTGATCTCTACAAGTTAACTATTTGTTTTTTCTCTCCATAGCTGTAGGGCAGCAAGGAGTGCCTGAGGAATGTCACTTACATCCTATGGGAGGGGGGACTGTGGGGTGTCAGCTTCTGCTTTGTCCTCAGCTTGCCTTCTGTTCCCTCATCAATGTGAACTCCTGGAGAACAGTGGGAAATCTGTCATCTCATCGTGCTTTGCCAGCTCGGCCCAATAAAAGGTTAACTTGATGACAACATCAGGGGGAAAAGAGCTCAAAGACTTTTTTGGTTGCATAATATTTGCAAGCGTCTTCTGCAGTCTGTGGTATCTGTTCATCTTTAACTTTGAAAGGTTTGACAGATTCTTTCTTCATCGGTGTTCAATACTTGCTGATTTCAGCACTTGGCTTCACCAGAAGACTTTTGGAAACACCTGCCTTTGAATTAATCCCACATGCAAAACAAGAAGTGAGATTACAAAAACTGGGTTCCAAGGTTGAGCTGCTGTATGTTTTTGCCAAAACTTGTAGTTCTATCATTCAACCAGATAATCTCTCAGGTCCTGTTTAGTGTACAGACGTCTCCCTATATTAAGCAAGTGAGAAATTTAGTGGCACACAGTTTCCAAAACAAAAATTGGGGAAAATTAAAGGCATAGGTAGTCTAGTAGCATGTACAGTGGAAGAAGAGTTTTGGAGTTCTACTACTTTGCCAGTTTCTAAGTTCATTTTTCTCATCTGTAAAAATGGGTATAATACCCCTTATCTCACAGGACTTGTGGGGATTAGAATAATAGGAAAGCATCTAGCACAGCAAATGATCAATGGTTGTACTATGTGATTCTCATCTCACACTTGAGGATCAGCCTCTGAGAAAAAGGATGCTACTTTTAAACAGTTTGCTTGAGACATAGAATTTCCTACATTCGGTGTTTGAAACACTCCGAGTAGCTCTGAATGTTCTTCCTGTATGATCACATCAACACAACTGATTCCCATATGTAACTTAACCAGCAAATAAGCTGACACTCTTCTGTGGCTGTAATGTTAGTGTTAGTATATCAAGATGCTTGGCTTTAGCTCTCAGGCACATTGAGTAGAAAACTATTCCTAGATCCTTCGGTGTTAAAGCTGCAAAGCTAATGGAGAGATTTACTTACACAAATTGGGGAGCAGAAGGGGTAGAGTTGTCCCCTGTTCTAAGACGATAAGATCAATAATCAGTTATATGAAAAATGAGTTAGTCTGGTCAAGGTTCCTGCCTCATAGCAATCAATATCCTAATAAAAGGGCTCACAAATACGTTGTGCAAATTTTATCACCAGTTTATTTCCTGCTGAGAAGTTTCTGACACCTTACTGTCCGGAGATCAAACTTCTGTACACAGACAGGTGTCCCTCAGAGAATACTTTTCTCTCCTACACTAAATTACGTCCTTTGACTACTCCCTTTTTGATGTATATTCATTCCCACTTGGGGTAAATTAGTTATTATAGAAACATGGAAGTCACTGGCTTGTTGAAAGCCACAAAGATAATGGGGTACTATGGGTTGAATTGTGTACCCTCAAGATTCATTTGTTGAAGTCCTACCGGTAATATCTCACAATATGACCTTATTCTCTGTTGCCGATATAATTAGCTAAGTTAGGATGAGTCATACTACAGTAGTGTGAACCCCTATTCTAATATGAACTGGTGCCCTTTTAGGAAATGCCCTTAAAGGAAGGGGAATTTGAACATAAAAATGCACAAAGGGAGAACACCATGTGAAGATTTAAACAGAGATCAAATGATACTTCTACAAGGCAAGAAACCACCGAAGATTGCCAGGAAACCATAAGAAGTTAGGAAACAAGCCTGGGGCAGATTTCTTCTCAACCCTCAGAAGGAACCAACTGTGCCAACACCTTGAGCTTGGACTTCTAGTCTCCAGAACAGTAAACAATGAATTCTTTAAGCCACCCATTCTGTGGTTCTTTTCTTTCTCTCTCTCTCTTCCCCCCATTTCTCTCTCTCTTTTTAATATAGATTAAGAGGTTTATTTCAAAGAATTGACTTACATAATTGTAGGGACTGGTGAGTCTGAAATCTGTAGGCAGTGAAGCACACTAGAAACTCAAGCAGGACCTGACCCTTGAGGCCCCTATGGTTTTTATTAGAGCAGCCCTAGCAGAGTAATACAAGAGGTATGATTCTTGGCACACAGTGTTTTCAGAAATAAATAAGACCTAATAGTGACTGCAGGACTGAAGCTATGTTTTAGAACCTATATACCCAGGGGTGCCTGGGTGGCTCAGTTGGTTGAGCATCTGACTCTTGGTTTCAGCTTGGGTCATGATCTCATGGTCTTGGGTTCAAGCCTCACATCGGGGTCCACAGTCAACATGGACTCTGCTTGAGTTTCTCTCCCTCTGTCCGTCCCCCTGTGTGCTCTCTCTCTCTCTCTCAAATAAATAAATCTTAAAAAAAAAAAAAAAGAACCCATACACCAGGTGCCCAGCCCTCTTTCTTTGTTCTCTTTTCCCCATTATTGGCTGACCTGATATATGGCCAAACTAGTCTAATAGATAAGGTCAGGAGCCCCATCAGTCCTTTCACTCTCCACCTCTGCCAACTCATTGAGGGTAATAGTACTTTTAGGTCAAGATTGCATGAAGGGGCAAGCATAGCATCCATACATAGTGCTCATCGTATGTGTGCTCTGTTTCTTCTTGGGTGTAATCATCAGTGTGAATATTTTGGACTTGTCTAACAAGTCTTTCTGCCTAACAATGAATTTTCAGACAAGACACATTGTCCTGTTTTTCCCATTCCCTCACTGCCACCACGCCTTGGGCAAGACGCGACCCATCCCAGAGTCTCAGTTTCCTCATCCATAAAATGATGGAATCAATAAAAAGTACGTATTTTTAAATAAGACTCAATGGACTAACATTGACTTATCCTCTCGTTTCAACCACCCTAAATTTCAGAGTCTAGCAATTCAGCTAAAAAGAAAAAAAAAATCTAAAAACAGG
>NC_138369.1:48690502-48714958 GCF_054177405.1 Leptonychotes weddellii | reverse complement strand
AGAGAGAGAGAGAGAGAGAGACAACATTCATGTAACTTTTATTGCAGTATATGGTTATAATTGTTCTGGTTATTGTTGTTAATCTCTTAGTGTACCTGATTTATAAATTAAGCTTTATCATAGACATGTAGGTATAGGAAAAAACTATACATATAGGGTTTGGTACAATCTACGCTTTCAGGCATCCGCTGAGGGTCTTGGAACTTATCCCCCCCACCCCCCCACCCCACCGTGGATAAGGGACGACTACTGCATTCCTCTTCAACTCAAGCAAATAAATACTGGGGAATATATTTGGGAAAGTGTAGCTCATCACCCTGGCTCCTGCAGGAGTGGAATCCTGACACACAGCAGGTCATTGTCAAGAAGGGTTGCCCAGCCTCTTCCCAGAAAACCCTTGGGGCTGTAGCAATGGCATTTAGCACTCAGCACTAACATTTCTTTGAAACTAATAACAATATTTTTTTGTAATCCTCTGAGTCAGTGACCGTGGGACTGCAAGTCAGATAATGAAGTGCGATGTGGGGAGTTCATTTTAATGGTTCACCCACTGAGCACAGAAGGTAGAGACAGTTCATTCTCCCAAGTCATGCCTGCATTTCACAAAGCTTTCAATGCTCACTCAGCATGAGTTGATCAAGAATACAGTTTGCTCAACATTAGAGCCCAATAAATACCTAGCAGATGACAATGTGATTTCCTGTGCAGAGACTGATAATCTTCTCTGTTCTCCATGTTCTTTGCTACCCTGCCTATCTCCAAGAAGGATCTGGAGTGTATATTCACATGCAATAAAAGGAATGAAGTGCATGAAAAACTCCTCTTGGTTGTTCCTGGAGGTTGTAAATGCAGATTACAGGACCATGGAGATTGGGCATTAAGTAAAAAATTATTGATAATTGCTGGATCTGTTCCCTTTTAAAGACAATTACTCCTCTTAATCATTTAGTAGAACTTGGCATTTACTCAGATTCATTTTTCTTCCAGCTATAATTTATAGGAGAGGTAACTCAGTGAAACTCAACCGAGGAACTAATTTTATATTTTCCCCTGCAATATGTTGTAATTAATAGGTTTTTTCCCTTTTTTCCTGAAGATCCAATATTCTATTGCTGGCCAGACTGTAGTTTGTAAATACTTAAGTGCCCAGGATTGCCCTATAAAAGTCATAAAACTGATGAAGGAGCAGAAGGCAAGCTGAGGACAAAGCAGAAGTTGACACCCCGCAACTCCACCGCTCACAACCCCGGTGCAGTAGCTCTTTCTGCCCATGGGTCCTGTCTCCGTGCTTTAATAAACCACCATTTTGCACCAAAGATGTCTCAAGAATTCTTTCTTGGTCGTTGGCCCCGGACCTCACCCCACTGAACTTCACAACAATGGGGTTTCACGATGTCCAGCCAAAGTTGTCAGACATCTGGGTTGGGATTCCAGGTCACAGTGAAAGGGCCCTTTGGGGTGCCATAGACTAAGAAATATTCCCTAGAATGAAGGCTTGTTTCTTCTCAGTGCCTGCCACATGTGAATGAGTAAGTACTTCCCTGACTTGAACACAAAATCCAGTAAATTGTATGGATTCAGCTGGTGAGATAAAGCGGTATGTTCAGGCACCAACATTTTTTTCTGTGGATACCAAATTTTTAAAAAATTTTTTTATTAAGTAAGCTCTACCCCCAATAACCCCAAGATCAAGAGTCGCATGCTCCACTGACTAAGCCAGTCAGGCACCCCAACCAAACTGTTTTTTAAGGGAATAAAAACTAATTGTAAATATACATGATAGGTTGTTGTAAAGTACACTATCTCCGTATGGGTGTTAAGGATAATGAGTTTAGTTTGAGTTCCAAATATATGAAATGGGTTTTAACTTGAAAAGCAAGAAGGACGACTATGGGGCAAAGGATGGATTTTATTTTTTTTAATATTGTATTCATTTATGAGAGAGCGGGGTGAGGGGCAGAGGAGATGGAGAAGCAGACTCCCCGCTGAGCAGGGAGCCCAACGCGGTTTGATCCCAGGACCCTGGGATCCTGACCTGAGCTGAAGGCTGATGCTTAACTGACTGAGCCACCCAGGTACCCCAAGGATGGATTTTAGATCCAAAGTTGATGCAGTGGTGTTTCTCCTTTACAACCTTTCCCTTGTTAATGGCTTTGATGACAGACAAGGCTACAGGACCTAAGGGAATACTATGAAGAACTGAAAAGGATGGACATTTGGTTTATGACCAGCAAGAAATGCAAAAGCCTTGAAAAAGCTATTGTGTCCTGGTCGGCAATGTGTTTCTTAGTACACAGAAACAGGCAGGTGCTTCATAGCATGCTCTAAAAATCAGGTTTTGGAGGAAAAGAACTACACAAATGTCTCTGATGGGTTCTAAGTTTACTAGCAATATACAATAACGGGGGCAGGAAATATTTTTGAGGAAGGAATGTCCAAAATAACATTCCCACCACAAAATCCTTTGTGGGAAAAGGCAAGGTATGAATATAATAAATACATCCTAATAATCTTTTTCAATACACAAAATCAAAACTAAAAGTCAGGCTGGAGTTCTGGGCGAGAGAGTGGGTTGCACACATCCATCCATTTTTTCTCCCTTCCCACTAAAACTGGAATAAAGGTTTTTACAAGAACAGCACAAAAGATAAATCCTTAAACTTGAAGAGAACAAGAGAGGAGACAATACAATAAAAATCTGGAAGTTGGAAAACAGATGGACAAGTTGTCAGTGGCGTGGCATGCAGCCAAATCCTAAGCTGGCAGTGGAAAAAGCTGAGAAGCGATCTTTATACCACAGATTTCTCAAAAGCTCAGAAACTGGAAAGGCCAGTATCTCCTGAAATCAGGGTAAGGACTGACTAAAACACAGAGGATTGGGTGAAAGGCGTTTGAGATGAGCTAAATGGGTCCTTTTCCAAGTCTGCTGGGCAGTCATCTGCAAGTTAATTTCTCAGTAAAGTGAGGGAAAAAAGGCATTTTTCAGACATGCAAAGGCTCAAATAGTTTATCTTCCATGTATGCATCCTTTCTAAGGAAGCCACTGGAGGATAATGCTCCATCAAAGCAAAGGAACAGACCGAGAAAAAGGCCATGACTCCCAGGAAACAGGGGATCCAGTACAGGAAGGAATAAGGGGAACCTTGGGCTGGTTACAACTCACCAGTCCTAGAGGGTAAGCACGTGACATTTAAGAAGATTCAGACATGTGTAACTAAGGAAAGTGTAGGGCTCTGTATCTGTATCCACCCATGAGAATAACCGGAAGCTAAGTTCTATCGGTAAGATCCACAAAGATGGTGAAATATGGCTGAGAGTGAATAATAAGTCATGACGAGGATGTGTGCAATGCGGATGCTTGTGTTGAAGCTTGATGACTCTCTCAATATTCTGGCAAGAACTTTCTGATCTTCATAGACTTTACATTGGAATAAAATATCAATTTACCTGAACAAGAAGAATTCTCAACCACACGCATTCTATGCAAGAGTATCTCTGGAAGGGATCCCAATAAGCTGGTACCAATAGTTGTCTTGGGAGAGAGATTTGGCAGGCTGGGGAGAAGAAGGAGTACAGAAGGCCATTTTACTGTTTGATTTTTGTTGTCGTTGTTGTTCCTCTTGATATTTGTACCATGTGCATGAATTACTTATTCAAAACAACGAGATAAAATCTTTTTTTTTTTAATTTTATTTATTTGACAGAGAGAGGCACAGCGAGAGAGGGAACACAAACAGGGGGAGTAGGAGAGGGAGAAGCAGGTTTCCCGCCGAGCAGGGAGCCCGATGTGGGGCTCGATCCCAGGACCCTGAGATCATGACCTGAGCCGAAGGCAGACGCTTAACGACTGAGCCACCCAGGCGCCCCAATGAGATAAAATCTAAAAAAAAAAATCGTGCCTGTCGCTATTCATCACTTTATTGGAATTTCTGCCAATAAGAATTCTTGAGGGCACGATTACAAAATCACCTGCCAGGTTACTTTAGTATTTCCCACAAATTCTAATAAAAGCCTTGCATTCTGGCTGTGTCACCAAGGTGGGCGGGATATTCAATTCAATGAATTTGGTAAGTGGGCGACACTAAACAGAAAGCATTTTCTGCCGCTGGTTCTGCCCCTAGAGAAATCTGTGAATCTGGAGGTTCACAGAATTTCTGTTCCTGCTCTTTGGCTTACTAATGTTGTAAACCTGCACGAGTGACAAGCTGTCCAAGCCACCATCCTCCTCTAGGGTAAGGGTGATCTGAGAACATGAAGCTACGACACGGATGAAAGCAGCCAGCACAGTGCCTGGGGCGGGGCGGAGACCCTTTTAAAGCATCAGCAGGATCCAAAGGAGTACTTTCTTTCTTTCTTTTTTTTTTTTAAGATTTTATTTATTTATTTGACAGAGAGAGACACAGCGAGAGAGGGAACACAAGCAGGGGGAGTGGGAGAGGGAGAAGCAGGCTTCCCGCTGAGCAGGGAGCCCGATGTGGGGCCCGATCGCAGGACCCCGGGATCATGACCTGAGCCCAAGGCAGACGCTTAACGACTGAGCCACCCAGGTGCCCCCAAAGGAGTAATTTTAACAGGTGCCATGATCTTCCTCTCTGCCATTCTTTCCTTTAACTTGGAAAATTTGGAAAATAGGATCCTTCCCGTGCCTCAGGAATTTCTCTGGCAGTCTAATAAGCTTTACTACTAAGACGGAAATAACAATAACTCCATCCCTTTTAAAGGTGGTTTTTAACTGATTAATATTTGCCCCTCAAAGGAGAAGAGAGTGAATGGGAGTGTGGCGGGAGCCTCCAAGGATGGCCCCCTGTGATCCCCAAGTTCAGGGCAGTGCGTCACCCCCTCCTGCAGTGTACCACCCCCGGTCTGTGTGACTGATAGGATGTCACCTCTGAGATTAGGCTGGAGGCACTTCAGCTTCTAACTTGGGCTCTCTCCCCGTTGTATATCACACACTCTGGGGGAAGCCGTGTCACTGATGCTTGGCCCTATGGAAGCCCTCCGCTGGTGAGTGAGGGAGAGAAGCCTCCTCTGGCCAACAGCCACCTGAGTGAGCTCAGGGGCAGGTGCCCCAGCCCTACTCCAGGCTTCAGAGCCTGCAGCTCCTGCGGACATCACTGAGCCACGATAACACCGCCAAGATAAGAATGTTAACTTTAATGCGTTACCACGAGCTAATCCTCAGACCTTCTTCAGGCTTTTCCCAATCATCCCAGCAAGACCTTTCCAACAAAAAAAATGAAGCCCCTGAAATCGTGTGTTGCATTTAGTTCATTCGATCTAAGAAAGTGCCTCAGCCATTCCTTTACTTTCATCATTTTGATTATTTTCCTTTCATATTTTTGAAGCCTACAGGCTGGTTATTTGGTAGAATGTCCCTCAATGTGGGTTCATCTGACGCTTCGTCATTAGATTCAGAACAAGCATTTTTGGCAAGAATATCACAGAAATAATGCTATGCTCTTCTCACTGCATTTTCCTGGGTGGTGCATGATTTAGGTGGTATCTGCCAGGCTTTTTTACTGAAAGGCTGATCTTCTTCCCACTGTAATTTGTAAGTCTGTTATGGGAAAGTACTTTGCCTAGTATAATACCCTCTAGATCCATTCATGTTGTTGTAAACGGCAAGATTTCATTCTTTTTTATGGCTGAGTAATACTCTACTGTGTATATTTTGTGTGTGTTTGTGTGTGTATGCATATGCCATATTTTCTTTATCCATTCGTCTATGGATGGACCCTTGGGTTGCTTCCTTATCTTGGCTACTGTAAATAATGTTGCAACAAACAAAAGTGTGGTAGGAAGGTACATTTTTTTTAAAGTAGGCTCTACACTCAACATATGGCTTGAACTCATGACCCTGAGATCAAGAGTCGCACGCTCCACTGACTGAGGCAGCTAGGCGCCCCGAGTACTTTGAACTATGTAAATATCCCAGTCCCTATCAGATGTTTAATTAATTCATTTTTAACTTGATTTATGGATTCCTATTTTATTCAATGATTACTATAATCAGTACTACAATTACTTATTTTAAAACTCAAAGTATCCTGTATTTGTGTAGTAGGAGCCCTTTCAAGCTGGCTTCTGTGCCATTTTGAGCATGTCCTTACTTTCTGGCACAACAAAGTGCTCCAGACTCATCTTGTACTTTCCCTGCCCTTGCCCTGGATTCAGCCATTACTCCTTGGAGCCCTGGTTCCTGTTCATGGAGAATGGTGTTCAGAAGCCAAGATCTGGGCACTAGGTACACTCATGGCTACCAAGGTCTTCAGTGCTCCCAGTTCCTCTTAATGAACACAGTTAGGGAATATATGTATTTCTGACATATTTACTTCTCTATTTATTTCTCTATTGAAAAACTTGAGTTTACACCGTTGGTAGCCAGCCTCCAAGCTGGTCCTCCATGACCCTGCCTCCTGGGATTCATGCCCTTGTCAGAAAGGCACAGAGACTATAAGAAATGAAAAGAGGTCATTGGACATCCAAAATTCTACTGGCAGAAAACAGGCTGAGAAAATCACACATCTGCAAACACATACTATCTTTCATGAAAAAAGAAGGATGACCCAGAGGGAAGAGCCAAGAGCAACGGAGAGTCACTCCAGGGCAGGGATAGGACCAAGTCCCAGTCAATGAGCGTCCAACATTTTCTTGGCTCCGTTTCAAACTGCCTGGACCACTGACTGCTGTGTACCTCCCATTTTCCCCCTTAGGAGTTGCTGTACAGCGGCTATCGTATGCTGATCTCGCCATTGTACGTCGGTGTGTGTGCTTTGCGGGTGGGAGTGCTGATAACTGGTTTCTTCAGTTCAGGAGACAAAGGAACTGTGTTTGAAGAGCCTTGTCTGCACCTGGATGACAAAAGCATGGACTTTGAGCTGGTGCTATAATGGGATGAAATTTGGGGAAGAGGGGTGAGCATATTTTGCGTGTGGGATGGACATGAATCATTGGAGACTAGAGGGTAGATGATGATAGGCAGCCTCCAGGATGGTCCGCATTCTTAACCTTGTGTAATTCCCACCCATTGCATGTGGGCTGCACTTAGTGACTGGCTTCTAATGAACAGAATAAGTCAGCAGTGACCCTGTGTCACTGCGACTAGGTCATAGGAGACCATGTGGCACTGCTTTGGTTCTTAGATCACCCACTGTAGGGGGAAGCCAGCTGCCATGCTGGGAGCAGTGCTACGGAGAGGGCCACATGATGAAGAGTGAATCCCCTGGCCAACAGCCACATAAGTGAGCTTGAAAGCCCCAGTCAATCCTTGAGAGGACTGTGACCCTCGCTAACACCATGACTGTAACCTTGTGAGAACCCTGGGCAGAACCACCAGCTAAGAGTTTCCTGCATTTCTGACCCACAGGAATTATGGGATAATAAATATGTATTGTTGGAAACTAAGTTTGGGGGTAACTTTTAGGCAACAATAAGTAACTAATACAGGGGTGCCTGGCTGGCTGAGTCAGAAGAGCATGCAACTCTTGATCTTGGGGTCAGGAGTTTGAGCCCCATGGTGGGTGTAGAGATGACTTAAATAAATAAAACTTAAAAAAATAATGAATACACTCCAATATATCCAATTTCAGTCCATCACTATGGGGTTTCTGCAATGGACAGATCTAGAAATGTCTATTTTTTAAAATCAGGAATTAATTATTAATAATTCCAAATTAAATTTACATTATAGAATTTTTCTGAACGTCTTTGATATATTTGTATCTTTCTACTTATATTAAAATATCAGTTTTATTAAGATTAATATATTTACTTACTTTATCTAACAATGTACATAAAGAGGTTTCAATTTACAGTAACAATATTGCTGATTATAATAAAACTGAGTGAAGTTTAAGGCTTATTTGCAGTTCCCTTTGTCCTTGGACTACACCCACTGAGCATATACAGTCAAAATAATGGGTTCAAAAGTTACTTGAAATTGCCCTATGACCCAACAATTCCACTCTTAGGTATATATCCAAAAGAAATGAAAACAGAAACTCAAACAGTGGTACATGAATGTTCACGGCAGCACTATTCACAATAGCCAAAAATGCAAAGAACCCAAATGTCCATCAAGAGATGAATGGATAAACAAAATGTCATCTATCTTGTAATTCGTTGGATGTGTAAGCAACGTCCTCCTGGGTCATTACGTGTACTTTTGTCCCAGCAACAGGCTGAGATATGACCCTACTTATGGTAACAGGTGGTGGTTGTCTGGGGGAAAATGAGCATCTCTTTAATGTGCCCCAGGTGGGTTTCCAAGGGCTCTCAGGCAAAGGAAGGATAGTGTCCTCAGATATGGGAGCTGGGGAAGATAATTCCACTGGCATGGGAGGCTCAGAGTGATACAGGGGTTCAAGAGTCTCAGTTTCATCTAGGTCCAACCACATGTCCCCATTCTAAGTTTCAGGATCCTATCCTTTCCCAATGAGTGTCCTAACTCTCACATAAGAAATTGCAGGACTGGGGGCACCTGGGTGGCTCAGTGGTTAAGCTTCTGCCTTTGGCTCAGGTCATGATCCCAGGGTCCTGGGATCGAGCCCCACATCGGGCTCCCTGCTTGGCAGGAAGGCTGCTTCTCCCTCTCCCACTCCCCCTGCTTGTGTTCCCTCTCTTGCTGTGTCTCTGTCAAATGAATAAATAAAATCTTAAAAAAAAAAAAAATTGCAAGACTGTGGATTCAACTTGCTGTAAACCCAGCAATACACAGTTTCCTTTGCACTTGCTTTTCAACAATGCCAGCCCTGTGGCTACGAGAAACAAGCGAGTTTTTGAGGGCTGCCATAAAAGCTCTCGGGTTCTCAGACCCTGAGCTGAGAGTTGAAGAATCCAGGCTTGCCATTTTCTCTCTAGATGATCCAGTGTTGCGCACAGGAAAACCCACCCACCCCACAGTCTTTGCGCTCACCGTTACTGCCACACCCCTCAGGTGGGTTCCCAAGGCACTTTTTTCAGTTGTCATTCCATCACAATCCACCACAGACAACAGTTTCACCAATTGTGACAGCACTGCTGTCCTGCTTTCCATTGGCAAGGCGCTCAGCACGGCACTCAAGTCCCCGCTCCATCCAACCAGTTCCCAAATCCCATCATCGTGGCTCTACCTCCTGGTACTGCTTAAGGCACCAACTTGGTATCCTCAGAGTCCAGGGAGCAGAAGGCACAGAGTAATTTGGCCAGGGAAGGTTTAATAGAAAGAATTTGTAACTAGAGGTGATTACATACTAGGAAGAGACAGAAAACATACTCTCGACAAATGACGTGGGGCTGAAAGAGATGTCTGAGGAAGAAACAAACGTGGGGTAGGAACAAGCTCTTCCCAAGACTGTACTTGACATTTCACTGGAGAAGGTCTGGTTGCAGCCCACTGGGTTGCCCTGGACCAGAGCTGGACTACAGTTACCAACCTGCGCCGGGGAACCACGGGCTTGTAGTGGCAAGCAGGACACCTCCGCCAAAGAGCAGATGGGCAGAACCTGGTGGGCAGTGAACCTTGGGCCAAGAATGGAAAGCAGGAAACTCCCCTCTAGGGTGCAGTTGTACTGAAGAGCGTACGCAGGGCATTGCCAGCTGCAACTTGTAAACAGGAAAAACTGAGTCACCTGCCATGCAAGTAAGGCAGAAACTCACCGGAACCTGGAAGAAATCCCCTTCCTCCGGCAGTGCCCCTCCAGCGCTCTCTATCGACAAAGCTTAACATCATGCCAGGTGGCAAATGGAGACTCCAGCTCCATCACCACAGAGCAAGGCAAGGAGGGTGGATTTGGAGCTGAGTCAGTAAATTGATCATAATGGAGTGATTGTAAGTGAAAACGCAAGATGCAGAACGGTGTGCACGATGTGCTATCTTTTGTGGAGGAAAGGCTGGGAAATTACGTATCTGCGTAATTCTGCACAACAAAACACTGGAATGATATACCTAGAAATTAGTGAAAGCAGTTAACTATGGAACAGCTCGGAGTGAAGTAAGGATGGAGGGAATGCTGATGGAAGCAAGATTTTCTGAAAATTGATGTGGTTTTGACTTTTGAACCGTGTATTTTATATGTCCAAAAATAGAACTAAACCAAAAAAGTAAAACAAACAAACAAACAAACAAAACCAGAGCAAACCCTAACTGGTTTTGCCATATAGCCACCATCACCAAGGAGCAGCTGACCTAATTCAGAGGTGCAATGGCTTCCTGAAAGTTACAGAGCCAGTCGGGGGACACTACTTTGGAAAGACAGGTTCTGTGCTATGGGATGCAGGACATATTTTGAACCAGACTCCACGACATGGTGGCGTCTCCTCCGTGGTCAAAACACACAGGTGCGGACATGAAGGCACAGAAGGGGGGTGGACGGCCACTCTCACTGTTATACCTAGAACCCTTGCACAGAAATGTTACTTTCTGTCCAGGCAACTTTGAGCTCTGCTGATTTGGGGGTCTTCACTCCCAAGGAGGAAATGCTTCCACCAAAGGAAAGAGAGCAGATTCTGCTAAATAGCAAGATGAGATTTTCACCCGGCCATTTGGGGCTCCTTATTGCCACTGAACCAACAGGAAGCAAAAGGGTTTATTCCACTGCCTAGAGGGATCGTCCCTAATTACCCAGGGGGACTTTTGAGCTGCTGCTACACAATGGGGCAAGAAGGATTATGTGTGCAACCCAAGGGGTTCCCTAGGGTACCTCCTAGCGATGCTGAATCTAAAACAGGTAGGACACTTGAAGACTCAGGCCATCTGGGAAGGATGGCCTGTTATTCCACTCTGACCAGCTGAAATTTTGCCTGAGGGCAGGGGAAACATGGAATGGGTAACAGAAGAAGGAGCCATTGATACCAACTGCAGCCTCATGATCAATTTCAAAAATGAGGACTGTGGTAGCCTCGTGCATTTTCCTTTTCCTTGTCCTATGTAGGTGTTTGTTGGCTTATGTTGTTTCCGTCTTCTCTCTCCTCCTTCCCATTTTTTTCAATTTATATGCAAGTTGTTGGAGGTTAACTTTGCAATTTTGTCTTTAGGTAACAGATGCTCAGGGAGGCTTTGATGATCTGAGGGTCATTAGTATGGCCCACGATGGGTACAAGGACTGCTCAGGAGGTACGGCTCCTCATTCTGGGGAGAAGGTGACAAACTTCTTCCCTCCTCTGAAGCGTGGCTGTATCTTGATAGGCAGAGACACAGAGCTGTTTTGTTGTGCAGAAGGCCAAATGTGTGTAGGAAGATGCACACGGAAGCGGCGTAGCCAAAGGGGGTGGACCATGGTAGTTCTTGATTTCTTATCTGTCAGCTCCGAATCTCCTCTTCATTCCTTGTTCTGTGATAGTGGAGATGGACTTTGTAACCGTTCTCCTTTGCCAGTTAGCAGTAGATGACTTTGGGGCGGGGTGCTGCGGGAGGAAGAGGCGTACCCTCTTGAATCCCACTGGCAGGGGATCTCCTGCCTGCTGGCCGCAGCCTGGTGACTGGGCCCACTCAGGCCTGGAGCAACCCACCACGCTTCACCACCACTTCTCCAATGAGATTGAGCCATGGCACCACAAGAATTGCCCAGCCAACCCTTAGCCTCATGAGAAACATACATTGTTGCGGTTATTTTAAACCCCTACATTTTGGGGATGTTTTGACACAGAGGGAGAGAGAGCACAAGCAGGGGGAGTGGCCCGCAGAGGGAGAGGGAGAAGCAGGCTCCCCACCAAGCAGGGAACCCTGATGCGGGGCTTGACCCCAAGACTCCAGGATCATGACCTGAGCTGAAGGCAGACACTTAACTAAGCTTAAAATATGAAGTTTAAAATAAATTTTCTAGCTCCACATTTTTTAAAGGAGTACTGACATCCTTATGTTAAATTGTGTTATTAAAGAAGGTGGAATGGGGGCACCTGGGTGGCTCAGTCAGTTGAGCGTCAGATTCTTGGTTTTGGCTCAGGTCATGATCTCAGGGTCATGGGATTGAGCCGTGTCCAGCTCGGAGCTCAGCACAGTCTGCTTCAGATCCTCTGCCTCTCCCCTGCCCTTCCCCCCGCTTTTGCACGTTCTTTCTCGCAAATAAATAAATAAAATCTTAAAGAAGAAGAATGTGGAATGTTTTCAACTTGTTTGACTCCAGATTTTTGTTTTTGATTATTTTAATCTTTTCCTCACATATATTTTGATTATTTCTTAAGTTACTCCCAGGCATTTAAAAAATTATCCTGAACATGTATTTTCCCCCATTTTTTATTCTGATTTTTAATTTTTTTTTTATTAAGTAAACTCTATGCCCAACATGGGGCTCGAACTCATGACCCCAAGATCAAGAGTTGCATGCTCCACTGACTGAGCCAGCCAGGTGCCCCTTGTTCTGATTTTTAAAATATATATGTGGCTCTTGATCCTATTAACTTTATATCCAATCATCTTGCTAAGTTTCCTTATTTACAGCTTTTTCCTATAAATAGAAATAATTTAACTCTTTCTTTCCAATTCTCAGGCCTCTAACTGTATTTGATTGTGGTGGCTAAAACCTTCACTAAAACATTAGGCAGAAGTGAAGAAGGCAGTCGCTTAACCAACTAAGCCACCCAGGGGCCCTGAGGTACATACATTTTATCAAGCTAACAAAGTCTCCATTTAGTAAGTGCCTTCCTTAGCAGGAATGGGTCTGGCTTTTGATGAAGGCTTTTTGGCAACCATGGAGTTGATATGATTTTTTTTTTCTCATTTTAATTAAATTGATTGATTATATTAGTGGATTTCTTAATATTGAACCATTCTTGCATTCCTGAAATAAACCCCTACTTGGTCATGAAGTGTATTAGTTTACATTTAATGTACCATTAGAGTTTTGCTATTATTTGATTCAAAATTTTGCACTGATGGTCTTAATATTTGTGCAAACTTTATCACGTTTAGAAGGCACTGCTATAGCAGCTTCTTAAAAGAATTTGGAAGTTTTCCTACTGTAATCTGAAATAGTTTGACTAGCATTGAGATTATCTGATATGTGAAGGTTTGGAAGAATTCCCCTATGAAGCCTGATGGGCCTGGCAGGTTGTTACTTTTTCATTTCTCTTATGGGAATTTGTCTGCTTAAGATTTCTCTCTCTCCTGAGGTCAGTTTTGGCTAATTATCAATTTCCTTTAATTCCTTTGTTCATTTCCTTTAATAAGACACTTTTTTTTAAGGTCTGTCTTTTGATTCTTTGACAGTGTCTTGTCTTAGCTCCTTTTTTTCCCTTCACCACCAAGCCTCCAAAGGAAATCTATTGCCAAGGTGCCTCCTCTTCTCCAGCAGTGTCTTCTGCACCTCTGACTCCAAACCTTTCCGATCTTTTCCTTTTGATTCCAGTAGGTCTCAGTTCTCCTCTCCGCATTTGTCCATGCAGGGTGGGTCTCTCTCCTTACGGGCATGAGCTCTAGATGTTACCTGTTTCTACTGCCATTAGGACCATACCATTTTCTCTTTTCCCTGCATTCCCCCCCTGGATGTATATTCTGGTCTGCAACTCCATGTCAGCTCTGCTAGTCGAAGATATTTATGTTCCCACTTACCTTTTGAAATGCATAGTTTTCGCTCTTTCTTGGTAAACTGTAGGTCTAAGCCACGGGTGACTTTATCTGTTCTTTTCCTGAACAATTCTTTCTTTTTAATTTAAATTCAATTAATTAACATATAATGTATAATTAGTTTCAGAGGTAGAAGTGATTCATCAGTCTTATATAATACAATAGCCAGTACCCTTATATTGTTATATAATATACCCAGTGCCATTATATTTTATTATATTATATAATTATATTGTATAATACATCATGTGCCTCCTTAATGCCCATCACCCAGTTACCCAAGCCCCCCACCCCCTCCCCTCCAGCAACCCTCAGTTTGTTTCCTATGATTAAGAGTCCCTTATGGTTTGTCTCCCTCTCTGGGTTCGTCTTGTTTCATTTTTTCCTCTCTTCCCCTATGATCCTCTGTCTTGTTTCTTAAATTCCACATATGAGTGGGATGATATGATAATTGTTTCTCTGATTGATTTATTTCGCTTAGCTTAATACCCTCTAGTTCCATCCATGTTGTTGCAAATGGCAAGATTTTATTTTTTTGATGGGTGAGTAGTATCCAATTGTATATATATATACCACATCTTCTTTATCCATTCATCTGTCGATGGACATCTGGGCTCTTTCCGTAGTTTGGCTATTGTGCACATTGCTGCTGTAAACATTGGGGTGCAGGTGCCCCTTTGGATCATTACATTTGTATCTTTGGGGTAAATCCCTAGTAGTGCAATTGCTGGGTCGTAGGGTAGCTCTATTTTCAACTTTTTGAGGAACCTCCATACTGTTTTCCAGAGTGGCTGCACCAGCCTGCATTCCCACCAACAGTGTAGGAGGGTTCCCCTTTCTCTGCATCCCTGCCAACATCTGTCGTTTCCTAAATGGTTAATTTTAGCCATTCTGATCATTGTGAGGTGGTATCTCATTGTGGTTTTGATTTGTACTTCCCTGATGCAGAGTGCTGTTGAGCATTTTTTCATGTGTCTGTTGGCCATTTGGATGTCTTCTTTGAAGAAATATCTATTCATGTTTTTTGTCCATTTCTTTTCTTTTTTTTTTTTTTAAGATTTTATTTATTTGACAGAGAGAAAGAGAGAGAGCGTGCACAAGCAGGGGGAGTGGCAGGCAGAGGGAGAGGGAGGAGCAGGCTCTCTGTGAAGGGGGGAGCCCGATGTGGGGCTTGATCCTAGGACCCTGGGATCACAACCCGAGCCAAAGGCAGACGCTTAACTGAATGAGCTACCCAGGCACCCCATTCTGCCCATTTCTTGATTGGATTATTTGTTCTTTGTGTGTTCAGTGTGACAAGTTCTTTTTTTTTTTTTAAGATTTTATTTATTTATTTGACAGAGACACAGCGAGAGAGGGAACACAAGCAGGGGGAGTGGGAGAGGGAGAAGCAGGCCTCCCGCGGAGCAGGGAGCCTGACGCGGGGCTTGATCCTAGGATCCTGGGATCATGACCTGAGCCGAAGGCAGACGCCCAACGACTGAGCCACCCAGGCGCCCCGACAAGTTCTTTATAGATTTTGGATACTAGCCTTTTATCTGATAAGACATTTGCAAATATCTTCTCCCATTCTGTCAGTTGTCTTTTGGTTTTGTTGACTGTTTCCTTTGCTGTGCAAAAAGCTTTTTATCTTGATGAAGTGCCATTAGTTCATTTTTGCTTTTGTTTCCCTTGCCTTTGGAGACGTGTCTAGCAAGAAGTTGTTGTGGCTGAGGTCGAAGAGGTTGCTGCCTGTGTTCTCCTCTAGGATTTTGATGGATTCCTCTCTCACATTCAGGTCTTTCATCCATTTTGAGTCTATTTTTGTGCATGGTGTAAGGAAATGGTCCAGTTTCATTCTTCTGCATGTGGCTGTACAATTTTTCCAACACCGTTTGTTGAAGAGACTTTTTTCCATTGGATATCCTTTCCTATTAGTTGACGACAGAGTTGAGGGTCCATTTCTGGGTTCTCCATTCTGTTCCATTGATCTATATATCTGTTTTTGTGCCACTACCATACTGTCTTGATGATTACAGCTTTGGAATAGAGCTTGAAGTCTGGGATTATGATGCCACCAGCTTCGGTTTTCTTTTTCAACATTTCTTTGGTTATTCAGGGTCTTTTCTGCTTCCATACAAATTTTAGGATTATTTGTTCCTGCTCTGTGAAAAGGGAATGGTATTTTGATAGGTATTGCATTGAATGTATACATTGCTCTAGGTAGCATAGACATTTTCACAATATTTGTTCTTCCAATCCATGAGCATGGAATGTTTTTCCATTTCTTTGTGTCTTCCTCAGTCTCTTTCATGAGTGTTGTACAATTTTCTGAGTACAGATCCTTTGCTTCTTTGGTTAGGTTTATTCCTAGATATCTCACGGTTTTGGGTGCAATTGTAAATGGGATTGACTCCTTAATTTCTCTTTCTTCTGTCTCATTGTTAGTGTATAGAAATGCAACTGATTTCTGTGCATTGATTTTGTATCCTGCCATGTTGCTAAATCGTTCTATGAGTTCTAATAACTTGGGGGTGGAGTCTTTTGGGTTTTCCACATAGAGAATTATGTCATCTGCAAAGAGCGAGAGTTTGACTTCTTTGCCGATTTGGATGCCTTTTATTTCTTTTTGTTGTCTAATTGCTGAGGCTAGGACTAGTAGTATGTTGAACAATAGTGGTGATAGTGGACATCCCTGCCGTGTTCCTGACCTTAGGGGAAAAAGCTCTCAGTTTCTCCCCATTGAGAATGATATTTGCTGTGGGCTTTTCATAGATGGCTTTTATGACATTGAGGTATGTTCCCTCTATCCCCACACTGTGAAGAGTTTTATTCAAGAAAGGATTGCTGTACTTTGTCAAATGCTCTTTTTTTTTTTTGCATCCATTGAGAGGATCATATGGTTGTTTTCTTTCTTTTATTTATGTAGTGTATCACATTGATCGATTTGCAGATATTGCACCACTCTTGCAGCCCAGGAATAAATCCCACTTGGTTGTGGTGAATAATCCTTTTAATGTACCGTTGCATCCTCTTGGCTAGTATCTTGGTGAGAATTTTTGCATCCATGTTCATCATGAATGTTGGTCTTTAATTCTTTTTTGGTGGGGTCTTTGTCTGGTGTTGGGATCAAGATAATGCTGGACTCATAGAACGAGTCTGGAAATTTTCCTTCCTTTTCTATTTTTTGAAACAGCTTCAGAAGAATAGATATTCATTCTTCTTTAAATGTTTGGTAGAATTCCCCTGGAAAGCCATCCGGCCCTGGACTCTTGTTTGTTGGGAGATTTTTGATTATGGCTCCGATTTCCTTGCTGGTTATAGGTCTGTTGAGGTTTTCTATTTCTTCCTGTTTCAGTTTTGGTAGTTTATATGTTTCCAGGAATGCATCCATTTCTTCCAGATTGCCTAATTTGTTGACATATGGTTGCTCATAATATGTTCTTATAATTGTTTGTATTTCTTCGGTGTTGGTTGTGATCTCTCTTCTTTCATTCATGATTTTATTTATTTGGGTCCTTTCTCTTTTCTTTTTGATAAGTCTGGCCAGGGGTTTATCAAACTTATTAAATTCTTGCAAAGAGCCAGCTCCCAGTTTCGTTGATCTGTTCTACTGTTCTTTGGTTTCTATTTCATTGATTTCTGCTCTAATCTTTATTCATTCTCTTCTCTTGCTGGGTTTAGGCTTTATTTGCTGTTCTTTCTCCAGCTCCTTTAGGTGTAAGGTTAGGTTGTGTATTTAAGAACCTTCTTATTCTTGAGAAAGTCTCGTATTGCTATATACTTCCCTCTTAGGACCACCTTTGCTGCATCCCAAAGGTTTTTGAACAGTTGTGTTTTCATTTTCATTTGTTTCCATGAATTTTTAAAATTCTTCTTTAATTTTCTGGTTGACCCATTCATTTTTAGTAGGATGCTCTTTAGCCTCCATGTATTTGAGTTCTTTCAAATTTCCTCTTATGATCGAGTTCATGTTTCAAAGCACTGTGTTCTGAAAATATGCAGGGAATGATCCCAATCTTTTGGTACTGGTTGAGGCCCGATTTGTGACCCAGTATGTGATCTTTCTAGAAATTGTTCCATGTGCACTCAAGAAGAATGTGTATTCTGTAGCTTTAGGATGCAATGCTCTGAATATACTTGTGAAGTCCATCTGGTCCAATGTGTCACTCAAAGCCCTTGTTTCCTTGTTGATCTTCCTTTTAGATGATCTGTCCATTGCAGTAAGTGGGGTGCTAAAGTCCCCTGGTATTATTATATTATTTTTTAAATTTAAATTAAATTAGCCAACATATAATGTCAATGTGTTTCTTTAATTCTGCTATTAATTGGTTTATATAATTGGCTGCTCCCATGTTAGGGCATGAATATTTAGAATTGTTAGATCTTCTTGTTGAATAGACACTTTAAGTATGATATAGTGTACTTCCTCATTTTTATTACAGTCTTTGGTTTAAAATCTAATTTGTATGATATTAGAATTGCCACCCCAGCTTTCTTTTGATGTCCATTAACACAATAAATTGTTTTCCTCCCCCTCACTTTCAATCTGGAGGTGTCTTTGGGTCTAAAATGAGGCTCTTGTAGACAGCATATTGATGGGTCTTGCTTTTTTATCCAATCTGATACCCTGGTCTTTTGATTGTGGCATTCAGCCCATTTACATTCAGAGTAATGATTGAAAGATATGAATTTAGTGTCATTGTATTACCTGTAAAGTGACTGACTTTATATATTATCTCTGTTCCTTTCTGGTCTGTGTTACTTTTGGGCTATCTCTTTGCTTAAAGGATCCCCTTTAGTATTTCTTGCAGGGCTGGTTTAGTGATCACAAATTCTTTTAGTTTCTGTTTGTCTTGGAAGCATTTTATCTCTCCTTCTATTTTGAATGGCATCCTTGCTGGATAAAGTATTCTTGGCTGCATAGGTTTCTCACTTAGCACCCTGAATATATCATGCTAGTCCTTTCTGGCCTGCCAGGTTTCTGTGGATAGATCTGCTGCCAGCCTATGTTTCTACTCCTGTAGGCTATGGACCTCTTGTCCTGAGCCACTTTCAGTATTTTCTTTGTCTTTGAGATTTGCAAGTTTCACTATCATATGTCAAGGTGTTGACCTATTTTTATTGATTTTGAGCTGGGGTTCTCTGTGCCTCCTGGACTTGAATGCTTGCTTTCCTCCCCAGATTAGGGAAGTTCTCCACTATAATTTGCCCCAATATACCTTCTGCCTCTCTCTCTCTCTCTCCTCTTCTTCTAGGATCCCAATTATTCTAATATTGTTTCATTTTATGGCATCCCTTACCTCTTGAATGCTCCCCTCGTGATCCAGTAGTTGTTCATGTCTCTTTTTCCCAGCTTCTTTATTCTCCATCATTTGGTCTTCTATATCACTAATTCTATCTTCTGCCTCATTTATCCTAGCAGTTAGAGCCTCCATTTTTTATTGCATCTCATTAATAGCCTTTTTGATTTCAAGTTGGTTAGATTTTAGTTATTTCTCCCGAAAGGGATTCTCTAGTGTCTTCTATGCTTTTTTCAAGCCCAGCTAGTATCTTTATAATCATTGTTCTGAACTCTAGTTCTGACATCTTACTTCTATCCATACTGATTAGGTCCCTGGCAGTCAGTGCTGCCTCTTGTTCTCTTTTTGGAAGTGAGTTTTTCCGTCTTGTCATTCCTGCCGAAAGTGGTCGCTTTTTTATTTGTAGAGTTGCATTCTTTTCTTTGGTCTCCGGTTGAGTTTGCAGGTTCAGAATGATTTTGTAGCTCTCTAGCTGAATTCCTGGGACCAGACAAAACTAAGGTCTCCTACTCCTCTGCCATCTTGCACTAGCTCCTCTCCTGAACAGTTCTTAAAGGATGTGGGGAGACATTCCTATTGAGGTGGCTGTGATTACCCTCAGGCATTTTTATTTTAGAATGGCTTCTTCCCTACTAACTCCATGGGAGATGAGAAATACCAGTGGTCATGCTGGAGGTGAGGATGGAGTGTGTTATGAGTAACAGGAAGTGAAGAAAAGATTCCCCTATAAATGCCTCAACAGTCACGAAGCTGCACATTAGAAATGGGAGAAATTAGCCTTCATGACATCCCTGCCATCAGCCAGCCAATAAATCTTTATTACAGCCCACTCTGTGCTGAGAAGTGGGATGGGTTCCATTGGGAAGTGAGCACTGACTTGAAAACACTGAATGAGTGGCATCTCAGCTGACACAAGGTTACCCAGAGTTGCCAAACTGGTGTCAATGTTCGTCCCAGGAACTCAGCAGTAAAGTTAGATTCAGGGGTGTCCAACTTCTCCAGGTCTCACATCCTTACCAGAATCACCAAACCCACTCAGAAACTCTAGGATTTCCTTCTGTGTCTTCCTTGTTCACCAAAATAACACTCTCTGTATGCCAAGTACATCGTGCAACATCCATATGATGGGCCATTATGCAGACATTATAAACCATTGAGTCTTTCATTATAAGGGGAAAAACAAAATTTACACATACAAACTTGTACTAAACTGTATGCTGTAGAGTGCAAGAGTTCCACGGCTCAGTAAGTTTGGGAAACATGGCACAGACTGTCTTTCAGAGATTCATAATGCACATCATCCTTTCAAAGGCTCTGAGAAGTCCTGCAGTAAAAAACCAGTGTAACTTTGTCTAATCTGGCTTTTCCTACATCGTTTTTGCTTGTGAACTATTTGTTCATGATGGGTACCAAAGAACACTTACAAAGCTTTTGGGACATACATAGAAGATCTGAACCAGGTAATTGAGAATATGTGTGAAGAGAAGATGCAAAGCAAGTAGACCTAATAATTATAACTGTTTTTGGGTGGTGGGATTGTAGGTGAGGGTTTTCCCTGCTTTGTATGAATCTATTCTTTCCAAATGCTCTAAATGTTAGAACACATTTGGTGAAAGCTAAAACAATGATTAAAAGCCTCCAACCACTGCTCCAAGTGTTCCTGGAAGTAGTGAGGAATGCTGGCCTCTACCCAGCACCCTGGCCCCAAGCTGCTTCCCTAGATCTCTGATCTCATTTTGAGCCACTAAATTGTATCGTGCATTTCAGTGCCGAATTCCATCTTTGGTCCTAGGTGTTTGTTTATTCAGTCAACAAACATTCATGGCAGTTCTGCTTCTGCTGTGTGTTGAGATGACAGCAGGTACAAGAGCCACCACTGTCCCGACCTGGTGACGTCCGCTGTCGCAGTGAGCACACCATATATAACTACAAGGGATGCATCTCAGAGGGAGTAATGGCTGAACTAAAGTTTGTTGGATGAACTAGGAGCTAACTAAATGAAGATGGGAAGAAAAGCATCCCACTGTTGGGGGAAGGGAGAGAACGCTTGCACAGGCCCGGAGGCAGGAGGAAACAGCTTGTCTGGGCATCTGAAGGGCTAGAGAGCAAGGGGAAAGTGAGGGTTATGTCAGATCACACAGGCCTCATGAAGGCCTCATTAAGGATCTTTTTTTTTTAAAGATTTTATTTATTTGAGAGAGACAGAGTTAGCGATAGAGATAAAAAGAGAGAGCATGAATGGTGGGGAGAGTCAGAAGGAGAGGGAGAAGCAGGCTCCCTGCTCAGCAGGGAGCCTGATGCGGGGCTCGATCCCAGGACCCCGGGATCATGACCTGAGCCAAAGGCAGACACTTAACCGACTGAGCCACCCAGGCGTCCCAAGGATCTTCTTATTTTTCTAATCATAAGGCCAATAGGAAGCCACTGACTTGGCTTTAAGCGGGATGCCCCTTAAGAAGATTCCTCTGATGCCACGTGGAGAATGGGTTGAGGGGGGCGCTGTGGCATCTGGGAGACCAGTCAGGGAGCTCCAGGCCAGGGGAGAGATGTGCAGAAATGGATAGACTCAATATGTCGGAGGCAAAAATCTAAAAGGCTTGGTGACAGAATGGACTTGGAAAGTCAAAAGAAAGGACAAGTGTCAAGAACAGTTCTTAAGTCCTGGTGTGTACAGCTCAGTGGTGGTGCCATTTGCCCAAACAGGGAACACAGCAGGGGCCTCGGTTTCAGGTGTGTATCTGTGTGAGACTATGAGGGTGGTGGTGGACATAAAGAGTTTGGGGCATGATTGAGAGATCCAAGGGAACACAGTGCTTGGAACAGAGGTCTGGGCTGGACATGCAAATTTGCAAGCTGCGGGTGCACACAGGTTGGCTGAAACTGCAGGCCTGGAGAGAGAAGTGAAGGAAGAGGCTTGGGCCTGGTCCTCAAACCCACCCTGCAAGGCTCCACAGAGGAGTATTACCCTGCAAAGGGGACTTGAGGGCGTCCTCAGAGAGGAAGAGAGTGGGATAGAAGATGTTAAGGAGACAGTGTTTCTTTTTCTTTTCTTTTCTTTTTTTTTTTAATTTTTATTTATTTGAGAGAGAGCAAGAATGAGAGAGCACAAAGCAGGGGGAGCAGCAGAGGAAGAAGGAGAAGCAGAGAAGCAGAGGGAGAAGTAGACTCCTCGCTGAGCAAGGAGCCTGATGCGGGGCTCGATCCCAGGACCCATGACCTGAGCCGAAGGCAGATGCTTAACTGACTGAGCCACCCAGGCACGCGGGAAAGTGTTTCAGGAAGGAATATGTGTGAACAGTATTGGAAGCTGCCCAGAGGTCAAGTAAAATGAAGGCTAAAAACGTGCAGCGTGTGGGGGCTGGAAACGGCCAGTATGAACCACTCTTGTAGAAGTCTGACTGTGTCCTGTGTGGCCCCAGCCAGAATTCTCAATGGCAAGGGTAGCAAACGGCTGAGCGAACAGGCTTCTGTACATTTTTGAGGGTGGTGGTGATTTACACAGGCTAAGATCAGCCCAGTGGTTCTGCTATGCCCTCCCACTCCCCCTTGCAACCATCAGCTCATTTTCAGATGGATTTTGACAAGACCAGTCCTGTGCTTGGTCACCGGACACAGAGAAGTGGGAGGGAGCTCACAGTCTGGTGGGGGAGACAAACACAATACCCAGAGAATCTTTCCCTCCAAGCGGTGGCTTAGCAGCTCACCTACACCAAGCAGCTGGGGAGCGCAGCCCTGTGCATGCATCATGACGTCAGACACAAAAGTACAGCTAAGTGTTTCAGGGAATTTCAGTGACCAGCTTTACCCCCTGAAGAGCCTCGGAGTAGCCTGGAAAAGGAATGGCCCCCCAGCTGCACAAGTCTGAGCACCTCTTTTGATCCCAAGTCACTTCTCTATGAGGGGTGGGCCACAGCTCATTTTGGTCCCTAAAATTAACCTTTTTTGAGTTCCACAAATGAGATCTACCAGTTTTACTTCACTTTCTGGTACGAAATGGAAACTTGAAGGCGGTATTCTCTGGAGCTGAATTTGGTTCCGGGAAAGGAGAAATTGTACAAGCCCATCATGTTCTCACGGGTGAACCAGAATTCACCTTCCTGGTTTTTGCACATCATATTCACCATCGCGTGGAAAAATGGCTGCTTTGACCTCATAAAATCATCTCTCCTCCAGCATCTGGGGACTGGCTCCCCCCACGGAGTTCCCAGTCCACTTCAACACCCCAAAGAAGCCAGCTCCTCTCTAACTCAATGAACCACCAAATTTGTTGAAAGTGGCTAGAAATTATAAATCCCTTTGAAAACTTCCATCCGTGCCTACATTGTGATGCGTACCTTTAAGTCTTATAGCAGCACCCTCGATTAAAGTCAGTCCTGTGTCTTTTTTTTTTTTTTAAGATTTTATTTATTTATTTGACAGAGAGAGAGACACAGCGAGAGAGGGAACACAAGCAGGGGGAGTGGGAGAGGGAGAAGCAGGCTTCCCGCTGAGCAGGGAGCCCGATGTGGGGCTCGATCCCAGGACCCCGGGATCATGACCTGAGCCGAAAGCAGACACTTAACCGACTAAGGCCCCCAGGCGCCCCTGGTCCCGTGTCTTCCAGGAAAGCTGCTGCTAGCAGTCACGACAAGGACGGGGCCAAGTGGTCAGCTGGAGAGCTCTCTGTGTCTGCTCCATAGGGAAACAGCTGGACTTTTCAGACAAAGTAAAAACCCGAGAGTTTTAAAGGATTTATTTGATTTCTCCACGTGATCACAGCTATGGTTTTACATCAATAGAGTCTGTTACTACTCACAAACAGAATGCATATTAAAACAAAAGCACTCCTTTCCTGCCCAAAGTTACACAGCGGGTACCGGGCCTCTTGGGAGCGAGGGGTCTCTCGAAGTCTTTGAACGGTCTGCATTCAAGACCTGATGCTAATCGGTTAAAACAACTAGAAGGTGAACGACAGACAGTTCCCAGGAGGAGACGGCTCCTGCGTGGGGCCTCGATGTGGCCGCAGTTAGGCTAGGGTGCGCGCCCGCCGGCTAGGGGAAACACAGCTCCTCCCGCCTGTCCCTTTTCACCACCCCCACTTCACACTGATTTGTTTCGCCATCTGTTTCCTTGATTATTGTTGTGATTGAAGACACTTTACAGAATTACTCCATTTCCGGGCAGGAAGGGAGATGATATTTTACAACGAAACTGTAAGATGCATGCTTACCTGTGGAGACACAGCTTCATACAGAACGCTGAGTCAACACCTAGGGTCATGTTTAAGTATCTGCTGTCTTTTCAGCTCATTTTAAAGAAAAACAAGAGGCTTCTGCTGCATGCAGCGTGGGATGGAAAAATCGCTCTACACTGGATGACCGAAGACATTTTTAAGCAAGATGTGCACACCATATTAGGATGAACTTTATTTTTACATTGTTGTACAATTCGTTCATAAACTTAAAAAAAAATACAAATACATGATTTAATTGTTGTCCCAGAAAAGATTTTTGTGATGCTATCAGCCACTTCCGCTATGGGTCTCCTGCTCCTGTCAGCAATTACTGTTTAATTGGAACAATTTGTGCGACTTGAGAGAAATGTCCCCAGTGTGTCCTGACAGTGCAGTGCTCAGCTTCCTGCTGCCTATCGGGG
>NC_138369.1:48608689-48690402 GCF_054177405.1 Leptonychotes weddellii | reverse complement strand
GGATTGATGAAACCCCACTGACCTGAGCCCAACACACTGTGTGAAGTTGGAAACATGGGGAGAAACGGAATTTGTTCAAGAAGCCCCCTTTCGCTAGATCCGGCCCTGTGACGCCCCAACAAAGCCTCAGGACACACGGATGGCAGCTTTGGAGGTGAAGGTTCGGAATGGCCGTGGAGCACGAAGGACAGCGATGGACAGAGCCCCCCACCCTGGCCATCGGCTTCGCCCTCTCTTCTTTCTCATTAGTGGTTGTCCCTTCGGAAAGGGCAATCTGGCGCCAAACAGCCTGTATCTTTTCTGGAACAACCTCGAGTTTACAGTTAGACTTTACTATTGGTACAGAGGGTGAAGAAAAGCCGACATATTTCATATGTTACCACTTTACTTCAACTATTTGTCAACAGTAACACTGATATAGTTTGCAAATACACAATACATAGAGTGTGGCCTCGCACGACTGACATGCAGTACAATTCAACTGTTCCTGGTCAGAACAACATCCTTTAAACTGCAAGACAGAGAATGCCTCGGGGAGCCTGACTCTGCAGGGAAACCAAGGAATTTAGGAGCCAGCAGGAGCGGGGAGCCTCCCGCCAGCCTGGACCAAATCAGACACACCTGTGCTTCTTACTTCTCTCCTTCTGGGAGAGAAATACGACACCGATGGGAAGATAAAGGTGGGCAGGTTAAAGTCACGCTTCTTCCAAAAAAAAAAAAAAAAAAAGGCTAAACTCTAGATTGCTGTATTTGCTCTCTGTGGAGATTAACAAAGTGCTCGGTTTGCAGATTTGCTGGTATGGTGGCCTTGATGATATGATAAAGGGGTGGGTGGGGAGGGAGACGGGCAGGACCCCCCCCCCCGCTGGCCCGCCAGGTGGGCTCCCCTCGGTCGTCCTGCCATCTGGCCACGGCACGCCACGCCATCCACGGAGCGCGGAGCCCGCGGCCCGCAGAGTCCCGCACTAGCTTCGCCCTTTCTGAAAGGGCTCTCCGCCGGGGCAGGGGCCGTGGGGCAGTCCTCGGGTCCCACGGCTTAGGAGCACAGCACTGGCGGCTGCAGTGGCTCGAAGGGCTGAAACTACAAAGTACGGCCCGTGGGTGACTCAGTCACAGAACCGGACGCCTGCGGCGCCCAGCCCCAGGGGGGCAGATGGTGTCACCACAACACGGAAGCGACAAGAGCACAGCTGAGAGTCATGTTGATGCCCTGGCAGCTAACTGGACCATGAGAAGGCAGCGGGGGGCTTCGCTGGCGAGGGCCGGCACTCGTGGCCGGGGTCAGAGGGGCCACGGTGATGACACGGCGAGGGGGGGGGGTGTTGTGCTAGCACATGGCCACATGGAATCACGATGATCACGGCTACCACTCAGAAAACAAAATGGGAAACACACACACCGCCCTGGGTTGCTACATGCTAGAATCCGCGTTCGGGCTCGGAGCGGTTCCCGGCGGAAACTCGCTCCGGGGCTCGTGCCTGTTGCAGTGGAGACAGGATGAGTAAGTTATGGTGTTGGGGGGACGAGGATGGGAGCTGGCCGTTTTCATGTTGGAGATGGACACTTCTGCCGTGGATGGGTGCCCCCCCTCGGAGGACTCTGAATGAGTGTGCATTAAATCATATGCATATAAAAGAAATATGGATCATGGAAATTCACAGTTATCGCAGCCATTAAAGTGTCTAAGAATCTGTGTAACCAATATCCTCAGACAACCAGTTACTGGTTGTCCCGAGTTGCTACTGTAGAGTTTACTGCATTTTTATCTATTTGCTTACCTGAAATAACAGAGCAGTTATAATACTGAGTACTCATGATAGTTTTCTGTTAATAAAATAAGGATTTATACAAAGCAATATTGGACTTTTTAAACAGTTAGATGCTATGTTACTTGGCACAGTTAGTAATGATCGCATAAAGATTTTAGCCAGTCCTGGAGGGACTTCTCTTCTTTTTATGAAAATATGGAAGTATCTGAATTTGTTCCTAGCATTTACGTTTTTGGTTTACTCTCTCTCACACATTCATGTAAGGTACTGTCTTCTTATCAGGTAAGTGGAGCTCCTTGTAAAGTCTATATTGCTAATTTTGTGGACTGAGACGTTTCCTTTCACACACAAATACTACCTATACAGTATATATATATATATATTTATATATTTATATATTTATATTATATAAAGTTTACTTACGGTATTTTCATCAACCATATCAGGTCTACTTAATTTTTTGCCCATTGTCAATAAAAGAGCAATAAATGCAGCAAGTTCTGGGTTTTTTGTTTGTTTTGTTTTGTTTTGTTTTGTTCTGTCTCTGGTTTTTGTGTCTCGTTTCTTCTTTTCCTAGGCTGGGTTTTCATAGGCGTGTACAGTTAGGGAGCAGAGCTGAGGGCTGCTTTGGGGTGGGGGGCAGTTCAACAGCTACGTGGCCCGTGGCACCGTTTTCAAGGCTGATGGTGGCCGAGGCCCACCCCTGGGGTCCAAGTGGAGGGAACGCGGGACGCCCACGCTAAGTGCGATCGGGAGCTTTGTTCCCACAACATAAGCCCCGTGGGCTCAGGGGGCTCCATCCAGGCCATGGGGAGCGGAGGGGAGAGGTGGAAACACAAGTGCCCCGGGTCTGGTCTCAGGCTGGCCGCCCTGGGCATGACTCTGTGTGGTGTGCAGCTGTTCCAGGGAGTCTGGGACCCCGCCCAGACTGTCTACACAATTGTGCTGATGCCGCTGGGTTTGGCCTTGCTGCTGGTGGGGGGCGGCGGGGCGGGGGGCTGCCCGTGGTGGTGCGCTGCGTGGCCCGGGTGGCCCGGGTGGCCGGCATGGGCCGAGGGCAGCGGTGGGTGGCTGTGCACATGGGCCCCGTAGGGCGGGTGCCCCCCGTGGGGACCGTGGTGGTACTGGTGTGCGTGCTGGCCGTGCTGGGGCGGGTAGTAGTGGTGATGGTGGTGGTAGGGGGGCGGGTTCTGCTGCACGTGGCAGTACTGGGGGCGGTGCCCATGCAGCTGGGCCTGCGGCAGGCCCTCGACAGGCCCTTGGTGCTGGCTGGCCACAGGGTGCTGCGGGTGGGGCAGGCCCGGCGGGTGGGGAGGGGCTGGGGGCGGGTGGGCCTGGGGAGGGGGCTTCCCTCTCTTACTCCCAAATAAGGAGCCCAGGAGGGAGGATGAATTAGGCATAGTCTGGTGTGGGCGAGATGGACACTCTCGTGTTGATGTAGCTCTCCGGCGCATGTGAGGACTGCTAATGATGGACCCCTAAAAAGGAAATTCATAGAAATCAAAATTAAAAGATCTTAAAGCACTTATGCCAGAATGATTTTTTTTTCTTCTCTTTTTTTTTCAATGTAAAAAGTTCACCCACTGACTGCTAAGCCTTAGTTCAACTCACTGGCTGCCGAGGGCGGGGCTGGGTGAGGCTGGGTTAGCGTCACCTCCGCTCATGCTACTGGGGGCCGGCAGGGACTCAGAAGTGGCCTTCGGCTGCGGGAAGTGGGGGTGGGGCAGGGCACGAGGGACCCTCCTGTCTGGTCAAAGCAGCAGCAGCAGCACAAGTGTGACTTCTGCTCTCGTCCTGACACGGAAGGCGGCCCGAGCTTTCGGATCAGAACAACTGGCCTGGGGGTGCCTGTGAGCGGCGTGTGCGGCGTGGAGTGGGGTGGGCTGGTGTGCATGAAGGACCCCGGTCCTGCTCAAATTGCACCCTACGCTCTCCTGGGTCCTCTCCACAGGTGCAAGGGCATCTGCTCTGCCCCGAGGTTTCTGGGAAGCTGGTGGTAGGGACAGGACGGGCTCGGGGAACCTTGTTCTGGGTGGTGGGGCTGCCTAGGCATTTCACTGCAGCTACCTACTGCAAACCAAACAAGGAAAAAGAAGGAAACAAAAAGGTCTGCAAGCTGAGGTTAAGATGAGAACAGTAATATAGAGATGGTTGGAAGATGAATGAAATCTCATGAAATCCACACTGAATTTTTCTTTCTCTCACGGCTCTCCTCCCCTGAGCTAGCTAAGCAAGTCCACACTGCCCTGACTGCAGACACACAGCAATCGAAACTCCAGGAAGGAAGCGATGGGGATGGCGGAGCATGGAAGTCAAGAGACCGGCAAAACCGCCCTGCCCCCGCCCCCCCACCCCCAGGACAGCGTGGGTGGAGGGTGTATGGGTGCCTGGCGGCGGTGCCTCCCACCCAGGAGCAGTGCCGGCAGGTGGGGACCCCGGGGGGAGTGCCGGGAAGCCGGGATGTTAACCATGCTCGGGGGGGGGGGGGGGGGCGGCCACCGGGGACAGGGTTAAGCGGAAACTAAAACACAGAATCCAGAACCACCCCCCCACGGGTCCAGCCCAAACAAGCGGTGAGAGGCATGGGCGACTCTAGGCGACGAAGCTGGCATGCAGCGGGGCGGAGGCAGGCATGGGGCGTGGGGCATGTCTGCGCCCCTGTGCAGTAGGGGCGAGGAGCAGCAAAACAGAACAAAACAAAACGACGGGAAAAAAAAGACAACAGGTATAAACCAAGGATTGGGGAGGCAACACGCGACAGCCAGCTGGACGTAGGCGCTTCCTACTTACTTCCACATTGCTCTCTAGCGATCCCGCACTGCTGCGACGCCCTCGCTTCCCTGCCCAGAACATGCAATACCAGAGGTTAGACGCGGACGCGAGGCCGGGCCGCCGCCGGCGCCGCCGCGGGCCCGGGTGAGATCGGAGGACGGGCTCCGCGGGGAAGCCGGCAGCAGGGCAGCAACGAGTTAAAAAAAAAAAAAGGGGGTGGGTTTCAAGAAAAAAAATTCTTTTTCAACCAGCCCCAACTTCCTACCCCTTCTCCCAGACTGGCAGTCCGCTGGGGGGAGGGGTGCCTCCAGGTGGGGCCCCAGCCGCCTGCCAACAGGGGACGACAACGGGACAGGGGCAGCTCCTCCAACGGCTCAAAACAAACAAAACGTGGTCCTGCACAGCCCTGACTTTCCGTGGATTTCATATACACATGTATATGCATATTCGTACATACATATACATCTCCCCCCTTGCAGGCACGGTGGGGTTGATGGTTAGGAGGAAACTAAACTTGGCGTCCTGTCTTTTCCTCCTGGGGGGCTCAAATGTGCCTCTGGAGACTGTTGTTTGGTTTGTGCAGTGCCCTGGCCAGGGGCAGGAGACAGGGTCAGGGGCTGCTGGGAGGGCCCTTCTATGGGCAGCCCCCCCACCCCGGGATGCTACAAGCATTCCCTCAGCTATGAGTGCTCCCTGCCGATGGCTTTTTAATATCCCCAGCACATGGCGCACAGTAGGCCCTCAGTATAGGTTGACTATGTCAGAGGAAGGCTGTTGTCTTCTTGGTTCTGGATGCCCAGGGCTCACCCTGGCCACCCCAGTCCCTCTGGAGGCTATCTCCATGGATTTCTGTAGGACTTTGAGGCTGGCAGGAAGGGTGGGTGCCCAGGCTTCGGGGTCTGGTCTCCGACTGGCTCTCAGGAAGGCAGATAGGAAGAGGGAACAGAGAAGGGGCCTCCCACTTGACGTTCTGTAGGCTTCCATCTGTGCAGCCCTGGCCATGAGCCAAGCACCTTTGTTCTCGGTCAAGCCCCACGGCAATGAAGGACAGGCATCCATGCCAAGGAGGAGACGGATGCTCTGGTTGGGGGGCTGTCTGGCCCAATTCCCACAGTGAGCAGGATTCACACCCAGGTCTGCCTGCCCACCTCTGGGGCTGGGAAGCTTGGCCATGCTGCCTTCTGAGCTGAACGCAGGCTGAGCCCAGGAGCCTGGAAGACGGAAAGGTTGCTACCTGCCTCTCTGTGGCTCACTGAGAGAATAGGTCTGTGGGTCCATGTCATCCGAGTGTACTGGACTGTGCCTGGGACACAGCCTTGATCCTGGGCGTACAACAGCAGACTTGGGGGGACATCTGGTCCCTTGGCTTCACCTGCCAACCCCCAAACCCGAGTTCCAGCTGGGAGCTTTGCTTGACTCTGGGAGTGAGCTCTGAGAGGGCCTCAGAGCTCGCTCAGGACAGGGCCATGTAGAAGATTAGGGCAACAGGGTTTTCTACCAGTTGCTGAGGACCAGGGAGAACCAAATAGGACCTGGCCCTTATTCCCAGCTAGAAGAAAGATGTAGGTCACGTAGCCTCATCTTTCAGCTGGTGTGAGAAGAGGGCCTGACCTTCTTCTCTTCCTGCTTTTTGTCTCAACACAGTGGTCCAGAGACATGGAGCAGGAGGAGGCCCTTTGGCTGGAGAGGTGACTCTACCTGGCGCTCCTTTGATTTTTTTTTACCTCAGTTTCTGCATCTGTGAAATGGGCACGCCCCTTCCTCTGAGTGGGCTGGACATGAGCATCAGACACTCAGCATATTGTGGCATCATGCAGAAATGCTGACAGTTAGATCTCTGCTGTCTTTGGGGTTTTAAAGTCAGCTCTCTGGCCCCTCTAAGCCTAGAGGACTCCCCTGACTGAAAACCAGGGACAGAGGAAGGCCAGCCCACACCCCCCACCCCCACCCCCGCCAGTGCCCAGCAATGTCTTCCGGCTGGCCTGCTTCTCCCAGTGGGACTTAGGCCAGGCCTGGAGCTAGGTTTGGGGGCTCCATATGGTATCTAGTCTGAAGTAGAACAAAACCCTCTTCCTGTTCCTCCTCCTGCCCCATGTGGGCCAAGACTTCAGATAGTTTTACCTTGGATGTCTTTGAATGATGTTGTTTCTTAGAATTCATCTTTTCAACTTCTGAAATCGGCATGAGATGTGGGGTGTCCCTAGAGGAGCTCTCTGCAGTCCAGTCCCAGAGCCCCTTACTCACAGGCACACCCCACAGACACCTGCTCAGCGTAGACCCGTGTCCGGGGCTGTGCACACATGCACACACCATGTACTAACGGAGGTGAGGCGTGCCGGGACAGTGGCTCCTGCCCATGCATCCACACTATCCCTCACCTGCACTCTCACTCCAGGTAGCCTCCCTCTCTCCTGGGATCCTGCACCAGCCACAGGTGAGCCCCACCCAACCCGGTGCCTCTCCTAGAGCCAGATCAGGCCCTGCCAGGCCAACCAGGGCCAGGATCAGGAACCATATCCGGAAGGGGTTCCCAGCATGGCTCTTCACAGCCTCCCCCTGCTCCTCAGTGTTGGCACGGGATGCAGCACGGGCTCTTCACCCAGGGTCTCACCCTGTGGCCCTTAACAATGCTGGAGGCCGAGCTGGTGCTGCTTTGGCCACTGGCTGCCAGGAGCCACCAACTCTCCCCTGAGGGGGCTGAAGTGGTACAGGACCTGCAGGGCCCTGGCTAAGCCCTGGAGCAATGACAGGGGCAGGCGGGTCCTATGGCCTCTGGGAGACATCCTCTTTCTGGAGACCCGTGCTGGGTAGCTTGACCGGGAAGGGCAGGAGGATGGGGGGGGCTTGGGGAGAGTGTCCACCATGACTTGACTGATCTGGGCCAGGGGCTAAGGCCCAGTTACACCTGTGTCCCTGGTCCTTGCAGGTCCTCGATCTCAGGCCGGCAGGACTCTGGTGCCACTGAATTGAGCACGGGGTCCCGGGCGAAGGAAGACCATGTGGGAGGTGTTGGGCAGCTCTGAGAACGTCAGGGGCTCCTAGAGGTCTCCTCGCGGGCCAAACTGTAACTGCCTCTTGGGTCTCCAAGGTCTCCGTCTGAGGTGTGTCGTCTCCTGGGATGCTGTGTGATCGTAGGTCACTCTCTCGCAGCTGCTCTCGGAGTGGTGACGTGCCAAGCGCTGAGTGCCCCGAGGCCTTGCCTCTTCTCCACGAGCTCATCTTGGTGAGGGCCACGATGGGTGCAGTGACGCTGCCTCCGGAAAGCAGCAGCCCGACCCAGTGCAGGACAAGGGGTTCCTTGTCTCCAGCCGCTGCGCCCAGCGTCTTCCGGGATGGCTGCCGACACCGGCCCGTCTCCCCCTGGAGATCCCAGGTGGCCCATTCCTAGTCTGGGGCGAGGGCAGCTGCCAGCACTCCTACACCCCTTGCCTCGCCCTCCAAGCTTCCTGGGTAGAGGGGGCTTTCTTCCCTGCGGATTCTTTTCACTGTCTCCCGGGAAGACTCCATCCCTAGAGTTTTTCTTAGCTCAGAATGCCCAAATGACAGTGGCAACAGGAACAATAAATGGAAAGCAGCCGAATCTCAGAGCTCTGTCTCTCACGTGGCCATGGGCCTGGGCATGCGGCTCTCCCTGACCCCCAGGAGCAGGAAGAGATGTGGCTGGTCATGAGGGCCATCCCGGCCATGGTGGGAGCCTCAGTTTCAACAGAGCCACAGTTACCCTGAGGGGCTGGACAAGACCCCTCAGCCCTCCGGGCACTGCATCAGGGACCAGAGAGGCCAGGGCTTACCCACTGCACAAACTCAAACAGAGGCCCCAGCCCCCAGCCTGCGGAGGCCCAGAGCAGTCCAGTTCTGTTTAGCTGGGTTTAACAAGCCATAGGGAAAACCAGTGGTTCTCAACCAGGGGCAGTTTTGCCAACCAGGGGTGATTTTTGTGTCCCCCGCCCCCCAACCCCCGCTGCGGACACCTGGAAATTTCTGGAGGCATTACTGACTCTTATGACCGAGGGAGGTATTCCCGGCATCTCGTAGGTAGAGGCCAGGGATGCTGCTAAACATCCTGCAGGGCGCAGGACAGTCCCCCACAGCACTACACGTCAAGACTGCAGGGGTTGAGAAACTCTGGGTTAACCCTCATGCTGGCAATGGATTTCTGATTTTTACTATGGAAAAAAAAAATATGACAAGACAAAAAAAGGCAAAGGAAAAAAAAAATCCAACTCAAAAAAAAAAAAAAAGAAGAAAAAACAAATTTCTGGGCAATGACTAAGCTGCAGGGAGGCAGCAGTGCTGGTGGGGCAGGGGAAGGATGGGGTCCCGGGCAGGCTCCCGTTGCAGGGCCCAGAGCTGGCCGCGGGGTAGTGCCTGAGGCACGGTGGGCTGGTGAGCCCCCAGGAGGGGAGGGGGCTGATCGCGGCCCGATGGGGTCTTCTCCAACAAACCAGGGCCTATAATCAGGCTCCTAGGAGAAGCTGCCTGGCTAAACAGGGGGCGGGGGCCGTCCTCCACGACTCCTCTGACGGTGCTGTGGGCCAAGCAGCCTGGAGCAACACTCGCTCAGAGGACCTGGCCAGGTGAGGGCCGCCAGCAGAAGCCCCCTGATGCTCTCCGTGCACCCCCCGCCCCGGGAAATCTGGGAGGCTTGAAGAGATGCTGCTTGCTTGGGTATTAAGAGGCTGGCAGCAAATAAACACACACAGAAACAAAGAAACAACAACAAAAATCACAGTTCTGCCAGGGCTCTCCCCCTGACATCCCAGGGGCAGCTGCAGCCACCGGCTCTGGGCTGGATGGGGGCCTGGGTTTCCCAAGAAGGGAGACCGCTGTGAGGGAAGCAAGACCAGGGACAGCGGGGAGAGGGGGTCTCCAGACACAGTTTAGGGGGCTTCACTCCATTTCATTCATCAGCATAAAACACAGGGACGCAGCAGCACAGAGGACAAGGGACACATCCATCAGCGGGGCCTGGCTCGCTCTGTGTGAGAGCAGTTTCCGGAAAACAAATAAAAGAATAAACAAAACCCCTACAAGGAGAAAGGGAGAACGGGGGTAACCTCCTGGCTGTTCTGCCTTAACAAGTGGGTCCTGTTGCCTCTGGCCTTCAGGGGACGCCCACTCTGCGTGGTCAGATGTTGCTACGGTTTGGGGACGGTCACCGGAAGTGCTCCGTTTGAGCCCTGCTGCCACCACCGGCCGCCACTGCAGGCCCTTCCCGGCGCACCACGCGTGCCCCAGCTGCCTGGTCCGAGTCCCGCAGGCGCTGGGCTAGGAAGGGGGACCCGGCCCGGCTCTTACCCGCTTCCGAGAGGTCCCTCAGGGAGCTGCTGAGGGCGCTGCGCTTGAGGCCCTCCCCGCCCGCGTAGCTGTCGTCCAGGCAGGCCCGGCTCAGCGTCCCGTTGCCCGACTCCTTTTTGAGGCTGGAGCACTGGGACATGCTGGGCCGCACGACGCCCTTCTGCTTCTCGAGCTCCGCTAAAACAGAGGGGGCGAGGGACCGGTGAGGGGAGCACAGCCTTGAGGGGACAGCCCGGGGTGGGCACGGGACCAGGGCCCTCTGTGCAGGCTTGGCAGCAGGCCCAGCTGCCGTCTGCCTGGCATGGGGAGAAGTCGGGGCCCAGGGCTGTCTTGGGAAAGAGAAGGTATGAATGCTGCCTTTCACAAAAGGGAGCTGGAAGGAAACCCTGGAAGGGAGGCTGGAGAGGCGTGGGTCTTGGGTCTGCAGGAAAGATAGTCACTTTGCAGGCCTGAGGGCCGACAAGGAGACTGACTGGCCTGGGCCTGCAGATAAGCGAGGGGTAACCTGGCCTTGCCCTGGATGGGGGTAGCTATGTGTCTCTAGGGAGCGAGGCTTGGCGCCAGGAGAGGGAAGGATTATAATCAGCTTTGATGGAACCCAGGCGATGGGCTCGGCTGTGATCCCATCAGTCACTTGGGCCCTGATGCGGAAGACAGACAAATAATAACCACACTGAAGTGCAAAGAGCTCAACTCCAGAACTCCGGGAACGCTTGTCTCATGGGGTGACCAGAGAACTAAGGCCCTCGAAGGACATGCCGCGTGGTCCCACAGGCAGGATGGGCCTGGGCCGCTGAAGCCCCGGCTCTCACAGGGAGGCCTCAGCTGCCCTCCCCATGCCGCCACCTCTGGCCCGGGCAGATGGGCTGTCCTGTCACAGGGCCGTGGGAAGGACAGGCGAGGCCTCACAGAGTCCCCAGAGATGCTGCTGGCTCTTCCTCTCCAGGGGGCCTGCAACTTACACTCTATCCTGTGCTTCTCCATCTCCTGCACTTCCGCGATGGACTCCCGCAGGTCATCGGTGAACTTCTTCCGGTCTTGAGGATTGGGAGCATTAAAGTTTATTAACACTTTGATGTCTGCTCCGGGGACAGCAGACGTGAGCCGGATGCCATTGGGGTAGTCTGCAAAGGAGGAGGAGAGGAGAAGAACCCATGGGTCCCCATGTGATCTCTGCAATCTCCCTTCTGGTCAAGAAAATACTAAGAAGTCTGAGAGCCAGGCTCTCAGCGGACGTGTCCAGCCGGGAAGGAAAGGCATCCACAGCGCAGACCACAGGGACTGCCAGGAAATCCCCATCTCCCGACCTGGGTCCGTGTTGTTCCGTCTATAAGTTGGGGGCAGATAGGGCTGATCTAGACAGAGGCCACGGCCCCCATTCTTCCTCAGCCTGAAGGTCATGGAGACTGGACCCTTCAATTCAACGTCCTTGGTCACTGCCTGAAGTTTGAGAGAGTGGCTAGGGGTGGAGTCCAGGAGGAGTCAGAGGTAGCGTCCTATGCTGGGTGGGGAGTTTTATCTGGTCACCTCAGACAATTCTGAGGGTATGCTGAGCTCTGTTCTCTACCAAATGGCCTCTAGACCCTCAGTTTCCTTGGATGCATCCTGGGTGCCCCATGCCCAAGGCACTCTACGCTGAGGGCCATGCCTTCTGCTCAGACCTGTCTGGTGCCACCTCGGAGCTCATGGGGTCTCTGTGGCTTTGGTCCTCTGGCAGCACCTCTCCCCTCAGTGGGTGTTTGCAGGTTCTGGGCTCAAACACCGATCCCACTTTTGCTCAGACCTCGCGGTCAAGGCTGGGTACTCAAATACCTAGAGGCCCAAACATGTTCCCTAAATGTAGGAAGCAAACCACATGAGACCTAAGAGCAACAGAGCGAGTAGGGAGAGGGGCGTGCAGCCCAAGACCACCACATGGGAATGCGGGCCTAGCAACGCCAAATCCCAGTTTTTAAGAGAAGTCAAAAATAACTAAAAGTTTAATGTGAAGATTTAAGTATCAGCTCAATGAATTAAAAAATAAATCTATAAATGGACTATAATATAACTGAGCTGGGACTGATCGAAGGCCACCACTCTAAGATCCATGGTATGAAGGAATGTCCCATAGAAATGTCAGTGTCAGCTCTGGGGCTCCTGCCAGTGCCTTGTGTCCAGGACTGAGGGCTAAACCCTGGGAATCTAAAAGTGATGATGGCGCAGCTTCTGCCTGAGGATTCAGTCTGGTGGGGCCCACTGCTGTGAGCATCACAATCACTGCCACTCCTTCCAAGAGGGGGCCTGCTGCTCAGGGTGATGTGGGATGGCGCCATCCTCCCTGGGGCCACCTGGTAGAAACTGAGGCAAGGCAGGCTTCCTGGCCTGGGATGTGGTAGACAGAGCAGGAGGTGGAGAGATGGCAGGGTTGGGGACACAGCAGGTGCCAGTTCCATCTGGGACAGAGAAGGGATCAAGAGCCCCAAATCCAAGCCCTCAGGCCCCAGGGTTTGGGATGGCCCAGCCACAGGTCCCTGGTATTTTCTCAACCTGCAGATGGACAGCTGATCAGATGGTGGCTTGGTGACCTGTCCGAGAGGACGAGGGCTTCCCTGCTGCTGGAGACACCATGACACTCCACAGGCGCAGGCCTCCCCTTGGGTCGGTTCAGAATGGGCAAGGCAGCGGGACCAAACCCCTACCCCCGTCTCAGGAGGCCTGGCTCAGCCTGCAGCTCAGGGACCCCCAACAAGGACAGGACAAAGAGGGAGAGAGGAAAAGGGAAGGGCTTGGGTGTTGGAGAAGGACCAGGTCAACAGAAGAAGTCAGTGGGGGTATGAGCTCCCCCCCAAAATCCCTAGGCCCCACGGCCCACTCATACCCAGAGGAGACTTTTCAGTAGCAGCTAAGAACAAATCCTGTTTCAGGAGCTGTTCTAAGTACTTCACGTGCATGGACTGAGCTGAGTCTATGAGGTAGGCACTTCATAGACAGAGGGACTGGAGCCCGGAGAGGTTACACAGCTGGGCCACACAGCCACTGCGAGTGAGAGCAGCACGTGAACCCAGGCTGGTGACGTGGGAGTAAGAGCATGCGAGGGAGCGCCACCCTGGGGGTCTGTCCTCGGGAACCGGGCGGAAGGGGAGATTGCTGGGGAGCGCAGCGCTTCCTGACTACAGGGCGAGAGCTGCGACGCCGTCTCCTGCCACATGGCGCACGGCCATGCGTGGATGAGCGCCCCAGTGCGCACGCTCGTGGCCAGGCCGCGGCAGGCCCCCAGTACAGACTTACACTGGTTCTCGAAGAGCAGGACCTGCATGCCGTACAGGGAGAAGGACTGTCGGAAGCTGTAGGTCACGGAGTTCTTCTTTTTTTGGAAGATCTTGGTAACCTGGGGGTAGCCGGAGACAGAGGCTGAGTCCCATCATGTTCACTGCACAGATGCAGCTCTGGGAGCTCAGGATTCTAAGTGGGCCTAATGTCAGAATGCTTTCAGCAATTCAGAGGTCAGGGAGGCCTCTGGGGCAGGAGAGAGGGCTGTGTGCCCATGCATATCTTTGGACAGGGATGCTGGCTCTGATCCTACAAGTCCCAGGTGTCTTCCCAGCTGGCAGTGACACCCCTCAAGCTAGCAGAGAGGTGATGGGCATGGTGGCATGGCACAGGACCCTGAAGGCGCCGGGCCGGGCACTTATGCCCAGGACCCCACCTGAGCATTGTAACTGCCTGAAAGATTAATTTTGGAGGAGAAAAATGGAGGCTCAGAAGTTTGAAGTAACTTGCTTGAGGTCAGGGACTCTTAACAAAGGACTGGAAACCCACAGGTCCAGATTCCAGGCTCAGTAATCAGAGAGGAACAGCTGACTCTCAAGCAGGTAGGGATCAGGGACAAGGGCCTCTAGCAAAAAACCTGTGGCATGCGGGAGAGAGACAGAGACCCAAAGGACAGGTTCGCCCTACTGTCTGCAGGGGCATCTTTATCCCCAGGGGTTAGCACCACCCATGCCACCTTTTTTCCGGGCAGGAGCTCCTCAGTTTCCCTTTGGGGAACTCCCTCTCTGTCACCCTCAGTTCAGTAGTCCTGGGGGTGGGCAGTGACCCAGGCTTAGCCAATGAGAAAGCACTGCACCTGCCTGGCCCCCAGGAGTGGCTTGGGCACGGGCCTGGGATGCAGTGAGACCTTGGCTCGGGCTCTTACGAAGAGAATCCCACTGGCCGGGGATGCAAGGAAAGGGGGCAGGTGAGGCCTGCAGCTGCCAAGGCTGACATTCCCTTCTTGGACAGAAGGGAACCCACACAGCTGAGAGACAGTCCGAAGAGGAGTCCTGCTGACACAGTGGGAGCCTCCGGGAGCAGTTGGGGCTGAAGGCCCAGATACCCCTCTGGGCTTTTCCAGAAGCCAGTGAAGCCCTGTGCTCACTGGCAGTGCTGGGAGTCAGACTCTGCCTCTGCTAACCCAAAGACCGTGGGGCTAAGTCCAGCCCTGTCACCCGCACCCCACCCCCACGGGTGCCTTTCCGGAGCACCGGCAGACATGGCCACACAGAGACCAGAGGCGCAGGTCGAGGCTGCCCTGAGCCGCTCTCCCAGCCACGGCATGCTGTGGGGAACCACATACCACCAGGAGGTCGTTAAACAGGAAGATTTCTCGCTGGTGCAGTCCAAGTTTCTGGGGCTTATTTGGGTCTGGAACCTCAAAAAGCCGGCAGTAGCAGACCAGCCTCCGGTGGGGCAGAGAGAGCACCTGTGTGGGGAGGGAAGCACTGCTGTCAGTCAGCCCCCTGCCCCTCGGCTGGAGCCCAGGCAGCACACTCGGAACCCAGCCTGTGGGCCTGGCATTCGAGAACGCCCTCTCCCGCCAACCGTGCACAGCAGAGCAGACGTGTTTGGACTCCTAGCAGTTCTCCCCTGCTCTTCCTCAGGAGCTCTCCTGAAGGGCCGTGGAAAGCTCCCCTGCTTCTCGTGACACCTCCTTTCCTTTCCTTTCCTTCAGGCGGGTCCCAGACTTCTTAGAGCATCACACTCACATGGTAGCCGCCCCCCCCCCAACAGTGAGAAATTCATGATCCCTGAGTCCCCATAAAGTGCCCGTCACAGACATAAGCCCGGTAGTCTCTGTCAAGGTTTCTTCAGAGAGTGTCTACTCTAGATGAGGAAACTGAGGCACAGAGAGGTTGAGCAACTTGCCTCAGCCACACAACAGGGAAGGTGTAGAGCCGGAAGCAGATTCCGGGCCCCTCCTAGAGAATCCCGACGGTTCTGATGCCCGAAAAACCCTGTCCCAAGTCCTGAGCCAGCTGCCACCACTCTGTGGGGCCTGGCCTGGGCCTCCACTCTGAACATGCCTAGCATGGGTTCACGTGAGCCCCCTGCCTGCCGAAGCCCAAGCTGCTCTCAAGGCCAGGTGCAACTTGTACAGTGTCTAAGGGCTGTGGTGACAAGCCACCTGGGAGGCCCAGTCATGGCTCTGAGAGCACCCAGGCTCACACAAGAGACAGCAAGTTAGTAAAGGGCCAGGACGTGCTGGGTAGTGTCATGGCAGGCAGGGAGGGTCCACTGTGCAACAGGGCCCCTGGTGCAGGGATGCCCAAGCTCAGCACACCCCTCATTTACCAGTTTCTAAACCCACACAGGATAGCAATCCCTTTCCCCAGTCCTCAGATGGGGAGAGAGTGCATGGCCCAGGCTGGGCGCGCTCAGGGAACGGCCCTGTTTGGAGCAAAAGTACCAAGGGGAGAGGATGGTGAGAGGTGGGGCCGGAGAGGCAGGTGAGGGCAGGTCATGGTCATGGCAGCATCCAGCGGTCTCCCTCTGGGGGAAGCTGGGAAGAGGGGGGAGTGGACAGGTTTGTGACGCTGACTCTCGCAGCACGGGGCTGCCTGGCGAGGAGAGGCAGACACAGAAGGCATGTGCCACGTGACTGCCAGGTTAGCTGTGTGTCCAGGTGCTCCTGGGGTGAGCAGGCAAACCTGCTCCAGGCCGTGGCAGTGGATGTCAGGGGGCAGAGCGTGGGTGGGGCGGGAAGGAGCGTCTGTTTCAGGCACAGTGCCTCCGGGTCTGGGGACAAGCCTTGGCCTCAGTGCTCAGCCGGGCTCGGATGAGAGGGAAGGAGACTATCTGCTCTGGCCTGATGGCACAACCCGCCCCCTGCGGCCACAGTCTCTGGGCCTGCGGAGATTCGAGGCTGGGATAATTATGAAAATCAAATTTCTTAGCGCTCCAGAAATTAATTCAAGCAGTCAGAATTGTAGACCTGGGAGCTAGGGGAGGCAGTGATGTGAACAAAGGACACGGGGGCCACCCCCAGGGCGGGATATCAGCCAGAATGTAAAAGCGGAAGGATACTCACACAGCCAAGCCCGTGATGCAAGGATCCAATCTATGCGGGAAACATGAAACAAACAAAGGTATTAATGATCCAAAAAATGCACCTGGGCCTGGAGAGAGCTGACAGGACGACATCCAAGTAGGTAAGCACCCCTCCTGTGGCTCCCATGTCCTCTGTCCAGACATGCCACACACAGTTCTCGCAGCCAGAACTCTGAGGGAGCAATGAAGGCATTCCCGGGCCACCAAGAGACCACTGCACAACTCTGGCTGTTGGTTTCTTAAGAGCCGCAGGCTCTCTTTAAATAGAACCCAGAGCCAATGGTTGTTATTCCCAAATAGCAGGGGCCACCCTACACCTGAAGTAATTCCGCCACCCTGCCCCTAAGGGGCTGGGTTCCAAATGGCATCAAGGCCGCTGTCCGAAGCTGAAGCCAGTGAGGTGGGCCCGGGGTCACATGGAGTGGGGGTGGGTGGGAGTGAGGGAGCCAGGGACGCTGGGTCACCACATACCGGCTTCTTCCCCACGATGAGCTTCTCCACCTTCTGCACCTGGGACACGTGGTCCTCATTGGTCTTCAGCTCCCGCTTGCGAATGCGCTCATAGATCCCGATCAGCATCTCCCGGGGAATGTCCTCACCATCGTCCACACCTGGGCAGGAGAACGGCAGCCAGGTGTCAGGGAGGGCCAGGGCCAGGGCCTGGGTGGCGGTGGCCGCACTCAGCTTCGGGCCCCAGGCTCACCCCTCATTTACCAGTTTCTAAACCCAGTCAGAATGGTGATCCCTTTCCCCAGTCCTCAGCAGAACCCACCACAGCCTCTGAACATCTTCAGTCCATTACAAAGTGTCTCAGAATCCTTCCACCAGGACCAGGCCAGCACAGCCATGCTCCGAGGGCTTTATGCATATCAGCTTGCTAACAGGGCTGCGCCCAAGTTCTTGCTTCACCCCTGACTAGCCATGTGACTGAATCTCTGAGCTGGGGCCAGGATGTGCTGGGTAGTGTCATGGCAGGCAGGGAGGGTCCTGCCATGGGCTTTGAGAGCAGCTTGGCCTTCGGAAGGCAGGGGGCTCACAGGGGGACTCACAGACAGAGGGTCCTATCTGAAGGGGACCACCAAGAGCACCACCGGTGGCTTCCCGGAGATCTTGTGGGGAAGCCAGAGCAGCCCTGGTGTTTCCCAGAAAGTGAGAATTCCGTGCACCTGCTGCTAGCTGTCATTCACGTCACGTGCGCAGAAGCTGGGGGCCCGGCTTTGAACCCGGGTTGCTCTGACAACAGGCACGTACCCTTTCTGCTAAACCCTGAAAAACTGCTGTGAGGAAAACTCAGCCCCACTCAGGAGAGAAACGCAAACCCACACCTCAGACCGCAGGCTGGCGAAAATCCAGGGGTTTGGTAACTGGTGCTGTTGGCGAAGCTCTGGGAAGGGGCCTCTCGCACATTGCTGGTGGGACCGGGGCGTGGGTCCGTCCCTGAGCTGGGCCACTTGCCTGTCACAATTATAAACTCAAACCCCCTCTGGGCCACTGATTACGTTTGGGGGGAATTTATCCTACGGGACAGGATACGCAAAAAGGTGACTCATTGCAGCATGGTTTCCAAATAGCAGAGGACTGGAATTCACCCATTTACCCATTGATAGGAGACTGATTAATACATCACTGCACAGGAGGGCAATGAAATACCACACATGTGCCAGGAAAATGAGCAAGGCCATAGGGAACTGACATGGAAACATTCTCTTAGATTTGTTAAATGAGAAAAGCAAGGTGCCAAACAGACGAGGGTAAAACCAGTCACGCACGTTAGTACTTGCGCGAGCAGAGGGGCTCTGGTCGGTATACCAGGGACTGAATGACCTGGGCACACGGAGGGGTGGGAGGGGCTCCGCCACAGACCCTTCCTACTTTTTTTTTTTTTTAACAGACTATTTTTTTAGAACTGTTTTTTGTTTTGCATGTGTTTTTTACAAGATTTTATTTATTTGTCAGAGAGAGAGCGAGCCCAAGCAGGGGGAGTGGCAGGCAGAAGGAGAAGCAGGCTTCCTGCTGAGCAGGGAGCCCGATGCGGGGCTTGATCCCAGGACCCTGGGATCATGACCTGAGCCAAAGGCAGAGACTTAACCGACTGAGCCACCCAGGCGCCCCTAGAACTGATTTTTAGAGCAGTTAAGTCCACAGCAAAATTGAGGGGAAAGCACAGCGATTTCCCCATAACACCTGCCTCCCCCGCGTCCCACCACCAACCTCCCCCATCAGAGTGGTATATTTATTACAATCAGTGAAACTACACTGACACATCATTCACTCAAAGTCCACAGTTTACATGGGATTCACTCTTGGTGTTGTGCATTCGATAATAAATGTTTAATGGCGCATACCCACCATCGTGGAGTCAGACGGGAGAACGTCACTGCCCTGAAACTCCCCTGGGCTGCACCTACTCGTGCCTCCCTCCCTCCAACCCCCAGCACCCACGGATCTTTTATGTCTCCATAGTTTTGCCTTTTCTGGAATGTCATATAGCTGTGGCCTTTTCAGAACTGGTTTCTTTCACTCGGTAATATGCATTTAAGGCTTCCCCAGGTCTTCTCATGGCTCGATAGCTCATTTCTTTTTAGTGCTGAATAATAGTCCCTTGTCTGGAGGTGCCAGTTTATGTATTCGTTCACCTACTGAAGGACATCTTGGTTGCTTCAAGTTTTGGCAACAATGAATAAAGCTGCTATAAATATCCGTGTGCAGGCTTTTGTGTGGACATATGTTCTCAACTCCTTTGGGTAAATAGCAAGGAACGTGATTGCTAGGCTATTATTTCTTTCTGTTTTTGTTTTTTTTTTTTTAACTATGTGAGGATAATACCCATTCAAAAAAATCAATCTAGAGAATTTAAGAACAAATATCAATAAAATAAAAGCATTGCTCATCCGGCTTCCATGCTGGTGAGCTATTCCTCCCCCACCCATCTTCCAACCCCCCAGAGGTGGTCCTGCTGCTGGACCTACTGGGTGAACTGGGGTGAGCAATTCCAGAGAAAATGTGTCCAGTGTAGGTTGGGTGGGGGGGAAGGTTTCCTCTATAAAGAACAAGCTGGATGTCCACCCAGGTGGGCTTGGGGAGACTAGAGGCCTTCCCCCCACTGTCATGCACCTACTGTGTGATCCTGGGCGAATCCCCTCCCTCTCTGCCTCGGTTACCCTTCTGGAACACAAGGAAGATGGAACAGAACACTCCCGAGTTCCTGGCTGGAAAAGATGGGATTTGGTGGGAACGGCCCAGGGTTAGAAGAGAGAACCAGCAGCTTGCTCCACTGAGAAGTGGGATGATAATGCCCAACCCCCCTGCCCCAGACTGCTGGAATGGTCACATGCAAGGGTGGTACAAACCACAGGGCCACTGACATGAGGGTGGCTGCCTGGCAGTATCTGACCCAGCAACCCCATCCTTCCCCCTGGCTTTCTTTCCTCTTGGCTAATCATTTCTGGCTCCCCCTGTGGTTCCCCATACTGGGCGGTGGTGGGGGGCGGGGTGTCCCAATTACGTGGGTGAGGTTTCCAGGCAGAAAAAAAAATCACAGTCAAATCACAAAGACCCTTAAACTCCCCCGGGGTCGCCAGCAGCATGTCGTGTACAGCCTGCTTTCTGCACCCTGGGGCCACAGAGGATTCTGTGAAGACCAGAATCAGGCTCAGCCCTGTGAGGGGCGAGGTCTAGGGTTGATAGAGGAGCACACATCCCTGCGTGCACATCAAAAGCATCTGCTGGCCGCGCTCTTGTGCTCTGGTGCTGACTTGCGATTAAGGAAGTTCCTAGACTCCTTAGCTTCCTAGAAGCTCTAGCTGAGACCTGAATTCCCTGGGGCCCACAGCACCCCTTAGACCTAGCAGAGGGCCACACACCTTGAGTGCTCAGTGCAGGGAATGGCCATCATCTGGGTGGTCTGAACCAAGCCCTGACTCCCCAGCTGGGAACAGGGGGCAGCCCGGCCAGCTCTGGGTGGGCATCCCATTAGCCGGCTTGTTGCAGGGGTGCCCACCACCAGGGGGCGTGCTAGGACAGTTCAAATCCCAGGAGGGTCCTCCTGTCCTAGGAGAGGGGATGACAGAGCAGGGGCTTTGTAGGAAAAAAAGACAAGAGGAGTACATTTAAAGGGCTCAACAAGCTCACAAACTTGGGACCTGATTTAAACCAGCTTTTTCCTATTTTAAAAACATGACACCCTCAGGGGTGCCTGGGTGGCTCAGTCGGTTAAGTGTCTGACTCTTGATTTTGGCTCAGGTCATGATCTCAGGGTCATGAGATTGAGCCCCATGTTGGGTTCCATGCTGGACGCAGAGCCTGGCTAAGATTCTCTCTCTCCCTCCGCCCCTACCTCCCTCTCCCTCTCTAAAAAAAATGTATGTGTGTGCGTGCATATATCTACACACACATATACGTATACGTACCAAACACCTGACACCCTTTCTAAGGGGACTTCAGCCCGCTGCAGCTGGAGTTTCCCCAGGAGAGGGACATAGTCCCTCCTCTTCCTTCCAGAGACTCCAGGTACACGAGGACATGCTATCCAGCTAACACAGTGCCACCTGGGAGACAGCTGTCCCCTTTTCAATGCCTTTCCTCCACAATGACACCAGGAAGGCCTCCCTTCCCCCCTGCCCACCTTAGCACCTCAGCCTTGGGGCCTGGCCAGAAGCAGCTCTGGTGCTTTCGTCCACTGAATTCATTTTTATAGTGACTGCCTAAGTGTGCCAAATGATACGGGCTTCCTGTTTATAGCGATGATGGAAAGTTCCTCTAAAACACACACACACACACACACACACACAGGCAAGTCGGTTTCACAAGGAACGTGGAGCGTAGGAGAGGGAGGCAAGCAGTGACGGGGACGGGGTGGGCCAGCCCCGCCTGCCCGGGGTACCCAGCACCCGGGCTCCAGACTGCTCCTTCACATCCCCCGATCTGGCCCTAGCGGGCCCTCCCATGCTGGGCCGAACTTTCTTAGGCCTGGCGCCCCCTCTCCACCTCCACCTGTCAAACCCCTGTGCGTCCTTCCTCCACAAGTGAGGTTCGTGGCACCACGAGACCCAGTCTGTGCTCCCACTGCACGTGTCGCTGACTGTCATGGCTGTCAGCACTCCTCAGGGTCATTTGTGCCGTGTTTGTGGAAGGACGGGGTGTGCGGGAGCCCAGCCCCCCCCGGCTCTGCCTGTGGCCTGGCTGGGCACGTGCTCTGAGGGACGGCTGTACGCCAGAGCCCCGGGCCCAGGCCGGCTCACCTCGCAGGTTCTTGACGAAGTCCTCCAGCTTCATCTTCCGCTCAGGTTTGACGTTGGGGCTGTACATGTCTGTGTTGAGCAGGATGATGGCGAACGCCAGGATGAAAATGGTGTCTGGGTTCCGGAACTGCCGAACCACCCCGGGGTTGCAGATGCAGTACCGCTGGCTGGGGGCCGGGAGAGGGAGCAGGGTTAGGACCTCTTCAGTCAGGGCAGGACACAGGTCTGCCCCTCCCTCAGGACGGCTGCCGCTGCCCGGGCCCCGGCACTAAACAGCTGAGGCTGGCCACTGCCCTCGGAGCCTCGGTTTGCACATCTGGTCAATGGGGGTAACACCTGCTCCTCCTTACGCTAGTTACAACTCAGCCATCTGTCCTCTAGCTGGCGATAGGGGGTGGGGTGAGGATCGCTACTTCCTGAGGCTGCTGCTTCCTCGGAATTGGATGCAGCCCAGAAGGTGACCAACTTCGGGCCAGTGGGGTATGAGCAGATGGGATGTGGGCACCTTTAAGGATGTACCTTAAAGGGCAGAGTCCACTCTCTTCCCCTGCCTGGAACAGGGATGTGATGGCGGTTGTCGGACATGCTACCTGGGACCCTGAGATGAAAGGAGCCTGGCTCAGGTAGGGGGTGGGTGAGGGGGGCAAACTGGAGAAGAGGAACCATGGGGCACCATGACTAAGGCAGGAGTCATCGGAGCTCAGACGACATGGGCTTCACTCCTGTCTTCTCCATTAGTGCCGCCACCTCCAGGAAGCCCTCCTGGAAGGAAGTGCCTGAACAACCCCCTCCCAGGGCCCCAGAGTTGTCCTCCTGTTGTGTCCTCATTCCCAACCTTGGTCCCACCACTGGTGATGAGCCCTGAGGGCTGGGTCAGTGGCTGACTCGTGTCTCCCACACCTAGCGTGGGCATGGAGGATCTTACCCAGCCACTGTGCACACAGTCCTGGGAAGAATGACTGTGGGGTGGGTAGCTGACCTTGATTGTGGGCTCTCTGTTGTGCCAGGCACTGGGCTAAGTGTGCCCACACGCCCAAAGTGGTTTAGTCCTTCCACCAGGTAGGTGCTTTTGTGATCACCACGCTATAGGCAAGGACGTGAGGCACAGAGAGGTTAAGTTACCCATGCAAAGTCACATAGTACGTGATAGAATGGGTGTTTAGAGCTAGGCCATCTGGTTCTGCAGCTTGTGCTCTGAGTTACTGTGGGAGATGGGCTGCCCTTTGTGAATGGGCAGACAATGACGACACAGACTCATGAAGAGTGATGCTTATGAGGACCCGGAGGAACACAGACTGTCCAAAAGTCTGGTTCTAGAGATAACCAGCACAGCACCTGGCACACAGAAGGGGCTACTTACTGCCTCATTCCCCAGGCAAGTTGAGGGCCACCTGACCCTGCCCTGGGGACAGGGCTGGAGAGGGGGATTCCGGCCCTGAGCCATGGGCCTCAGAGTCAGGAACTTTCCTCTTCCCGACACCCACCCATGCCCTGCCCTGACCCCAACCTGAATGCCTCGATGAGCCGCTCCACCTTCTGGGCCTCCCCTTGGACCCGGATGTGTGCCTGGAACTTCCTGAGGGCTTCATCTAATTCCATGGCGGAGAAATCCATCTCATCCACCACACAGCTGAAACGAGAGACCAAGGCCCCATGAGGGTCTGCTGCCCGCACAGTCCCTGCTGGCCTTCCTGTTGGGGGCAGAGCACAAAGGAAGCCCATGCAGGGCAGGCCGTGAGCTGCCCAGAGCCAGGGGACCCGGCCGCCTCTTGTCCAGAAGGGCCCTCCGCCTGGCTTCCTCCAATCACTAAACACTTCAGATCACAGCCCAAAGACCCCTGTGCTTCTGGGGGAGTCTACAGACCCCCTGAGACTATAGGAAAATGTTGGTGCCCATATCTCTGTGCGTAGCTTTCTACAGAGGGGCCAGAGCCTATGGCCTATGGCCGTTCCTGATACAGGCCCTCAGCGTGCACATGACCCAGGGCACAGAACAGCACGTGACGGCAGGAGTCTTCTCGGGCTGTCTGCGAGGGATGCCGGCACAGCCCGCCCATCTTCCCCAGGAGGTCGGGGCTGTCCACTAAGGTCGGGCAGTGACTGTGCACTGAGCCCATCTCCCCACATGGAGGGGCCTGGGTGTCTTTCAAGGGGCACCTTGGAGGCCCTGTGCCATCCTCATCTGCCAATCCGCCAAGTGGAGCGGGGCTTGCAGAAATGGCTGAGCGGGTTTTGTCTGGCTCCCCTCATCCCAGCCCTGCCCTCGCCCTCCGGCACACCATGCCTTGTCCTCTGAGCCAGACCCCTGAACGGAGAAGGTGGGGTCTGCCCCAGGGACCCACTCAGCAGGCTGTGGTTTCCAGTGTATCTATTTGTAACAAAGCCATGGCCACCCCTGGTGGCGCTGCAGAGGCCTCGGCCATAGCGGGGCCTAATCCTCACTGCCAGGGCCCTTGCTCTGGGCTTGGGCATTAACTGTGGCGCCCCCATCCTCGGAGGCTGCTGCAGAGCAGCTGGGGGAGGGCAGGGGCCACACAGGGTAATTTGCTGACTAGCATCTGAGCTGGACGCCTGGTGTGGAGGGTCGGGGGTGGGGGTGGGGTGAGGATCGCTACTTCCTGAGGCTGCTGCTATTTTCTGATGGGGGAGAACAATGCGCGGATTTCCTACGGACCAGCGGCTAGCTTGGGGCGGGGGGCGGGGGGAAGCCTGGGGGGAGCGCAGGAATGGCTGCAGGGGGTGGGGGGCTGGCCCAAGACCGTCTTAGGCCCAATTCACTAAGGACCTCATCTGCTTTCCCCTAAGCTGCTTCCTGACGCTGGTTTAAAAGGCGGAGAGGGGCGCTAACCATATGAACAATGCAGCAGGCTTTTCCCCGCTGAGGGCCGGAACAGAAACGCAAGCAGGGAGAATGCAGCCCAGGTGGGCACATCTGGTCGAGGAAGGGCACAGACGCCATTCAGCTGGCTGTTAGCTTCAGCTGCCGCTGAAAGCCGTGGCTCACTGTGACCCGTGTGTCTGCGCATGTGCTGGGTGTACGTGTGACTGAATGGGTACAGACGTGTGCATGTGAGTCTGCGTGTGTGGGGGTGGGGGGGACCCGGGCCAGCCCTTCCCTGGGCCCGGGTTTCCTCACCTGTATAAGAGGCCGGGGCAGCTGCCCACCTCCTCCCAGGGCAGTGCAGACATGGCGGGCACGCATGTGGCCAGGCTCCTCCTTATGGCGGACATGCCTGGCCCCAGAAGGCCCGCTGCCCACCCCCTTGCCTTTGTTCTTCCGTCCGATGAGGCGGGGCTGGACGGATGCAAGGTACTGTCCTTGTTACTAATGGTTCGCTCTTTACCCCGCTTTGATTTCTGCTCCTGGCCTACATCTCGGTGTGTAGCTGCCTGGTCAGAAATATCCTCACTGGAGATGCTCCCCTGGGGCCTGAGCCGCCCTATTCCATCCTGTCCCACGGCTTCGGCTCCTCCTCTGTGAGAGGGGCTTAGCGAGACCCGACACCCACCCTTGCATGTTTGAGGACGACACAGGGCCCGTACACAGTAACTGCTCTGTAAACCCAAGGGTCCAAGGGCAGGGGGCCTTTCCACTTAGGGCAGTCTCAAGGAGGAATGGGCAAACTTGGGGTACAAGCTGGACAGTGCTTCTCAAAACTCTCAGCAGTTCCCAGGGAGCTGGAAACAGGGTTTTCTGCAGAGTTGCAAGTAGCTGGGAGGGCCGTGGCTGCCAGCCATGGTTGGATTCTCACCCCCAGATCTCCCAGGCAGGAGAGGCAGGAGAGACGCAGGGGACGGAGGCACTGGGGTCTCTCTGGGCTCCCCCCGCCCCCGAGGGTGTGTCAGGACAGTTGGCAGTCAGGCTGGGGGACTGAGCTCAGACCTCCAACCCCCCAGTGCTGTAGTGGCTTGGCCCTGCTGGAGAGGGATGGAGGGGCCAAGGGTGCGTGCAGGGGGGCCCCGCAGGGTCAGCGTGTGAGCTCTAGCGCCCGGGGGTGGAGGCACGCGTGTATGCCTGGCAGGGTGTGATGTGCAAAACCATGTGGGGTGTCTGTGCGTGTCCAGGAGCAAGAAAGAGCTAAGGGGAGGATTCGGTGTGTGTTCCAGCGAGCAGGGTGAGCCTGACACCGCGTGCGTGCAGGTCCACACCCCTACCCCCCCCAGCCCCAGAACTCACTCGAGCACGTCTCGGTTGAACTGTTTCTGCCGGTTGCCCAGGAACTCGCCGATCATCTGCCTGCTGAGGCCCTTGCGCTGCAGCAGGAAGTGGGCTACCCCCACTGGCGTGTCAGGCACAAAGCCACGCTCGATGAGGTACTGGACGCCCTTCTCAGGCTTCCTAGGGGCGGGACGAGAGACAGGCTCAGCCCAGGCTGCCCCAACCCCTCCTGGCTTGCCCTCCTCCCTGGGTACTCCAGGTGCCCTGTCCCGGTCCGCCGGAGGAACCCAGAACTGCCCAGACCCTGCACTAGGCATAGGCTGGGACTGGGCCATCAGCTGGAGCAGGGACTGTCCCCACCCCCCTCGTGTTCTGCACTGCCCCAAACGCCCCTCAGTGTAGAAGTCACTGTCCTGTGTTTCACTGCCAGGCAGACTGGAACCCCTTGCCCAACACAAACTGGCCTGCCCTCCGCCCACTGATCACCGTTTCTAACACGCGCTGAGCCCTTACTCTGAGCACCGCTGTCTAGGCACCCTACGCCCACTAACTTCTCACACTCCTCCTGGGGGTCAGCACTCTTGTTACCTGGGCTGTTGAGGAGCCTGACGGCCGCGTGACCTTGCCAGCAACCTCTACTACCTTTGTTGTAAGGACTGCCTGAGTTAACAGTCAGGTGCCTAGAACGATGCGTGTAGTAAAGCACCGTGGAAGGTTCTCATGACTAGCCCCAATTTACAGGAGAGGAAGTGAAGGTGCAGCATTGACCCTTCCTGGGCAAAGGGGTTTCTGGGAAGGGCTGGGCTGGCCCTGCAGGGCTGAGTGAGTCCACCTGCGCTGGGAGCCATGGGGCCCGGCTGGGCTGTGGTGGAGGGAGGCCCCCTCAGGGGCTCGGCAGGGGTCCAGGCTGGCCCTTTCCTCCCTTTGGGCCTCTGTCCTCTTGCTGGTCTGTGGCATGGTACAGGCTTGGCTGACCTCACAGGGTGGTGTGAGGGGGCCGCACGTATGACCCTTGGAAAGCAGGTGTCCTCGGACAACCCCAGAGCCTCAGACGGGCCTGAGGAGCCGTGGAACCCTTGCGGTGTACCCAGCACCCGTGTAGGGGGTGAGGGGAGCTGGGCCCCACCGCTTGCCCTGGCAGGTAGAGATCAGTGTTTTGCTATCCCCTAGCAGCCTGGCAGCGGGAGTGGGTATCCACCTGTCCCCATAAACCATGCGGCTCTGGACTGACAGCAGCATCCAGCACATACTGTATTTCTACCTGCAAGCAAAAGCAGAGCTCCTGCTGCAAGGTGACCTTGCTAATTTTACCCCAGGATAACCACACACCCTAACATCACCTTCAGGAGTTTGGCAGGGAGCGGCTGCGGGCCAGCTGGGTCCTGGCACGGCTCCCCCAGCCCTGTCACATACCCCATTCCTCCCCGAGGACTCTGGGGTAGCCAACCAAGAGCTGCCCCAGCCCCTCGGCTGCTCACGCTCCCTCACTGCCCTGCTCCACGCCAGCCCCAAGGGGCCCCGCCCGTGCCCACTTCCCTGTTCCTCAACTTCTAGGTCAGAGGTCACCCCGGCAAGCCCACAGACGTCTCTTCTTTCGCTTACACGACATTAGCGAAAGGAATTCTAGTGAGTTGCCAACATGTAGAAATTGGGAGAGCTCAAACCAGAATCCAGATTTCCGGCTTCTCTTGAAAAATCAGGCCATCTGGCACTTCTGGGCCTGTGCCCCTGTGTGGCCGTGACTGGAAAGCTGGGCTGGGCCGCCCCACTCAGGCACCCTGTGTCAGCCACCCAGCCTGGGGGCCCAGATCCAGGCCCGGCCTGCTTCCCCGGGGGGCTGGCTGCCCTCCCCACTAGGCCCCCTCCTGTGTTTCTACACCAACGTCACACAGCATCTCGGACAGCAGGATACGGAGCAGAATGCAGCAGGAGAGTGGAACACACCACAGGAAGGAGAGTCTTACAAGGGGCCAATGGAATGCGGATTCTTCACAGATTAAGTACCCAGAGTCTACTTTTTGCTAGGTACTGCTCAGGATGACAGCAGAGAGCCGGGGTTGGTCAGGAACACCTTACAATGGCAGGCTCTAATCCTTGGTCTAAAAGACAAAGGGACTGAATGATCGCTGGAGGGCAGAGGAGGGGCTCCTGCAGGTGAATCAGAGGCTTTCTCTGAGCAGGTGACCCTGGGCAGTAACCTAAGTCATTAGGGAGCTTTCTGGGTGGAGGCAACAGTGAATGCAAAGGCCCTGAGGTGACAAAGGGTTTTGCATGATCCAGGACCAGAAAGCTATTCACCAGGGCAGCTGAGAGTAGGGGCCCCTGGGGGAGGGGAGCTGTGCAGGCCACAGGGGGAATCTGGTCTTCCTCTGAGTTCAATGAGAAGCCCTAGAGTGTTATGAATCGGGCAGTGAGGGAACCATGCTCTATAAAGAGCAAGGCTAGGTCCGAAGTGCGAGCTCCTTGAGGAGCTTCCCACAGGCATCCAGCTTACAAGGCAGGAGGTGGGGAGAAGCAGCCATTTTCAAACACTGCCTCAGAGTAGGGATGACAATTATTGCTGGTGGACCCGAGTTTGAACCCGATGACTCCAGCTCTGAGTCTGAACCCGATGTGGGAGGGACTGGTTCCACCTGGCAGGTTTCCAAGTGAGGTCACAGGAGAGAGGAATCTGAACTCACTGGGCCTTGACCAGTGACCGGGAGCTTGCTGAGCAACTGAAAGGAGGGATGTGGCGGCAGGAGGTGCAGGTAAGGAGCTGGGGTCGGGGGTGCGGGCCAGACCGGGAGCTCCAGGGTCAGGATGAATATGGCTGTCAAAGGAAGCCTCTGGAAGGCTTTACGCAGGGGAATGGCCCAGCCTTCACCATCCTCTTCAGCCAGTGCACTGGACATCTGACGGTGTGAGTCCCCTGCCTGTCAGGCCCTTGCTGGCCCCGCCCACCTTGACAGGACAGTGAGGCCCCGAGTGTGCTCATGGGGGGCCTGCCAGGCAGCGGTCCTCGACCCACCTGCTCCCTCACAGAGCTCCATGCTGATGGAAGGGGCACGTGCCCTGGATCCTGCTAAGCGGCACACACAGTGACTTGCTGGGTGAAGGGATGTGAGGAGATGAGTCATTAGTGCTGCCCACCCTTGTGGCAGTTAGGGGACCACATGGCCAATGCACTGTGAGAGAAGGGTGCGTGGCACTCCCTATGGGAGCCCCATGATCCCTGATGGCGCCTTCCCTTGACCCAGGGACCCAGGGAGCCCACCTGGAAAGGACACCCCTGCTGTCTCGTCCCTGGGAGACTTGATGAGCACAGCCCCTGGCCAGCCAGTGACGGATGCCGACGCCACAGGGAAATAACCCGGGCTGTGTCAGCATGCCAGAGCCCACCCAGACTGGCTAAGAAGGGTGAGTGTGGCTAGGAAACTAGGTCACCGGGCAGACACAGTGGTGGGGCTCTGTCTCCTCCCCAGCTGTGGCCTTACATTTCCTTCCTTAGGAGGGTGCTGCGGGACTTCTGTCTGGAACCCCAGGCCCTAAAGACACAGAAGAGGACACAGACTGGGGCTCATCCGGCTCCCGATCCTTAGGTCCAGCGAGGGCCGGGCTCACACAGAGCACACCCAACAGAAGCCCTGGAGAAGGCATGGCTTCGCTGGTGTCACCAGGACCCTGTTTTAAAACCTTCCAGGGCCTCCCAACCCCTGCAGGACAAGATCCAGGCTTTCTGCCCCTGGATTCACTTCTTTATTCATTCCACACACATCTATTGAGCCCCTGTTCTGGGCCAGGGGTTGTGCTAGTACGCCTGTGGTCCAAAGTCCCCATCCTTGAAAAACACCTTGAAAAAGCATGGTAAAGGAGGGAACTAACCTCCCGGGATATAGAAATACAGCACAGGGGTCACGAGCATGTTCTCTGGAGTCAAAGGCCTGCACTTATACCCAGGCTCCACTTACAGGCTGGAGCAAGTTACTTAATCTCCCCGTGCCTCAGCTTTCCCGTCTGTATAATGGGGTCAGCAACAGTGCACACGGCAGAGGTACTGTGAAGGTTAAATGAGTTAATGCCTCTGAGACTTCAAAAAATACTGTTGGTCCTATGGCTCCAAAAGGAGGGTCAACAACAAGCAGAACTAAACCAAAGCGTTGCCATGGGAACCTGGAGAAGGCGTGTACTTCGGCTGGAAGGGGCGGGAGGGATGATCAGGAAAGGCCTCCCTGGGGAGGTGGCACTGAACCGGGAGCCGGGAAGGGGGACCCTGCTAGAAAGAATGATCAGTGCAAAAGCTGTATTTGACTCGTAAGGCAAAGACGGCACAGGAAGGTCAAATAACTTGGCTCCAGGTTGCCAGGCGACAGAAATCGTGCCGGGAGTTTCAACCCACTCCTCTGCTCTGAGAAGCCCCCCAAAGTTTCACTCTGCTGTCCCCACCCTCACTGCTGCTGAAAAGCCAATCTATCCAGCTGCTGAGCCAGCTCGCTCCTCTAAGGGGCCCAGAGTCAATAGGTGCCAAGGGGGACACTTGCACCATCCACACCTGATCTGCCCCTGCGTTCTGGGCCCCCCTGTAAAGGGTCCTTGAAAGGCGTCAGCAGGACGGGCTGGAGTGGAAGAGGCCACAGTTTGGTCCTGCTGTCGGTCGCCAGGCGGGGCCGGCTTTGCTCCACGTCAGCTGCTGATTCAGACTTGGCTGTGATAGGCGAGTGCGTGCAGACCACACCAGTGGCGTCTCTCACGTGCATCTCCTGTCCCCGGGCCACCAGCAGTCAGTGGGGACGCCGAGCTTGTGGGGCTCCAGGAGGGCAGTTACAAGGCTGGGCACCACACTTATGGATCACCCACTTGCTGGAGTCCCAAGCTGAGTGCTTTGCAGGCTCTTGTCCCAGTAGGGGTCTGCATGTCAACGACGGGCTCCTCCTGTCGTTTCTAGTTGCCAACGGATTTCTCCTGTCGTTTCTAGTTGCCCGAGCAGCTGAAGAGACGTGCAAGTGGGCGGCTATCCACACCTCCCTGCCTGGCATCTAGCTGGCCTCCGGATTTCCCACCCCACCCACTCTGTCCCCCTGACCCCGCGGGCTGACCTCACTCCCAGCCTGGCCAGTCAGAGCCCCGAATCCTGCCGAACACCACGAGCAGTTTGGAGCGAGCCAGCAGGGGCCGAGGAGAGAGGAGAAGCGCTCTTCCTGCCGGGGTTGCTGTGAGGCTGAACCATGACCCCGGGACGGCTGGCAGGCCTCCTGCCCTGGTGGGGCACTGGCAGGAGACGACTCTGGGGGAAACGGCCCGGAGATGCCCAGCAGCTTTTCAGGTCCAGAACCAGTAAGGCCTCTGCTTACACCAGTCTGACTGGGTTCCTGTCACTTGCAATGGAGAAGGCCCTGATTAACAGAGACCAACACAGGGTCTGTTTACCTATGGTGCCCGAAGATCCTCTGCGGTCAGAAGTCTGAGCTGTCCCTGTGACTGGTCTCAGCTGACCACGGTACTTGGACAATCTCTGCATGTCTGGAAGCGCCCTTCAATTCCGTAATCCAGGCTCAAATGCCCCCAGTGTCCTACAAAGGAGTGACGGCCTTCCATCTGCTCACAAAGTTCCAGGGCCAGCAAGCTCACCACCTCTTCAGACTGTATTTCATGCAGCTCTGATTTTTACAAAGCTCTTCCTGATGCCGGGAGCGCAAGCTGAATGGGGCTTGCCCTTACTATAGAGAGAAGGTGGAGGAATTACCCTTCAACATGACTGTCTGCCCTGCAGGGCTTGTCTTGGCACGGTTTTCTTCCCTGAGAGACTCAGCACCAGCCACCCCAGACCCAGGACACGGCCACGGACCCCCAGGGCTGTGAGGGCCATGGGCTGGATGGGTAGCTCATGTCCAGGGGAATGGGAACCCAGCCTCCTTCTTAGTAGCTCAAAGTGCTCCAAAGAGAGCTGATCTTTCACCGGAACCCTGGAGCCAGCATGTCTGGCTCTGTGGCCTCGAGCTAGCACCTGACCTCTCTGAGCCCTGGCTCCCTAGAGCCAAGTGTCACAGGGTCACTGTGAGGATTCAGTGAGCTGACGCACATGAAGTGTTCCGCACAGTGCCTGGGACCTGATATGTTCATATGGGCTGGCTGTTGTCATTGGTATTTTCATTACTCACAAGAAACACCTCACACGTGAGGAGCACAGAGTTGGCGCTAGCAGATCGGGAGCCCACCCCCAGCTCTGCTGCTCACTGACAGATGCCGGCCCAGCTCTGTGGCCTCTGAGCCTGCTTCCCATGCAGGTAGAGAGCAGCTGACTGCCCAAGGATGCAGGAAGGGTGAAATCTCGGAGCACCCCAGACTCACACCAGGGCTCTCCGCCTCCCTCCTGCAGAAAGGAATGACAGGCAGGGGGGCACCCGGCAGGCCCCAGGGGCTGGGCCCTAGGTGGGAGGGAGGCTGGGCTGCAAGGGACCCCAGGGGCCCCCCTGAACAGCTCCCAGCTCAAGCCAAGAGTCCTAGCACACCATCACAGCTAGTGGTTGTCGAGGCCCTACCTTACATGCCCCTCAGAGACGAGGTAATCACTCATGGACGAGGGCAGCTCTGGGGATGAGCACACTCTTCCAGAGGTGGGAGAAGTCTGGCCTGGTCCACCTGGGACAAGGCTGCCTGGGGCTACAGTCACCTGGGCTTTTGCCAGAGCGAGAGGGGCATGAAAGAGGTGACTGACGCACTGAGGCCCGTGTCCCTGAGCATGTGTGTGGAGCACAGGAAGGGGGGGCCCCATCAGGGCTATGGGGGTACTGACCCAGGCTCCTGCCGCTGTGGCGGCCCAAGGACCACCGCTCCAGGGCCATGCGGCCTCCCGTGGGTGGTGTGGCTTTGCCTCCTGAACTCTCCGTTTACCCCTGTGGCCCAGTGAGCTGATGGGGGTACATGCGGCTACAGGCGCAGTGGCCGTTCCCACACTGGAGCCGGTGGGGCGGTGAGAGTTCTAGCCTGCCCCCCCCGCTGGCTGTGTGACCTCAGGCAGGTGACCCGCGTGGGACCTCCGTCTACCTGTCTGCACAATGGGGTTAGTAAGAGGCTCTACCCCCAGGAGAACGGGACTTAGAGCAAGACAGCTTGTGGAACAGTGTCTGGCACAGGCTAAACACATGGAACTATCAGCCACTGCCGTTACCTTTGACTGTTCTCTGTCGGGAAGGCCTACTCCTGGAAGGAGGTGGGAGGCCGGGCAGGCCCGGGAGGCAGTCAGGGGTGCAGGCCGGGCTGGGAGGCTGGGGAGGGAGGTGGTGAGGGCTGAGCCGGGAGGAAGCCTGGTGCACTCTCCCAGCCCTGGAGCCTCCCTGGTGGGGAGGGGGCAATTTCACATGGAGTCCACTGGCACCTGCCACTGGAGGCCAGCCACCCCACTCTGCCCCACACCCCGAGTGGAGCCAGACCTGCTGCTGACTGTCCCTCAGTGCTCTAGACCAGCACTGTCCATGAGCACAATCTGCGGCGACCGAACTGTGCTAGATCGGCGCCGTCAGGCACGGCGGCCATGGGTGGCCAGTGAGCACCTGCACCGTGGCTAGGGCGCCAGAGGCACTGGATTCGTGTTAAGTTTCAGTGAACTTTAACTTCAGTAGCCACCTGTGGCCGGACCGCAACGCTGTAAAAACACAGACTCCCCCAAGTGATCTCTGAGCTGAAGGCAACACCGGCAAAAAGTCGGCCGGGGTTGCTCGTGGGTCTTACTAAGCGGATTCCAAAATTCACATGGAAGAATACCCACCCAAAAGAGCCGAGACGATTTTTAAAAAGAACAAAAGAGGGGGTTTTGCCCTCATAAGAAAACATGTGAAAACCAAGTCTGATGCTCGTGGAGGAACGAACAGGTCCTGTAACGATTAATGTGGAGCTTCGCAAGCATCTTCGTTCTGTTCCCTGATCTGTCCCGGGCCCCTAAAACACTGCCTGGTGTGTTGCAGGCGCTCAATAAATAGCTGCTGAATGAATGAAAAGGTCCCATTCATGTAGGAATTAGATGGAACTTCAAGTCAATGAAGAAAGGACAGACTGTTGAGTAAATAGTTTGGAAACAACTGGCTAATCTTTACAGAATAATAAAAGTTGGGGTACGCCTGGGTGGCTCAGATGGTTGGATGTCTGCCTTCAGTTCAGGTCAAAATCCCAGGGTTCTGGGATCGAGTCCCGCGTTGGGCTCCTTGCTCAGCGGGGAGCCTGCTTCTCCCTCTGCCTGCCGCTCCCCCTGCTTGTGCGCTCTCTGACAAATAAATAAGTAAAATCTTAAAAAAAAAAAAAAAAGTTGGACCCCTCATCTTGTGTGGTTCTCCAAAACAAATTTCAGCTTTAAGTCCTAAAGGGCATGCAAATACACTAAATAAAATATTTTTAAAACTATACTTATGATTTGGGGCAGAGCCCCTTTTAATTATTATTATTATCACTGTATTGATCATTTGGGGCAGGCCCCTTTTAATTATTACTATTTTTATTATTATTATTTTTAAGTAGGCTCCATGCCCAGTGTGGAGCCCAATGCAGGGCTTGAACTCACGACCCTGAGATTGTGACCTGAGTTGAGATCAAGAGTTGGACACCTAACCGACTGAGCCACCCAGGTGTCCCCATGGGCAGAGCCCCTTTTATTTTATTTTTTTAAAGATTTTATTTATTTATTTGACAGAGAGAGAGACAGAGAGAGAGCACAAGTAGGCAGAGTGACAGGCAGATGGAGAGGGAGAAACAGGCTCTCTGCTGAGCAGGGAGCCAGATGTGGGGCCTGATTCCAAGACCCCAGGAGCATGACCTGAGCCGAAAGTAGCCGCTTAACGGACTGAGCCACCCAGGCGCCCTGGCAGAGTCCCTTTTAAAATAAAAAACATGAAAAGCCAAAGAAACAAAACAAGAAAATACGAATTTAGCTAATTAAAATCTTCCTGTACAGCATGGTGACTGTGCTTAATAATACTGGATTGTATATCTGAAAGTTGCCAAGACAGTAAATCTTAAAAGTTCTCATCACAAGGAAAAAAAATTCTAACTATATGTGGTGAGGGATGGTAACAACTTCTTGTCATCATTTTGCAATATACATAAAAATTGAATCATTACCTTGTACATCTGAAACTGATGTTAGATAGCAATTATCTCAATTTTAAAAACACAAAAAATTAAAAAACTTGTGTTAGATGAAAGAGCACAAAGTTAAAAGACATATATATCTGAGAACCACTGAACTGTATACTTTATAAGGGTGAATTTTACAGTATGTGAATTAGATCTCAAAAGAAAAAAATTTTAAAGACAAGTGACAGAAAGAAAATGTTTATAATTACAAAGGATCAATATCCCCGACAAATAAAGAACTACTAGTAAATCAACATGACAAATAACCTGAGAGAAAAATGAGCAAAGAATATGAACTGGGGGCGCCTGGCTGGCTCAGTTGGAGGAGCATGCAACTCTTGATTTCAAGGTTGTGAGTACAAACCCCATGTTGGGTGTAGAGATTACTTAAAAAGGGGGAGGGGCCTGGGTGGCTCAGTTATTAAGCGTCTGCCTTAGGCTCAGGTCACGATCCCAGGGTCCTGGGATTGAGCCCTGCATCGGTCTCCCTGCTCTGTGGGAAGCCTGCTTCTCTCTCTCCCACTCCCCCTGTTTGTGTTCCTTCTCTCGCTGTGTCTCTCTCTGTCAAATAAATAAAATCTTAAAAAAAAAAAAAAAAGAAGCTGGGAAATGCAAACTAAAATGACCAAGAGACAACTATGTCTACCCTTTGATTAGGGTGGGGAGAGAACACTGAGTGTTGCCAAGCATATGGGAGAAAGAGGACCTCTCAGAACCACAGGCAGAAGAGAGGAAATGGGTAGAGCCCCCTTTTAAAGAGTAAGTTTCCAGTGAAAAACTTGCCTACCTAATTCCGCTTTTAGCTAGCTTCCCTACAGACTCTCTTGGGAGTGTATGTAAAGAATAGATCCACACTCCTTGTCATCTATGGTTGGTAGTTATGAAGAAGTGGAAGCAAGTGGCCATGTCAGTAATATGGATAGCCACACCAGGGACCACTACACAGCAGCAGGCGGGAGGGGGAGGGAGGTGGCCCATGCACACTGACGGCGGAGCAGGGGGGTGGGGGGGGTGGAGATCTCCAACAGCAAGCCGTGCGGTGATATTTCAGTGAGATGATGTCCACAACCCCAGGCCCCAGATAACACCAGCAAGGCCACAGCGGCAGCTAACACTTGGGAGAGGACTTACTCGATGCCGGGCGCTGCTCCAAGCACTTCACATACCTGCTTCCTTCCAACTCACACCCTGCAAGGTGGACACTGTTGGGCCCAGCCCCACCGTACAGACGAAAGGCCAGGCTGTGAGCCCGGGCAGTCTGGCCCTGGAGCTGTGCTCTGAACCACAGCTGTCTGCAGTTCCGAAGAGCACACACATGCATGGAATAAAGATCTGGGAGGAGAGACTCCAAAATGACAAGAGCCAGAGGGAATGTTATCCTAACTGGAAGGCTTTCATTTTCCACGGGGAATGTATTCCTATACCGCGCACATAACTAAAAACAGAGCTTAGAGAGAATCTACACAGACCACAACTGGCTGGTGGAGGGACTGTTTTTTCTGGCCTCTACCTGTCGACCCGGCTGGGACCCCCACATCAGGACATCCCTGGAAGCTGACAGGCATGCGGTGGGCTTGGGCACTAAGGGAGCCCCCCGGTCAGTTCGGCCCCCTGCCCAGGAGGGCCCTGGCCTGGGTCTAAGACGACTCGGGAGCTGGCTGTGCCCAGAAGCAGGTGGGAGCAGACTTCTGGGACAGAGCTCAGGATGGGCTCAGCAGAACATGGCCCTTCCTGCTCACATGCTGCTCTGGCCACAGCTCGTGCAGCGGTAAGGCTGTCCCTACGTGCCGTGAACCACGGGCTGATGGGAGTCTCGGGAGAGAGCACCCGGGTGCTTGAGACTCATAGTTCTCAGCTGAGTGAGGACCAGTGATCCAGAGCCCCCTGGCTGCTCACATGTAAATGTCCTGTTCCCTATACCCTCCCTCTGGGACAAGCCTGAGTCCCCGAGATAACGCAGCACTCCCATTTGTAGCAGGGATGGCTCAAAAGTGCCCCCAAGCCTCCCTCCATCTCAAAGAGGAAGCAGAGAGCGGGGGAAGTGCAGCGGATGTGTGTTGGTCACCACCAGGCAGTCTGGCTGTGTCCCCAACCTTGGAGGAGTCAGCGCCAGGCTGACGTCCGATGACCCCCAATCCCAGAGGCCCTATGGATGGAAACGATGTGAAATATGAGGTTTAATAACCAGAGCCCGGCAGCGTCCCTTCCAAGGGAGTATGCGGCCTCCTCCCCTTCCGCTTGCTATTTTCAGCCGTGCTAAGAATAGCCTGCTTTAAATACCCATCTCCCTCCTTAAATCTGCTCTCAGGACTGCCCCCACAGCACCTTTCTAGAACTCCTGGTGGGGAGCGGCCACTCAACAGACCCAATTCCCACGTCTCCCAAAGGACCTTGCTGAGACATCTGTTAGCACCAGGCTTATCTGTGTCCTGCTTCCCCCGACGCGTGCCTCCGAGCCGAGCCCGCACCTGCCCTGGGAGATCTTGCTCACACACGGACGCCATCACAGCGCCGTCAGCCTTCACATTCACATTTCCTGAGAAGCTACTCTGTGCTGGGTGCTGCTCTAGGCACCGACAGGGCCCTGAACTCCTGTCCCCGTGTTGCTTTGTCCCAGAGAAACCCCTCGTTCAGCTGCTTCTCAGCCTGTGAGCCTCTGCAATCCCCACGACAGGGCCCTTGGGAGGGGCTGGGCCCCCCACTCACCGGGTCCAGTCTCCTCTACGACAGCAGCGCCGTGCCAGGTGCTGCCACAGGCCCCGTTAGCGCAGCGTCACCCCCTCGCACATGCTCTTTTAAACCCTCGGTGTGTGCAAAGGCCCCGGGGCGTAGGAGGAAGGCCCGCCCCACTCGGTCCTGCGGGGCTGGCAGGCACTCACTTGTTGAAGAGATTGAGGCCAATGCGGTAGTGCCTCTTGCGGATGACATCGTTGCTGAAGGCGGGTGAGTCCCAGCTGTTGCGGGTCTCCTTGTGGTAGGTCTGCTTGCTGAGTGTCTGCTCCCGCAGGCTGTCGCGGGACGACGACTCAGAGCTGCAGTTGATGGTGTCGTTGGAGTTGGATGTGCTGTTGATGCTGTCGTTGTCCCCATCCGAGTAGTCGGACTCCGACTTGCTCTGCCTGTTGGCCGAGCCATTGATGGCCAGGTGGCTGTCCAGGGGCCGGGGGGGCCGGGGCCGCAGCTCCGGCTCCTCCCGGGGAAGGCTCTTGGGGGGGCCGGCCAGGGGGCCGTGCTTGGGGCTGCCCTGCGGCCCGCCCAGGCTGCGTTCGTAAGCGCTCTGCCTCTTGAGCGAGCTGCGGTCCGAGCGGTCACTGAGGTCCACGGAGCTGTCGCTGGGCGGCTCAATGGTGAGCAGCGGGAGGTGCTCCACCCGCAGCCGCTGCTCCTGCCGCTCCAGCGACGGTGTGCTCCGGCAGCTTGTGTCTGTGTCCCCCTTGTCGTCCTTGTGAGCCAGCGCCCAGTAGTCCTGCGCGGCCCCCCCGGCCCGCAGCCGCAGGTCCGACTCCGTGCTGGGCGGCCGGTGCGCCGCCTGCGACAAGGGCAGGGGCGGTGACAGCTCCTCCTCGTCGATGTACAGGGTGACGTCACTGTACGAGGCTGTCATCTCATCCAGCTTGTGGTGGTCCACGCCGTGCAGGGCCGGCTTGGGCTCGGCGTCCCGGGCCCGCCCTGCCTCGGGGGCTGGTGCCTCCTCGGCGTGCAGGCTGCGGCAGTTGAGGGCGTCGTCGATGGACTCGGCCAGTGACTTCACCTGCCGCGAGAAGGCGTCCTCCAGCTCCGTGATGGCGTCTGCGAAGTCGCTGGACGGGGCGGGAGACTTGAGGGTGGGTGGCTCGCCAAGGTCGCCGCACTCGGATGGCACCAGGGCCCCCAGCTGAGAGCCGTCATCAGTCACCGAGACCTGCTTCCCCTCGAAGTAGGAGCTGTGCACCTTCTCCGGGCCCTCGAAGGAGAACTGCATCCTCATGTTGGACAGCACAATGCGGCGCGACATGCGGTTCTCCGACATGGAGCTGCGCAGGCGCTCGAAGTTCTTGTTCATCTGGTACTGACGGAAGGCCGTCTGGATGGTGCGGGCCGCATGGCGGGTCACGAGGCGGCCCCCATACTTGCGTTCTAGCATCTCCACCTGGTCGGGGTTGGGGGAGGAAGGACAGGACATTAGTGAGTACAACCCTGTGTGCTGGAGCAGCGCCATGTCCACCCACAGTCGTGCCCGCGGCCCAGCCCCGCGGTGACACCATCCAGAAAGGCCTTGGAGCATCCCAAAGTTGGTTATGGCAACCGCGGAGGCCTGCCCGTGAGGTTGTGCAAGACAGGGGTTCCCCGGGTCAAGTAAGATGGAGAAGCCCCATGTTGAAGTGAAAGCAAGGATGTTCCCTGCAGGACTTTCCAGAACCTTTAAAAGGTGGCATGTTCCCAAATTTCTTTAACCACAAAAACCTTTGGCCCCAGTGCATCTTGTGGCCTGTGGTTTAATGAAACTTGGGAGATGCTGGATGAGGTGCAGGCAGCCCCTCCAGGGAGGAGGAACCTGAGGCACGAGCAGGTTAAGAGACCAGCCAAAGAGTTCAGTGAGATCCTGGATGCCAAGCCTTGGCTGCAGGCTTTTGGTCTCACTTCCTCTTTACAGCAGCCACCATGTGCTCTTACCAGCTGGGAGGGTGTCACTGAGTTTCAGGGAGGCCTGAGAGAATCACCTTAGTGGGGAGCAGGCTTCCAGGCCACATGCCCGGTCTCTAAGCCTGGCCCTGCCCCTCGTTAGCTGTGCTACTCTTAGCAAGCCTTGGGGCCGCGCGCTTCCTGTTTCCTCATCTGTAAAGTGGGGACGGTACTCAGCCCTACCTCGTAGGACCGTGGTGAGCACCTGATGAGACAGACACAAGTGCTTAGCACATGCCAAGCACAGGGACAGCTGGGGCTAGAAGACCTTCAGCTGCATTCCTGGAAGGTCTTTACAGTTTGTGGGGTCCCCAACTCCCCTCACTGGACAGATGGGGAAACTGAGGCCCAGAGAAGTGACCCAGCTCACAGCTGGAGGCCTCCAGACTCCAGAGCGAGCACTCATTCTGGCACCCCAGGTCCTGATGGCCCCTCTCTGTGATGAGGTACAGAGATGGGGCGGGGCTGCAGGCAGGTGGCACTGCCTGGGGCTCCCCTGTGTGACACACCAGCCTCCCAAAGCCCTGAGGCTCATGCCAGCCCTTGGTGATCAAGGACAACCCCAAGGGCTGCTAACTGTGCCTTGCTCCTGCGTGAAAACATGCCCATAAAGTGGGAGCCTACCCTGTAAGAATCAAAGAAAATTCAAGATAAGGAACTGGCTTCTCTACGAAGCCAGGGCTCTTGGGGTGTTGGGCAGAGGGGGCACCTGATGTGGGGCCAGGAGAGGCCTAAGGCCCTCAGGAGGAAGGCACGCTTGTGCCAGGGAGGCAAAGCACCACACCCTGCTTGTCTAGATCCCGCCGGCCTATGCCGTGCCGGGCATCACACCAAAGCTGGTAGCACAGAGAGATAAGGTCCCTGCCCTCAAGAAGCAAAGAGTCTGTCAGGGAGAACGGATAGACACACATACTTAACTGAAATAAAACCAAACAGATGCCGAGCAAATCCAAGCCAAGGCCCGAGTCGGGGGAGAGGGTCGCTCAGAGCCGCTGTGGGGTGGGCTGGGAACAGAGGGCTTGGAGCCCCACATACCCCAGTGCAGGTCCCGGCCCCTCACGTCCCGGCTCTGGGAGGCCACCCACGTCAGGGATGCCAGCTCTCTGGGCCCGCAGGAGAGGGAGCAAAAGGCCCGGCAGAGCAGCTCCTTTCATAGGAGGAGCGGGTATAGTGTGTGTGTGTGGGGGCGGGGGGGTGGATCAAAACGACTTTTCTGGGCCCAGAGTCAGCCAGGGTGGGTCTGTTTTTTCTCTTGCCCTGAAGTTACTGAACAACATCCAAAGAGATGACCTCACTTCCACATCTGTAAGCAGACTGTTTTTTTGGGGTTTTGAGTGGAGCTCTGAAAGCCAACGGGGCCGATAAAGGGCCCAAGGCTGAGCTCTGGGAAGCCCTCTCTCCTCTGCCCATCAAGGCCGGTAGCCTGGCCCCTGTCATGTCACCTTTGGGGGCAGTCATGACACCAGGACCACCAGCTTAGGCCCAGGGCTCACTCAGGGCTCTTTCTCTCCTGCTGACTTTGGACCTAGAAAACCAAGCAGCGACCTATTTGTCTGAGACCGGCTCCCCAAATCTGGGGGGAGGAGTTGGGGGGGGGGGGAGAAGAGGGACTTTGGAAAGGCAGAAATTGGCTCTGTGTTGTCATCAAATCGCCTCCCAGTCCCTCCTTCCTGGTCTTCCCTGGAGGACATAAACTGACCCAGGCCAGCTCTTATGCATCCCCCAGACTCCCAGACTCACGGTGGTCATTCCTCCTTCTGGGCCCCAATGGACCCGAGGCCCAGTCTGGAAGTTTATTGGGGTGCAGGAGAGGGAATCCAATCTGTATGTGCTCACCTGCTGTACATCACCCTCACCCGATACTCACGTGACATCCAGTCTGCAGAGGGGCTCTGGGATCCCCCTTCTCGGAGGATAGAGGCTCTGGGAAGTGATGCGGAGCTGACCTCTAGCCCTCACTCTCCCTTTAAAAGGACACTTCTCAACAGCGGGGGAGGGATAAGGAACAGAGAGGAACGCCCTTCCACAAAGCAGAACTACCACCTCTCCATGACTCAGGACTCCTGCTCTCATTGATAGGAAACCACCAGAAGGTGTGGAGGCCCTGAAGCCAAAGCGCTCCCCCTTCACTAAACGGGACTTTGTGTTCCCCAACTTTAACTCCTCGTGGAATTGTGCATCCTACTTTCACCTGGCAGTTCCCAGGTAATCTGTCCTATTCCCACTCTTGCTTTGATTGCCAGGAAGCTCAATAGCTCAGGGGCCCTCTCACCTTTTCACCACCTCTTCCTCGCCACCCTTGTTCTGCCTCAGGGCTTTTGCACCTGGCGTTACTGCTTCCTGCAAGGCCCCTTCCTCAAACACTCAGTTCAGATGCCACCTTGAGGAGGTCTTCCCCACCGCCCTTATCCAATGCTGTCACCTCCCACAATCACTCCACTTCTTTCCCCTATTTCATAATCTCTGGAGTTTGTATCATACTCTGGAATTAAACTGTTTTTATTGCTAATTTGCCTGTGGGGTCCATCTCCTGGACCAAAATGTCAGCTCAAGATCTGGGGCCTCACCCTGTCCACTGTTGACTCCCCAGCACTGAGCCCAGTGTTTGGCACACGGTGTGCATTTGGTTAATGTGCATGGGATCAAAATGAACAGCTGTGCCACAGTAAGCCCATATGAAGCAGATGGTTATCTCCATAGGCCTCTGTGAGGTCTTCAACATCCTCACTTGTTTCAACGGTTCTGCTGGAGGTCTTTTACTATCAACTGCTTCTGATCCACTTTGGATCTGGGTGTAAGTGATAAATGGAACAGAGACCACGTGGTCTTCCCCTGCTGTGGGCCTGGCCACGGAGCCAAGTGCCATGGTGGCAGGGGGGGGGCGGTATCTGCTCCCACAGCCCAACAAGGGGCCATCTGCAGAAGGATGAAGAGAATCAGGGCTGAGAGGTAGCACTGAGAACAGGGAGAGGAGGGGGCTGGTAGGGGACTTTGTCAGGGGGCTTGGGGGGAGGAAAGACCCAACGTGGGCAGTACCTGCACCACTCCTGGAAGTCAGGTGCCACATCAGGCCCAGACCTCTGCTCGGTAAAAGACAAAGAGGAAGACTGGGGAGCAAAGAGAGGGCGGCAAGGCAAGGGGTCAATGTGACCACCTAGGACTCATGAGGAGACGGCCCAGGAGCTGGGGGAGGCTGGACAGATAAGCCTGGTCCTGCACATTTGCACTGCTGCTTGCCACAGCCTGAGGTTCTCTTGAAGCCTGAAACTTGCCTTCAGTTTCACCCAAGAATTCTTATTCAAGGGCCTCCTAGGTGCCTGCACCCCTGAGGCCCTAAAAGTGAGAGCCCTTTGCCCCCCGCCCAGGGGTCGCTCATTCCCTCTGCCCCCCCACCCCCACGCAGCCAGGACAGGCCTCCCCCTCAACCCCAAGAGGCTATCTTTAGTCCTCCCCGGAGCCCGGCCAAGCGGGCAGGCTGTGCAACCTCCTCGTCCTGCACACAGGTGCCAACCGCACGGTGGGTCTGGGCCAAGGCCCCTGCGGGAGGAAGCGAGCCTTCAGCAAGGCCGTTTCCCATGAGAACAAAGAGTCGTAAACCAAAGGAGATATAATAAGCAACCTTGCCTGCTAGCTGTGGATGGGCTTGGTGTTCTTTACGGGGTGTGTGCTATTTATGTTGTAAACGGACCTCCTGCCCTTCTCGGGGACTCCTCCTGAGGACCCCCTAAGGGTTCAGGCCTCTCCTGGGACCTCAGACATTCAGTGTCTGGCCACCTCACCTGCGTGCACGGCCATGAGGACGGTGAGTGGGGCGGAGGCCAAGTCCTGACCCTCCAGTCCCTTCACTAGGGGCACCTCCGCTGGTCGGGCGGAGCAAGAAGGGGAGCCTGGGCTGAGGCGAAGGCCACGTTCCTAGCACAAGTACACTTAACCGGACTTCAGTGTGTGGGAGAGCTGAACCTCCTGCTGCTTCAGGCCGCCCCAGCAAAGGGCCCGGGCACCCACCCATCTCCAGCCAGAGCTGCCCCGGCTGCCTGTCCCTGCGCGGCGGGCCCCACCTACCTGCTTGTCCTGCAGGTCGGAGGAGAGCTCATAGCTCTCAGAGAGTGACCGCGAGCGCTTGATGGCCTCCTCCTCGGCCTGCTTGCGCAGGATGGAGGTCGAGTGCTGCAGTTTGGGCCTCCGTGTGCGCTGCTGCTGTCCCAGCGGCCCCGAGTACAGCCCATACGCTCCCACCGACGTGTGCTCGTAGCGGTCGGGGCTCAGGCTGGAAGCAGGCGCGAGGGGGCCCTGGTGGTAGGCTGACGGGCTGTCCAGCGACGTGCCGGTCTCGCTGCTGGGGGCTTCGCCCTCCACGCTGCAGGGGACGGAGAGATGAGAGAGGCCTCCTGTGAGTGGGAGACCAGAGCCCAGGGCCCAACGGGGAACCAGGAGGTGGGAGGGAGCCACGCTCAAGAGGCAGCCCCGCAGCGTCCCCCACACTGCCGGCTGGTACCTGACACACTTTACTGATTGATTTTGCTTACTGTCCGTCTCCTACATGAGAACGTCAGCTTTGCAAGGACGGAGGTTCGACCCACGATGTGCACTGATGGGCCCCAGTGCCTAGAGGAGGGCCTGGCCCGCAGTAGGAGGTGGTCAGTGAAAATCTGCTAACCAACTAAATGGATCTGGTCACCCTCTCTCCCTCACTCCCACCACCTGGGTTAAGTAAACCACTGATTTTTGTATTTTTGTTCTTATTTTAAACAGACATTCACAAAAGTGACTCTTTTACTATATACCTACTTAAGGGTCAGGCACTGGAGGGTTTTTTATAGGCTGAGCCATGTCCCCCCAGAATTTATATCTTGAAGTCCTAACCCCCAGTACTTCAGAATGTGGAGGAGACAGGGTCTTCAAAGAGATAGTTAGGTTAATGAGGTCCGTCAGGGTCCTGATCCAACGTCACTGGTGTCCTTCTAAGAACAGGAGATTAGGGCCCAGACACGCACAGAGGGATGACCACGTGAGGACACAGGGAGAAGGTAGCCTTCTGCACACCAACGAGAGAGGCCTCAATGATATCAGCCCTGCCGACACCTTGATATTGGACTTCGGGCCTCCAGAACAGTGAGAACAGTGAGAAAATAAATGTCTGTTGTTTAAGCCGGCCGGTCTGTGGTCCTTGTTACAGCAGGCTTGGGAATGAATACAGTGTTGTACATACATTTTTTTTTTAAATCTTAAAACTAGTCTGCAAAGAAAGAATTACTAACTCCCCTTTTCCAGGTGGGGAAACTGAGGCCCACAGAAGTACAGGGACCTGCTTGTGGTCGCACAGGTAGTGAGTGGGTGAGTTGAGATCAAAGCCCAAGTTGGTGGGACTCCAAGACCTGGCGGGGGGGGGTGTGCACCCCTCCACCTCGCTGTGCCTCATTCCCAGGACACAGACATCCCTCTCAACATTCCAAGCGCCAGACTGGGGGGGACAGAGAAGGACTGGATGGCTTACTCATCCCAAAGTCAGGAACTCAGAAAATGGACATTGGTTCCTGCTGCAGACTCCTTTTTAGTATAGCACAAAGAGGCAAGGTTGTTTCTAACACGGCTTCTAGTAGCCTCTCTGGTCAAGCCTTGCCATCTCCCTGTCCCTGCAGGGTATCACTCAACCTTTAAAGACCCTCTATTTGATCCCTAGGGCCAGGGCAGGGGGTCTCTCTGGAAGGGGCCCAGAGGAGAGAAGGGAACATTGCACCCCTTCCCAGGCTGCGGTCCTTCCTCCACAGTCCTGTCTTCAGACCAATGGGAACACCCTGGGTGCAAAAGCCTTGGGGCCAACTGGTCTACCCCCTGCCCAGCTCTGCTTCCAGTCACATCACAAGGCCTGGCAGGGCTGCCCTGTGAGCATAGAATGTGACTGTTTACAGACTCCTGGGAGAGACAGACTCAGAATGGGGGCAGAGGGAAGCAGCCTGCCCTGTGGTTCCAATTCTGCCCCGAGCCAGGGATGGGCTGCAAATCCCCGTGCTTGCCTTCCAACTTGTAGTTCAAGAATACTGTAGGACTTCCGCTCCACCAACTGGCTCTGACCTCTGAGGACATGCAGTTGGTGTCCTGTGACAAAGGACATCCCATCCTGCTCCCCAGAAGCTAAAGTGTGACAAAGTGACAAAGGTCTTTCCTTGGGGAAGAGCTCTGGGTGCTTTGCCTTGATCTGGCTGCGAATCAGGGTGGGTCACCCCTCATTTCAAGGCCTGTCTCCCTGTCCATTATCCATGTGGGATGGACTAGATGCTTTTAAGGTGTCAGAGGAATACCCACCCTTCAAGACTCTCCTGACATCACAGTTACCCAAGAGCAGTTTCCTCTGGGCCCCCTGTATATGCGTCGGGTGGGGGAGAAGGATGGGGACCAGCAGAGCTAAAAATTCTCTCATTCTTTTGATAAAGCTTTGAACAATACTTGACAATAAATACTCGGTGGCTTGATCAGTAGTTGTATGAAAGAGAGAGGGAATCCCCCTATCAGACCTGCAGGCAGTCGATAAGCAAGCCCACCCACGGACAGCCAACCAAAAGCCCCTGCCTTCACTCTGGCCCCATACGCCTCCCTGCCTCACCTTTTCTGTGCAGCCTGTGAGCATCTCATAAGGAAGTATTTCCACACACACACATCCCCCATACTGGAAATGCTTTAGTCAGGGGCAGAGTCTGTTTTTCCGAGCAAGAGGCTGACAGGAAACAAAATCTCATCCTTGAAGACAAGCAGCCGGGGCTCTGCTCAGAAGGTTTTAAAACAGTCTCAAAACCACGAGTTTACAGAAACATGGGGAGACTGAAGGGCAATCCTCAGAGCAGGAAGCCCTTCCGTCGTGCCTCATGGTGGCTCTGTCAGGGAGTGGTGGGCTGGGACCCTCGTCGTACTGCCCCAACATGCCCCGGGATAAAGGAGCAGTGTCCACCTCTCATGTCTGTGGGGGATTCAACCCCCTACCTAGGCCTTGCTCACTGGGCCTCAAAGTAAGTGAACAGGCAAAGGCGCATTCTTCCTGATAGTGGTGGGGATGGGGCAGGGGTCAGTCTGTGAATTTGAGGGGTTGTCATCATTACCTGACGGCTGTGGTTTGGGGCAGAAGGGGCTGAGGAAAGAGAAGCAGGTGACAAGCTACTGAACTCAAGGGCTGTATGTTGCTTGGTAGTGGGGAAGAGCCTGGCTGCCTCAATGGCTGGGGACATGAGCAGGATGTCAGCGTGGGTCATGACATGACAGGAACAGAGGTGGCTGGTGGGTCGTGACCTGACAGGGACAGAGGTGGCTGGTGGGAGGCAAGCACTTTCTGGGGCTGTGCCAGTCCAGGATTCCGGCTCTGGGCATTACCTGGCTCCCAACTGTTTTAAGCCAGCAGGTTCTAGAACATGCTAGAGAGAGAGGGCCAAGCCTCCCCTCAGAGCCAAGGGAAGGGGTCTGACAGTCACCTGCAGCCTTTCTCTTCACCATGACAGCAACTCCAGTCTCCTCTCCCCTATCGGCCCTACCTTGCAAACACACCCAGGCTCCGCCCACTTCTTGGCAAATGGCTCAGGTCACCATCCCTGCTCCCTGGATTATCACAACAGCCTCCTCAATGGTCCCCCTGCCTCTCTCTTCCCCAAGGCTGCCACTGTGACTCTGATAAAACGTAAGATTGAGTGCCTCCCCTGGTCCCATCACACTTAGAAGACCCTGTCCTTGCAATGTCCTTGAACGCCTGACCTCGGCTGCTCTCATCTTGGCTCCTTCCCTGCCTTGCTCATTCTGACTTCCTGACTCACTGGCTTCCTTTCTCTCTGCTCAAAGGGTTCAGGCATGCTCCTGCCTCAGGGCCTTTGCACCGGCTCTTCTCTCTGTCTGGAACACTCTTCCCCAGATCTCTGCCATCACCAGATTTAAAATCACAGCTCCCTCCCCCTCAAGATTCCTGGTCTCTTTCTTTGCCTTTTTTTTTTTTTAAATCTTTGATGATCATCATCACTTCAAAACATGTAATATATTTATCCTGTTTTTTGGTTTGCTGTCTCCCATGTCACTATATAAGTTCTAGAAGGATGGAGGTAATTTGTCTGTTTTGCTTACTGATGTTTCCCAAGTGCCAACACATGTGCCTGGCTAACAGTGCTCAGTAAATACTTGCCAAATGAGTGAAGGCACTTCCCCATGCCTGCTGTTGGCTGGGTCCTGGAACAGCTTCTTGCATCATCCCTGCCAGACCTCCTATGTGCCCCAAACCAAACTCGTGATCTTTCTCCATTGTCATGCAGTGACCCGAAGCCAGGATCCTGGGCATCATCTCTTCAGTCCCTCCCCCACCACCAGCTCCCGCCCCTGCCCCATTCAGTCTGTCACCAAGTCCTGTTGAATCTACATGAACCGTATCCCCTTGACTGGTACAATGTGGCAGGCCTTCCACCCCACCAAAATCACCACCAGCCTCAGACCACCCTGATCAGAACCGAAATGGCCAGGCCAACTTCCTGCAGCCAGCATGACCCCATCACAGACATTGCCCCCCAGTACAGGAGTGGACAAAAGTGAGAAATGCATGAGTGCTTGCATGTAGCTTAAGAACCCACCGTAAGCCAGAAGATAATCAGAAGCTACACACTATTAGACATAAAAAGAGAGTCTTGAAATCTGCACCAGACAGCTGGTTCACAGAAATATCATTTTTGTCAAGTGAAAATGCCCAGTGTTGACGAGTATGGGCAGCAACAGGCATTTCAGAAGTCTAAATTGGTATAACTTTTTCAGAGTACTAGCTAGAAACCGCTATCAAATCCACTCGATTTGGCAGAGGCTCTGGCAGAACCCATAAAGATGCTTTACTTACAGCAACACCCTGGACCCCGAGCCCCCCCTGTCCTGCTTAGGACTCAGCTCTGCCCCCAGTTCCTTCCTGGGGGAGTGTGAACAGAACAGTCATCTTCTCCCTCCCCACAGCAGATCAGACACCCCATAGATCTTTGCTTTATATGATGTCCACGCCTGACACAGCAGGGAGTTGGGGGTCAGGGAACCACCAGCCCTGGCCCAGCAACCCCTCCGGCCCCCCTTGCTGCCACCCAAGCCTCCTGCACCAGCAGCCCACCCTGCACACTGCTTCTTCACCACAGTGATTTCCTGGCTGGAGCTCAACGTCTCATCACCCAGGTCAGTTCCCTTGGGGAAGCTTCTTCCACAACCTTTGTCCATCAGCCAGGCCTGAACACTGTAGTGGGTCCTAAACCACACAATGGCATTCGTGGTCTCTCTCAGAGGCCCGGGCCATATGCAAATCAGGGAGTGGGGCGGGCACCTGTTCCAAGGGCCTGACAGTCCCTGACAGTTTAGAGTTTCTGGAACATTCTACGACAGTTGGGTGGCTGCTGCCCAGCACTCTCAGAAGATGCTCCTGGTCTAGTAATCCCTCTTCTAGATATTCACGCTAAGGAAACAAGCAAATCTGTGAAGAGGTAAATACAAGGAATTTCACTGCAGTGTTGGTTCTAATTATAAACATTTGGAAATAATCTAAATGCCCGTCAACAAGGGATTGATTTAAATTACTTATATATCCATATAATGGAAACAATGTCAAGCCCAGGGGGGAAGATGGATGGCTGTTCTAAGGAAAAAGACAGGATTTTTTGGCTGACCATAAGTTTAACATGAGCCAATGCTGTGACACGGCTGGGAAGCCAGTCGCTAACACGAATTAATACAAAGCCAGAAGCAAAAACAGCCCTGCGGCCGCTACGGCTGTCAGATCACCGCAGAGGACTGTGTCCGGGTGCTGCACTGATCGTCTAGAGCCCCAGAGTGCAGATCACAAACCGGGGGCACTTGCTCGCCCCACTTTCGCCTGGCCGACATTGCTAATTGATCACAGACTCCCTCCCGCACATCTTCCAACCCCGTGCTCCACGTGACTGACCCCAGCGGGCGCGTGGCGTGAAGTCTACTTGCCAACCCCAAATTACAGTATGCCAGGAATAAATCTCCAGGTCTGGAGACCACCTCTCACCAAAAGCTGGGACTGCCTGGCCAGGAGAAAAGCAGCCAGAGGGGAGAGATGATGCCTATCATCAAGCCTCTGACAGGCTGACAAGAGGAGGAGGGAGCAGATTTCCGTGGACAGAACCATGACCAAGGTCACCCAACCTGACAAAAGAATGCTCTCACGTGGTTAGGGCTGCTTGGGAGGTGGTGAGCTCTCTGTCACTGGAGGTGTGCAAGCTGTAGCAGGTCAGACACCTGTCAGAAATAGAGCAAAAGGACTCCTATACTTGCTAGAAGCTGCTACGGACCGTCTGAATGTGCACCCCCACCCTGTGGCTCCCCCCTGCCCATCACTTGGAGTAGTCTACCTCTGAGGGGCCACACTCTGGTCCTGGCTCAAATCCTACTTCCTGCATGGGGCCACCCCCTGCCTAGTGGGGCCCCCATTCCCACACTCTGTCACAGTGTAGATTACCTGGAGAAAGAGAGTGTGAGGGTCCACCCACCCCCAAGAGCCTGCTCCATGGGGCTTGGTCCTGCAAAGACAGGGACCGAGACTGGCTCCTTGCCGAGAAAGCTCCACACATGCACAGTGGGGCTCTAGAGGTGGGCCCGGCCCAGCACAGCTGTCCAGGTGATAGTTGGAACTACACAGAGATGTGTCCCCAGCCCTCCCCTGCTGGCCTGGGGACTCGGAGCCCTGTGTCCCTGGAAAGTGACCCCAAACTCCTCCTCCCCTTCTCCAGTTTTCCCAACATGCCTTCCTCTGCTGGAGGCTGGTGTGTGTGTGGTTTTTATGCGGGGGAAATGGCTGGATCACTACAGAACAGCATCTAGAGTTTCTGACTGCCCAAGGATGATGAAAAACATAAGAACTAAGAACATGTTTTGAAAAGTTCCCCTCTTCCCCGGCAGTATCCCTGTGCCTTTCCACCAAGTGAGGGGGCTGGACAGGCTCCCTATGGCAGCCTCTGAGTCAGATGTCGGGGTTCTGCCGCTTGCCAACTATGTGACCAGGGGCAGGAATACTTCTATGCCTCAGTTTCCTTTCCTGTAAGATGGGGGCAGAGTACCGACTTCACAAGACTGCTATGAGGCTTAACGGAGTTAACACAGAGGAAGTCCTTAAAAGACTGCTTGGCTCATAAAAGGCACTTTGTAATTGCCGGCTCTGGTTATTCTGACTGACCCGGCCGGCCTAACCTACACGTCCCGGCAGCCAGAGGTGGGGAGCAGACAGGCCCAGTGTGCGAGCCAGGGTCACCCGCCTCTGCCTGCTGCAGGGCCTGTCTTGGCGCGGACAGCCGCCTCCGGCCATGGGCCGTAGTCACTGGTGATGAGGCCCTAGGGAGGGCGGCAGAGTCCCAGAAAGCGACCCGGGCCCCATGGCCCAGACGCCACGTCCTGACTCTAGCTGGGGAGTGAGTCAGGGCCGGGAGGCCCTCGGCCACTCGGGCCACGGATGTCTCTAATTATGGCTTGTGAAGTCATGGAATGACTTTTCTCAAGAAAAATGTTAGTCAGAGGAGGCTCTGGGCAGAGAGGCAAGGGGGCACGGGGGAAGCAGGGACCCTCTTGTCAGGGGGCTGGCTGTTCGCCCCAACATCGATGACGCTGATGGTAGTAACAGCTAATGTGTATATAGTTAGTGGTCTTCCAAGTGTTCTATGTAACTCAGTTCTCTAAACCACCCTACAGGCACAGAGAGGAGGTTAAGCTCAACCCCAAGGTCATACGGCTAGAACCCAGGCAGTGTGGCTTGAGTCTGCGCGTTTACTCACTGTGCTTATGTGACTTCTTAGTCACTCACACACATGCACACTCGCGCACACACACCGGGTGGGTTAGCAGCAGTAACTCTCCTCTGGAAGTAACTCTCCTCAACACAGCCCAGGTGCTGCGTTGAGTGTTCAAACATAGCCTATGACCCAACTACCATCCCTGGGAGCTAGGAGGGAGCTGTGCCTTCTGAGCTTGGGGCTCAGTGGAGTTGAGTCACTGGGCCAAGGTCACCCCTGCAGGACAGCAGGGCTGGGACTTGACCCCAAGTGGGTGTCTCGGCCAACCGGCTGCCCCGAGGAAAAGCATGCAGTTGATATGCTGGGGATCCAGGGTTGGGGTCCAGAGCCTAGGGGTCTTGGGGCTGTGCATGGTCATGAGAGAAATAAGCCTGGGCTTTGTGTGTGCGGCCAGCTATGGTCATATCACATGGCGAAGCCGCTCTCTTGAGAGTGGGCTGGGTCCCCCGCTGGAGGAAGGAGTGCTCTGAAAGCCTGCCCATGGTTAAATGCCCATGCCAGGAGCCTCGGTCCACACTGACTGCTGGCAGTCTGCACGGGCCAGAGCCAAACAGCCTCCTGAAATACGGATGCCCCTCATGTCTCCAGGCCTTGTGGCCTCCCCCATGCTCTGCTCTCAGGGTTTCTGATTTCCAGAAAGGGAGTCTAGGCCAGAGCAGGGACAATTCATTCCCAGCCCTCACATGCTCTGTTGTGGAGCTTCTATAGCTCTTTGCTACCCAGGCCATATTAACTGAGGTCTATCACTCAGGCCAGGGAAGGGGACGGTTTGCTCTGCTCCAGGTCCTCGGGGAAGGATGCAGACAGACTAGGGCAGGGTCTAGGGAGGAGGTGAGGGTGGGAAGGAAAAGGAGACCATGTCCTCTGAGGAAGAGCAGGGAGGGCTCAGCTGGAGAAAGGCAGCCTTGGGACCAGCCACAACCCCTAGATCTCTGCAGGGTCATCCTGGGGCAACGGGAGCAGGCAGGTCTGTGGAACCAGAGGCAGGGTGAAGGCAGCCTGGCAGCTTCAGGGAAGTAGTTTTTCAGCAGTTCAGCTACTGGGGAAGGGGCTGCCTCAGGGGGTGGTGTAGGTGTTCCAACAGGGTCTAGAAAACCAGTCTTCAGGGACTGCTGTGGCTCAGGGCAGATCACCGCACAAACACACCCACTGTGCCACATGGGAGCCCTCGCACAAACCACATCCACGTATTTAATCCCTGCAATGATCCCATCGAGGAGACTCAGTAAGGACTCGTGGCTTGCCCAAGATTGCAGAGCTCGGGGCAGAGCCAGGACCCAGCTGTGCGACATTCTCCGAGTCCTTCCCACTCTGTGAAAAGTCCCTGGGGCCAGGAGGCATCCCCCAAGGGCTGGCCTGGCCATAAGGAGCAGGGTGCAAGGACACAGAGGGGCATGTTTCAAGGGAAGAGGGAATGTGTAAAGGGACACACAGCTGGTATGCCCAGCAAGAAGGGGACAGAGAAGACTTCCCTAGGGAAGTGAGGGAGGCTCTCCACACCTTCTTCCCTCGTTGGGGTGGGGAGAGGAGGTAGAGGAAAGGCTGCAGCTTCAAGATGCTTACAGCCTTACAGGCTGGACCACACCTGGTAAGTGGTTCTTGGGAGGACAGATGCCTGCCGGGGACCGAGGTGACTTATGAACACCCAGGAACACCCCAAAGCTCTGTCCCTGCTGGGAGGAGTGGCTGGGCATCTCCCCTGGGGGGCAGGGTCAGGACGAACGCAACCAGAAGGAAGTGTCCTCAGGAGTGAGTGGTGAGCAGGAAGGGACGCGATCCTAGGCTGCAAAGCCAGTGAGAGTTCTAGGAGAGGCCACGGCAACGGGTCCCCGGGACGCACGCAGGCAGAGAGGTTGAGCCCTGGGCTTAGAGCCTCCAGACACTGGCCAAGCCTGGGACGGAGGGGCCGGGGTTGTGAAAAGATTTAGGGTGTGAGACCACATGAGGCACACATGCTCAACGTGACTTCTGGCTGGTTAACCAGGAGCTCCGTATCTACAGCAAGGGAGGTGATGAGCTTTCTGGATAATCCAAGAGGTGCCCCAGCAGGGCTTGGTGGAGGTGGAGGTGGAGGTGGGGGTGGGGAGGGGAGTCAGGTGGGTTCCTGCTCTAACTAGTTACTCGATTTGCTTTAATGAGGATATACAGTAATCAAAAAAGCACCAAAAAACCCCAACATCTGACTGCCCAGCACCACCCCTTAGATGACGAGCAGACCGCTCAAAGGCAGGCTCCACACAGAGCTCCTGTGCTCCCCCAACCCTAGGCCAGGTCCTCCGGCAGCCTCCCCGACCTTGGCTGAGAGCATTGCTAATCTCGCAGCGGCTCGGGCCAAAAATCTGAGAGTAGCTCCTGGCAAGTCTCTCTTCTGTACACCCCACTGCAGGGGCAACATCTGACCCGTTGGCCTGCCCCCAGCCACCAGCCTGGTTTGCACGGCCCTCACCTCTTCCCTATGTTGCCGCCACAGCCTACTACACCCTTCCACCCTTCTCCGGACAGCAGCTGGGATCCTGTTAAAACACAACTCTGACCACGTCCCTCCTCTGCTCTCACCTCACTGGGATCTACAGCCCAAATCCTCAGAGTGACCCAGAGGACTATTAAGACCCAAACATTCTTCCTGCTACCCCCTCCCTCCACGCCCTCTTGGCCACCCCACCCCAGCCCCACTGTTACTCTGTACTCTTGGCACACTCCTACCTCAGGACATTTGCACATGTTTCTCCCTTTGCCTGGTGTCTCTTCTCTCAGATATCCACCTGGTTCACTCCCTCACCTCCTTCGGTTCACTTCATTTAAAAGCCATACCCCTCCCTGGCCCTCCCTATTCTTCCTTTGGTGGGGTGAGGAAAGGCCTTGGAGGACGGTGTCTGAGAAGACAGTGGGGGCTTGGGGTGGCAGCTGAAGGGGGCTGCAAGGAAGACTGTTTTTTTTGTTTTGTTTTTACTTCATTTCTCTTTATAGTGCCACCATACCACTATATGTGGGGATGTGACTGTCTGGATGTCAGGCCCTGAGAACTGGGGCTTCCCCACTACATTCTGTTAGATTCTGTTAAACCACAGATTCTAGATTCTGTTAAAACACAGAACTCTGGCGCTTCATTCCGTGAACATGTACCGAATGCCAAGTAGGTGACAGACCCCTGCCAGGCACTGTCAGTGTAGCGGTGAACAGACAGACACAGCCCTGTCCTCGTGGGCACACTGGGGGATGCAACTAATTAATAATGACGGCTCGTGTTAGGAATAGTAACGGAGGAAGCGTCTGGTACCGCAGGATGGCGAGCGGAGCCCGTGCCCTGGTGCTAGATGGGGGAAGGCCCCCTAGGAGGCATGCACCAACAGCTAGGACCCGAGGAGGAGCACCGTGTGGCCGTGAGGGGTGAAGGCTGAGCGGGAGGAGGTGGGTGTCCGCAGCGTCCACAGGGGATGGAGAAGTTCAGTGTGGCATGCACGGAGGGCAGGCAGGACCAGAACTTGCAGGCCGAGTGAGAAGGGAAGGATGCAGGGCCAGCACTGTCTGCAGCCAGGTGGGAACAGAAGAAGAGATCTATGTGGGAGATGGTGACAAGCCAGAAGACACCTGTGGGAGGAATGAAAGGAAGGGCAGGAGGCCTCAGGGTCCTGATGCCAACTTGGTGAGGCCAGAGTCACCGAAGAGTAGTTGAGGCAGCAGAGAGCAGGGACAAGGCGATGCAAGGTTGGCACAGAGAGGGGTTAGAAGTCAGGCTTTGGTGGGGTGAGGAAAGGCCTTGGAGGACGGTGTCTGAGAAGACAGTGGGGGCTTGGGGTGGCAGCTGAAGGGGGCTGCAAGGAAGACTGTTTTTTTGTTTTTGTTTTTAAAGATTTTATTTATTTATTTGAGAGCGAGAGAGAGAGAATGAGAGAGAGAACACGAGACAGGGTAGGGTCAGATGGAGAAGCAGACTCCCTGCCGAGCAGGGAGCCCGATGCGGGACTCGATCCCGGGACTCCAGGATCATGACCTGAGCCGAAGGCAGTCGCTTAACCAGCTGAGCCACCCAGGTGCCCAAGGAAGACTGGTTTTAAAGCTGGGACAGACCCAGGCACATCTGAACGGTGACAGAAGTGGGGGGCCCTGGGAGGAGCAGCACTGGGCACGGGCTGGGGTCACTGAGATTTAAGCTGGCAGCAGAGGATGCGGCCAGCTGGGGTCCCTCCTCTGGGGGTCTCACTGTTCCCTGAGGGGCAAGGAGGGGGTCAGTGGGCTGCTGAGGGGGCCCGACCCCTCCTACCAGCAAGCTGGGGCTTAGGCAGGGCCAATTTCAGGAGTCCAAGGTCTTAACCAAAAGAAAATGGGAGGTTCCCTCCAGCCCTGTGCTCCGTTGCAGGGAGTGGGCCCACAGCCCCTACCACTGACCCCTGGTCTCCATCCCCACACCTCTTGGCTTCTGTGACCTTCAGACCTCTCAGGTGGCCCCTGAGCCCAGAACAGCTGCTCCCAGAGCAACCCTAGCGTGGTGCCCAGCTCCCTCTCTGCTGACTGCCCTTTAACCTCCAGGCCAAACCCCCTCCTGCTAACTTCCCACCCTGAGGCCTGCCCTGCCGAGGCCAAGACAAGTTCTGGCCCAGATGCACCTCCCGGCTACAGCGTTATCTCTAATTACCTGGCACCAAGACCTCCAGAAGTGGCTTTTAATATATGTATAAAAATACAGGACTCGGAACAATGAACTTCTCAAAGTGGGAGGCTATTTTCAGAGCCATGCTTACTGAACCAACATCCAGCATTCCCCCAGCTTGTCAGCGGCTCCTGCGGGGCGGGCAGGAGGCATGGGGAGAAGCAGGCAGCAGTTAGGAGTGGCGGAGTCTTCCTGGACTGCTCGAGCACAGCAGGAAAGGGGCTGCGTTGCACGATGCCCAAGCTGGAGGGGGCACGGTGGTGGCACCGACTCTTGCTCCCTGCCCTCTGGTCCCGAGCGCCCTGCACGGCGCTGCAAGGCACTTTCCACCCTGATGCCATGATGATGTGAGTGATGGTGAGGCTCTCCAACCCCAGCTTCCCTGAGCCTCAATTCCCCACCTGCCTGGGGTGGGGGGCTGGCCGCCGCTTTGAGGCAATGTGGTGGAGTCAGGTGAACGGTGCCTTGGCAAGGAGCCCTGCAGACAACGAACGCTCTGCCTAATTAGAGGGAATTAGCCAGGAGGGGCCTCAGCAGTGCCCATCCTCAGATGGGGCGTGTTCCCATCAGCGCACAGCCAGAGGGAAGGAGAAAAATTTGCTGTCCCGTGAAGCCAGCGCATGCCGCCAGGCCCTCGCCCTGTCAACATGTTTTCCAAGATCATCTTTCCGGCCCCCCAGGAGGTGATGGCTCCAATCTCCTCAGGCCAGGCCTCACTCCTGAGCATAAAGAACATCTGTCTGCCCTTGCTGGGGACGGGCTGGATTGTCCCATGGCGCGGCTGTGAGTCACTGCCATTAAAACAGCCCAGAGGACCAGAGGGGGCTTTGGAGATTGGAGTTCAGGGTCCTGGGACAGGACAGGGAGGGGTTGGAGGGCAGCCCCAAGAACCTGCGAGCACATCACCCTTGAATGTTCCTGACTCTGGCTGCTCCCATCGGGAAGAGGGTCTCGGCTGTGCAGAAACACGGTGCCCAGTGCAGGGCCAGGGGAGCCCCTCGTGGTGCGTGGGGGCCTGCACAGGGCGTGCCCTGGAGCTCGGAGCACGGCAGACGTGGGGGAAAGGGGTCACCCTGGCAGGAGGGAAGGAAAAGGGGTGTTCTCGATCTGTATACAAGTGCCAGCTCCACACCCCTGTCATGTCGAACTCTTGGTTCCCTTCACAGCACGTCTTGCTGACCACCTTTTTCCCTTCGCTCTGATCTGTAAGTCCTTCTCTCCAGGAGAAAGTGGGATCCGGAAGGGTGGCGGTGGGGCTGCCCGTGCTGCCTCTGTTTATCAGGCCTCCCCAGCGCCGCAAACAGGGCTTGGCGTGAGCAGGAGCTCAGTCAGTATTTGTTGGGTGAATGAATGAATGAACAAAGGAACGAATGAGTGATGCTGTCAGTGATTAAGGAGCCCACACACACGTGGGAAGCGGCATCTCTCACTTGTTCGTGCATTCAAACACGGAGAGCTCTGCGCCAGGTGCATCCCCACAACCGCGCCCGTCTCACCTTCTCCCCTGGACCAGGAGCCGTAGGACCGAACCCCTCTTGATTTGCTCTCAGACCCCCTGGGCAGCGCCCCCTTAGCCCACTGTCCCCTGGCATGTTGCCTGGGCCCCTGGTCCACTCCCCTCCAGCGGCAGGGCTCACTCCTCTGTCATCTGAAAGCAGGAGCCCAAGGCCTGGAGGGGAGGGAGGCTTGCTGGGTCACTGACACATGGCACAGCCATGACAGGGATCTGTGTCCACACTCGCTCCCTCGCCTGGCAGCTGGGCCTTGGAAATACTCAACGGCTGCGGAACCCAGAGCACTGCTCTCCAGACCCCGAGTCACAAAGGAACAGGGGCCTCATGCAGTCTCACCCCTTGGGGACCCCTGGCTCAGCTCCCCTTGGCCCACCCCCCACAACTCCGGGAGGCCTGTGGGGCCAGGCTGGCGCTGGCGGGGCCTCAGACAGGAAGCAGGAGCAGAGTCTCACACCACAGGTTGGCAAACGTGCACTGCTGCTTCGGCTGGAAGCCAGCTGGCTGAGGGGAGCCATGACTCTCTGCATGAGGGCAGGGGCCCGGGGCCAGGCTGAACACCCTGCCACCAAGCCCGGCCAGGGCCTCTGCCTGGGGAGGGGCCACTCACAGTGGCATCACCATGAGTCCCAGAGAGGTCCTCGAGCTGCCTGGGAGCTCACCCTACGTCTGGGGACCGGAGCACCAAACCAGGGATAAGGCCCAAATCAAGAGGAAAATCAGGCCTCGAACGCCAGGCCTGCAGTCAAACCCAGGACGGGCAGCCTTTCCATAGACAGGCTGTGAAAAAGCCCTTTATTTCTCCCCAGTGCTATCCGGGCCAGGACCAAGGCAGGGGTGAGGCCCACCCATCCGGGACCCTGGGCCTTGTCCCCGGGACAGATGGGTGGGAGGCCCGCTGCCCATACCCCACTCCTCATACGGACGCTGTAGACTTCACAGAGCTCTCTGGAAGACAGAGCGCCTCCATGCAAGGGGCTCACAAGGTCTCCATACAGAGTTCCCAGGCCCAAAGAGTATTTAAAAAAGCGAACAATCCCTCCCCCCACTGCAATAAATGGCCAACATTTACCATGTAGAGGCTTTTTATAATGAAAATCCAGACTTCTGACTTTCCCTGGGGAGAGAAACAGTTAAGGATCTGGCCGTACTGGGCCTATAGTCTTGCTTGATGACAGACAGAGCTGGGGATAGCTACCCCCAGATGGCACATGCTCTTCTCCACTGCCCCAGTCCTCACCACTCCCTAGTGCCCACCACACTTGCCTACTCCTCCCCCACAGGTCACCTTCCTGCCTATTGAAGGCATCTGCACTTGCTTGCAATGCTCACAGAGGACCCCTCTCAAAGAACAGCAGTCTGATCTGCAGCTCTGGGCTCAGTCATTCCCAAGGAACCTGATTTAGAACACCAAGTCCCGAGGGGTAGGATCCAAGCCTTCCCACAGCTTTGCATAACTAGTGGGAATGCCAAGGAGCTTCCGTTCTGTTGCATTCTCCATTTAACTTTTACAAGACTCTATCGAAGTAATGCCACCACACTGGTCACGATCCAAAATCACATGGTCATCACAGCCACCAAGCCCCGATTTCCCAGATGTCCTCATTCCTCAGTTCCACATGGTCAAGATATAATTTGAAAAGCCATTGGATACCTGGTGTTTATTCTCAAACTGGACTCGTAGATGGTCTCCTGGGGTTGGAAGCCCCCTCTGTCCGACTCTGTATCTGGAACGATGCCCCTGTGGCTCCAGACATGCCCACAGAGTGTGTGGGGAAGCTCTGGGTGGAGATCAGACCAGGTCGAGACCAGGTTCCCACTTCCGGGCTGAGTGACCTGGGGCAAGTTACTCCACCTCTCTGGGCTTCTGGCTGTCTCATCTTTGCAGTGGGTATCATTCTCCTGCCCCGCTTGTGCAACAGGAATGTGGGAATTGGGGGGTGGGGGAGACTCACTTGGCCAACTGCAAACCCCTGTGTAGACACGTGGGGCTGTCTCTGCTGTGGACCACACACTGCTGCTCAGAGAAGAAGGGCTCAATGGAGAGACTCTGCTGGGATTGCCAAGGCCAAAAAGAGGGGCTCAGGATGAGTGTTCTCTAACCCAACACCAAACTAGGCACTGCCTGCTTGGGAAACCAGAAATGTCTCTTGTGGATCTGTATGGAGCTTTATACTTTCAGAAGCCCCTTCCCCTTCATCCTTCCCACTGCTTACCTGGCCTCAAGCAACAAAGTTTACAAAACAGCTTCCCTGACCATGATCTCATCTGTGTACGACACCACCCTCTTCCCTTTCTGTTTTTTTTTTTTTTTGCCATTTCCTATAGCCCACTCTCTGCCAGACGGTCACCCCCAGCTAATCCAGGCCAGTCCTTGTTGGTTTTGACTGCATAAAGACGGCCAGAGCCTCCAACCCTGGGGCTCACTCGGAAAGATTTTTCAGAATACACACACACACACACACACACACACAGCCAAAAATCTTCTTGGCTGAGCCAAATTAAATACAGAGGCCTCTAGTTATTTCCATACGCGCAAAATGGACTCAAATAAAGCAGTTCTCTGTGGCAGGCTCCAGCAGACAGGGCTGGGCCGGGCCCCAGGGACGTCCCGGGAGTGCCGGGCGGGAGGCACACGCTGGGGAGGCTGGCTCTGGGACAGAGTGTGGGCAGAGAGAAGGAAGATGCCCGTCGTGCTGGCCTTGCTGCCTCCGGCCCACCCTGCTGTCCAGGACCAAGCGTGCGGGCCTTGTGGAGCCTGGGACAACCTTGCGCCCAGCTCTCCAGTCCCACCCCAGTCCCGCACCAACATTAAACTGTCCTCAAGAGGGGGATCCCCCCGCACTCGCCCACCCTCAACTGCCAGAAAGCACTTTCTAAAATGCAAATTGTTCGAGTCTTTTATGGCATCAAATCTTTGTCATGGTCCAAACCTCTGAGTGTGGCGCTGACACTCCCCTCCCACAGGCGCCCTGCCCACCTCCCAGCCTGCTGTCCATCCTGCTGACCCCCTCCACCCCCATGCCGCAGCCGTATGGTGCTGTGACTTCCGGCTGGTGGCAACGTGCACTGCTCCCCTCCCCGAAACACTCGGTACCCCATAGCAGAGGGAGCGGAGCCCACGAGAGCCCACAGGACTTCACTGCCCAACTGTGAGCTCACCCTGGGCGGGGTGGGGGGGGCGCATTTTAGCGTCTGTGTCCCCAGGTGTTCAAAACCATATATGAAGTGACTGAATGAATCACTGGATGAACTGATGATGGTGCAAAGAATACTATAATAACAACAGATGCTCTGAGCACTTTGCACCGAACGAACTCCTAGCATCCTATAATGACTTTTTAGAACAGATTTTTATTTTTTAAAGCAGTTTTAGGTTCCCAGAAAAACTGAGCAGAAAGCAGAGATTTCACATATTCTCCGTTCCCCCCCCAACATAACCTCTCCTACTCTCAACACCCCCCACCTCCCACCATGGTGCATTTGTGAATCCATGGACCTCCCCTGACACAGTAGGATCACCCCAAGTCCAGAGTTTACATTAGGGTTCCCTCTGGGTGTTGCAGATAACTACCATTTGAGGCAGATACTGAATCCTCTCCCCATTTTGCAGATGGAGAAACTGGTGTACAGAGGGGCCGCGTAAATCACCAAGGCCCACACAACTCCCACACCGGGTGAGGAGAGGGCAGGTTGACTGAGGCACCGGGCCCAGCACTTCACACCCTCCCCTGCCCCACATGCTCTGCCTTCTGCAGGGAAAGCCCACCCACCACCCCGTCTGCCCACCCCCCTCCTTCTGCGCTCTAGGGACCTGGACCTGCAGCACGGCAGCAGGCATGAAGAAAGGGTCTGGGGGAAGGATGAAGGCCCCAGGTAGGGAATGCCACACCCCCTCGACCTCCCACACCTGCAGCTCTGTCACACAGCCCTTCCCTGTAGACTACTTGTCTGGCATGTGGCAGAGAGGGGCTGTGTGACCTTGGGTAAGTGACTTGGCTTCTCTGTGCCTCCGTTTCTCAGCCATTAAATGGGGGTATTATCTACCTCACAGTCAAACGATAATGCAGACACAAATCCTCAGCCTGGGGCCTGCCACCCAGAAGTGCTCAGGGTAGCTGTTGTTACTATCACAACATAGGACTGTTGCTCCCCACAGTGCACAGGGGCCCCGGGGACAAAGGGAGGGGCTATAAGGCTGTGAGCACTCAACAGTGGGAAAAAGCCTTAAGGAGCACCCTTTGTTCGGAAGGTAGGCACCCAACCATCTGACCCAACCCCAGCATCTGCACCTGAGGAGAGCGAGAGGGGAGTGGACAGGGCGTGGTCACTGCTCAGAGCCAGGACTGGGGTAGGACTCAGGCCTGCTGCCTATTTTGTTTTTTTTTTTTACCTAAACTTGGTTGAGGGCCCTCTGTGTGCCAAGCACTGTGTAAGATGTTAGGGGTAGTAATAATATATTCCTAAGAACATATTAGAATATTACAACTAATATAGCTATTGCAACTAAAATTTACTGAGCACCTGTTATGTGCCAGGCTCCAAAAGCGGCACCATTAGAAGCTGCAGGATGGAAGAGACTGTGTGGCGAGAAGGAAAGAGGGCCTTGGCAGAGGCTTAAGGAACCGCGGTGCTGACATGTGTGGTGGGAAGAACCCAGGAGGGCCTGGTCTCTTAAGCCAGAGAAGAGCGCTCAGGGTGTGTCCAGAGGCCAAGCAAGGTGAGGCGCCAACCTGTCTCGGGGCAAAGGCAGGTGCCACTGACCGGCTCTACCACCAGGCAAGGGGCAATGAGGGCAGTAGAGGCAGGGTCTGTGGGGACACTCGGCAGAGAGCCCAATTCTGCCCAGGGAGCCAAGGCATGAAGGGCAGATGCCTGGGGCACTCCTGACCTGACACCAGCCCTTCCCCAGGAAAGCCCTGCCTGACGGCGATGCACAGGCCTGGCCTCCCTTGGCCACCTGCAGACACAGGGCCTCCAACACAGACTTCCCTGAATGCAGCAGGCATCATTTGGTCTTCAAGGCTGGGAAACTGGACCAGGCTCCGGCTTCCCCAGTTGGGCCAACACAGCCAAGGGCTGTTTGGGGAACTTTACGGCTCTATCCCAGGAACCCACCCCCAGCAACTCGACATCTCCACCTCCACTGGACAGGTCCCTGATCAAAAACATCAAAATGTCTGGTATGTGTTTTGAAACAGTCTGGGAGCAATGAAATACAATTGCCCGTTACTTCTGTGTATGGTTAAAAGGTTGCATAAGGAAAGGTTCAAAATAGTGCTAAGAATCCGTTACCCTCCTCAAGGCCTTCCCGGGTCATTTTGCCATTTTTTACTAAGTAGGAAAACAAAAACAAAATCCCAAACCCTGCCCATTTAAATTATGGCTCTTAGAAAAGTCAATGGCCCCAAAGGAACAGAGAATTGGAGTTTGCGTGGCCACACCTCCCCCTCCTCTTCCTCCTCTGGTAACTGCAGGGGAAAGAGCCGCTTCCCCAAACGCTTCCTCTCCAACTCCCCACACGGGACTTACTGCACTTCAGGGTCCAGTCCGGGGCCTACCCAGGGAAATCATGGCAGGAATAACAACTGTAGTTGATAGCAATTAATAAGAACCATAGGAACGGCCGGCATTTACTGAACACCTACAAGCCCGGCACTGTTCTAGCTCCTCCTTTCTCGTGTTCTCCATGGAAGATCATCCCAGGGACTGTGGAGGACAGTTCTTACACCCAGATGACCTCCCGGGGCTGGCAAACTGTTTCTGGGATTCAAGGCCACTTGCCCGAGCGTCCAAGGGTGTCCTCTGTCTGCTCTGCCAAATGCCAGTGCTCCTCTGTGCCCATCTGAGGGCTGGGGCCCGGTGGGGTCCTGCAGGTTCTCTCCCACTCCTCCACCTTCCTGCCCCTGCTTCACCCTCCATTCTAAGTCCCAAGCCTCCCACCCCCCAACAATGTCAGGGAGCAGGAAAGATACATTCACCAGAATACCAAATCTACTTTCTGCAGAGCTCGGACATTATTTTCACGTTTGCCTTAGTTTCCTTGTCTGTAAAGTGGGAATAATACCAACCACATCGAAGTCTCTGAGGATGTTCAAATAAGGTAAGTGTGTGTAAAATTCAAAGGCCACCCAAGTGTCAGATATTATCACTTTTATTCTGTAGCCCATTCCAGCTCCAGTATCAACTCTAGACCCGTCAAAAACAGTCGTGGCTTCACCCAAAGCCAGCTGAACCCTTTTCCCCTTTCTGCCAGCCTGTACTAGGCACCTGTTGTGTCTGCTACCCACAATCACCTCTCCCTCCACGATCCCCACCTGACAAATAAGGCTCACAGAAGGGGCCACCTTGCCCAGGCCACTCATTCAGAGAGGGGCAGAACTGTGACTCATGCCAAGTTTCTCCAACCCAAATGCCACTGTCTTTCGACTGCAGCCAGCTGCCTGTCTGTCTGGCGGCTGGACCAGGCTGGGGAGCACAGAGCAGCACAGAGAGGGTCCTGAAGCCAGGCTCTGGAGCTCTCAGCCCCATTAGGCGCCAGAGGCAGCCCCAGGTGGGACCAGGATGCCAGAGCTGCCCGAAGTACCAGAGCTCAGCATGGGCCACCAGCTGAGAACTCCAGAGGCACTGCCACCCTGCCCCATTTCGGGGCCACAGGGCTGGGGCATTAGCCCCAGTGTCCCTACTCCTGAAGTGTCCCCAGGGGGTCTCTCCATTACCCCTGGAGCAAGCCATTTGCCCCATCCTAAGAAACCTTCACTCTAGCTGAGAGCCAAGTCACCTTGCTTTGCAATTTTTCCAATCCATGGGCAAAGCGATTGCCAAAACACTCTGGACTACCCTCTCTTAGTGGGCTACAAGCACATGCACATGACTATGGGCTTTAGTCACTTGTCACCAAGTCTGCGACCTGTCTCGCTCCCAGTCACCACCACCTCGCATGTGAGCAGCACCCTACCCTCCCATGGCTCCCCCCAGCTACCACCCCTTTTCTTCCTTCTTGCTCTTACCCCTGGCCTCGTCTGTGGCCAGAAGGAGAGACGATGCATTCCTGTCTAGCAACACGTCTCCCCTGAACAAGTACCACGGTCCAGTTTCAGCACAATTGGACTCGGCCGCCCTGATGTCACAGCTAGAAGTTACCACCTCTCAGGTATTAACTGTGCCCTTTAAGCACTTCATGTAGATTAACAACAACTCCAGGAGCTCCTCCTGTCACCCACGGTTTACAAATGGGGAAACTGAGGCACAGAAAGCCTAAGGAACATGCCCAAGATCATAGAGAGTGTGAGGAGCAGAGCTGGGGTTAGGGTTACCGGCAGGCTGGCCACAGAATCTGTCCCTCCGCAACACTGGGTCAAACACCCTCCCTCAGCAAATGACCATAAGCATCACGAAGCTCACCCCCTTCACAGATGGGAAACTGAGGCCCAGAAAGGGGATGGGAGGAGTGACTGATGCCAGGGCTTCTAGGGAGGCTGAATGCCAACAGCCAGTTAGAGCGAGCTCTTCTCAGGTCCCTGGAGGGAGAGACCTTCCAAGCTTAGTAATAATCAGGATAAATAGTTAACAACTACAGTGATTATAATAATAAACATTTATCAAGTACTTAACTATAATACGATAAGGCACCTGTTTTAAATGTTTCACGTGTACTAACGCATTTCAATCTTGTACCACCTAGCCTAGCCTCTCGGCCAGAAATAAAAAAGCAAACACCATTTGCTTCTGTCTTTTAAAACAGCCACTGGGAAGAAAGTATTCATGTTGGTGGACAGACCTGGACCAACTCGGCCAATAGGCGATTTGGGGGAACCTGAATGAGGAGACTGCCTTGTAGATGGGGACTCCTCCAAATTTTCCAGTTTATTAACAGTTCTTCTCTCTCAGGGGAGCAAGTTCAGCAGTCCACACTCATGTGTGTCCTCTAATGACGTCAAAGGCCCTGGCCTTGGGTTTCCTCCCCATGCAGAAGCTGGTTGTGTTTGCACTGGTCCTGCTGAGAGTCTGCGGACCGTTGGCTTCTGTGAGACCCTGCTCCTTGCTGAGGCTGGCCTGGGTAAGTGTGCCACTCTCAGAATGCACAAGTGCTCAGGGCCCAAGGGCACTCTCAGAATCCGGCTGGAGCGTAGGGGCAAGCAGCTCTTGGGGCCTGTGTGTTCTGGCAAGACACTAGGAGAGCCCAGAGGGTGGTCCTCAAACCAAAGCCCGAGGCTGGGGCATTTGGAAACATTTTGGAAATGCTGATGCCAGGGGATACCAGACACCTACCTGTTCCATGGCTTGGGAAAGATAGAAAAGGCTCCATTTATGATGGTGACAGATTTTGCTAAAGATTTAAATTCTAGAGGAGGCACAGCCTGGCTACGAAGAACGGAGACCCCAAAGCCAGGAAGACTGAGTTCAAATCCCAGCACTGAGACTTATGGCCAGTGACCCTGGGCAAGTCACATAACCATCCCCCAACTGTTCCCCAAGTGGGGACAGAAGCCCTTACTCACAGATTGCTCTGCGAATTAAGTACTTTGCACAGAGCTGAATGGCAGCCACTGCGATTACTATTATTATACTGACCTTTGAACAGAGAGGAAAAAACAAATGTGCTCATAGTTTCCCCATCCAGACAAGCAAGGAGGGGACTCTTGCTATGGCTCTGCATCTGGGCCTTCAGTTCCGATTAAATGGTTACCATGTTAGGAAGGCGCAAAGCAAGGAAATAAAAGGGAATGACCCTTTCCATCAAGGAGCAGGGAAGCCACAGCTATGTGCAAATAAAGCATAAAAGGATACTCAAGTGAGAGCAGCTAGGATCGTGCCTTAGTTAAAGCCACACAGCTCCAGAAACCAGCAAAAAAGGACCGTGAGGAACTACCTTTAACTCAGTAGTCACTTCTCAAGAGAAGAGGTGGTGATGATGCTGGTGTTGCTGGCTACCGGCTACGGTTTGCTGGGCATTGAATAGGTAGGAGTCACCAGGCAAAGCTGCATATGCCCTCCGGGGAGATACTTCTTAGCCCCATTTCATGGATGAGAAAATCAAGGCTCGGACAGCGGAGGCCACATCACCGAAGCCACACAGCTGCGAAGAGGCAGAGTAGGCTTTGTGTGACCCCCAAGGCCTGTCTGGGTTCTGTGACACACGGTTTCACGTTATTAACCTTGGTGCCTCTACATCTAGCCCAGGGCCTGGCACAAAGTAGGTGCTCAGTAGCTAGTGAGTGAATAAAGGAACATAGGAAGTGCAACAACGGGTGCCCTGTGGGTCGTACACATCTCTCCTGAGAACAAAGCACCCCCAAGCCCAGGAGAGCATGCGTGCATCTGTGGGTGCAGTCACTCGCTGACGCCTGGCTGTGCCTACCACGTGGCCAGGCGCTGTGCTGGGCAGGCATCAGCGCACACAGGCCCCAGGGCTTAAAGGGGCACTTGCCCAACTAGGGGGACGGCCACAGCAGCCAGCAGAGTGGCAGGTCCAGGTGGCACCGTGCCATGTTTCCCACCATAATCACCATCCACCGCTCCTCGGCAGCAGCTCAGGCAGTGGGAGCGGCCAGATTCTCCAAGGCTGCACCAATTAATTCTTCAAGAGCCTTAATGCCCTTTAAAGTCATTATGATTTGCTTTTGAGGACAAATGATAAATCACATTCAACAGCCTTTGAGCATCCTCCCCCATAGCACAAACACACACACTTCCACAGGGGACCTGGGCCACCTCTGCGGAGCTCTCCCCAGGCCTCCAGCCTGCCGCAAGCCCACTGGGCAGATATTCCACGTGTCATCACAATTCAGAGGAAATTTACAAAAGGGGAAGGAAGAAAATCCCATGGGTCACTGGCAGCGGGAAGAGCAGAGCGCTGACTTGGACAATCGCAGCTCGGACTGGAGGCCTGGGGCTGGTCAGCAGTGCGAGGGCTGTCAGACACGTCCTTGAGCATCTGTGTGAAGCAGGGTACCATTCCCTTCCATGGAGGGGGAAACTGAGGCTCAGAGGAATGTGGTCTGAGGAATGTGACTGGCATAACGTCACAAAGCTGAGCTGGGATTTGAAACAAAGTGTTCACCTCCCTGAGCCCTTCTTTGCTGATGCCCTGAGCTGCTTTGGCCTCACAGATTCTCCTGGCCAACCAAGATCCCTCGTTCCACACAGTCAGGCCAGGTAACACCCGCACACACGCGCGGACACACACACACATATCCTGAGCTCCTGGAGCCTACGGGGCCCTGTTCAATCCCTTCCAGGAACACCTATTTGCCCAGTCATCACACGGTTTGACTGCAGCTGTCAGTCCTGTCCATGTTTTTGAACTGAAGCTGTGTAAATATTAGCACAGCTAGTCCACAGTCCAACTTCCTTGAGCGAAAGCCTGAAAATCCTGGCAGGGCTGGCAGGGGCCCTCCAGCAGAACATCTGGGTTCTACTCCAGGCTCCCCTTGTAATAGCCCAGTCAGGTCACTGGATTCCCTATTTTAACATGCCCATTCAGAAAGGGAGGGTAGGGAGAGACCTGGGCTGCCCTGAGTCTCAAACAGCAGAGCATCAAGGTGCTGCCACGCAAAGGTGTCATGCTTGCTATCAGGGAGAAGCCTGTGTTTACAGGTGGTGTGGCCATGCCTGGAGGGGGTTATCTTGGACCTGTTACACACTGGGGGTCTCCTGAGGTCTCCGGAGCATGCTGGATCCTTCCTGGGTTTGGAGAGGGAAAGATGGCCAGCTGGGAGGACTCTGCGTGGGGGGCAAGGTGGCCAGCCCAAGGAGTAGCTGGCTAAGCCTCCGCAGGCCAGGAGCTGGGCTGATTCTGCACCCCCCCCCTTCAGAACTGCATCCCAGGCACTCCAGAGCAAATGTGATCCACCTGCTCTGAGGCGGACGGGTGAACTTCGGGTTGTGCCGGAGAGGGGCTTCTCAATCTCCAGGACACCTGGCCTGTGCTCTGAGACTCGGGGAGCAGCTGTTCACCACCAACCCTGACAACAAAAGGACTCAAGCAGGCTTCCCTGCAGCTAGAAGATTTAGAGTTGGATACAAAGAAGGAATTCCAATAAGAAGGGATGCAGGACTGAGAAATAAGCCAAAGAGGTGACTACGGACATCCCAACTGGAAGGGTGATATTGGAGAGGTCCTAATGCAGGGGCACCAGGGACACCCCTCAGCTGGGAGCAGAAGAGTCGTCGCCTGTGGAGCATGCCGACTGCGTCACCACGACTGTGCTGGCCCTGGGAGGACAAACACTCTGAGTTTTGCTCACTGCTATGTCCCCAGTGCCTAGACAGGGAACGCTCACAGCAGGTACTCCGTAAACCGCAGAGCCTTGGTGCCGACAAGACTTTAACACTCAGCCTCAGTTTGCTCTCCTGCGATATGGGGACGCCAGAACCACAAGGACAAGAATGCAAATGCGATACCGGGTGGGACAGCTGCGTAAGACAGTAGCACGTGTGCGATATGAATATCGTGACCCCCCATTCTCGGACTCATGCCACCGATTCCAGACAGCTGGCCCTGCAGCTGCAGCTTGCCCAGCCTCCGTCCCAGACACAAGAAGCGACGGGTTCTTGGGAACCGCACCCCCACAACCCCACACGGAGCCTCAGCCCAGCGTCCCAGGCCCCTGGGGTGAGGAGGGGGCAGAGGGGACCACATGCATGTTCTCAGTGCAACTGCCAGACACACGCCGCAGAATTTTTGAACTCAGAGATCAAACGGCTGCAGGTGGGCTTCCCCCCAACCCTCAGGGGGCCCGACACAAGCCAAGTCAGCTTGTCAACAAATCCTCTCCGCCCCACAGCCTGGCTCCTCCAAGGGGCCTGCACACAGCTCAGGGGGCAGCTGTGCTGGTGAGCGAAGCAAGGAAATCGATATTCCCAGCACATACACACTCTCCTTCCATAAATACTGGCCCCTGGACTCTCAGGCAGCCACCCACAGGCCCCAAAGCAGAAAAGGGTTGGTCTCTGGGACACACGTTCGTTCGCCCCCGTCAAGACTCCATCCCTGACCACACCAGGCCCATGAAAAACACACACACACCCAGTCACACCAGCAGACCCCTCACAGCCGCACTCACACAACAGCAGGAGCCCCACAGATCTCAACCTCCCCAGGACTCCAGGCTCCCCAGCGCACTCCTGGGTCGCCCCCGCCTCCCCTCCCCCCCAAGCATACCTGGACCACCTGCACACAGCCGGGAACGAATCCCTCCTCCTCACACACACTTGCCCGGGGTCTCCCTAACAGAGCTGACTCGTAACCTGGGATACGGGCCCAGGGACTCGCATAACTAGGCCCACAGGAAGACTCCCTGGCAGCCTCAGCCTGCCTCAACCAGACGCAAGCACGGACGCCCGCCGGCCACACTCCGACTCACAAACTCCAGTCCACTGTCTCCCGCCTGGCGCCGGATACCCACGCGCATCAGTTTCTCCCACGGAAACTCACCCACACACAAGCTCCCATCCCGACAGTCGCTTGGGAGCGAGCATGCACATGCCCGCATGCACACACACGCACACACTCCTGTCCTGACAGCATCTCTTTTTCTCACACGCACGAACTCAGGTCCCGGGTCTGGTTGCACACATACGATTACAGCCACACTCCACCACCCCCTCAGCCCTCCTCCCTCTCTCACACACAGGCCCTCATCACACACATCCTGACCGTCTCACGCACTCCGGCACACCCATCCCCGCAGCCTCTCTGGCACACACTTATACGTACAGCCCCGGCAGGCTCTAACAAACCACCGCACAACACAGCACCCGGCTCTCTCACAAACCCACAACATACTGCACGCCAACTGTGCAACGGCTGGGGTTCTGCTGGCTCCCCCACCCTGCCCCGCCAGCCCATTTCCGTGCAGCCCCTCCCCAAGGCCCTCTCGCCCGAACCCCGGCGCCCACTCCCCCCGCCCCACCCCCGGCCTCGGCCCCGCCCGGGTCCCTTACCCGCTGTCAAGCTCCAGCTCCAGCAGGGACTGGGTCCGCTCGGAGTTGCAGTGCAGGCACCACATGGCGGCCGCGGCGGGAGTTGACGGGGCCGAGCGCCCGGGACCCAGGCCCCGCCGAGCGCGGCCGACTCCCGCCGGGGCGGCAGCCCGGGGCCGACACCCGACCACCGGGAGACCTGACCACCCGCCACGCGACCACTTCGGGTCGCCCGGCCCAGTGCCCGCCGGTTCCCGCTGCTCCCGGCCCTAGTCCCAGCCCCAGGCCGGCCAAGCCCTCCCCTCCGCCGCCGCCGCCGCCGCCGCCACCGCCACCCGCCCGCCTGGCGCAGAGCGAGGCCCGGCCGGAGGAATGTGGCCCGGGAGGGGGCGGGGCCAGGGGCGGGGCCCGAGGCCGGACTGCGCCCGGCGGGCGGGGCTGCGCGGAGCCTCGTGGGGAAGCGCGGGGGCAGGGCACGATGGGGCGGGGCTGCGCGCAGGGGCGGGGCGAGCCGAGCCAAGTCGGGAGGATCGCAGCGGAGAAGTTCTCCGCAACAGCATCCCTTGTACCTACAAGTTAGGCCCTTTTCTGGGAGGTCTCCCTCCAAAACAGAGTCCTCAAATATACGTATCTTCCTTCCCAACGTGTAAGCACAGCAAATACAAAACCCAAACCAGCCAACTCTGCTGATGGCGCCAATCTTCGCCAATCCTCACTTTGGCCGAAGTTTATAAAATGGGACCTCTGCTCCCGGGATGGTGTGGCTCCGGGGCTCTGATGCTCCTGCCCCAGAGAAAAAAGTGGGTTCCATCCTGAGGCCGGAGACGCCCATTTGGGGACTTCTGGGTGAGGATCTGATGAAAGCAGCTTCTTTTTCCCTAAGCCCACCCAACCCCACCAGAGACAACTTTCAGACCCCCATGGCTGGCTTAGAGTAATCCTGCTTCCCTATTAGAGCTCTCTACCTACATCTGGTCCTCAAGACAACATTGTGATATAGGTGGAGCTATTAGTGGCCCCATTTTCCAGAAGAGGAAATTGAGGCTCACCTTAAATGGGTTAACTCTAAGAGGTTTTCCCTCACCTTCTCTTCCAGGCTGCTCATTTCTCCTTACTATAAGCAATCATGGCTTGCTGTTCTCAATTTGCATATTAACTTGTTTATTATCTGTCCTTGGGCTTCATGAAGGCAGGAATAGAGACCAGCACCCACACTTGTGGAATGCCCAAATGTGGTTGGGAGACATCAAGCGGACACAGACACAATCAAAACCCCACCTGCCCCACCTGCAAGTCCATCTCCTGGAGGGCCAGGCAGCTGGCACGTTTGCAGAAGTCAGGAAGAAGTAGGAAGCCACTAATGCAGGGACTCCTCTTGTGCCCTTTTGAGTCTTTCATTCGGAGGGGGTGGTGCCAAGAGCCTAATGATGAGTGCTTTCCCAGATGGGGAAACTGGAGTGGGGTGGGGGACAGTGAAGGAAGAGGGCTGGGCTGGCCCAGCTTGCAGCACAGGAAAAGGCCATCCCTAGATCCAGTTTAGTGTACCGGGGTTCCCAGGCAACAGGCTGAGCAGGAATCCAGTGCCCCTCACTGCCCGTCTCCACATTTCTCCTCTCTGCTTCTGATGTTGTCTTTGCTACATTAAAAATAAATAAAGACTCAGAATGGGAGAAAATATTTGCAAATCACATATCTGATAAGGGTCTAGTATCTATGCCATATAAAGAACCCTTCCAACTCAACAATAAAAAGGCAAATAACCCAATTAAAAAACGGGCAAAGGATCTGAACAGACACTTCTCCAGAGAAGATATATGAATGTCCAATAAACGCATGAAAAGATGCTGAACATCACTAATCATCTGGGCAATGCAAATCAAAACCACGATGAGATAGCACCTTATACCCACCAGGATGGCTAGAATCAGGAAGATGGACAAAAGCACCTACACACAAGGCTTCCAGAAGGAGAAGACTTCTGACACACACTGCTCAAAGACTGCTACCACGTTCTGTATCCTGGCTGGGGGGAGGGGGAGGTAGGAGAGGATAGTTTTGAAATCATCCAGTTGGGGGAGGGGGTGGAAAACTCCCACCCCAGCTTGAACAGCCCTCTAAAAATAGGTTGCAATAAATGGAGCCAAGAGAATTCCCCTAGCCCAGCTGCTGGAGCACTCCAGAAACAGGCTCCGACCGACAGCCTCACGACCTGGATTCTCCAAGAATTCCAGGCACTTGTCCAGGCCCACGGCCTAGCCGCCTGCCAGGATGGTCTTGGCGACATTGTTCCTGCTGGGATTTAGAAGAAGGGGGTTGAATTTCCCTGTTAGCATTTGGAATACCAGAGGATGGAGTCCCTGGAAACCAAATGCCTCTTAATTCTCTTGTTTTGTTTTATCTCCCTACAAAGTGTGCCTCTTACTTCTGCTCAGTTAACTGCCTCACAGATTAATAATTTAGGGAATCGTGAGGCAAACAACAAAGTTCCAGCCTGGAGAGGCAGAGAAAGTCAATTTTTCTGCTAAAATGACTAGACTGGGCAGAATTCTTACATGTTCCATTTGGACTCCTTCTGAGTCTCAGTTTTCTCAACTGTAAAGTATGCCTCATGGACCACATCTACCCTGGAGAATTCATCTTGCTGTTTAATTTAACTTAGTAAGCATTTATTAGTGCTTACTCTGTGCCTGTCATCTGAGGCCTCAATGGGAGACACTGATGTGACAAGTGTCCCTCAGTATGATGTTATGATAATCTAGAGGAAGGAGCCTGTAATTGCCCCACAAGAGGCTCCAAAGATGAAGGGACTTTGGGGCAGAGGCTTGAGGGATGAGTAGGAGCTCATATATAGGGGTACAGGATTCAAGAAAGTCGTGAAAATGTTTAGTTCCACTGTACCGTCCTGGATTTCAGTCCTAAGTTGCTTGCCTTGGCCTGTTTCATGTGTCATGACCCAATTTCATCCCCATCCCCCTGGCTTCTGACACCAGATATGTATGTAGCATCCCCACCCCCCACCCCGTAAGGCCAACCTTTGCAGTCCCTCTCCCAGAGCTGTCAGGATGAAGGCCAGCCCTCCACACAGCCTGCCTCCAGGCCTGTGTGCCGTGATTGAGGTTTACCTCTTCAGCCCTCGCCACTCATCATGCCCCCTCCACGCACACCATACGTCCAGCAATACAAAACTTCTTTCAAAGCCCCAAAGTCCTGCTGTGCCTGGCTCATAGCTAAGACTTTGGATTTCAGCTTTCAATGTCACCTCTCCCAGAAAGCCACCCCTGACCGGCCCCTAGTCCAAGTTAGACACTCCTCTTAGGCACTCTCGGGTTTACTCTGCACCTGCTCTCCCATCACACCAATGAGCTATATTGCTATTGCCAGGCAGAGTTAGGCCTGCATCCTTCTCTGCAGCATCCATCACACCTACTATGGGACCCGGGACACAGAGGTGCTCAGCAGTTGAATTAATCTGGCCTGAGAGTCAAATCTGGCCCACTGCCTGCTTTTTTAAAATAAAGTTTTATTGGGGCGCCTGGGTGGCTCAGTCGTTAAGCGTCTGCCTTTGGCTCAGGTCATGATCCCAGGGTCCTGGGATCGAGCCCCGCATCGGGCTCCCTGCTCCGTGGGAAGCCTGCTTCTCCCTCTCCCGCTCCCCCTGCTTGTGTTCCCTCTCTCACCGTGTCTCTCTCTGTCAAATAAATAAGTAAAATCTTTAAAAAAAATAAAAAATAATAAAATAAAATAAAATAAAGTTTTATTGGAACAGAGTCACACTCATTCACTTATGTATTGTCTGCAGATACTTTTGTGCTACAACAACAAAGCTGAAGAGTTACAATGGAGATAGATGACTTACAATGCCTAAAATATTTATATCTAGCCCTCCACAGAAAAAGTTCATATACCCTGCAATAAGTCAGGCTCCTCTGAGGGAGTTTCATGTTGGCACCAGCTACCCTGCCTGTTTAGCCAGACCTCCAGTGCCCTGGCGCAAGCCCGCCGTGGACAAGATCTGGAAGAGCAGAATCCAGATGTCATGGGGGAAGGTGGTGATTAAAACTATAGGGCTGGGCCAGGTGACCTTCAGACAAGATGGCCACGTGATGGGACAATCCACTGCTAGGAATGACTCCTACGGAGCTCTTTGCCCGTGTGTACAAAGACTTAGGTCCAAGGATATTAGTTGTTTGTAACAGCAGAACAGGGAGGAGGAGACATGCAATGTCCCTCAGGGGCGACTGGTTAAGTACACAGCAATACGCCCATCAGTGGAATCCTATGTTAACAAGATGGCGGCAGCACCATACACATAGGAAATGATCTGAGATGTGACACTGTGATTAACAATCCAATAAATGGTGATAAGTATTTATAATAAAATATACAGAACACTAGTGTGCTTATATAGCATCATATAACCATTGACTATTTCTTAAAGAAGATCCAAGAAACATGGACCAGTGGTTGCCTCTGGTAAGGGTAATCGGGTTTCCAAAGATTCCTGGACATGGGCTTCTGCTCTCTAAGCCTGAAGTCTTATTGGGACAGGGCTGGGAAGGAGAAAGGAGGACTTTTCACTCTATGCCCTTCTATAGTTTTCAAAATTTTACACAAGTGTTTGTTACCTTAAAAAAAAAAAAAAAAGCCAGTGCAATAAAGAAATCAATAAAATCATGGCAACCCACAGGACCGGAGGTCTTCTAGCGTCTTGTAGGAGAATCTGAGGCCCTCCAGAACCAGTCCCCAAAGACCCCAAATTCTAGACGGGACTTAGGCCACCTCTCGGGCCCTCTGGATTCCTTTTCCTCTGAGTCGGCTGTGTCTTACTGATGGCCGTGAAAATCAATTGGAGCCCATTTGACTCCCTCTCAGTGCCTGTTGATCGTTCATCTGTCGCTCTTCGTAAGACCGAACAAACATCCCTACGGCACGGCCAGGATGCTGGGCGTGGGAGGGAGCTCTCTCATCATCCCTGTGGCCCAAGCCCTCATTTTACAGACAGGGAAACTGAGGCCCTGAGTGATAAAGGGATGTGCCCTGGGGTGTGTACTAGAAACAATGACACTGGCCCAGGTGTCCTGCCTCCCAGACCACAGTACCCCACCGTCCAGCACACAGCGGGGCTGTGGGTGAGGTGTCGGTTCCCTACAGAAGAGAACTTCTTCCTAGGAGTGTTGGATGCTGTAGGAACCCGGAGGCAGCTGTGCAGAATGCAGAACTGTGTACAGTGGTATCTCAGAGAAGCCCGTCAGTCCCCCAGAACAGAAAGTTTCCAGATAAATCAAGCTGCTCTGAAGTGCCAAGTTACTTTTAAAATTTCACAGAAACCACTTGCAAATCACAGGCTTCCCTAGTTGCCCTACACCAAGTAAAGTAAATGACCTTGGGATAACTTGCTTTGGGAGGCTGGGGGTGGCCTGGAGGTGGCATAGGGTTGTTTACAGGGAACTAGTCTATATGGCCATCTCCCTGCGCAGGCACTCCTTTGGTTGTCATCCAGGCCCTGACTCCTTCCAGCCTCACTCCCAGCTCCCATCCCTATGCTAGAGCTTCTCTGAGAATGCACTGTGCACTCTTCTGTCCCAGTGCCTTTGCTTATGCGGTTCCCACTCCCCAGGCCACCCTCTTCATCTGCTTGGCAACCTCCCACTCAACCTTTAAGACTCAGCCCAAACGTCGCCTTCTCTTCAAAGCCCCTCCCAGTGCTCTGTCCCCCAGGTGGGGAGGGAAACCCTCACCTAGACTGTGGGCACCTCAAGGGCAGGGACAATGGCTCTCCATCCACCCTCGTGGTGGTGGGGCTCAGACACTGCCACTGCTCCATGTGACCAGCCACCAGCAGAGCTGAGTACCAACCATAAAAACTCAGTGGTACTTGGGTTGGCCAAGACCCGGACCATGACAGTGAGATTCAAGAGGCTTTAATGTTAGCATATCCTAAATTTTAGGGCTGGACAGAATCACTGTGAGGAGCCTGAGGCCTACGGGGCAGGGGGGAGGGAGGATCACTTCCCCAAGACACTCTGGGGCACAGCCAAGAAGGCGTTATCATCTGACTTCCTTTCCGCAGCTCCTTCCCCACCGCTCTGACAAAGCAAACCACAGAGTCAGGGAACCATTGTGGTTTGAGGTGTAAGGAGGCTGTTTTCCTGTGGTCTTTAAATGAACAATAAAAATTAGATGCAGGTGCTACTATGCTAACAGTTGACTAATGGATTAACCCAGGCTGTGACGGAAAGATCCTTAGGGAGGGCTTGCAATAACAGAACCACACAGGACACAGGGTCAGATGCAAGGAGAAACGAAACCCCTTACCAACACTGGGTGGCTCTATGGGAGCTCTGAAAAGCCTAGCACGTGACAGGTGCTCAGTGACTGACAATGTGAACAAAACGATCAGGAATGATCACTTCCTCCAAGAAGCTCTCCTAGCCTGGATCCCCAGAGCACTCCATGTTTCTAGGTCCCCAGTGCCCACTGCAACCCCTGACGCAAAATGGGTAACAGTTTGTTGTAAAAGTGAAGGAAGGTGGTGGGGGTGGCCATGGGTCTGAAGGTGCTGATGGTTTCCCTCCTCAGTGTGGCCACCCTTGTGTGCACCCTCCCTCTCTCCTAGTCCTTCTGCTGGGCCCAGCCAGGTCAGCTGAGCTGCTTGCCCTGGGATTTAGGGGGCAGGGCCCACAGAGAATAGACCTGTGGCTTCTAAGTGCCACTACTTGAGTTACAGGTCTCTATTCAAGTGGATGGGAAATGGCCGTTTGCCGGTCTTCTTGCAGGATTCAAGAGGCCTCACGACATCAGGAAGACATTTAGAAGCAAATATCTGAGCTGCCACCTTCATCAGTGAAGGGCTCTTCCCTGACTGCACCGCACCCCACTGCCCTTGAAATCATACTGCACATCACACTTCCCAACAGGTGGCCCTAGGATACAATCAAAGTGACCCCACTTCAGCCCCTCAAACTCAACCCCCCTTTCCCTGGCTGGTAGCACAGGGAAGCCACTTGGCCAGATCCTCAGGTCTGATCCTCTGGGCCCCTCTGTACCTGAGACAGAGCCTAGGCCACCTCGGTTCTCTGCCCCAGATAGAAGAGGCAGCCCTGTGGCCAGTGGGTCTGGACACACATCCCAGCCCCTGACCCCCATGTGTAACGGTGGGTGAGTCACCCAGCTTCCTGGGGCCTCAGTGAGTGCACCTGTAAACCCTCCTTGCAGGAGTGGTGTGGGGGCTTGGCAGGAACACCTGAAATTGCCTGGCCAGGCCCGGGCACCCAGGAGGCCTTCAGAGCTTGGCAGTCCCTTCCCCTGCTCCACCACTGTCCCCACACAGTGGGAATGCTTATGGCTTAGGGCATCTGTCGGGGTCCATAGCCTAGCTCCCCCGCATCTGATCTTTGATCTTGCACCTTGGGCAAGTGGGTCTCTCTGAGCCTCCTTTCCCACCTCCCTGCCTCTATTTGCCTGTTCCTTAAGTTTGGGGCTGTTACCTCTCTAGACAGCCATGGCCACCCCTCACGGGTGCATACCCTGGATCAGGCACTTTACAGAAGAGGTTGCATTTAATCCTCAATAACCTTCCACTTTACAGATATACTGTGGCTCAGAGAGGTGGGGTAACTTACTTAAGGCCACACACCTAGAGCCTGGATGATAGGGATTTGAGCCCAGGTCCATTTGACCCCCAAACCATGAATGTAATCACAAAGCTAGACCTTCCCTGTCTTCCCCCTACACAAAGTGCTTATCGGATGCAGGCTCTGTGCTAAACACTTTACACGTATCATTCACTTAAGCCTTACAATGACCTTCCTAGGAACATACCACAATTACTATTATCATCCGATCATCCAGAGAAAGAAACTGAGGCTCAGAATGGTTAAAGAATTTGCTTAAGGGCAAACAGCTAGTAAGTGAGGATTTGAACCCAGGGCTGTCTGATTCCCAAGTCTATGCTTATAACACTGTTCCCTCTGGTCTTCAAGGCCCAGTCCCCTGCAGAAGACAGTTTTCCTTCTCAGCTGATATAATGGAAATAACAAAAGCAAATACAGGCCCCCCCCCCCGCCCCACGCTGGCTATGGAGTCAGACACCTGGTTCTGTCCCCTTATTGGCAGTGTGGCCTTGGGCATCGCCATTCTGAGCCTCAGTCTCCTCCTCTGTAAAATGGGAATGAATAACAACGCGTATCACTGATGTTGTTGTAAAGACTTCAGCGGGATACCCAGGGCCTGGCCCTCAGCAAGAGTTCTGCCACCACTGACCCCACTTAGCCAGCTCCCAGGACCCTGATCACAAATCCCAATTCCCTTTGCTCTACTCCCTTCCTGGGGAAAGCCCCACTTGCCCTCTGGAGTGGAGAGCAGCTGAGGAGGAGCTGGTGGGCATGGTGGTAGCTGGCTCTGGGAAGGACTTGAGGCTTCTGCCAGCTCTGCTGGGGCAGCCCAGAGGCCCAGGTGGGGTCACACCGGGCAAGCGGTCCTGCCTTTTTTCCTTCTCCTCCCCAGCTGTCTGCACCTCTCCCTTCCTCCCTCAACTAAACTGCCCCACGGTTGAGCTCACGCTCAGAGGGCCCCTTGAACTAGCTTGCCACCAGGGATGAATTAAGGTCTGTGGTTCCAAGCCCCACGCCCAGGCCTACAGTCTGGGAAAGAGACAGACTCCATGAGTGAAGGGCTCTGAGACAGCACACACATGTTCCAATGGACAGGGGCCCGCTTGCTGTCACCTCCTCTGAGGGACCTTCTGGGACACCCCCAGGTAAAGCACATCCCCATTCTCTCTCATCTAATTCCCTTCAAAGCCCATCTCTCAGCCTATATTTATCTTGCTTAATTACTTGTTTACTTGTTTACTGTCTGTCTCCTCCACCAGAATGGAGCTCTGTGAAGGAGGCGACTTTGTTTACCACTGTAGCCCCAGGTGGTGCCTGGTCTATAGTACGTGCTCAATAAATGTCTGATAAATGAGTGAGTCATGTTGAACCACAGTCATTCTCATTCAGGGACAACCCCATGGATGGGGCAAGGCCTGTGAGCTGGGAAAGGAAAGGCAGGCCCCCCTCCCGCTCCCCATTCTTACCCTTGTCTTATTCGATCTGAGCCAACACCCCCATTTCCACCATACATAGATTATGGAAGGGCTGGGCGAAACGGTCTTTCAAAAACACCATTTTTCATCTCCAGTGTGCCCAGTACTTAAAGGAAGATTAAAGATTTTATGAAAAAGATTTTATCCGCTAAAGATTTTATAAAAAAAGATGCATCCCTTTGGCAGAGCAAATGACCATCCTTGACATATTTGGGTTTCTTTCCTGGTAGCTTTGCTTAAACTGGGGCCCATCTGTATTAAAGGGAGCAGATAAAGTGAGGGAATCGAGGAGGAAATATGGAAATCTGCAAGGCCTCGTTCTGCTTCAGATTCAGACACGTGGCATTCCAGGGAGCCACTAGAGAAGGAGCTTGCTTACTCCTGAGCAGCGTGTTCCTACCCAGAACAGCAGCTACCAAGAGGTGCCAAGCCCAGGCAAGGCCCCAGTGGCCCTCTCCTTTAATGAATAGATGCGTTCATTTATAACAAGTGCCAGGGACACCTGTTTTGCAAACGGATGCCATTAAGTGCTCCTAAAACATCAGCCTCTCTTAAGTGGGTTAAAAATTCCCCTCCGCAATCTTCTTTATGTTATTGATTTAAACAACACCTTCTCTTATCCCGCTGGGAGGAAGACTGCAACCAGCTTGACCCGACTGCACTGATTCGGAATTAATGGACGCGGGGTATGTGTGATGCCTGACTCATTGTTTGAATAAATCCATAACTGAGAACATGTGCATTCCTGAATGTGTTCGACAACTGCCCCCAACATTCATTACTACCTACCACGTGTCAGGCACCAGCTGGGGAATCTCAGAGGATGCAGAAGCAAACAGACGTGGGCCCTACCTTCCGACGCTTGGCGAGTAAGGGGACTGCAGGAAAATCACAATCATTGGTGCCAGCCCTGTTCCCACACGAGTTCACATAATCCTGACAGCAGCTCTACAAGGTGGGTTTGCACCCCAGTTTATCACGGAGGCCCCGAAGCCCAGAGTGTAAGTCATTTGTCCAAAGACGCACAACCTCTAAATGATGGCGCTGGGATTAGCACCCACCTATGCTGACACTCAGCCTGTGTTCTCTCTACTCCACCAGTGGTTCTCAACGGGTGTTCTGGCAACAGCAACAGTAGCAGTCTCAGCTGGGAATTGTTGCAGTTGCAAATTCCCACACTCCAGGAGGGTCTGATGCCTGCCACAGTCTGGGAAGCTTGCGCCAGCCAGGGCACTGGAGTGGGTCATCAGTGCGGTATGGGAGCCACCTGACATAAGATCAGGACTGACTGTGAGCTGGTGGGATGGCCATTTAGGGAAGGCTTCCTGGAGGAGGTGATGTCTGTCTTGGGATCTGTGGCATGAATGGGAATTCACTGGGTGGCCCAGCAAGGGAAGGGCACTCCAGGTATAGGGAACAGCATAGGCAAAGGCTTGGTGAGCTTGGGAAAATATAATCGTAGTTCTGCATATATGTGGAGTGTGAAGTGTGGGGATAGGTGAGCTGTGAGGAATGAGGCCAGAGGGTGAAGGGGGAAGAATTCTGCTGGCAGAAGTGGCCTGGATTTATCCCCAGGTTGGTTTTCCCAATGACCACAAAGCACATGTATACCAATTACATAACACTATGCTTTACATCAGGGAAACTCGATCTTCATCAAAAAAAAAAAAAAAAAAGTCTCACTGAGAATAAATTGAATTTTCCCATAAAAACAAATCACCCAAACTAAAACAGTTATAAAATCCTGCTTGGATCCTGTTATCAGCAGAAGGCCTGTGCTGGAGGCCTGCTCTGGGTTTGTTTAACACAGAGAACCCATGTTATAGAAGGCAGCCATAAAACAGAAGGATGCTTTTTATATCCTGATAGGGAATCAGATACAAGATGTATTGCTAGGTGAAACAAGTAAAATGATGAATGCTGTATTTGTATAAAAGGAAGGGGCAGGAGTAATCACACACATGCACACACGCTGACGTGTGCATAAAATATCTCTGGACAGTGGTTACCTCTGGGGGAACTTGACAGGGCTGGGAGGGTGGTTCACTGTTCACTGTGTGCCTTTTTTTTTTTTTTTAAGATTTTATTTATTTTATTTTAAGAGAGAGAGAGAATGAGAGAGAGAGCACATGAGAGGGGGGAGGGTCAGAGGGAGAAGCAGACTCCCTGCCGAGCAGGGAGCCTGATGTGGGACTCGATCCCGGGACTCCAGGATCACGACCTGAGCCGAAGGCAGTCGCTTAACCAACTGAGCCACCCAGGCGCCCAACACTGTGTGCCTTTTATATCTTTAATTGTTGAACTATGTGACTATATAATGCCTATAAAAATAAGAAACAAGGGGAGCCTGGGTGGCTCAGTCGTTGGGCGTCTGCCTTCGGCTCAGGTCATGATCCC
>NC_138369.1:48583077-48608189 GCF_054177405.1 Leptonychotes weddellii | reverse complement strand
ATCACGACCTGAGCCGAAGGCAGTCGCTTAACCAACTGAGCCACCCAGGCGCCCAACACTGTGTGCCTTTTATATCTTTAATTGTTGAACTATGTGACTATATAATGCCTATAAAAATAAGAAACAAGGGGAGCCTGGGTGGCTCAGTCGTTGGGCGTCTGCCTTCGGCTCAGGTCATGATCCCAGGGTCCTGGGATCGAGCCCTGCATTGGGCTCCCTGCTCAGCGGGAGGCCTGCTTCTCCCTCTCCCACTCCCCCTGCTTGTGTTCCCTCTCTCGCTGTGTCTCTCTCTGTCAAATAAATAAATAAAATCTTTAAAAAAAAAAAGAAGAAACAAGCCTTTTTTTGAGTGCTTCAGAGGTATCAGCACCAACCAACACTTTGGTCTTGAAGTAACTGGCAGGGCTGAAAGAGCACTGGGAGGAGAATAACACTCTCCTGGGTCCCGTGTGATTGTGTGCCTTGTCACTGGACGCGGAGTCTGCGGCTCACCTGGAATCATGTCACATGGCCCGGGTCTCACACTTCCACCTGCTTGGTGGGTAACAGGGATCAGAGAATACACTTTCTGCAGCAAGAAATATCCCTAAGCATGTAGTGACTTTACTGCCATCTAAGGCTGGCGGGGGTGGGGGGGTCAGGTGGGGCAGTAGGGGCGGTGGGGGTGGGGGGAGGTCAACACTGTCTTCCTATCCTCTTGGGAACAAGACTTAGCTGCCATCCCACCGTGCACCTCTTGCACTGTGCAGAGAGAAGATCAGGCCCCAGGGAGCACCTCCTGTGTGCTGGGCAGGTGTCTGCAGCTTGGCATGCACTCTCCTGTGCACGGTTATCAAGTCCTATTACGTAGCCCACCAGGAAACTGAGACACAGAGAGGTTCAATGGATTGCCTGAGGCCACTCAGCTCGTAGTGGCAGAGCTGGGATTCCAATCCCTAGGCTATGCAGGAAAAGCCTCTGAGCCTCTGAGCCAAGTGGGCCTTGGGCTGCTAAGGGAATATGACCCCATGAAATAAGAGTAAACCTGGAGACCCAGACGGGGCTGCCCCAGACTCCTGGAGTGGATCCATAACGAGCATCCCTTATGCAACATAGCCCACAGACAATTTTGGTCTCTCTCGCAGTTTCCATAAATGAGTATAATTTCTGTGTTAATAGCAAAGATATCAAGGTTTGGAACCCCCTGGAGTGTTAGAAGTGCAATTTGTAATTACAAACATACAACAATTTGTTCAACACGTCAGCTCTGTCCACAGTAATTATTACCCTGGTTAAGGGTAATCCCCGCAGTGCACGGGGATGGGAAACCAGGAGTGGGTGCGCTGGGCTTGGACCCCAGTTGTCTTCCTTGAGGCCATTTCTTCTCCCCAGATCCCTCCTGTTCCCTCCCACAGTGGGCCGCATCTTGTGGCCGCTGCTCCCCCCCGCCCCGCCCCCACCGTGGGCCTCTCACGGGCTCGGCCCTGCCTACGGGCACCCAAGTAGGGACAAGCAGGCATTCCTTCTTGGCAGGCATCCCTAGTGAATCCTGCCTCCCGCCCTCAGGAGGGGCCCTATTCCAGCTGCTGTTGCCCGAGCACCGATTCTGCGCCCAATTCTGCGCCTGGTGCTTCGAGGGGCTCACAGTGGGTCTCGGCAACCTTCCCAGCCATAAGAGAGAGCACAGTCCACACCTTACAGAAGGGACGGAGGCCCAGATGTACAAGATGCACTTGCACAAGATGCAAGATCACACACCAGAACACAGGGAGCTGGGATTTGATACCAACAGATGGCCCAAGCCATGAGGGTCCCCACTCTGGGATGCAGACTCTGGTTGCAATGGATGAAATGAAGTATGCAACACACGTTGGCTCCTCTTGTGCTTTAACTCCAGGGCAAGGTATGGGGGCCAAGGGAAGCAGGGGAAGGCACTCCAGGCTCTGAAGGCCTCCTGGGTGCCTAGCTCCGGCTATGCTAACTGTGGGGCACTCATTCTGGGCTTTACACACGTGACTTGTGGATGCCCTGTCCACCCTGTGAAGCTGGGACCTCATCATTTGCATTTCACTGGCCAAGGCTGCAGAGCAGAGATCTGGGCCCCAGCACTCCCCTGCAAAGTGGGGGTTCACCCAGCAGTCCCCAGGTTGGGCTTGGTGGCAAATTAAGATTGGTTTAAAAAGACAGCTCAGGGCACAGCTGGTGGAGCCATCCTTGGAGAGGATGAAAGATGGGGTGGTGACAGCTGTGGGCTGGAGCCACTGAACCAGCGGTCTGGGTGTCAGACTGGGGTGCAGGCGAGGAGCAGGGGGAAGGGTAGCTGGCCCTGGCCTGACCAACCCCACCTCTCACTAGGCTGGTCTTGGCGGGGCCAGTCCACCTGCCACCGCTGGAGGGCTGGCGCCACCTGTCGACCTTCTGGAGAACTGCAGCCTGGCCTTCCCAGCCCCAGGACAGAGCTGGCAGGACCCCATGGTACCCCAGCCTTGGGACAGGTGTAGAAAGGGGCAGCTGAGTGAGCTTCTGGACCCCACCCTAACCTTCCTCAATCAAACCTCTTCCATCCTGCCTGAACAACCTAAGACCCCCTCCTCCCCAACCCTCCTTGATGTACAGAGGGAGGGCAGATGGGTTAGGAAGCAGAGCCAAGACTCAAACCCATTTTCACTGACATTTCAATCTAACAACAAATCACCCTGCTTCAAACCGTGGCTCCTCACTGCTTACAAAATAATCACCAAACTCTTTGCTATGCCCACAAGGCCCTGCAGATTTGGCCTCTGCTCTCCTTACTCGGCCTCAGCCTCTTACCAGAGGGTTGGCTCCTGCCCTGGTCCTTTGCAAATGCCAATCCCTCTGTCCACGCTCTTTTCAACTACTTAAGCCCGACTCCACCTTCATGCCTCAGCTCCTTCGGGAAGGCCTTGCCTGACCTCCTCACAGGGCCCACTGAGCAATTCCTCCTAGCACCTGGTTGATGTTGTTCCAGAGAGCATTTCCCTCTATGGGACAGCTGTGTGAGGGTAAGGATCATGTCTGCTGGATTCACCATTTATTTCAGCCACAGGGCAGTGCCTGGCACATACTAGATACTTGAGAAACCTTTGTAGATGAAACGAAGTATGTCTAGTTCACATGAGTCCCTGTGTCAAAATTAACATGCCTTCATAAACAAAACATTCATTTCTCAAGGGGCCAGGCACAGAGGTAAAGGTATTTCATACTTGAGCTCTGGTGGAGGGGGCGGGGGGGGTGATATTAACAGACAATAAAGTAGGGGGGGTCTGTGCACAGATGTCCTGACCAGGAATAGACAGCCAGGAAAAGCTAGAGCTGAGATGTGACCCAGATCTGTTTTGAGTCAAGCCATTTTGTGGCCCTTGAGGCCAGGCATATGGCCCAGGTCCCTCTGAGGTTTCACCCGGCTGGGTTTGTTCAAGCTGCTCACACAGATGGAAGACAGTGTTTAGAGTTCCTTTTCCCCTGAGGTTACCAACAGAGTCCTGGAGAGAGATTCTAGAAAGTTAAGCATAGGAAGGCTGCCTACGTGGGGAGGAAAACCCACCACACCCTGGCATCTCTCCTTTGCCACTGAGCATGCTCAAGGCCGGTTCTACCACCAGCATGCAGGGCTCCTCTGTGTGTAAATCTGTAAAAGGCGCCCTCTTCTGGTGGACACAGCCTCTTAGGCTCCTGCTTGGACTGCATTCTTCCTTTGCCAACTGCTCTTATACAGTGCACAACCTGAACATCTGTACTCTAGAGATGCCTGGAGCTCCGCCCTCCTGGGTGACTATGACCCTTGGTCCCTGCTGTCCTTCTGACACCAGCAGTGGATCCTGCTCTTCCTTCAAGGGGACAGGGAGCCCTTCTGGTAAGCCTTTATAGTTATGCATGCAGGACATGTGGCCACATGTAGCCACCAGCTGCCTTCCTTTCTCAGACCCTGGGAGAGAGTAAGCCCCAGAGAAAGCCCTCTGGGAGATTTACATGGCAGAGATAAGACACTGGCAGGTCCAGAAATCACAAGGCCCACAGAGAAAACATCAGCAAAACTTAGCACTGACTTAAGCTGCCTCATGGAGGACTGTCAAAGCTTAACAGGAAGGCAGGGAAAACCCCAGCCCACATCATGGGTATTAGCTCAGGTGGGATGAATGACATGTGGCTTGCCTGGGTCTTCAAGGAGACAGACCCTCAGTCCTCTCAGAGAGGCTGCCGTACGTCCTGGGCTTCTGCACTGAGCCAGGAGCCCGGAGGAGGCCAGGGCTGGCTCAAGGTCACCCAATGGCCAGCTGGCAGCCAGGCTGGGCCCATGCCAGGTCCCCAGGCTCCACCCTCGCTCCAGACCCAGATCTGCTGGAGTGGGGAGGAGGGGGAGCTGGTCTCCAACTCGGGCCTTCACCGGGCACAGAGGGACTGTTCTTTGCAGTTCAACAATCCCCCTGTTTGCCCCGTGCCAGGCTACAGCCTCCCTCGAGTCCTGCTGACGAGGAAAATCTGGTGCCAGCGTCCACAAATATGTGTGCCTTCTGGAGGGAGGAGGCAAGTCAGACTCTCTAGCCGAGTGGGTGGATTTAAAGGCCCAGAGGGAAGTCAAAGGGTGGGGGCAGAGCAAGCTACCGGGTGTTTTCTTTAAAATACAGTGCAGGGATTAAATACACACAGATATAGCTCCTGAATATTTCCGACCAGATACCCCCAAAATGCTCCTCACGTTTGCTCTGAATAGGGGGTGGGGGGCATATGCAGTTTTCATTGTATATTCTTACAATATTGAATATTTTTACCAGGTGTCTGTTTTCCTAAGCAAATACTAAACTCATAGAAAAACCAAAAATAAAAGGCCCAGGAAGAAAGGAAACAGCCAGGGGCTCAGAATTTCAGAGATGGAGCTCAGGTACTGACCTTCCCTATAACAAACAAAAGCTGAGGGGCGCCTGGGGGGCTCAGATGGTTAAGCGTCTGCCTTCAGCTCAGGTCATGATCCTGGGGTCCTGGGCTCGAGTTCCGCATCAGGCTCCCTGCTCAGTGTGGAGTCTGCTTCTCCCCCTGGCTCTCCCCCTACTTGTGCTCGTTCTCTCTCCCTCTCTGTCAAATAAATAAATAAAATCTTAAAAAAAAAAGACATAAAAAACAAACAAACAAACCAAAAGCTGAGATTACCTGTGCTTGCTGGGAGCTGGGCCATGTTGGTGGCCCATTCGTGCATGGTGGCATTTTGACCTCAGAGTGACCTGAAGAGCCAGGCCCTATTATCGTCACTCCCGCTACACAAACCAGGAGACACGACCCAAAGTCCTAGCCACAAGCCTAGTCCGGCTCTTGCTCCTGGCCTCAACTTCCTTCTAGGGACACAAAGTTCTCAGAGAGCCCCAGGGAGGAGTGATGCTGCTCCAGAGGGAATGTGCCTCGTCAGGCCACCGAGGGGAGTCCACCGGCGGGAGCAAAGCCTACAACTTCCGAGGCCACGTAGGCAGGCTGCTGAGAAGAGGCAGGGCCATTCTCTCAGTCCAGGCCCCTGCTGAACCACAGTCCCTCCCCGGGGCCTCAGTTTCCTCGTCTATTAAATGGGTGAGTCTTCCATGTTTTGCTTGGTAGGAATAAAGCTTACCCAAGCGGTGCCTAGCGCATGGAAGGTGCTCAGTCTATACCCACTTCCTCCCTCCTCCTCCCCTGCCCTGACAACTCCACGAGCAGTAAGGTAGTGGCCACTGCCTGGGGAAAGGCAGCGGGATCTGGAGGGCCGACTGGAGGTTGGCAGTGACCCCTCCTATCTACTGGGCATGCCCTGGACACTGAAGACGACGCAGAGCCCCTTGGGAAACAGGTGGGCAGGGTGCCCGAGCATGTGTGTGAGCTCGAGTGAGCTTGCATAGCGGCCTGAATCTGGCGGGCCCTTGCTGCACGCTGTGGCCCCTCCATCCTACCTCTCGCTGCCTCCAACAGACCTAGATTCAAAGAGCTTAGGAGGGGATGTTTATTTCCTAGACGGACGTACCCTGAGTTGGGCAGGGAAGACGCGGCCAGGGATCACCCTGGCCCTCCCTTACCTTGGTCCAGTGCCCTGGGTGGGGGGACCTCCTGCCACAAACAGCACAGCCTTGCTGGCCTCTGGGGCCTCCTCTGCGACCCACGTAGGTAAGCTCCGGCAGCCCTTCCCCGGCCAGTGCAGTTGGCAGCGTGGGTCATAAGCCCTCAGCCCCTGCTTAATCCGCCAGGGCCCTGGTCAGCGCCAGCGGGACACGTGACACCCGCAGCTCCACAGACCTGTTTGGCAGGAGTGGCAGCTGGTCTGGTGGGGGAGGGCTGCCTGCCCAGCCCGCCCTGCCCTCGGGGCAGTCCCTGATCACCTCACTCCTCCTGGCTCTTGGGGTCCAGAGCCTGTGGTCCTGGGCTCCTGCCCGCCTTCCTGGGAAAGGTACCAGTATGTGGATGGGGAGGCAGGGCAGATGGGGAAAAGGGCACACCTGTCACCAAATGGTGCTGGGTAATGGTGTGTGTGTGTGTGTGTGAGTACACACATGTGCACACTCAGAATGGGACCCTTATTGCACACCATACATGAATCAATTCCAGGTAGATTAAAGATCTAATGTAAAACATACAGAAGAATATTCATGACCACAGAGTAGTCTTTAAAACACAAGACATTACTAATGAAGTGAAAGATAAATTTGACTACTTAAATTAAGAACTCTGAAATGAAGACGTTCACCCCAAGACCCCAGAAAAAGTTAAAAAGGCAAGATATTTACAACGTATGTAAATGATCAAGGAGTCAAGTCTCAAATGCCTAAAGAACCTCCCACCCCAAATCAACAAGAAAATAAAAAGACAGCCCAAGATGGGCAAAAGACTTGACCAGGCACTTCACCAAAGAAGAGATCCAAATGGCCAATAAACATACAAAAATGGCCCAACCTCATTGGCAATCAGGGAACTGCAAATGAACCTCACAGTGAGAAACCATTCCACACTCACTAGGTGAGCAACAACGGCGAAGACTGATAATAGAAGATGCCAGGGAGAAGGGGGCACAATAGGAGGGAATGACCACCCAGTGTACTTTCCGGCCCAGTTAGAGGTAACGCGCAAGAGAAGTGTATGCCCTGCGCACTAGGATACAGACAGGTGCAAGAACAACAGCCCCAAACTAAAAACCACCCACAGGTCCATCACAGTAGACCGGATACATCAGCTGGGGCCTAGTGATACGAGGGAATACTACACAGCAGTGATAAGGACTCACCACAGCTACTTAGGACTGAATGAGCCACACAGCCGCGAGTTCAAGCCCAAGAAGCCCGACCCAAACAAATATCTACAGCCTCAGGCTATTTCCAGACAGCTCGAAAATAAGAAAAACAGGAAAACTGAATGATACTGTAAAGAGTTGTTCAGCTAGGTGGTAAGACAGCGAGAACAAGAGCATTATCATCACAGAAGCCGCAATGGTGACAATCTTTGAGGCATACTGGCTGGGGATGAACACAGAGCAGGGGTGGGCGGAGGGTTGTTTCTGACACCGCTCCGTTTCCTGACGCAGGCGGTAGGCACATGTGTATTTCAATCATTCTTCTTTAGGCTGCTGCACATACGCCTTTTCACTTTCCCGTGCGACAGATTCCTACCACATTTAAATAGACACATTGGTGTGGTATGGGTAGGGGGTAGGTGGGGACCCCAAGCTGTGACTGCAGAGCCACCTGCCCCCACCTGCCACACCCCGACACAATAGCCACCTCAGCCACGTGGGACATCTGAGCTGAAAGGGCTCATCGTACCCTCTCATTTTCAAGACAAGCACGGAGGATCAGAGTCAGAAAGGAACTTGCCCAAGGCTGCAGAGCAAGTCAGGGCCAGGACTGGAATCTAGGTCTTAAACCAGGGTTCGTTCCTCTTCCTTTTGGAAAAATTTTCCCATTGCAAATCACCTTTAACACCAATCGGGGCAGACTCATTCTGTTTAGCACTTGGCGCTCTCTGGAATTTTTATTCGCTTACTTATTCATTGCGGGGCTGTGGACATTAGAACACAAGCTCCTGGAGGAAAGGGCTTTTTGTCCATTTTGCTCCTGTGGTAAAATAGGTGTTCCATAAATATTTGTTGAATGAATAAATGAATGGAACTGACATTTCTATTTGGACTCGGAGGCCCCAGAAACACTTAGCGGCTCCTGTGATAGCCCCAAAGGAGAAAATGAAAAATAACTGTATGACACTGACACACTTTTTCAGAGTTATTTTCCTAACTGCCTCAGGTGGCTGGCATCATCACCACTCCCATCTTCAGGAGGAGGAAACTGAGGCTCAGGGAAGCCTAGTGACTTGTCCCAGGTCACGGAGCTAGGAAGTGGACAGCTCGTGTTTGAACCCAGCCCCAGAAGCAGGCTGGCCCTCAGCCGGTCCACGAAAGGATCCCCGTATCAGGATCAGCGTGCTTCAGCCCCTCCTGCCCACCCCCCACCCCGACCTCTGTTAGGTGCCAGTTACAGCTTCCAAAGTGATTTCTGGTCTCTTCCAAACTCCTTCGGCCCAGGGAGGGGAAGGGACCTGTCCAAAGTAACAGGGAGTCCAGCTCTCTGCCTTCAAGCTTCCCAAGGTAGTATGACCAACAGTGACCCCAGGGCAGCTCACGGATTTGCCATAAGACACTCAATTTCTGTATTGTTCACTTCATACCAAATCCTCAGGGCCCCTGGCTAAGTCCAAAAGCTAGTCCTAGTTCTGCATCTGGATGAGCTGAATAATGAAACATTCCCAGAATACCCTCAGGCAACTGGCTTTATTAAAACACCTGGGCACTTAGCATTTTTACAAACCTATATTACCATCCCGATAGCTTTCACCACGCCCTCAGATGATAATTAAAAAAATAAAAAATCATTGGCTCTGGGAGTCTTGGAGCTACAACGAGTAGGCGAGAGGGACATGTCTGCGTCTCCAGGGCACCTAAACCGACTGATATATAATAAATCCTCTGTCCAGCCTCAGTTTGCATACCTCCAGTGAAGGGAACTCACTACCTCCTAAGGCAGCTTGTTTCTTGTTTGGATCCAGGTCAGTTGAGCACAAGGAAAACTTCTATCAGCCCCTGGCTCTAGGGCCAATGAGGTGCCTCAGCCACTGTTCTGCCCTTGGGGAATTCAGTCGTGAGTGACTGCATCATCCCAAAAGAATGGCACACAGCACAGGCTAGGATTACCTTCCAGAGAGGCAGCACGGGAGGCCCCAACCATTATACCCCCATCACATATGGCACGTGGATTTATGTGGGTCAGCCCAGACTCCGTGCTCACTTGAGAACCCCTCTGGGAGGGAGGCCTCCCTGAGAGCATCAGGGCATGAAAACTGGCAAACTGTGAGGCTCTGGGCCCAAGGAACCGAAAGGATTGCCATCGGTGGTAGGGGGAGGGTGCAGCATTCCCAATCGTTCCCGCTGGCCTGTGGGGTTGACATCATTGTTTTAATATTATGCTTCCAGAACCTTCATACACATTAATGGATGGGCCTGTGGTTTTGCAGATGAAATGGGATAATATATGTGAGAGCCACTGTGACAGCGTCTGGCAAGGAGCAGATGCTTAAAAAATGTTTGCTGGATTTGAATTGCAATCATGCTGGATCAGAAGCTCTTCGAAGAGTCACTGAGAACTTGGCTGCCTGTGTCCTGCCTTCCCAAGTAGGCACGTGCTGTGGTAGCCCAACGGAAGGGCCCTAGGAGCAGGAGGGTATTCCTGCAGCCTGGTGACTCATCCATGCCCCTGCGCACTCCCCGGAGGGGGAGACACAGGGACTCAGGGCAGGCTTCGCTGCAGTGGTGACATCGACAAGCGTACGGATGAACAGAGCTTTCTAGGTGGCAGGGTGGGGGGGTGCACTCCTGCGGGAGCTAGGACAGGGCGAGGATGGGGTCCAGAGGGAAGGCAGGGGTCACTAGAAGATGCTGCTCCCCAAAGCAGGATTGAGTTACACTTCGCTGTGGCAACAACCAGGTCTGAGTGCGGGGAACCCCAGCCCACACGGACCTCACCAACACGATGGGCCTTTGCCCAGCCTCTTTTATGCAAAACACACTTTCCTGATAGGAACAAACAATCGCATTCCCTACCCCCCGATTCCGAAACACAAGCCGGGAGTGATGAGACCAGACACTGGCGACAGAGAGCTGGCTTAGGCTAGTTGACTCCCCATCCCAGGCGTCAGAACACTGGTGGGGAAGAAAGCTGAAGAAACAAAGGGTCACAAGTTCTGGCTTGGCCTTGGCACTCCCCTCTGCACAGTGGGGAAGGGGCATGACTAACAGCAGGGGGGCTGCTGTGGGGGGCAGGTATGGGGTGGGCGGGAGAGGGCAGGCTGGTCAGAGCTGCAGCTGGAAGGGCAGACAGCCACTGGCCCTTTCAAAGCCGCCTTGACAGAGGATGGCCACTCTGGTCATGAGACCGAAGATTACTTAATGTTTGCAAACTGTGCAGGAGCCAGAGTCCCCTGCAGAGGAAGGCACCAGTCCCCTTCCTTGTCTCTCCCCTGCAGGGACCTCTGTGGGAACACCAAGTCCTCTGAGTGTTCCCTAGGCAGCAGCTCCCCAAGGATGGCTGGACTGCTGGAGAGCTGGAGACAGTGGGATGCGGCGTGACCTTGAACACGTTCCTGCCTCTCTCTGGCCTCAGTTTCTCCAGCTCCAACAAAGGATTGGCCCTAGGATGCTCCCTCCAGCTCTGATGCTCAGTGGCTAGACTGTGGGCATTGGGCACCTGGGGCTCCTCTTAGCTCATCTTTTCCTACCTGGAGGTGGGGGTGGGGGGCAGAGGGGGATGGGGCTGTTTCTCTTCTTTCCTTTCAAATGCACACGTGGGTTCAGGAGCGTGGCCACCTTACCAGCCCAAGGGAAGAGCCAGGCATAATGCTGGGGACCGAGGAGAGTGACTAGAGGGGCACTCCTGTATCATCTCAGTTCAGAGCTGCTCCGAGAGGGGGGCTGCGCAGGCCAGCATGTGGGTTGTCTCGTGGGGACTGACCACAGAGTGGAGCAGCGGCTTGTCAAAGTGCACAACCAGACTCCTGCTCCTAGTGCAGAACAAGTGCTTCTCTCCCTGCCCCCCACCCCATTATAGAGCATGCTCACAGCAAAATGTACAGAGCTGACCAGGCAGAGCAGACTGCTGTCCCCATGAGCCTAATCTTGTGGATAGGCCCGGGGGAGGGGACACCCACTGCCATCTTTCTGCTCCGTATGCTCCAGGAACAGATCGGCTGTGACAGTTGAGAGCCTGGCAATTTAAAGCGGCAACTGCCTGGCAGAAACATGGGAGGGGGGTTTCCCCATGACTGGGGTGGGGGTGGGGACAGCCTGACTCACCTCTGCTAGCTGTCCCTGCTCCCTATCCTGCCCAAGGGCAGCCCTTCTGGACAGGGCAGGGATTTCCCACAGCGGGAGCCCCCTGGCCCAGGAGGGTCCCAATTGAGGCTGGCAGGTGGGACAGGGCGTCCTGACACCTGAGACAACCCCGTCAGTTCTCAGACCGCTGCTGCCTCCTGTCCTCAAGCGCCACCACCTATACGGCCCCCTGGAATAAAAACCAGCCTCTTGCCCACGTGGTGGCTGCAGGAGGGGTTGCCCAAGGTCACACAGGGGGTCAGGGGCAGGGCTGGATTCGGACCCAGCCCCTCCAGTCCAGCCAAAACTCCTCACTCCCTCCCTAGACGCGTCTATCTGGCTTCCAGCGAATTCCTGAGATGCCTCAACCTCCCGCCCGCAAGCTCTGGACCCTGGACGCGGTGGCGGGGTTTCTCCGCCCCGGACGCAACAGCAGGGAGGAGCGGGGAGGGAAGGGAGGGAGTGCGGCCAGGGGAGCGGGGGGGGGGGGGGGAGACAGCTTCGCTTGGCGACCCTCGGGGCCTGGATTCACGTTTCCCCGCCCCGGGGAGACAGCCAACTGCATAGACGCAAAAATGGAGCACGCTGAGCTCCCCTCCCCCCGCCCCCCCCCCCCAAATCGCGCCTTTAGCGTTCACAAGGTTTCGGATAAACGCTCCGCATAGTCGCGGAGGCTGAATCTCCTGCGTCCTCACCGCTTGAGTCCCGGAGAGGGACACCCGCAGAGACCCGGCTCAGAAAGACTGGCGTTGACGCACCCCAGGCCCTCCGAGCCGCCCGCGTAACCTCGGCTCCCAAAGCCGAGAGGCCGGCGGCCTCTGATCCCCCAACTCTACAACCGGGAGACCAGTGTCATCCCCGCCACTGCGGCCTCGGAACCACCTCCCCGGCCGGGCTCCGCAAAGCCGCCTGCGATCACCCCTCCCTCCCCCCGGTTCCCAAGAGCTGCTCGCGCGTCCGTGTAGCCGCGGCCCCGGGGGCGGAGCTGCTGCCCAGGCCTCTCCGCGGAGGGGACTCCGGGCCGCGGCCCCCGCCGCCCCCAGCCCCGGGCTAGACCCGCACCGCACCGCACCCGCTGCCGCCGCGCGCGTTCCCCGCCGGCCCGCCTCCTACCTCGCGGGTCCGCATGCAGCCGCCGAGCGCGCGCCGTTCCCGCGGCAGGAGCGGAGCGCGGGCGCGGCCCCAGCGCGTCGGGCCGGCAGGGCGCGGGGAGGAGGGGGGGTTTGCCCGGGGGCGTCGGCAGCCGGAGCCCGAGCGCCGCCGGCCCTCCTGCCCGCGCCGCCACCGCGCGCCGTGACCTTGGCTGCGGACTCTCCGCGCCCGGCCTCAGTTTCCCCCCTTTGAAAGGTGTGTGTGTGTGTGGGGGGGCGGTGGGGAGGACGAGTGCCGCCCCGGCCGCCGACGTCACCCGAGCCGGGACGAAGTGAGGGCGCTTGGGTCGGTGCGGCCTCTGCAGCCGATGGGCCGGGGAGCGGGATACACACAGGGCAGGCGCGTGGGAGGGGGCACTGTGGTCCCGGCGTTTCCCACGGACTCCGCAAGACCCCTAAATAAACACCTAGTAACCGCGGCCTCAAGCCAAGTCCCTTGGCCCCTCCCACGGAGCACTGCAGCCCCTGCAGGCAGGCAATGCCCAGCGCCCTCTCCCCCAAGCCTCCCCAGTTCACAGATGAAAAAACTGAGGCCCAGAGAGGGGCAGCCACTGGTCCAGAGTTGCACAGCGGGTGGGGGCTGCTCACACCCACCCTGGCACCACGTCCCCTGAGGATCCTCCAGGACCCGCGCTCCTCGCAGTTTGGGAGGAGGATCTCGGCCTGCCAGCTGCACGCCTTATCCCACAGCAAACATTGACTCAGCACCAACTGAATGCTGGGGATGGGCCTCGGTGGTGTGGCGACTGTCACAGAGAATGGGGTGGCACAGTCTGAGAGAGGGACCCAATCCGTGGGGAAGAAGCGGCATAAATAGGAGAGGCTGGGCCTGAAAGAGATAGGAAGGGGGCGGGTGCTCTGGGAGGAGTGTGCTTAAGGAAACTGCAAGGATGGGGATGCGCATTGCCCAGTGTATAGTGTAGAGAAGGCAAGGGTTCTGAGTGCCTTGAACACCAGACAAAAAAAAAAAAAAAAAACAACAAAAAACAAAAGGCGTCTTCCTTTCCTAGGCTCGGGCAGCCCCCGACCAGTTTGGAGCAAGGGCGTCAGCGGTCTGGGCTGTGTTTTAGGCAGCGCCCCCTAGTGGCCAAAAGGGGCGAGACAGTAGGCGAGAGGGACGCGTCTGCCGCGGTCCAGCTGTGAGGAAGCAGGCTTAGTGATGTAATGAGTCAGGAGAAGGGAGTCTCTGCCCGCCCTGCCACCCACAGGCTGCGTGACCTTGGGCAAGGCACGTCCCCTCTCTGGGCTTCTGCGAGGGAAGGAGCCTGATTTTCAGCTCTGATATCTCATGACCCTGGATATCGGGGGCCAGGTGGGAGTAGCAGACAGTAGATTCAGGAAGGAACAGACAGATCAGAGGTTCAGCACTTTGAGACTTATTTCATTTCCTTGTGGTAGGAACTAGTACCCCAGTTTTACGGACAAGGACACTGTAGCACAGAGAGGGTAGTTCACCTTTCCAGGCTCACACAACTGCTAAGTGTCTGAATGCAGGCCTATGCAGCTGCAGTCTAAATGGGGGGCCTGACCACCCCAGTCTCTTGTCTTGCAGCATTTATAGAGCACCTAAGGCATTCCTGGAGTACACAAGGCACTGGTGACAGACAGACAAGGAACTGTCCAGCTCCTTGTGGCTCTTCCTCGCCCCGTCTCACAGCAAACCCGACAGTGGTCACTCTGGGGGGTGGGCTTTTGGGGCAAAGTATGCGTCCCCACCCCGAACCTCCTGTTACGTTCTTTTGTATGTTGGAGGTTTTCTTTTTAAGAGCTATGAGTTCATTTTATAGTTTCAAAAATATTTTTAAAAAGGAAGAAAAGATGCTTGTAGTTTTAATAACTGAAAATGTTCTACTAGAGAAGCCACTTCCTTTTGTTATCAGTGCCAGGAGTGAGTTCCCTGGCTGGTTGTAAGGCAGGTGAGGGAAGTGAGAACAGCAAGGGTTCTAGAAACTGTTCAGCCTGGGCGAGTCTCATCACCTCTCTGAGCCTCACTTGAATTCATCTGTAAAATGAAACTAATGATAAAAATCCCCACCCTGTCTCCCTTCAAAAGCTGCTGTGCAGATCAACCATAAGATTGTGTAAAAAGGTTGTGTAAAGTGCACTGTATAAATATTTTTATTTCCAGAAACCATGATGGAAAATATTGATAAACTTAACTATGTAAAAATTAAAACTTCTGAATAGAATAAAAAATACCACAGTTAAAGTTAAAAAGTTAAAATAGGCAAATGGCAAATAAAAAAAATTATCTGCAGTGCATATGCCAGAAGTTAATTGAGGAAAAATGAGATGAACGTTAATTTTCCTCATACAGAAAGAGCTCTTTCAAATCGATAGGAAAAGATGATGAACTAATTAGAAAAAGAGCAAAGGATATGAACAAGCAGTTCATGGAAAGATATTTAATCGCACTTGTAATTAAATGCATATTAAATGCATCTTGTAATGAAATACAAATCAAAAATATAACATGCCTGTCACTTTTTGTAACCTTACCAAATTGGCAAAAATGAACAAGTTTGGTGATACTTGTGCTGTTGAAGGTGGGGGGAAATGCATGCACTCACAAACACTGTCGGGTGAGGGGCAAGGTAGTGCTGTACTTCTAAAGGGTGATCTGGCAAAGCTACGCAGCAGGCAAATGTAAAAATACCAGGATAGCCAACAGTATTCTGTGTGAGCAAACAGAGAAGCACCTCTGGTGTCCAGCGGTAGGGGACCAAGAAACGGTATGAAGACACATAAGCCGGGGCTTTGTCCTGGGGTGGACTGGGATGATAATGATCCACCTCAGAGGTAATCCTGGTAAGTGGGAAAAGCAAGGTGTGGTACGGGGTATGGTGTGGCACTTTTCGTGTAAAAAAGACGGAGGTCTCCTATACATGCTGGTACATGCATATATTATCTCTGATAAGGGTGCTTAAGAAACTGAAACAGCGGTGCCTTCAGGAATGGTACAGAGAGTTGGGGCTGGGGTGGAAAGGAAACTGGCTTTTCACGGAAATGTTCTGTTGAAATGGTTTTTTTTTTTTTTTTTTTTGCGATATATGCATGTACTACCGGTTTTTGAAAAGTACGTTAAAAAAATAATCATTTGTGAAGCTGGGCGGGGAGTTTCTAGGGCCTTCTCTGACACAAGCTGGGGTTGACTCCCTATGTGACCTCGGTGCAGGATGGTGTCCCTCTGAGCCTCAAGGTACCCTCTATCTAGTCGACAGGAAGCGCGAGATAAGAGTTCCAAGGCTCCTTATGCCTCTCTGATGCCATGCCAGCCCCAGAACTTTCTCACTGGATGAGCCAAACAGCTATGGAATGGCTGCTGGGGAGGTAGGGGGGCTCCTCACCCTTGGACCTGTGGCAGCAGAGGCCAAGGGTCAGTTGCCCTGGGGATGGCGGCTTGTGTGACTTCTAAGACCCCTGCTGGCATGCTGATATGCTGTTCCTTTTTCCTTCTCCCACTCACAGTGCCCTGCCCGGAAACTCTCGGTTCATATTTCCTCTCCGGGTTACCCCTGGCAACATCCCATCTGTCTGGGTTGGAGGTCAGTTCTGGGGATGAGGGACAGATGAAACAGCCCTGGGCACCCATGTGGAGTTGAGATGTCAGTGGGGGGAAAGCCTTATGCTGGGAAACTGAACCTCTTACCCCATCCAGAGATCAGCCCTAGCCTCAGTCTTGCTTCTTTTCGCCTTCATAGGCAGCTCTCCATCCCCACTGCCTCTCTGGTTCCATGCCCCCAGGCATCACCCAGAACGTTCTGTGGCTCTCCATTGCCCACCAAACCAAGCTGACACTCTTCAGCTGGACATTCAAAGGGTTTGCTCGTTCTGGCCTCAATTTACCCTTGTAGCCCTTCCCTCCATGCATTATGTCTCTTATTTAAAGCAATTTTCAACAATACAGCTTTAATTACATCCCTCCCTTGCTTAAAACTCTTCTATGGCTCCCAGTGACCTGTAGGATAAAGTCTTAAGTGTCACCAGCTAGACCCCAAGACCTGACCTTGACTGCCTACCTGCTTGTACTCACTAACCTTTTTTTTTTTTTTTCAAGATTTTATTTATTTATTTGACTCAGAGAGAGAGAGCGAGAGACGGAACACAAGCAGGGGGAGTGGGAGAGGGAGAAACAGGCTCCTGGCCGATCAAGGAGCCCAACACGGGGCTCGATCCCAGGACCCTAGGATCAGGACCTGAGCTGAAGGCAGATGCTAAACAACCGAACCACCCAGGCGCCCCTCGAAAAAACATTTTCCCTTAAGCTCTTCTTTCTGGTTCAGCTCTTAACTCAGGCAAATGCCTCCGGTGATGGCAACTGTCCTGATAAGACCTCCCACTGGTCCAGACAACTCAGACCTTTTGAGCTAAACCCCCAACTCACACCTGCGCAGATGGACCAAGGAGTGACCTCTGGTACCTTTACCTCATTATAATACTAAAATCTCTGTCCAAGGAGGAGCCCCAGCCTCATTTACATAACATACAACGTATATATAGGCATGTTTCCTTAAGGCGCATGTGCCACCTTATGCCTGCCTCTACGTAGGGTAACAAGGCTTCCCTATCTAAATATTCATCCTAACCCTAAACAAAAGGAACCCATTCACCCTCTCTCGGGGAGTCATGCCTCTGGAAACCATTCCCTGTGACCTTATTTGCTGCAACTAAAAGTTTTCTTTGTGTGACAACTCAACCTGGTGTATTTTCTGACTCACCAAGGAGCAAACTCACTTTGGTTTGGTTACATAAGCTTCTCAGGTTAGCATCAGAACTGGTTTCTGCCTTCCTGCCTAGCTACTTCTTCAGCATCTTCCCCCAGAGCCAAGCTATACTTAATGCCTTTTGCGCACACTGTGCTATTTCACGACACTGAGTATTTGCCCATACTATTCCCTTGGTTCCCCCAAATATAAAGAGTTCTTACAAATAAATAAAAGCCATGAACCACTCAAAATAAAAATGTCCAATTGATCTACCTAGGTATTTCAGAGAAAAAGTCATCCAGGTGGTTGCGAACATGCTTTTGTTAAAATGGAAGGGGGATGGGGTGCCTGGGTGGCTCAGTCATTAAGCGTCTGCCTTCGGCTCAGGTCATGATCCCAGGGTCCTGGGTTCGAGCCCCACATCGGGCTCCCTGCTCAGCAGGAAGCCTGCTTCTCCCTCTCCCACTCCCCCTGCTTGTGTTCCCTCTCTCGATGTGTCTCTCTCTGTCAAATAAATAAATAAAATCTTTAAAAAAAAAATGGAAGGGGGTTATCATCTTCATGCAAATGACATTGAAAAACTGTATCATGGTCAAATGATTTTTCACAAAGGTGTCAGAGAACTTACTAGAGAGAATAGTTTCTTCACAAACAGCACTGGGACAATTGTCTATCTACATGGAAAAGGGTGCATTTGGACTCTTCCCATGACACACAAAAATTAACTCAAAATGATCAGTGATCTAAATGTAAGAGTTAAAACTATAAAGCTCTTTGAAGAAAATAGAGGAGTAAATAGAATAGAAATAGAATAAATTAAATTAAATAGAAAATAGAGGAGTAAATAGAATAGAAAATAGAGGAGTAAAGTTGTGACCTTGGGTTAGGCAATAATTTCTTAGCTATAAAATGATTTCTTAGATATAAAAATATCTTAGGGTTTTTTTTTGGATATAATGATTTATTAGATACCCAACACATAAGCAATAAAAGAAAAAACTGATAGATCGGGACTTTATCAAAATTAAAAACTATTACATTTCAAAACACACCATCAAGAAAGCAAAAAATTAAGCCACAGACTGGGAGAAAATGTTTGCAAATCATATAACCAAAAAACAAAACAAAACAAAACACCCCACAAAGACTTGTATTTAGAATATAAAAAGAACTCTTGTGACTCAATAATAAGAACACAACACAATTAAAAAATGGGCAAAACGTCTGAATAGGTATTTCACCAAAGGAGATAACACGAATGGCCAAGAAGCAAATGAAAAGATGCTTAACATCACTAGCCATCAGAGAAATGCAAATCAAAACCACAGTGAGATAGCACCTCATACCCACTAGGATGGCTCTCATCGAAAAGACAGACAGATGTTGACGAGGATGTGGAGAAATCAGAGCCCTCTTACACTGCTGGTGGGAAAGTAAGATGGTGCCACCACTTTGGGAAACAGTTGGGTGTTTCTTAAAAAGTTAGAGAGTTACCCTGTGAACCCCTGGACTCTACTCCTAGATATCTACCCAAGAGAAATGAAAACATATGTCCACATAAAAAACTTGTATGTAAATATTAATAGCAGAGTTATTCATAATAGCCCCCAGAGTGGAAACAACCCTAACGTCCATCAACCGGGTCTATCCATACCATGGACTATTATTCAGCCATAAAAAGGGATGAACTACTGCTACATTCTACAACATGGATGAACCCGGAAGACATGATGCTAAAGTGAAAGAAGCTAGACACAAAGGTCACATATTGCATGATTCCATTTATAATGAAATGCTCAGAAAGGCAAACCCATAGAGACCAAAAGTAGATTTGCGGTTATCAGGGGCTAGAAGCGGGACAAAGCCTTGATGGAAACTAGAGATGAGGCTTCTTTTTAGGGTGATGGAAATAATTTAGAATAAAATTGTGATGTTTATACAACTCTGTAAATATCTCTAATAATCATGAAACTGTACACTTAAAGCAAGGGGATTTTATAGGATGTAAATGACATCTTTATAAAGCTTTAAGAGAATGAGTGGTGACTGAATGCAATGCAAGATCTAGATTAGGGAAAAAAACTTGACATGAAGGACATTCCTGAGATAATTGGTAAAGCTGACTATAAATTGTATTTTAGATCCCAGTATGGTGTCTATGTTAGACTTCTTGAATTTGGCTACTGAACCATGTTTATGTAACAGAATGTTCTTGTTCTTAGGAAACAGACGCCGAAGTATTATTCAGGAGTAAAAGTCATCATGTTGCATGTCGGCAATGACCTCTCAAATAGTTCTGGGGAAAAATATTATTGTGAGAGAGCAAAATTTGGCAAAACGTTAGTAATAATGAATTTGGGTGAAGGGTACAGGGGAGAAGTTTGTTTGTTTGTTTTGGTATTATTCTTGCAAATCTTCTTGAAGATTGAAATTATCACAAAACAACTCTTACAACTCTTAAAGAATCCACACATAAAAAAATTATTGTGTGGAACCTGAATTATTGTGTGAATAACCTGAGAATAAATCCATGGACCCCAAAGGGAGAAAAAGCAATCTAGTTGTGAACAGAATTCCCATAAGGGGTGTCCCCTGCTCATCACGTGTCTCTGAGATCGCTCACCCCTCCCCCCACCAAAAAAGACACAGCCAGAAGCCAGAGGGCAGGGTTGGGACACATGCCTGTGTACTTCTCAGCTAGCATTAATTCATTAATTCATTCATCCAACAAATATTTGAGTGCCTCCTATGTGCCAGGAATCAATCGGGGCACACACACAAATGTTCCTGCCCTCGTGGCACTGAGGTTCAGCGGGGGTCAGGAGAGGGTCCTGCAGGAGGAGGAAGGGGACCCCTCAGCTCTGCCCAGGCCCCAGTCTGGAGAGCAGGTGTCTGAATCATCTCTGTTCCCCTGGATTATAAGGAAGTCAAATTCTGTCCCCTCAAAAAAGAGGGTCTCAGCTTTTGGACACTGGGGCCCACAGCCTAGAGGGACCAGGCAAAAATGCTGGGTCACCTCAGATCGGTAGAGCTCAGAACAGAACCAGAAGAACGGCTGCTAGGGAGGGTGGCTGTAGGCTGTGAGTGTGGAGGGGTGTAGGAATGGGGGGGACAGGTGTCAAGGGAGAACCTCACTCCCCTCCCACCACAAAAACCAGCAAGGGGCTAGTCGAAGTGCTAGCCACGCAGAGCTATCATGAGGTGCCCCTCCCCCTATTCGGATCCTGGAAATTTCGGGGATTCCCAAGCTGGGAGCCCCTGAATTATTTTAGGGGATCTTACATCCCATATGCACACCCAATACTGCTGGTAGACCAAACAAATACTGTTTCACACATTAACATCTTTCAAACCAAAATAGAAGCTGTTGTGAATAAAATTCATAGACTTCAAATTCATCTGAAATGGGTTCTCGGTGGCTTATTGTAATTTTTCAGCCATGGATACTAACTGTGGGGGTGGGGAGGTTTCTCCCAAGTTTTGGTGATGTAAAGGCATCCTGCTTTTACTGGAAAAGCCTGGAGAGTGCACCTGGACCCCCCCCCCCTTACTTCACGGTGGGGAGGACAGGGTTGGAGCAAGGGGCTGGCTCCAGAGGGGTGGACCTCGGGCTTCCCGCTCAGCACACCCCTGGTCCTGGCTGCCTGAGAGCGGGGCGGGTGGGAGCCAGGGGCTGGAGGGATGCCCAGCAGGGCCGGTCCTGCTCACACCCTGGTACCATGTGTTATTTCTCCTGCCCCCAGCAGACTGGGAGGGAGCCCCTCAAAAGCAGTGACCGGGATAAGGCTGAATCCCTTCTGGGTCCCAAGCAGCCAGCACAAGGCCTGGGTGACCACAAAGGCGGGCAGGTAGAAGGGCTGCTGGACAAAGGGGGCGGAGCTGGGCTCAGGCCAGCTGACTCCTGCTCTTCACTTGCTAGCCGTGTGGCCACTGAGCACTTGGAACGTGGCTAGTGCAGATGGGGACCTGAGTTTTAAAAAAATTTCATTTAACTCGTTAAAATTTAAATAGCCCCATATGGCTAGTGGCTTCGGTCTGGGGCAGGGCAGCTCTACGGGCTTACCGGTAACACAGAACGGAGCCACCGATGGTGGTTTGGACCCATTGCACTCCCAGCAAGGATTTGTGGGTCCTCTCCTCACCGCGAAGGCTGGAATGCTGGGGCAAGCCTTGGTTCCCTCATCTGCTCTGGCTTGGCGACCACACACTTCCGGTGGGTATACAAACCAGGGACTCTAGGTTATGGGCAACTGACAGGTCTTCAAGGGTAATTTTACCAGGCTGGCTTGGGCCTTGTATACAGTGACTTTAGAACTTGCTAATGATACATGCGCTCTGAATACAAAATAATGGCCACAAATTCCCCCCATCCTGGTGCACAGGCCCCTCTGCAGTGGGACTTGTCCCCTCCCTTTCCCACCCAAAGGGGGGTTTATTTCCCTTTCCCTTGGTCATGTGATTTCTTCGTACAGTCAAATGTGGCAAAAGCGATGGTTGGGCCGGTTCCGAGGCTGTGCCTCAAGAGGTTTGCAGCTCCATACTCATCTTCGTGGAACGCTGCCCTTGGACCTCAGTGGATGGAAGCTGGACACCTGCTGGAGGCCACATGGAGGGGAACAGAAGGGACCCCAGGTGCAGAAGCTGGCTGCCCACTGGGGCAAGGCGCCATGTAGAGGGGTACTGGGGTGTCCTAGCACCAACTGCAGACATGTGAGTGGGGCCATCTCGGAACTTCCAGGCCCAGCGGACCCTCTAGCTGAGTGCAGCAAAGGAGTGAGCCCCTGGAGACGAGCCGAACCACCCAGATTTTCCAACCTGCACCACCATCCACAATAAGAAATCATTGCTGCCGTCAGTTGCTACATTTTGGGTGGTTTGTTATACAGTTAAATGAAACAGGTACACTACATTCATTGGTAGTGAGACTGTCTGGGAGTGTCAGCTCAGGGCCAGCCCATGGCCCCAGGAGCAGAACCACCGCCCAGAAGCATTCCCTGCGCCGTGGGCAGGGGGCCCAGGTGTCCAAGAGCAATCTCTGAGGCTCCCAGGGGGAACTTATCTGCCCTTTAAACAGAACAGAGACTTGAGTAGGGCCAGAGGGAGGCAGCCTTGGGGAGATGCCCTGAGGTTTGCACTGTGGACCAGGCAGGCTCCAGCTGGTCACAGGCAGGACTGGATGAGCCGGGGTGCTAAGGGTTTCTAGATCAGCAGCATCCTGCTCCTGGCGCATTTACAAAGACATTTTCCCAAAGTCACCCTTACCAGGCCCCGCCCTCCCTCAGGTCCAGCTTCTTGGTCTTCCTAGGCAGGGATCACAAATCTTCATGCAGTAAGGATGGGGGCCGGGGGGGTGGTACAAGAGCTGTCAGCAAGGGACTCCATGTTCAGTGGACATACTGTGCAGAGGCACCAGATGGGGCCCTTCTCCCATGACTGGCCCAGCAGCCATATCCAGCCTCCAGATGATGGAGTAGTGGGGACACCCGCTGGGGACCAGCTGCCACCTGGGAGGAGGGCAGACACCAGGGTGGGAAGCACGTGAACACCTCTCCACTTACCTGACCCACTATACTGGTCAAACCTCCAATTCCCAAAGGCAAGCTCAATTCTGGGTCCCCGCTTGGATGCAGCCCCTTTCCAGCTAGCAAGGAATGTGGACAAGTGATTTGGCTGGCCTCAGTTTCCCCATCTTCAAAACAGGGTGGATATTCCTACGGTTGCTGCGAGAATTAAACGAGTACCGAGTAGGGCCCGACACACATTCAGGCATGTTGTTCTGGTGGCTGCTGGGAAGCCTCCTCAGGCCGCATGGCTCCTTCCTTTGCCCTCCTGTGTCACCCTGCGGGTGTGTCAGGGCGCCATGGTGCAGCCTCGAGGTGCTCACTGTGGCCTGCTTATCTGGGGCATCTGTGTGTGCAGATGAAATGTGGCTTGTTACATAGTCTTGACTGAAGTTTGGGACCGAGCCCAGACTCCTGGTGTCTCTTGTTGTTTCTGGGGCTCCACCTCTTACCCCATCACTGTTGGTCAGGAGCCCCCAGTTTGTTAAGCTTGTCATGGGCTCCATCTTGACACCCCCTGCCCAGCCAAGCTGACGGAATCCCCTGGCCTGTGGGAGAATGGCTTGATGGTTTCTTAAAGGCCTTCCAGCTCTGACTTTCTCTGCTGCACCTGCTGGGGAGCCATAGGAGAGAGAGCAGGGACACGACCCTTCTATAAACCCAGTAGACCAGGAAGGTGCCGGTCCCTCCATGAGCACATCTGATCTCGCCATTGAGGTGGACAGGGCACGAGGGGCACGTTGTGGAGCCCTTGGGAGCTCTGGGTGCTGCCAGCCTGGGTTCAGATCCCATCCGTGACATTACTGAATGAACCCGGCCAAGGGACTTAACCTCACTGTCAGTTTCCTTCTCCATGAGTGGGGCTGTTATAAGTGTTGCAGAAAAACGATCTCCTTTGGGTTAGTGGGTGCCTCTCCCCTTCAGTTGGGGGATTTCAGTGTGCCACGGCCAGCATCTGCTTTCTATACCCACGAACGAGCCAGCGTCGACAGCGCCCAAACTAGGGCAGCATGCTTTAGGGACAGACATCTTTAGGATTTCAGCACCAGATTTTTTTTTTTTTTTGACATTAAGAGTTTGTGTTTCCTATACAAAGTCATCCCAGAATCCAGCTACAAAGTCTTTCCATACTGGTTCTCAGTCATATCCAACAGACCCCCGCCACCCAGTGTGGAAAAGCCCGCCATGACAACACAAGATACCAGAAGATGACATGATCTGTGTCAGGGGCCCGACCGTGCCCGGCACACACCGCTGCTCCACAAAAACCAGCTGATATTATTATTTGTGTCCCTGTGTCTCCAGAGAGGCCAGGGCTCTGGGGACGGGCAGTGGCCTGTCTTGGGCACATGGAAGTCCGGGCTAGGGTTGTGACAGTACTCGAAGGTGAAATGTGGTTCCTTATGTGGTTCTTAGAGGTTCTGAAGTTTGGGGCTGAACCAGCTGCCTCTTCCTGTAGTCCCCTTCTACCAGCACCACCTGCCACCCTCAGTCTGGGGCTCCAAGGACAAGCAGCAGAGGTGGCTCGTGACCACCAGGTTGCTGGACATGTCCTCTCTCCCCCATCATTGTTCACAGGTGGGCCTCAGCTGGCCCTGCCTCCAGCAAACGCTTAACACATGAAATGGAATATCCCCCAACCGCGACCTTCAGGCTCTCACACTGGCCCACCCAGACTCCCTTCCTGGGGAGGGGGTGCTGGAAATCCCTAGCCCCTATCTCCTTTGAGTCTGAATTCCCTGGTGGCTGTCCACCCTGCTCCTCTCTCTGCCATCAGGCCCATTCCCCATCTCTGCCGGCCACCTCCTTGTCCTCTGATGCCTTCCTCAGAGAGGCTCTTGCTGACCATCTGACTGAAGTGGCCTCCACCAAGTTATTCCCCCCCCCACATCAACCCATTTACCTTCCTCACTGCACCGTCTGAAAGTATCTTGTTCAGTTGTTTGCTTACTTATTTCCTGTCTCCCTCCCACCCCACCCCGCCCCTGCAGCTCCAGGGGGAGGAGATCTGGGTCTGACTTTTCAGCAGGGCCTGGCACACAGTGGGTGCTCAGTAGATACTAGCTAATTGACTTATTAATAGAATAACTCGCTTGGTACGCTCCCAGGGCAGGAAGAGGAGCCATGGGGGCAGGGGAATGTCCAGCTGCCCAGGGGAAAGGAGACACACCAGAAAATCCCATCCCAGGGGCTGGGCATTCTGTTAATCTTCGCAGTGACCCATGAGGTGGTGATTAGTAAGCCATTTTCTAGATAAGGCAACCGGAGGCCCAGAGAAGTGAAGTGACTTGCCCAAAGCTACATAGCTTATACACAGAAAGCTGGGTCCCAGGGC
>NC_138369.1:48521271-48582577 GCF_054177405.1 Leptonychotes weddellii | reverse complement strand
GCCCCCCCCCCCCCCCCCCCCGGCTGCCTCAGTTTTCCCTTTGTGCGATGAGGGTGTGGGCAGAATGACCTCTGACCTGTATGATGTCATCAGGGAGGCGGGACTCTTGCCTGGGAAGCCTTAGGGCTAAAAAGGGAAGTGAAGAGTGGCTGTTTCCCCATCCCACCCACTCCCCACCCTGGCCCTGAGCCAGGTGGGTGGTTACTTCCCTTTGACCACTTCCTCCGGAAATTCCCCAGGAAATGCCCCTGTGCCCATAGCCTGAGCAGAGGTCCAGCCTCCAGGCCCAGGAGCCTCACACCTTGCATTCTCCTGCTAAGATTGCCCGAAACAGAAACCAGGAGGCAAAATAATTAGCACACTTATGTGTGTGTGTTTGTGCATGTGTGTATGTATACATATGCATGTGTGCATACATACAAATTGCTGTGTGTATGTGTGTGTGAGATATATTGCTGATTAGATCAATTTCTTTATCTACATAAGAAAACAACAATGAAAGCTAGGGCTGACAGTGCATTGGGACACGCTGCACCTCTATCTCTCAGGGCCCCTTCCCCTGCCCTCTGTCTGTGTGGCACCAGCTTCCTGCCCCATCCCCTGCCTCTGGTCTCCCCCCTGCCACTCCATCCTCCACTCTAGCTCCCAAGGCACCCTCTTCGAACTCAGATCTGGTGTCTCCAAGGCAGTGGAAGAGATGGTTAAGAGCCCGGGCTTTGAGTCCAACAGATTTGGGGTCTGAGGCCATTTGCTAATGGTGTGACTTTGGGCAAGCCACTCTGTGTCCCTAAGCCTCGGTCTTCTCATCTGCAAAACAGGGATCATAAGAAACCCTACCTCATGGGGCTGACACCAAGGGATACCACACATCGGGTCACCTAGCATAGCGCCTGGCAGGGCTTCTCAGCTCACAGTGGGGGGATGCTGGATGTTTCTGTCTGCCCAGCCTCCTTCTCACTTCAGGTGAGGCACCCTGATTTTCTTTGGGGAATCCCCTCCTCCACTCTTAGTCCATCTAATTTTATCAGCCTTTTCCATCCCTATCTCTAGAATATTTCACCCCCTTGCCAGAGTGAAGGGTCCAGGGATGGGCATGTGACCCCAGCTAGACCAGTGAGAGTCTGTTCTGGGAGTTCTGTTGGAACTGTTTCTGCTGGCGAAGTCATGAGAGATGAAAAAAGAGAAAAAGGCGCCAGTGTCTGGAGATAGAGTTTGAGCCCCTGAATCAAACCATACCTGAAGCCCTCACTGTTACAGAAGTAGAAGACAATAAATTCAGCTTTTGGCTTGAGACAATCTGCTTTTGTTGTTTGTTTTTATCACATGCAACCAAAAGAGTGCTGGTTAATACCACCTCCCTGCTTCAAAACCCCTGAGGGCTCCTCTGTGCCCACTGAGTCTAGCACTCTGGGCTCTGGGCCTCACCAGCCTTCTATTTGGGCCTCAGCTCTGGGCTTCATCCTTCCAGACTCCGTGCCACCCAAGACTGATGATTATTCTCCAAACACACCATGGACACTCAACCTACACGTTCCCCCCAAATTCTCCCCCACTCTCCACTTGCCCAGTGTTCCCACTCACACTCCAGACCTGGCTCAGAGGTCACCCCCCCACCCCCAAAAACCTCTCAATATCCCTCCACCACTCCGAAATGCCAATGGCATCTACCTCTGGCCTCCTTCCACTTTCTAACTGTATCCCTGGGGTATAGTCCACTAATTTTTTCTTTTTCTCTTCAAAAAGCTTTGTCTCACCATCTCATTTAAAAAATGAATATCCTGGGGTGCCTGGGTGGCTCAGTCGGTTAAGTGTCTGCCTTCAGCTCAGGTCATGATCTCAGGGTCCTGGGATGGAGCCCCATATTCGGCTGCCTGCTCAGTGGGGAGTCTGCTTCTCCCTCTCCCTCTGCCCCTCCCCCCCACCATGCTCTCCCTCTCTCTCTCAAATAAACGATCTTTAAAAATAAATAAATAAATAAAAATTTAATACCTTGGATCATTTAATATCTGACAGGTTCAAAATTTGGTTTTAACTCCCCAAGTGCATTTCCTGAACCTGAAGCCTGACCAGCTGACACAGGACTGAATGACCAGGTGCCTGCCCTTGGGGCAGGGAGGGGGAGGGGTATAGTCTGAACCAAACAATTTCCCATTTGGCTCAAGTCTGTGGTTGCAAAAACAGCAATTTTTAAAATGCTATAATCAAATCGAGACTATTTCTTTTCTTTGGGCATAATAATCCTTGACATTTATTGAGCTCTTTCGATGTCATTGCGTAGGGCATGCCCTCACTTTACAGACGAGGATCCTGAGGCTCAGAGGGGTTATTATAGCAACCAAACGGGGAGCTGGGATCTGGCCCTCGGTCCTCCTGCTCCCACCCCATGTTCTCCCTGACTTACCTCAGCTACAAGTGAATACACTGTGGGGGGCAGCTCAGAAGCGGTTTAAAAATTCGCCGCTTAAAGCTCAAAATCAAGCTGGGCTCTTCTGGTTGCTCATGAGCAGGTGGCTCTCCATACCTACTTCAACATGGGGGTCTCTGGCTTCACAATTCATGCCTGGCCCCTGGCTATGACGTGCTCCCTATTTTGCGGACATCAAGTTTCAGATTTACTGTGTTTGCTTCGGCTACCTGTGTGATAGGAGTCTTAGTGGTTAGTCTGCTGGGAAGGTGTTTCAACATGTAACTGTTTTGAACACTGTCACTTCCCCATATGTCCCTGCCATGGGTGGTATCCCAGTAGCCTCTTGATGGCCGGTCAGAGGTCACTGAGCCTGGCCAACTGGTAAGTCCCAAATTCGAAGTTTGTGGGGAAATATGTTTGATTGACTCAGATAAGGAGTTCTGTTCTAGCACGTGTTTCGTTCTCTGCAAAGTGGAGATGAGGTACCTCCAGGGTGCGTCAGGTAGCCGGAATGAGGCAACATATGGAAAGTTACAGGCATACAGTAGGTGCTCACTACGTGCTCATTCTTTCCTGTCCTCGCTGCCTTGAAGCCAGAGCCATCTTTCACCCACAGGTAGGCTCAGTTGCTCTCACCCTCAATTGCCCCCACCCCCACCACCTATCCTGACCCCTAAACCCCAACGGGAACTCCACAGCCTGGCCAGCCCCACTGTGTGTGGGGCCTGAGGCAACCTGAACTCCACACTGAACCCCAGGGCTCCCGCTCCCTCACTTCTCATTCCCCAGACCAACTCCTCCTTCACCTTCAAAACCTAGTCCAGCTGTCATCTCCTCTAGGAAGACTTTGGGGAACCCATCCAGATGTGAACTCTGACATTCCTCCTCTGGTTTCCCATGGGCTTTGGAGCGCACACCGGTCTCAGCTCTGATCACCCTGTATGGTAACTTCCTCTTTTCTTGTCCCATCTCCCCCAGGGTACTGTCAACATCCCTAAGACAGAGATAATGTGTTGCTCATGGCAGCCTGGCCCCTGAAGCTGGCCTGTTGCTGGGTTGGGGAGCATTCCCCACATGCCAAGCACAGAGCTGGGGACCCCACATGGAGCGGCCCTGATTCAAAATGAAGCCAGTAGGGAGGAAAGCAGAGGTGAGAGTTGAGAAGTCCAAATCCGTTACATAAATTGAACCCCTGATCCAGCCGTTCCTGAAGCTAGTTTACCCCCCGCCCCAGACTTTTCGGTTCCATGAACTAATGAAGCCGTCCTTCTGCTTAAGCCTGTTTGATTTGGATTTCCTCTCATCAGCAACCAGAAGGGTCCTCACTGACAGACTGAGGCTAACCTGAGGCTAATCCAAGGTCAAATGGCTAAGAAAGTAGCAGAGTTGAGACTCACACCAAAGTCTAGGCTCTTGACCTACTTCAGCAGCCTGACTTTTCCCAGAAGCCTGCCTCATGGCCCTAGAGCCCAAGCCCCAGCTGACAGCTGCCTTGATACCCCCCCCTCAGGCCGGCTACAGCCTGGACACCCCACCCAGCCTGACCAGACTCCTTTTACCTCTTTCCCAGAAGCAGCTGAAATCACACTGATATGGATTTCTGGGCATTGGTTGGCTCATCCCTCAAATGGGGCTCATGACCCCTCCCTAGCCGACCCAGGCAGAAGGCCCAAGAGCGCCTCACACTGGCTTGGCCCATAAAGGACTCTGAGGGGAGGATGCAGTGTGGACCCTCTTACTTGCCCTCACCTGTCTGACTCCTGCAGATGCTATGCTCGGCAGACTCCTTCCCCAGCTCGGGGGCCGCGGGCATGCCTGGCCAGGCCTCCCATATTGGCGGTAACCCCACATCTGTGCTGGGCTTCTGGAGGCCACGCTGCTCTGGCTCTCTAATGATGGGGGTAGGAGACCTGCACTGCCTCTGCCCGCTCCGAGCCCAGGGGTAGGGGCTCCCGAAAGGATGAGACTGGCAGGCCCCCGGGAGGTGGGAGGGCCCGAGTTGGCTTCCTGGACCCTGTGTCCCACCCAAGCCCAATCCCCAGAGAGAAGGCCTGAGGAAAACCCCCGTGCCTCAAAGGATGCAGGCTCTTCAAGGTGTGGCAGAGGAAGGGACAGGAGGAGAGGGCCGTCAACCTGAGCTTATTTGGTGCCATGAAACAGTCGTTCATGTTCAAGCAGCTGGTGGCTCGGGGAAGGCCTGTGGCTTGACTAGACTTGGGCGGGCGGACGGGCGGGCGGGCGTGTGGAGCTAGGACCCAAACCAGCGCTTGTCGGGACGCCGACATCTCTGCAGCGGGAGCCCACTTGGAGGGTCAGCAGAAGCCCAATGTGACTGTCGGGTGTGAGAGACCTATTTGAGCAGAGCCAAGCTGAAACAGTCACATTATTAAGTGGGACTTGGTCTGGCCACTTCCAGAAGGTTCAGGGGAAGGAGCGTCTGTGGAAGTCCCACGTCTCTCCTCAAAGCCCAGACTCCCCCTAGGCAGACAGCAAAGCTCAGTTCCCTGCTCGCCCGGCCTCTGCTGAGAGCCCCAGGCGCCCACAGCCGCGTGCACGACTCCGGCCCTCTCTGTCCACCGCCTACTCTCTAGATCAACTTCAAATCCACTCGCTTTTTCATTTGGTAAGTTTGCTTCATCCTAAGCATTGGTAGCTCTGAAATCATGAATCCGGTATGCTGGCTGGTTTTGTTTCCTAACAGGTGATATGCATCTATGAAAACAAAACACACCCAACCAGGTACGCCTCCCCCCGCCATGTACACCCTGCTGCGGCCTCCTCTGCTTTATCACTTTTGTAGTCCCAGAGATAAGACGGTGCTTGGCCCGCAGCAGGTGCTCTGTAAGTCTGTCGAATGATTGAATTCATGAATGAATGACAAGCCCGAAACCCTGCAAGGAGTCACGGAATGCTTCACGGCTCCTGACTATACCTGGCTGCTCACAGGTGAGCACATGAGGACTCAGGAAAGAAAGGAGCCTGTCTGGATCCCAGGTGAGCCCAGCTGTCCTGGCTCCTGGTCCCGCTCTTTCTGCCCTACCCTCAGGACTGAAATGGGCCTTCCTCCAGGACAGGTGCCAGCACCCACCTGGGCAGGCTCCCCAGCTTGCACCCTGGAGCCCCAAAAAGACAGGTAGCTGCTGGCGACCACTGAACTGGAGGCCAGAGCCCTGGGCTCTGAGCTGCCTGACCACCCCAGGGTCCTCCCACGGCCCCCCTGGCTCACTGGGGTCATCAGGGGGTTCTACCGATGTGGCAGAGGAAGCCTTTGTTGACCTGAGAACACAGAACCACCCTGGGGGCTCTCACTTCTGCGGACAAGCCTACCATGATGCCAGCCCCAGCTCCCAGAGGCCAGGGGGGCAGACAGCAGCCCCCTCCTCAGCACTGGAGTCCAACCCACTACAATTGGAAAAACTGAGACCTAGTGATGGGTTAGTCATGGGGTCATTCACCCCAGACAGAGACTGCATAATACACTGAGGGGCTCGGAGTCACTCTGGGTTCAAGTCCCAGCTGCCCAGCTTACACCCGCTGTGGGACATTGCACAGATCTCCCAACATCTCTGTGCCTGAGTCCCCACATAACCAAGGGTGCTAGCCATTGTCCTCTCCAGGGCTGTAGTGAGGTTAGATGGGGAAGCAGAGCTCGACGGGGAATCTCCCTGAGGGGTAGGTGGCCCCAGGCTCCCCAGGTTGCTCAAGGGGATTTCCCAAGGGCCAGCACCAAAGAGGCTCACTGAATCTCTCTCATTCTGTGTGTCCAGAGCTGCCCATCCACCCATGGGCTGTCTCGAAGTCCTGCCCGGCCCTGGGGAATCTGCAGATCCTCAAGATTCTACTCTGGATCATTTTGGAAAGCAGCTTCTGCTCCCTCTGCCCTGGGCCTCCTCATGCTCAAAGTTCATGCTCTGTGGGGTGAGGGGGTAGCAGCAGGGAAAGAAACTGCACCAACTACACTGCAGGGGCCCTTGGCAAGTGTGCAACCTCTGTGGGCCTCAGTTTACTCAGCTGGAAAATGGGTGTGGTTCCTTCTCGGGGTGGTTATGAGGGGCCCTCGACCTTCCATCCCCACCAGGGCCTGGGGCTGGGCTAATGCCCAGGGGAGTGAAAGAACTCCCCTCCCATGGCTGAAGCTGCCCTTGTAGGCAGCTGCGGGGAAACCCCTGAGGTTCTCTGGGCCCTGGCCATCCAAGCAGTGAGGAGAGGTCACAGAAAACAGTTGCGAGAAACATCGAACACACCGATGAGAGCCCCAGAGACCCTGCCCCAGCAGGCTGCCCTGACCATCAATGGCCTCTCACAGGTTTCTCAGGCGGCTGCGACCCTCTCCCTCCCCCAGGCTATCTGGTTGGTACTCACAGTGTCAAAGGGGAGAGGGCGGAGGTCCTCCTGGAGCCCCAGCACCCTGCCTTCCTCCACGGCCCCTGGGGACGAGCTCTGGGCCCTCCCCACTGCAGGGCCTGACGTCTGACTTCCTCCCTGCTCAGCCAGCATCAAGGAAACCACGCCCTGGGGAGAGGGTGCCACACACCCTGGGGCCCCCGCCCACCTCTGACTGGGCCCCAGACACTCACTGCCCAGTGGGCTCCTTCAAGGTCCGGCCAGTCCGAGAGGCCTCAGCAGGCAGGTCAATAAATAATACAGCTCCCTCCCTGGCCAGTCTCGTGTGGCCGATCACGTTTCAGGCCACTCGAGTTTCAGGTGAGGCTGCTTTGTTCGGAGTGCCTGCCCAGCCTGGGGCTCTGGCCACAGGGGCGCTGACACTCACCGAGGGCCAGCCCGAGCAGGCAGGACTAGGCGCATGACAGGTGGCCCCGGCCCAACCAGGACTGGGGTGGCAGGGGCCGGACATTCCACTTCACCTCCCTACCGCCTCGTGCTCTCAGCTCCCCACCCCCACACTGGTGGTGTCCCCTGGAAAGCCCTCTGCCTGGCCCATCCCCATTCCCGGAGGCCCCGCCCTGGCCCCGCCTCCAGGAAGCCTCCTCACCCCCAGCTGGGAGTGATCTGTTCCCATCTGAATTCCCCCTGCCCTCGAGGGCCAGTCTGTCGCCTCTGGGTATCAATCATCGTCTCTCCTCTAGACAGTGGCCACTACCTCCTGATTGGTGTCACGTCCCCCAGCCCACACCCCTCCCTCTCCACAGTCTCATTTCCTTCAGCAGCTCCAGTGATTGTTTTAAAACAGAAAGCACATCGTGTCATTATCCTGCTTTAAACCTGGCCCTGTCTCTCCCCCACCCCAGTAAAATCTCAGGTCCTCACAAGGATCTGGCCTGCCAGACTTTGGGGACTGCACATTCCTTCCCTCCTGGACCCCGGCTGGGTCTCCTCCACGTTCTTCAAACACACCAGGGCCTTTGCACCTGCTGTTCCCTCCGCCTGGAATGCTCTCCCCCAGGTCTTTATAAGCTCCCTCCTCCCTGCCACTCTCAACTCAATGCCACTCCCTCAGACAGACCTTTCTTTCTTCTTCTTAAGACCGTTTTATTTATTTTTTTTTAAAGATTTTATTTATTTATTTGACAGAGAGTTAGCAAGAGCAGGAACACAAGCAGAGGGAGTGGGAGAGGGAGAAGCAGGCTTCCCGCCAAGCAGGGAGCCCGATGCGGGGCTCGATCCCAGGACCCTGGGATCATGACCTGAGCCGAAGGCAGATGCTTAATGGCTGAGCCACCCACGCGCCCCTTAAGACCGTTTTATTGAGATATAATCCACTTTCTATAAAATCCACCTATTCAAAGTGTACAACAATTTCAGTATATTCACAGAGTTATGCACACATCACCCCGATCTAAGATCAGAACACTTTCATCATCCCCAAAAAGAAACCCCGCTTGCATTAAGCAGCGCTTCTAGTGCCCCCCGTAGCCCCCAGCCCCTGGCAATCGCTACTCTACTTCCTGTCTATGTGGGCTCGTCCACTGTCAGTGGTCTTTTGTGACCGGCTTCTCTCACTCAGCATACTATTTCCAAGGTGGCTCCGTGTCGTGACACATCGCAGCCCCTCATTCCTTTTCGTGGCTCCGTAGCGTTCCATCGTGTGGACAGATTTAGTTTGTGTGCTCTGCAGCCAGTGGGCAGCTGGGAGAGGTCTTCCCTGACCATCCAGGTGTCCTCTCGGCCCCAGTCACTCAATCCACCCTCCCAGTTTGATCTTGCCTGTAATCCCTGTCTGAAGACACCTCCCTCCGTCTATTTGCTTGGTTTACTGCTTCTCTCCCCCCAGCCGTCGGCTCCGTGGGGCCTGGGCCGTTGCCTTACTCCTTGCCACATCCCCAGGGTCGGGCACAGACCTGATGCAGAGCAGGGGCCCAGCAAATATTTATTGGCTGACTGAACGAAGCCTTTTCCAGCGAGATTCCCGTGCAATCTCCCTGCCCGGCTCGGAGGACACCTGCTGCCCTCACCAGGAAAGGCCTTGGCAGTGGCCCAGCTTGGCAACTAGTAACTTGAGGCCCTTGAGCCCCAGGTTCCTCCTCTGTCCAGTGGGATGGCTGCCCTCACCCGGTGGACATTAGCTGCCTGATGTGAGGCTGGACACTGAGCACCTGGCACAGTGCCAGGGCCAGAGGAGGGCTTCACCCCCACACAAAGACTGGATGGGGAGTGATGGGCAATAGAGCAGCATGGGGAGGGGCAGGGGGAAAAGGGGGGAGGGGGGGGAAGGCAGGCCTGCAGGGCTGAGGTGGTAAGTCCCTCATATGAAAGGGTAAAGCAGCCACCAGAAGAATCCATGTGTGCTTTGGGCAGTGCCCATGCAAGGGGTGGAGGCAGCTGGGTGAGCCCTGCCTAGGAGCTCCCGTCCCACCCCATGCCCAGCTCCAGACCCTGCCCAGAGAGAGACAGGGATAGCCTGTCCAGAAGGGGAAGGATGTGGGGAGGGGACTAAAGACCCTGTCCTCAGCCTCAGGGAATCCTGGCCACTTACAGGCTCTCCCAGGACAGGGAAGCAGATGCTCTGGGGGCCCGGAGAGCAGGGCCAGGCCCCCCAGTGTGTGTCAGGGGGGCACATCGCAGGAAGAGGGGTAGAGGGGTGTCCACTCCAAGTGGGAAAGAATTTCCTTGCATTGGAGCTCCCCAGGCCTGGCCCAGGCTGGGGGGCGGAGAGCTCCCTGTCCCAGGAGGTATGTGCACACGGCCTCCCGCAGAGGGCATCAGATGGCTAATTGTCCGGGAAGCTCCCTGGAAGCTCCCAGAGCCTGGCTGTCAGCTGCTCCCCAGCCCTCCTCCCCAGATGCACCTCAGCAGGGGAGGGGTGGGGGGGGTCCTGCTCAGCAGAACCCCCGCCCCACACCCACCAGCCCCCCAAGTGGGCTGCCTCTGCCCACCAGGCGGCTCAAATGCCCCGTTGGCCCTCAAGGCACAAAATGATCTGTCGTTCCCAAAATAACACCAGATGCAAAAGTGATTTTCCAGCCTGGCCCCAGAGGCTGAGGATTACCGATGCCACAGACTAAGGCCTGTGACAGATGGGAGCTTGGAGGTGTTTGCTCAGAGACAGAGCCACCGTGCGGCACCTAGCCTGCCCGGGCAGGCCCACGGCCTCGACTCAGTTAATCTCACAACAGCCCTGGAAGTCGCTTACACAGTACAAAGGGGCTGGACCGGGGTTCGAACTCAGGCAGGCCTGACTGCCGAGCTGTCCTTCTCCCTGCTCCAGCACTCCAACACTGAGACTCAGGGGGACGAAGGGGACAGGCGTCACAGGGAGGCGCTCCACTGGGTACCGGCCAACGGAACCCATTCGTGATCTTCCCCAGAACCACCTCGCTGGCATGTTACCCAAGGAAACAGGCCCAGAGGGGTTTAGCAACTCACCCCAAAACGCACATCATATAACCTACCGTCTCTGGCTTTGGGCCCCGGTGTGCACAGCTCCTAGGTGTCGTGTTCCCTCTCGGAGATCTGGGGCCAAAGGCCCAGAGACCCTGCCCCTGGCTTCTGGGCTGCAGTCACTGAACCCCTGGGCAAAGGGCCAGGGCTGGCCGGCCGGCAGCCTGCTCCCCACACACACCTCTTGCTTTTCCAGATGTAAGCGGGTCTGGGCCAGGGGCGACAGACTCGGGCGGAGGGGAATCTGAAGACGCAAGTGGAAAACTATGTGCTGTCCGATTGCAACCCTCCAATTTGTCACTGTGGCTGCCGCCAGCCCCGCCTCAGGCCGCAGACCTGCTGACTCAGGTCTTCCCTGATGCTGAGGGGGGCTGGGATCCCACCGAGGGCCTGCTCTGTCCTTCTGTCTGTCCGACTCGGGGGGTCACCTCAGTCCTCTTGGTGGCCTCCCAACAAAATGGGGTGGGGGTCCAGAGAGCAGAGCAAGTCTCCTGGAGCCCCCTAAGGGCCATCTTCCCCAGCTAAGCATGGAGGTGCCCTGTACTTACAGGTGCTAAGTGGGGGTTTGGGGCCAACCCAGTGCCAATTATGGTGTCCACACCCACCTGGTGCTGTGTTTGAGGGTAAGGCGGCCACCCCACCAGTGTTCATATCAGCCCTGCGATGCAGGCCTGCCCATCGCCACTGTTGGGCTATCAGGCCAAAAAAACACTCTTGGAGCACTTAACCATGAGCTGTGCAAGTCTCTACCCCACAGCCCTGACTGGTAATTATCCCTTGTGCCGTTAACCCCGCACTGTAGATGAGGGAATTCAGGCATGGAGCGGCTGATCTACCAGGCCCTGCGAGGCTGGGCTACTCCTCCTTGGACTGGGTGAGCCTCTGGCAGAGCATGGCAGGGCCTCCCAGTGCTGGGCCCCCTGCATCCTGTAAACAACCCTTGAGGTTTCCATAGTGCCAATCCCCAGAAACCGCAGGAGAGAATGAGACACAGGGAAATCCAGCTGAGGTTGGAGGGAAAGGCACACAGCACACTCACCATAGCCGGGGGACTCACCCCCTGCTGTGGCGTGCCTGGCCGAGGTGCCAACCGGAGGAGGTCTATCCCAGGGTCTAAGGAGGGACAGGTGGCCACTGACTCACTCCTGGGGTGAACTTTCCTCTCTCTGTTCCCACAGCCAGCCACATCCGCATCCAAGAGAATGCCTCCACCCTCACTGTCTGCCCTGTTTTCCTAAAGCTAGACCCAAGGCCTATCCCTGCCATGCCTCCCACCTTCACCCACCCATCTATCCAGGCCCTCTCATCCAGCAGCAAAGACAACTGTGGCCACTGTAATGATCGTTTCCTATCACAGTGAGTGTGGGCTGAAGGGCTAGGTTTCCCCTTTCTCTTTGGCTGCCAGGAAGCTCAGCAATTTTCACCTCTACAGAAGGACCTCAGGATCCTGCTTATCTCTCTGTCCCATTCTATTTTTTTTCTTCTAGGTCATTACATTCTGTCCTATATTGTACGTATCCTGGTCCTGATGTTTTACTTGATTTATCGTAGGTATTTCCTATAAGCAGTCACAAATATTTTGGAAAGGAAAGAAGGAAGAAAGGAAGGGAGAGTTTATATAGTTTATAAACTAGGTGATGAAGGTGGGAAGAGGGAGACTCTTCCAATCCCTTAGCCTTTGTAAAACCTCCCCTTGGTAACAAATACGCCCTTAGGTGGTATCTAAATAGATGTCTTCCAAGCCCTTCCAAGCAGCTGCCTCTAAGCCCCTCCCATATAAACTCTGGCCCCACCTAATCCCCCTTTACAGACAAGACCCAGCCTTGCCCGAGATCACACAGGATCCAGCTCCCTGCTCCCTGGTCTGAATCCCTTCAGCAGGTGCGGGGGCTGGCGCCAACCCGGGGACAGGCCCCCTCCCCAGGGCACAAAGAGCCCTGCTCTGCCTCCATGTGCGCTGGCGTGCACAGCGCCCCCGGTCCAGGCACCCCTCCCCGTCCGTCCACCTGGCGAAGGGGAAGGACGAGAACAAGAGCAGCGGTAATCACACCTGAGGCTTACCCAGTGCTGGCCGGGCGCCAGGCCCTGTTCTTTGTACACCACCTCATTTAAGCCTCACACGAATCCTGTAAGGATCTGCAGGTGGGAAGCTTTGGCCGCAGAGATGAAGCCACTTCACGCCGCTGATGACGCCAAAGCCAGTTTTAAACTTGGGCGGCCTGGTGCCTGCGTCCGGGCTGAGTTCTCAGCCACTCGGCAACTGCCCCGGACAGGCACAGGAAATTACCCCACGCCGCGCTCTGAAGGAACGAGTGTGGGCCCCATTTCACTGACGGGTAACAGGCTCGGAGAGGCTAGGGGACAGGGCCAAGGTCACTCGGCTGTGCGCAGTGCCCAAGTGTTATGCAACAAACGCCCGTTCCCGTGCACCCTGGGGAGTCTGCCAGCCATACCGTACCTGCCGCTGGCATCCTCCTGTGGGCACGCCGGGGCCCAGCCAAATGCCCGCACACTCCCCACTACTGTTCCACGCTCCTGCCTCCCTCCCTCCCCACTAGAGACTCTGAGTTTCTCCGGAGGGCACCAGGCATGACCTTTCCTGCCCTCCATCCCTGCTCCCCCCAGGCTGGAGCTGTCCTGGGGCTCACAGAGTCCGTGCAAATCGGCCAGCCCGGTGCCCAGCGTCCCTGCCACCAGGCGATGGCCGGGCAGAGCCGCGTACACGTACACACACACACACACACACACACACACACACGTGCGCGCGTCCCGAGTACCTGAGGGTCCTCACGGAGATGCAGTACTTCCACATAAGGCTCCACACGGCGCTGCCGCCACCCTTCATGCCTGGCTAGTTGGGAGAGCCAGCGGCTGAGGGACCCAGGGCCACAGCCCTCCAACCCTGGTCTCCTCCCCGCCAGGGGCTGGCTGTCTTTGCTGGCTCTCAGGTCACTTCCTTCTTCATGGTGAGAAGAAGAAAGATAAGGCCTACAAGCCAGGGGAGAGGGGGAGGCGCCGGGCTGCTGGTGTCCCAGCCACCGCCTTGCTGTCCCCAGGCCAGCCTCTGTGTGCTGGCCCGTCGGGCTGCTCAGCCCCTCCTGGCTGAGTGGCCCTCTCGCACCAGACCCCGTGGCTTCGGCACAACCTTGCGCCTGCCAGGAGACAGCAGTGGCTGTGGGCTGTGGGCCAGGGGAGCAGTGAGTCACTCGGGGCGGGACGGGTGAGGGGCGTCTGCCCGGTGAGGGAAAGTGCCGTTCCTGTGTCCAGAGGCTGGCCTGGGACGGGAGAGGCCGAGCCCGAGAGGGAGGGAGGTGGGCGGGGAGGCGAGGGCGGGCCCACATCCTCCCCCATCTCCCCAGAGGCCTAAACCCAACACCCGCCCCGCAGCCCAGCCCACCCCAAGCAGCAGGCCAGGAGCTGGCCAGGACAGGGAAAGGGGCCGCTCTGCCTGCTTGGCTCCTGGGGGAAGCCTGGGGTGTACGGGACACAAAAGAAAGACAGAGTCAGGGCTGCAGCCTGGGAGGGCGGCTGGCCCAAGAGGGTCTCCATCTGCTGGGAGAGACAAAGTTCCCAGGCCTGGCCAGGCCACTTCCTTGCTGTGTGACAGATGATGCTGTGTGTGGCCGGCCCCTTTGACCTTAATTTTCCCTGACCACTTCGGGCTCATGGAGTCCTGGGCACGGGTCTAAGCTCTCCACGGGGCCAGAACCGGCACATCCAGTTCTCCCAATGGCCTTATGAAGTGGATTTGATCATCAGCTCCGTTTGATATTTGAGGCAACTGAGGCACAGATGGGGAAAGTCACTCACCCCAGGTCACAGCCCTAGGAAGCGGGGGAGGTGGGCTTTTTGCTGTGGCTCCGGGCGCAGCATTTCTGGGTAGAGGTGGGAAGTGGAGGGGGGCGGGGGGCTTTGGCCCCTCTGAGCGGCCGTTGGGGCTGGGCCCGAGCTGGGTCTGGGGCATTTCCAGACCAGGGTCCCAGCTGCAGCCCCCACCCTTGTTCCCCATCCCCCTCCCCCCAGCTGCTCCAGGGCCCAGCCCAGGGCAGGCAGCTGGGGCTTCCCAGGCAGAGCCCCCAGGGACAATGACTCACAGCTCAAGGTCAGTGTTCACAGAATCTACTTCTACCCACCCACAGCCCCCAGGAAGTTCCCCAGGGTCAGGTGGGTCCAGATCCGCGCACCCTGCCAGGCCCTGGGCGTAGGGCTATAGAGCTATGGATGGCTGCTAGTGTCATCCTGTCCAGGGCCCACCAGGGCCCCCGTCTCACCTATAAGAGAACTGAGGCTCACAGGGGGCATCACCTGCCCACAGACAGTCAGGGAGGGTGGCGCTGGGCCCTGAGCCTGGGTCTATGGGTCAAAGCCTTGCTCTGTCCCCAGGCCCCTGGCCCTGGCCTGGGCAGGACGTCCAGGATTCCAGCCTGATTCCCACAGTGAGGATCAGCAGCTGCATGTTTGTCTGTCCCCCAAGCCAGGAAAAAACTTTTTATCTGAAAGCAACATTGCTTTCTACAAAGGCTGTGGCTCCTTTGGGGGGCTCGGGAACCCCAGTTCTCTCTCCTCATCATCAGAAGCCACCACAGCGGCCCACTACCTGTCATAGGAGCTCCTCCACAGCACCCTGGGGAGGTGGCTGCCCAGCCTCAGCTTGAGACCCCTGAGCGATGGGAAGCTCATTATCCTTCAAGGCTGCTATTCCAGCCTGAGCCTCCACTGACCTAAGGAAACTCTCCCCGGGGCAGCACCTCACTTCCTTGTGCCACACAGAGTAGGACCTCCATTCAAGAGTTTATCTGGTCTGTCCTACTGGTGGAAGTTTTCTCAACATCTTCTGTGGGCGGAGGCAGCGTCTGCGCTCTTGTCTCCAACACCACCACTCTGTTCACACCATCCACGGACTCACTCATCCGTTCACACATCCATACCCAGCTCCCGCCTCCCTTCCCTCTCCCCTCCCAGCCATCCACCCACCTCTCCTCTCCTCTTCCTTCCATCCATCCCCTCACTCACTCCCCTCTGGCCTGGGCTGACCCCTGGTCCCCACAGGGTAAAGAGCTAGAATAGGTGATTGCAGAGGCCTCTTTCTCTTCCTGAAGCATCTTCCAGAACCCTTGTCCCATCCTCCCTATCAGCCTGTTGCCTCTCACCTGGTCCCCCAGGATTCCATCCATGGCCTGTCCCATCCCAGGCACATCTGAGCCTTCTGTCTTTCTGCCCCGTGCTCTCCTGTTGCCCGCTAGGCTCTGGTTTCTCATGGCTCCTGGGCGCTCTGACCCCAGGCTCTGGGGCAGACCCGCTGGGCCAGGGCTTAGCACCGGGGTCCCTCACCACTCAGCTGGGAAGAGTATCTGTCACATGCACCTCCCATGCCTGTTGTGTGCAAGACACCAGTCGTGGAGGGTACCTGGTAGAGAGAGGAAGGTGGCAGCTTTGGCCCTGGAGGTGATCTCAGAGAGAGGTGTCATTTTCAGGACAGGGGGCCAAGACCTTGTCCTGGAAGACACCCCTGCCACCCAAACCTCTGGAGGGGCCAGGCGCCGCTCTGTTCTTCCCCTTGGCTGCACCCACCTGTGTGCCCCTCCTTTCCAACAGCATCACACTACGGCTTCCCTCCCCCACTTCACAGATGGGGAAACTAAGGCACAGGGAAGGGATGGGTGCAGCTGTCCCCAGCTGCCGGGGCATCGCCTGCTTCTCAGAAGACTGCTTCCTTGGCTTGACGGGCGACGGGGTGGGGGGCACCCACGAAGGATTAGCAAAGCCTCAGGGAAGAGCTTGAGGGCTCGAGGTGTAGTGTGGCCACCCGGCAGGGGCCACGCCCTGGGCCATCTCCCGCACTCCCTCCCCGGTGGCCCTTGAAGATCTGCTTTTTCAAGGCGCTGGCAGCCCCCACGCCATTGCTGTCAGCTTGGGCCAGCCTCACACCCGAGCCGTTACATGCCGCCTGCGCTGCTCCCCAACTTCGCAGGGTGCCGATGGCGCAGAGACCGTCACACGGCCGGGTGCAGGTGGTGGTGGCCTGGGGGTGTGCTGCCCTCCTTCACGACTGCTCTCATCATGTCCTCCCAATGGCCTGAGGGGTGGCTGTCATCATGCCCATTTTATGGGTGAGAAAACTGAGGCTCCCGGTGCTCTGAGGTTTCCTGAATGCTGACTCAGCACACCGTCGTCCTCATCACCGATGGTGGCTTGTCCCTGAGAATGGGGGCGGACTCCTTCTTCACCTCTGACTCCCTGTCCCTAACACTAGTCATCCCATCTCCCTGAGCCTCCATTTGTTCCTCTGCAAAATGGGAATAAGCATCCTTGCTACGGTGGGGAAGAAGTGATAGCAGGCTCACAGAACCGTGTGGCCCTGGGTGCAGGCCTCAGCCTCTGAGGGCCACCTTCTGCAGGACAGCAGAGCTCAAGGCAGCTGTCATGGCAAAAGCCCCTGGCACGGCTGGGCACCCGTTAGGTGTCCAGTGATGTCATCCCTCCAACTTCCCCTGTAGGACACAGGGGGCCACAGCAGGAAGAGAAAGTGAGGGAGGTCTGAGTGGAAGCTCGCCCCTCTCCCCAGCCACGCAGCCACGGCCGGGCTCAGCGGAGAGCTGGCCGGCCCTCCACCCTCCGTGCGGTGACTCACACGGCCCACTGAGGATGAAGTCACTGCCGCCCAGGCAAAGAAAAGGATACATTTGTTCCCTGGGAGATGCCGATGCCATGGTGAACTTGGCCTGTGAGGGCAGGACACAGCCTGTGCTCGGTGGAGGGATGCAACGGCTCCAGCAGGGAGGGCAGTGGGTGGAGCCCCTGCTCGTGGGGAGGGGGACTGAGCCGTGGGAGGCGCCCCTCCTCCGCAGGCCAAGGGAGGGCCTGTGAGCCTCGGTCTAGCCTCCAGGCCTAGCTGGATTTGTCAATTCTACTTGCTCGGTGAGGAATATCTGTGGTCTCAGGGCTCTGAATGCCCTCCAACCTCTGCCTCTGACTTCCACCCGTCTTGCCCACAAAATGGTCACTCTCCAGTCTCTTCCCTGGAAGTGGGCTGGCGGTGACAGTGGGTTTATGAGGCCAGACAGCGGCCCCCTCCTTGCTCTCTGGATCTCTGTGTGGCCTCCCCAGTGCTGTCCCTGCCTTTGGCCTGTCTCCCACTATCTGTCATAAGCTTCTTTTTAAACCCAATATCCTCCCTGAGGCCGGCCATTGCCTACTCCTGGCCAAACCACAATGAGGCAGGCAAGACCCTGTGCCGTCTGCCACCCACATCGAGCCTCCTGATGCCCACGAGCGGTCCCTGCCCCAGGCCTCCTGGCTCTGAGCCTACCCACTCTGGACAGGAGTTCTGCATCCCTGGCCTGTTACTCTCCAAATGCCCAGCAGATGGATTGTCTCCTCTGCTCTGGGCCCATGGACTGAACCACCAGGCTCCCATGCCCCCATTCCCGGTCGTCTGTGGCCAGTGGGAGACCCTGGCAGGAGAGCGGGAGGCGGTCAGGGTGTTCACTGCCCCTTGGCAGCCACAGTGCCTGGCAGGTGGCCCTCTGTACACGGCTCTGTCTCTCTCCTGCTCCACATAACTGCACCCTCTCCCTGCGCTCAGGCCCTGGGTTGTAAGGCCTCCCAACTGCCAGCAGCCCCGGTGCCACACCGTCCCCTGGGTCCTCTCTTAACCCTACCGCCATGTCTGTGCATGGCTCCACTGTGGCCAGCTTTGCGTACAGACGCTTCCAGTGAACCCTCGATACCCCGCCCCACCACCGCCTCTAGGAAGCCAATTACTCCTATGTTTGTTCCTTCATCCGTTCAACATGTGGGGACTGCCTTGCTAGTGCCAGACTCCACTCGTGGACCTGGGGAAGAGGAGGGGGAGCCAAACAGGGCTGATGTTCTGCTGGGAGGAGTAACCGGCCCCAAACAAATAAATAACCCTGATAAGCTTTCCTGGGTTCCTTCCTCTTCTGCCCCACATCCTCTCTGGTCCCTGAGCCTCACATTGCATGGACATGGCCTGTGTCCACGTCCCTTTCCCTCCCAGCCTTGAGAGCCCATGGAAAGCGGGCAAAATATCCACACAGTTTAGCTCTTTCCACACCTCACACACTCTGAGGAGTGGCGCTCACTACTACCCCCCCCCTTTTTTTTTAAACAAATTAACAAACTGAGGTTCAGATGCCTTGTCCAGAATGATCTCTAAACTCAGCTCTGTCTATCCAACTCCAAAGCCAGAGCTCTTTTTCCTGATTCAGGCTGAAAACAAAATGAATCATCCATCATTTATATGTACAGACTTCCAGTGGTGCCCAGAGCAGGGCCAGGCGTGAGGTAGACACCCAACACACGCCAAGTTGGCTGAATGTTAGAACCCTTAACCTTCCTGCGTCTTAAGCAGCATTTACCTTATGTGGAGGGGGTTCTGGGATGCCCCTATTTTTCAGATGGGAAAATGGATGCCCAGGGTCGTTAAGAGCATTGAGTCATGGGGGACCACTGGGTGGGTTCCCAAGCCCCCAGGGAATCTAGCCAACCGACTTCTGCCATCTTGTCTCAGACCTAGGAGGCCAGTGAGGGCTAAGGGCACAGGCAGAGATGGTCACCGAATCAGGCCAGGTGTTGGAGAAGACTCGAGAGAAGACCTCTGCCATGTCCGTCTTGGGGAGCGTGAGGCACATTGTGTCCAAGCTCCCGACTGGGCGTGCAGGGCCTCGCTTTGCTTGCCGTGCAGACAGGAAACTGTAGGGGGCAAGGACAGAAGCAAGGACCAGGAAGCAGCTGATGCTTGGACCCAAGAGGTGGCCCAGATGGTGGGGACAAGTGACTGGAGTCTAGAAACATTCTCGAAGCAGAGCCAGTAGGGATTGCAGATGGCTATGATATGGGGTGAGAGAGAAAGAAGAACAGGAGATGATGCCTGGGTTTCTGGCCTGAACAACTGGGGGACTGGAGGGTCCATCAATGGCGATGGGGACATGAGGACGGCTGGTGGGGAGAGGTGTGGGGGATGGTCAGGTGGGACAGAGGGGTGGGGACCATGCAGTCTAAAGGGACAACCATTGCTGGGTAGGAATGAGGGCTCTGGTTTTTCAGAAGTCAGAAATCCACACTTTTGCCTAAAAGCTCTTGATTTTTGCATGTCTGCAATAAATTCAAACTTGAAATGCCATATTAGGGCTAATCTCATGCAAGTCAAATCAAGTCCATCTGTGGTGTCCGGCCCACAGGTCACCTCTCGTACTCTTTGTTCCTTTTCACCTGTCAAGGCTCACTGAGCTGCCATGTCCTACAGGAAGCTGCCCATGACTGGTCCAGCTCCAGAGATGCCCGTGGCTCCTCACAGCCCTTAGAGCAGGGAAAAATCCAGACCGGGAGTGACTTGAGGGTAGATATGGAGCTTGCTCATCAGTTTCTCTGGCCCTGGCAAACAATTTGGCCCAGAGGAGGAGTTAATGAATGAGTATCTGCTAAATGAAGGAACAACCCTTTCACTTGATCTGTCTGCCTTTTATTTTGTAAATGAGGAAGCTGAGGCCCAGAGGAGGGATGTGCGCTGCCTAGGGTGAGATCTGGGGCTTGGGCCTGCTCACTGTCCAGCCTGTTTGTCACCTGCCCCTGAGACTGGGGGTGGGGTGGGGCAGGAAGTACAAAGACGATTGCACGATCTTATCAAGTTTGGCCACTGGAGGGAAAGCCAGGATCCTGGGAAGCTCCTAAGTATCCGGGGTGGGGATGGTGGGGGGGAAGACTATTCTGGAATGTCTCTTGAGGACCTGCTGTGGTGGCCTGGCTATGGGACAGATGGAGCCCCAAAGAGCAGGGTCTGACATCAGCAATCAATCAAACCGACAGCCAGCCCTCCTGGCTTCTCTCTTTTGGGACCTGTGACTCTGTTCCCTTTTGGGCCTGGGGAAGACAGATGTACCGGGGACCTTCAGGGTTTGTGCCCCCATCTGCTATGTAGGGAGATCAGACAGTGGAAGCAATGGAGGCCCCGGTCCCATTCCCTAATGTTGGAGATGGAGAAATGGAGTCACACAGGGGTTAAGTGACTTACTTAAGGTCACACAGCAGGGAGCAGATCTGGGACTCTCAACACTGGTTCTGACTAAGACCTTTCCACACCCCTGAGCTGCACCGGCCAACGGGTTTTTATAAACCATTCCTGCCCTGCCCCGCCCCGCCCCCCCTTCAGTGTCCTCATCTGCAAAACCAGGAGAGAACAAAACCTGCCTCAGGGGGCATTTGTGAAGATCAAACCCATAGGAGGAGCCAATGCTGTGTGAATGTACTTTGAGAAGCTCTGTGAAGGATCATGAACATAAAGCAATGCCCTTCTGAGCTTCTAGTCTCTACAGTTGCTGGCTGTGGTGAAAACTAAAGCTTCCAGGGAGAGATGTTTCGCTCTCACTCAATAGTAATAATAATACCGGGTGCTTATTGAGTGCTTACTGTTGCCGGAGCCCTACATGTGATGAGCTCACCGAATCCTCAGGCCTATCCATGAGGTGGGTACCATTATTATCTCATCTGTAGAGTGGGGAAACTAAGGCACAGAGTGATGTGCAAACATCCCCAGGACTACACAAATAGGAAATGGCAGAGCTAGGATTTGAGCCCAAGCAATGCTCTCCAAAACGCACATTATAACCACTATGCAACATGACTTTCCTACTCTGGTGGGCAAGTCCCTCTCTATGCCTAACCTAAATCCCACTTGCTGCTGGCCTTACCCATTCCCTAGGTCCTTCTCAGGCAAAGGAGAAGAGCTGTTCTCTGGGACGCCCATCCTGTGCTGAAAGGTCTCAGTTCTTTGGCCCCTGGCTCCTCGCTTCCTGGGTCTTGGCATGCAGGACAGGAACCCTCCCCTTGACTGATCATGCTCACACACGAAACTCAGAGAACTGGTGAGGACTGCACCACCCTGGGCCTGGACCTCACCTCCTCCATGGCCTTCCTGACTCCTTTTTTTCTCATCCACTGCCCCAGCCCTGCCCTGTCCAGGTCAGCCCCCTGGCTGAGTCTCCTCCATTGCTTTCCTTTGTTCATTGATAGTTCCTAGCCCTAGCCTCATCCCACCATTTTGATGCAGACTCTCTGTGGACATGCTGGTATTTCATTTAATACTCTTTACTATTTTCCCTTAAAATCAACTGGCTTAAAATATCTAGTCTGGCTTAAAACAGCAAGTCTCATCAAGTGCCTCGATCTAACTCTTAGTTAACAGGAACTACGGGAGACAGAGGTACAGGTGAAATGACACCAGTGGGGGAAGCGATCAGCCAGAAATGGAATGTGGGAGGCGCTGAAGCATATGGCCCAGTTTTTTCAACAAATGAATGGCAAAGCTGGAAAAGGAAGGGGGAGCTTCTAGATATAAGGAGACTCAACAGACACATGCAGCATGCGGATTGCATTAGGATCCTGATTTGAACAAATCTACCGTAGAAAGACATTTTTAAAGACCCCCTGGGAAAGCTGAACATGAAAATGGGTGTGGAACGTGTGGAGGAAAGATAAAACACGCCAGGCAAAGCCGTGACATCTGGCGCAGGTAGGTGATTCATGGCGGGACCCTGCTATGGGACCCTGAGCAGTCGCTCTCTGCTTCTAACCAGATTTCCAATTTACAACAATAGTAAGTTAAAAACAATGCACAAAATACCCAATTAACTGGCTTTCACTCCTGAATACATTCATTTTAAAAGGAAACTTTATATCACTCCCCCAAATGGAAAACTAGTATCACTTGCTGTAAGTAGAAGGTTACCATGAAAACAAGACAATGTTATTCAATTTCAGGCAGATACTGTTTCCTGCCAAAGGCGCTGGGCTTAAAATCTGCCCTGTCTTTGTTAGGAAGAAGCCCTGGGAGAGAAGTGAACGCACTCTCATTGTGGGCCCCACTGTATGGGACCCGTGCCTTACAGGTAAGATCCGTGAAACACATTTTCTTCTGCTTTTCCTCTGTCAGGGGATAGCGGTGAGGAGCCCGGGGAGGCAGGTCCCCAGGTAATCCCTGCAGCAGAGAGGGTCTCAGCTGGGGGACACTGAGATGGCGTAGCAGCTTGGGGCTTTCTGCATCACACAGTCCCAAAGCTTTAGAGCTGGGGTCAAGATGGGGTGGGACCTTGCCCAGGGTTACTTGGCAAGTCTGTGGGGGAAACCAGAAAGGATGAGACTCTGGGTTTTCCGACCTGCAGCCCTATGATCATCTAAACTTTTTCTTGTTCACAGATATTTATTGAGCACCTACTGTGTGTCAGGCACAGAGGATGAGGAGGGGGAAAGGGTGGGGATGAATGAGACAGAGTTCCACAGAGCTGACATTTGGAGGTGGGGGCAGAGGAGACAAACCCTAGGCAAATGATGAGATAATTTCTGATGTTGCGGAGGGTGATAAAGAAAACAAAAGTGGGGGACGTGGAAGATGACAAGTAGGACAGGCTGGTACTGTGCCAGACAAGCTAATTGATCAGGGAGGGCCTCTCTGAGGAGGTGGCATTCCAGCTGGGGCCTGAGGGACTAGGAAGGAGGCAGAGGGGAAATCTGGGGTCAGGGGGCTCCGGAAGAAGCCAGAACATGAGTAAGGTGAACTAGCCTTCAGCAACTCCTGATGCTTTTTTTAAACTTTGTATTTTGAGTTCATTTCAGACTCCAGCAAAGTTGCAGGAAGAATACAATGAAGCCTGTGTATCCTTCACCCAGATTCTCCACATGTTAACACTGTATCCCATTTTGCTTTATCATACTGTCTTTCTCTCCACACATACACAAGTACAAGCATACACACACACACTTTTTTTTTTCCAGAATTATTTGAGAGTAAGTTGCCCAGCTCAAGCCCCTGCTACTTCAGAGTGTCTGTCCTAAAACAAGGACATTCTCTGACATAACCACAGTACAGTGTTCAAAGTCAGGACATTAACATTGATTGAATTCTACTATCTAATCCTCAGATCTTATTCAGAGTTGCCAAATGACCTAATGATGTCCTCTCTGGAGAAACAATCCTAATTCTTAAGCCTCCTTTACAGATACCCAGAGGGAAATGCATTCTCAGGATGGCCTTCCAAGGAGAACACCCGGCCTGACCCTTTAAAGTGGACAGCACAGCAGGTGGGCGGCCGGCTCAGGGCCAGCTAGGGCCCAGTGCAAAAGGAAAAATGTGCATCTTGATACACACTTGCCAAAATAGCATTTTGAACCAAGTGAAAAAGTTAATAAGGCTTTAAAATTAAAAAAAAAAATGATTATATATACAGCTTCACGGTTCGCTCTCTCTCTGCACTTCATTGTCGACCCTCATAAACCCACCCTGCAGGGCACACTGGGCGGAAGGGCCTAGAAACCAGAGCCCCTGTAGAAATGACTGCATGGCACGGTAATGCGCATTGTAAAACAAACAACAACCTGTCTTTAGGTACAATCTTGACATTTTATTTACTTGATTACTGAGTGGGTTTTTTTAGTGCCCACTTAAATTCTGGGCCCGCAGTGAATGTCTCCCTCACTTTACCCAGCTCCCAGCCCCGACCGCCACACACAGACATGTCGGCTCTGCCGAGTGGACAGAGGGTGCACACACCTTGTGCTTGGCAGTCTCACGATAAACCCAAGTGGCCCTTGGACCCACTTCACAGATGAAGAAAGAGAGGTCCTATAGCACTTCGCTATATCGAAGTATCACACACTGGGGAGCTTAAACAACAGAAACTAATATATATATAATTTTTTTTTTTTTTTTTTTGCAATTCTGGAGCCTGGAAGTCTGGGATCAAGGTGTCTGCAGGGCTGGTGTCTTCCAAGGCCTCTCTCCTTGGCGTGTAAATGGGTTTTTCTCCCCAGGTCCTCATCTGGGTTATTAGTCAGGGTCCCCCAGAGGAGGAGAAGCAACAGGATGTGTGTGAACACACATACATACATAAGGAATTGGTGTATGTGATCAAGAAGGCCAACAAGTCCCAAGGTCTGCGGTTGGCAAGCTGGAGACCCAGAATGCTGATGGTGGGTTCCAGTCCAAATGCTGGGAGGCTCAAGGCCCAGGATATGCCAAAGTTTTAGTGTGAGTCCAGAGGCAGGCCTCAAGGGCAGCTGGGCAGGTGGAGTTCCCTCTTATTCGGCCTTTCTGTTCTACTCAGGCCTGCTGATTGGATGAGGCCCACCCATGCTGGGGAGGGCAATCTGCTTTGTTCAGACTACGGATTCGGATGTTAATCTCATCCAGAAACACCCTCACAGCTACATTCAGAATGACGGTTAACCAAATATCTGGACCCCAGTGGCCCTGTCGAGGTGACACACAAATTTAATCATCAGACATGGTCTTCCCTCTGTGTGTGTCTGTGTCCTAATCTCTTCTTATAAGGACACCAGTCATACTGGATTGGGGCCATCTTAGTGATTTCATTTTAACTTAATTCCCTTATAAAGACCCTATCTCCAGTACACTCCCATTCTGAGTTACTGGGGTTGGAACTTACACATATGAATTCGATGCGGTATGGCCGGGGGAGGGCAGGGGCACAGCTGGCCCCATAACAGGCCCTGACTGGGGAAGGGACCCAGCTCGTAAGCTCTCGGGGCCAAGCACTTTCCTCCTCTGAGTTGCCTGGGCACCTGGGGCCCCTCAGGTTGGCATGCCCTTCCCCAGGCAGGCGGACCCATCCATCCGATGTCTGCCAAGACATGGCGGAGGTGCAGACTGTCACTCAGTATGGATCATCTCATATGCAAAATCCAGCAATTACTGAGACAAAAGTGCTTATCCTCAAGAGTCCGGTAATTTCTCCCCCACCTTCTGGGCTACCCGAGGGATCTTGCTAAGACACAAGGCTGCCAGGAGAGGTGATGCGTAAAAGACTGCTGCCCTGGAACCTACCCACGCCTGCAGGGCCTGCTTTTAAATGCCCTCTAAATGTGCCCGACGAGGACATGTGGATGGAGGCAGGCAGCCTCGTCCCACTCGAGGGGTTCAATTCCTCTCTTGGAACTTGAGCTGGGTTCAGCTCTGGCTCCCTGATTCTTCAACCTTCACTGACCACTCCGCTGAAGACAAGCTTCTCCAGGCCCCTGACAATTTGGTCAAATGGAGCCTCCGGTGTATACCTCACCCAGGCCTCTCTCGGGTCCAGCAGAAGTGCCTGCAAGAGGAGGCCATGCTCACAGGGAACACGGGGCACTTTGCACCACCCAGCACACAACTCTTTCCTAACAGCCCTCCCATAGAGCCCAGGGACCAGCCTCTCTCACACACAGTGCAATGCTGCTGGGGGTGGGGGGAACACAAAGGCCTTGGTGGGGTGGAAGCCACAGGGTCCCTGGAGGCTCCTTCCTACCGCTCCTCCCCTGGCGTCCCAGCACGGCTGAGGGGCAGGAGATGGCCTGAGCTGCACCAGTCAGACTCTCGCCCCAGACTTTACATCCGGAGTGGAGGCCTGTGGCTGTGGGCTCTGTGGGGGAAGGTAGCCTTTGTCATAGTGGGGAGCTTGCACCGGGGGGCATGGGGCTCCTGCTCTGGGCCCAGCCCACTTCTCCAGCTTCCTCTGATCCTCTGAGCTCCCCAGAGAGGCACCCACGTTCCCTTTGGCTCGAGCTGGCCACGGGCAATTGCTGTTGCTCGCCACCAAAGACTATCGGATCCGGTGCTCCTAAGCCACCACCCTCACATCCTTTTCGTGCCTTTTCTGCCCTGGGCACTGACCTCCCCGTGTCAGTGGGAAAGCCCTCCTCATCCCTCAAGACCCATCTCAGCTCCGCAAGAACCCTCCCGGCCTTCCTAGTTGAAATGATCGTTCCCTCTCTTGAAGAATAATCACACTTTCTTCAAACTTCTTTTATTAATAAAAAGAAGACCTACAATTTATCAAGTACCAGCTGTGTCCCAGGTGGCTTCACGCCTGTCAGGCACTCTTCCTAAGCCCATTTCAGCTCAGGATGGGAGGGCGGGAATGGAGAGGTGTTCTGGATGGTCACCGTGGCAGATTTGACCTCCCAAGATGGCCCCGTAGGCTTGGGCAGATCTCGCGACTCCTGGTCAGGAGGTGGGGTGTGAGTTGCCTCCCCTTGGACATGGGAAGGACCCCATGATGCCCCAGGGAGTGGACTGCCACAGAAGTGAGGCCTCATGACGTCGGAGGCCTGGTCACGAAAGGTGACACACTTCCTACGTGGCTCTCTAGGAACGCTGCTAACTTCTGGAACATAGCCACCATGTTGTGAGGAAGCCCAGGCCCCATGCGGAGGCCCCGTGTGGGTGTTCCGGCTGACAGCCAGCAGCAGCTGCAAGACAGGAACTTACACATATGAATTCGATGCAAGCTCCCCACTATGAGTGGGTGGGTGGGGGAGGCCTCTGAGGAATGCAGCCTCTGTTCTTCCAGAAGCCCCATCTGATGGGAGTCGAACGGGCCCCGCCCAAGTTGCAGATCCATGGGAAGATCAGACACTGCCATTGTTTGAAGTCATTACATTCTGGGGTCATTTGTTAGCCAGCCTCAGCTAGTGGGGCACTTACATGGAGCCAGGAAGCTTCAAACAGCGCAGACAGGAAATGAAGCAAGGCGGCCCAGTGGGGTCCATCCCTTGGCTTGGACTGACCACATTCTGTTACCTCAGGGAGGTCACTTACCCTCTCCGGGGCTCTGTTCTGTTGTCAGAAATATGGGGAAAATGACAGTATCTCTTTCATAAGGCTGTTGGGAGGATTAATGGAGATACGTATAAACACTCAGGGAAAGTAAGGAGTAATAGTAATACTTATTATCTAAGGGACCGGCCAGATTGGATTCCCAGTCAGCCTGACCTCAGAGCCTGCACCATCTCCCCAAGTCACAGAGTATCCGGGGTCTCACTGCCACGTTTCTCCTCAACAGACCGAACTTGCAGCCAAGAGCTGAGGTCTGGGACTCTGGTGTGTGTTGGGAGCACCCTGGTACCCCCTAACCTGTCCTGGAAGGTTTGCCTGTCCGGCTGCCTGGGCTGAGCCCTCGGGGCTGCAAGCCAACCAAGTTCACTCACGGGGGCTGAGGCTTAGGGAGCGCTCTCCAAAGTGAGTTTCTTCACACTGTGGTTTTGATATACCTGGCCTTGGTTATTTCCAACAGAAGTGGTCAGCAAGACCTGCCCATCAGGAACTAAGTGGTCTAATCTAGAGTAATCCTACATTTGTAACCAGACATCCATAATATGCTCAGAGGCGAGGCTACAAGTCAGCCTGGGGGCAAGTGAACATGCACAGTTATAATTACTCTTGAAAAATCCCTCACTCCAGAGGACCTGGAACACACTGAGGGAACAGCACATGCGTGTCTCACCCTCCACTTCAGGATGCCTGAAGCTGTGTGGAGCTATGGGTGGAGTCCCACACCATTTACAGTGCTCTCTCCTCTTCCTCTCTGTCTCTTGCTCTCCTTTCAACATTAAAAATAGCATCTGGCTTTTAATACCGAGTGCAGGCAAGCATGTAGAGACACGGGGACTCTTGCCCACTGCTGGTGAGGATGCACACTGTTACAACCACTTTGGAAAGCAATTGTACAAACCTCAGTGAGGCTTAAGGTACTCATATACCGCCCTGGTACAAACCCTACAGAAACTCCGCAAACATGAGCAAGGAGGTATGTGCAAGACCCTTTACTGCAACCCTGTCTGTAACAGCGAAAAATGGGAAGCCACCTAATTCAACAAAACAGCAGAACGGATGTTGGCATAATGGCATAGTCATACAACGGAATACCATACACCAATGAAAATGAATGAATGAGAATTATACATGGTAACATGGATGAAGCTCACCAATAAATGTTGAGTGAAAGAATCAAGTTGCACTTTGAAGAGATAGATAATTGCACACCTGTGTTCACAGCAGCATTATTCACAATTGCCAAGAGGTGGGAGCAAGCCAAGCATCTACTGATGAAGGAATGGATAAACAAAGTGTGGTCTCTACATATAATGGAACATTTTCAGCCTTAAAAACGAAAGAGATTCTGCAATCTACTACAGTGGATGAACCCTGAGGACATTGTGCTCAGTGAAATAGGCCAGCCACAAAAGGACAAACATTGGATGATCCCACTTATATGGGGTCCTTGGTCAGATTCAGAGATAGAAAGTAGAATGGGGGTTGCCAGGGGCTGGGCAGGGAGGGGAACGGGGGGCACTGGTGTTTAAGGGGGACAGAGTTCTGTGATATCCTGGAGACGGATGGTGGTGATGTTTGCACAACAGTGTGAATGTACTTCATGCCACTGAACAGGACACTTAAAAAATGGCTAAGATGGTCGATTATAACTTATGTGTACTTTACTGCAATTGAAAGATTTTTAAAAGCAGGTTGCAGATTACATCATATATCTGAAGTGTGAAAACATGTAAAACAGCTTTTGTGTTAGCAAAGTTATAAGAATGTGCATGGGAAATAGACAGATGGAAAGGCGGGGAGGTGGCGGCGCACTTAGGTTTAACTCTGGGGGAGCGGGCGGGGGTGGGATGGCATTTGGGGGAGGTCCACAGGGGCCACCCACCACATTGGTAACAGTTTATTTGTGAAGTCAGGCGACTGGGTATATTACTGTCTATGTTCTTTGCACCTGTTTCTTGAACAAGTGTACCCTGCGGTTTGCTGGGCTCTGGCGACTGGGGGGAGGGTTCCATGTCCTCTCACAGTGGCCTCTTGGCCAAAGCTGAAGGGTTCGCAGGGCCACCTTCTCCCCCCCCCGCCCCCCCCCACCCCGGCGGAATGCAGAAGTGCCCTACAAACATTCTTTCATTCTCTAGTTGAAATAAGCAGCTCCGCTCCTCCCCCAGCCTCAGCCTCTGGCAGAGCTCCAGGATTATTTTACATTAATTTAAGATCTCTAATGAAGAATAATTAACAGCTTCAAGGGAGCCTGGCACACCCTGTGTTTAGAAGTGGTTAATTATGCATTGTCTGCAAAACATCCTTTTCATACTCTTAAGTTTTGGGTCGCTGTTTTAAACAACGGAATATGGCATCAGGAAAAAAGCCAAGAGGTTCTGTTTGCAAAGCCTTCCTGGACGGGGGAGGGGGGGCGGGATGGAAGGTCTGTGTGGGCCAGGACAGCCACCATTTCCTATGCCCCTACTAAGTGCTTTCCCAGAGTTGTCCCTGTCAATCCCCACAAAAGCCCTGAGAGATGGGCTAGCAGCCCTCCCACATCGTACAGGGGTGGGCTTGGAGGGAAAGTGAGTTTCTGAGCGCTCTGCCAGGATGAGGTCTGATCATAAAGCCAAGTTCTTGTCTCCCTGATGTGTCACCATTATTTATGGTCACTCACTGGGGATGGAGAGAGGACTGACCCAGCCCTGAGCATCTCATTTACTGGGATGCATAGTTGGACTCCTCAGCTGGCAGCGAGTGGCCTCCGCAGCCAGATCACCTGGTAAAATCCGGATGATCCCACTGACAGGCCATGGGACTCTGGGCAAACTACTTCTCCTTCCTGTGCCTCCAGTTTCCCCTCAGCGGGAAAATGGGATAATCACGTCCCCCACTTGTTTGGGTTGCTGCAGGGTTGGGGCTTGGAATGGGACCTCACATGTAGTGGGTGCTCAGTGAGCTTCAGCATTATCGTCACCTACTCTGCCTTCCTTTCTAGGCTCATTCCCTTACAGATACCCTACACTTCAGCCTCACATTTGGCCATTTCTTTTTTTTTTTTTTTTTAAAGATTTTCTATTTATTTATTTGACAGAGAGAGACACAGCGAGAGAGGGAACACAAGCAGGGGGAGTGGGAGAGGGAGAAGCAGGCTTCCCGCGGAGCAGGGAGCCCGATGTGGGGCTCGATCCCAGAACCCTGGGATCATGACCTGAGCCGAAGGCAGCCGCTTAACGACTGAGCCACCCAGGCGCCCCTCACATTTGGCCATTTCTGAACCATGCCAGCTCGGTCCTACTTCCTTCTGTTTGTTTATGCCATGCTCTCTGCCCTTCCCTGTCTGGAAAAATCCCACTCCTACAGCCAGCTCAGATGCCACCTCCTGCAGGAAGACTTCCTGGATTTCTCCCAGACAGCCTCCCTCATGCTGCTGGTAGTTTTGTGCCACCTCTACCTCCCATCTTTAATTTTCATGGCTTGTTAGTGGGTCTATTCCCCTTGGAGCCTGGGAGCTCCTTGAGGATTATATCCCATTTGTCTCTGGGCTGCAGTAGGGGCTTGGGAAAAGAGCCCCAACTCTGAATATGAACTTCCCATGGTGGGTGGGGGCCAAGGGGGCTGTCACCAGCTCCCCCTGGAGGCTGAGCCAGGCTGCTCACAAGGATCATGGGACTCCCAGAGGTGACGCTCAGCTTGTCCCTCCCTCCCTCCCTATATTTCTCATGGGGTCCTCACTGTGTGCAGCACAAAGCCCAGTCCCAGGTCCTGGACTCCAGTCCCTGGCACCCCCTCCGAGCTCCATGGTCTTTTGCTACCACCTGAAGACATCTGCCCTTTGAAAGTTTCTGGTTTCTTTCCCCACATGCTTTTCCCTTTGCCTGGAAACCCACCTTCTTCTCAGCCCTGCCAACTTCTCCAGACTCTTCACTGCCCGCTCAGCTGTCACCTCCTCCGTGAAGCCCCCACACCCTGACCGCGACTCCTACCTTTTCCACCTGAGCCCCTGTGGAGCAGGGCTGTGCCTCAGTCATCCCTCCCGCTCCAAGGCCCTGGTGTGCTTGCATGGCCTCAAGTTGGGGAGCACTCAAGAAAGACTGTCTTAGAACAAGAGAGACCTAGGTCCAAATCTTGTGGCCTCACTTACTTGGCTGCCTGCCCTGCAGTCTCCACTGGCTCACCTGCTCAGAGTGGGGGCTTAGTGCCTCTTTAGCAGTAGGGCTGAGGATGAATGAACATGGAAAGTGCCCCACCTTCCGCTGTCACTTGATAACTAACAGCCAGAATATGCCAGGTGCCCCAAGGCTCTAACAACAAACTCCCCGGGGTGAGGGTGGAGTTTCGGCCACCTGCACAGGGTGGAGATCCCACCTGGTGGGGCCTTCCGCTCAGATGTGGCAGTGCTCATCAGATGCAGGACAGGCCTCTTTCCCTGGCACCCGCCCAAGAACAGGGACTTGCTTTCTGAGGCTGCCGGGAGACCCTCAGGGCCCGCCCCCTTTGGAGAAAGCCCCTGGAAGAGAAAAGAAAAGCTGCCATGCTTTCCCAGAGCTGCTCGCATGCTAATAGCTGTGGACTTCACAGAGTGTGAAATCAGGAAAAACTAATTCCCTCAGAATAGCTGGTATTCTAATTCCCTCCTCCCAGGTCTTTCATTACATGCCGTTGAAGGAGACCACGGGGATGGCCCACAATGCCCTTCCCGCTGGCCTAGGCCCCCGCATTTCTCGGCCAAGGTGTGCGTGCAGACAGAACACACGTGCAGAAGACATTGTCAGGTTTGTTAACATTCGGGCTCGTGGTGTCTGCAGGGAGCAGTCCCCAAATGCCACTATAATCAGTTCCAAACACCAAAAGATGGGGAAACTGGGGCTGAGAGAGGGAAAGCAACCTGTCCAAAGTCACACAACAAGGGAAGGGACTTGAACGCTGGTCTCCTGACCTGCAGACCAGGGATCCCCCATTCAGCCTCCCCAAATAGGTCTCAAATTCCTGCTTGGGATGCAGGCAGTCACACCTGTGAATCACATGAGCCACCCATTAGGCCGGAGGGAATGTACCGTGGAAGGGCCAGGCTGCCCTCCTGCGGGGTCACACCTGCCCAAGATCCAGTCCACTCCAGGGCTGATCCCAGCAGCAAGAAACAATGAAACACAGCATTTGGCCACCGAACACTCTGGGGCGAGCACTTCCCTGCAGAAAGCCTCCCTGAAGGGCTAGAGGGAGATGAGAGTACAATTAAGCCGAGTTGCAAAGTGACCCGCAGCAAACGCCCCCGCCGTTCTTGGTCAGTGGCGGGGAACCCCCGGCCGACCTGAGGAGGCCCTGCAGTCGGCGGGCTGGGGGGTGGGGGGGACTTCACCTCACAGCCCATTGCCCTGTGGCAGAGGTCCTCCCCGAAGGGTCCACGTACCTTTTATAGACTCCATGCAGCGGCTGCAGACACAGGAACTGCCAGTAATCCAGGCAAAAGGCCTTGAACTTCAGCATTTTCACCTTTCAGTCTCCAGCCGGCCCACCGCGGCTCCTCCACCGGGACTCGGAGAGGGGTTGGGGGGAGCTGGGGGCCTGGCCACTCCGGCCCACCCTGGTCCCGCCGCAGCCCCCACTCACATGGCCCGGCCCTGCCCAGCCGGCTCCTAGAGCACACGCCTCCAATACAAAGAGCAGCACGCACAAAAGCCTAGCAACTCGTTGGTGCTGCTCACCCGGGGCAGTCTCAAACTGCTGCTGTCTCTGGCGGCTGGTTCTTCTTGGGGTTCCCCTGGGGCTCCCCAGGGCAAACCAAGGCAGCCCTGGCTGTGCCCAGTGGCAGGGGCCCCCGGCCCGTCATCCTGGGGGGCCTAGATGCTGGGGCTCCTGATGGCAGCTCAAAGCCCCTTCTTCCAACCAGGCCCCGGACACTCGGTGGCCTCACCCGCACCTGGCCGGGTGGTTGCCCACCCGCCTGCCTGGCCCAGAGTGGCTCTGGCCCCAAAGACCTGGGCGTGAGGCGAGGAGGGGGCAAAATGACAGGCGAATGCCGACCTTGCTACCCAGATCGGTTATGTTTGGTGGAATCCCAGTCCGGCCTGGGTGAGCGAGAACTCACCACTTAGCCACATGGTGTGGGTGGGAGCAGCTTGGCTCTGAAAGGCAGGCAGAGAAAGACTGACAGGGCCGCCGGAGCCGTTGCCCGGGTGACGGGGACACATTGATAAAATCTAAAATGGAACCTCGATGACAGCTGCTCATTGGCTGCTGGGAGGGGACTCCCGCCGCCAGCCAGGGAGGGCAGGAGGGAGGAGAGCCGTGGAGCTGAGGGGCCACGGGCAGCCGGGGGCTGTTGGGCGGGAACGAGGGGGCCACGGGCAGAGTGGGTGGCTGTGTGGCCCCAGGACCTGGCCGTCCCAGGCGACAGAGCAGAACCATGCGGCCTGGCCTCTCTCCCCATCCCTGCCGGTGGGTCCTGCTTCTGCTCTGACCGCTCTAGGGATCATTCCCTACACACCAGCCACAGGGACCTTAAAATGTCACTCTTCTCCATACCCTCATGTGGCCACATGCCACTCTCAGAAGAAAGGCCAAACTCCTGACCGACAAACTGGCTCCTGCTGGCCGTCTGACCTCTCTAGGCTCCCTACCCGCAGACACCCGCCCCCCCTTCATGTCCCCTAATCCACGACACCCTTCGGGCTTTCCCATGCAGTGCTCTCCGCCGGAGGAACCCCCTCCTCTGGGGCAGCAACTCATCATCCATCAGATATCACCTCCAACACCTCCTCAGAGCCTCCTTCACCCCGCACCCTAATTTGCTCCCCTGGACGTGCCCTCCTCCGAAACGATCCTGGTTACTTATTTACCGCCGCTCTGAGCTGGCTGCAGCACGTGCATCTCCTGGGCAGGGCCCCCGCCTCTCTCTCTTTTCACCGCCCATCCCCCAGCTGGGCCCCAGCTGGGCCCACCACAGGCACCCAGTCATCATTAGTGGAAGGAACGAAGGAGCTTGGGTAGCAGAATGGAAGGGTCTTAGCACACGAAATGCCCTCCTACGAACAGCACACCCCCCGCCCCCCACTCCAGGTCCCTGGTTGGCTCAACATCATTTACACAGTGGTGGTCCCGTGGGGTCCTTACGACCCTCCCCTGCTCGGAGATGAGGGAACTGAGGCTCAGAAAAGACTCCGTACCATGCATGAGGGGGGACATCCAGGAGACGGCAGCCTGAGATGGGAGCTGGTGCTGAGTCAGGCTGCCAGGTTCCTGGGGGCTTGATCCCAGCCCCACACTCTGACAAAGCCAAAGAACAGAGTCACCTGCGCCAGGAGGGCATTCTCTGGCATTGGCACACATGCTGCTTCTAGAACAGTGGTTCTCAACCAGGGGCGATTTTGCCGCTCCCCGCCGCCCCGCCAGGGCCAGGTGGCAATGTCTGGAGAAATCTGGGGTTGCCACAACTGGGGAGGGGTGTGCTACTGGCATCTAGTGGTGTGTAGATGCTGCTCAACATCCTCTGATGCACAGGATGGCCCCCACAATAAAGAACAATCCCTCCCCAGCTGTTAGTAGTGGTGAAACAGAGAAACCCGCCCTGGAGAGTAACTCGCCTGGAAATATCCCATCGTGGACAGTTACAACTGGAAGAGCATTCGAAATGGCTCAGTCCAAGGCTCCTATTGTACAAACAGGGAGTGTGAGGCCCAGCCAGGGGAAAGGGCACACCCAGCATCATCAGTCTGCGCCCAAGCTGGACCCAGAAAGCCCCGCACTGTCCGGGGCTGGGGAGACACGAGCCGCTGGAGAACCGGGCTGATAACAGCGGGGCAGATGGGGAAGGAGGGTGACAGTGGCCATCTGCCAAGGGTGAGGAGCGTGTCTGCCTGTTTGCCAAGGTAGCACAGGCCTCGTGAAGTGCTGCCCCGCCCCTCTCCCCCCACCAGGACATCAGCTTCCCTCTCACGCCTGTGGCAGAGGAAGCCGGCTGTGCCTTTGAAAGGAGGCAGTTGCTGGCTGGGACCTTTGTTTCTGAATTCCCAAGCTGTGAATGGGGCCTCCAGAACCTCCGTGGGATGGACGGGCAGAATGGCACCTCTTCCACTGGGGCCTGAGGGCCAGGTTTCCCCGAGGCTCCCACAGCGCTGCCCCACAAAAAGCGCACGGAGGCCAGGTGCTGGTGGGAGAGGCTTGGTGGGGGCCCTGGGTCCTGGGCCTGGGTCAGACACCAATATTCCTCTGGTCTCTGCATCTCAGTTTTCCTCATCTGTGAAATGAGAACATTGAGCCTGGCTCTGCCTGTGCCCCAAGGCTGCCGTGAGGGTCAGCAGTCAGGATGCATGGGACTGCACGATCACAGATCCCAACTGGCACCTGCCCCTTTTCTGTTCCTCAAATGGACCAAGCACGTTCCACCTCAGGACCTTTGCACGGGCCATCCATCCCCACTGCCTGATGCTCTTCCTCCAGTCACGTGGCTCACCTCCACTTTCCTTCTGGTGTCTGGTTAAATGGTCCCTCCTCACAGAGGCCTTCCCTGACCACCCTGTTATCACTCTCTATCCTCTTCACCCGGATTTATTTTTCTTCATAGAATTTACCACCACCTGACATGGTATTTTAAAGCCCGATTCCTTTGTTTGCTGCCTGTCCCTCCGCCTGACACAGCATCTCAGCAAAGACAGCAACACTGTTCCCCACAGTATCGCAAGCACCCGACACCCATAGGTGCTCAGGAAATAAGGGCTGGGTGGAGGAGGGGGAAAGGGCAGAGCTAGGGGGTCCTGCTGTCTGCTCTGACCCCTAGCTTGGTCCTCTAGGGCTATGAAGACACTGGGTCATTGGCTTCGAGGTCAAGTGTGACCAGCCTTGGGGGTGGTGGTTACCGTGGCCGTTTCCTGACCATGACCTCCTGTCTGGTCTGGTGAGAGCTGGGTCAGGGTCAAACCTGAAGGGAGCCGGGGACATGTGACAGCCCCTCCCCAACCCCCAGACACTCGGGGACAAAAGCCCCATGCACCCTCCCTTCATTCTAGAGCCTTCCCCGCCTGGCCCTGCGCAGAGTGCTGACTCGGGGCTGGCAGAGCAGATAAAGCGGCGGGGAGCCACACTGCTGGGTGGTTTTCAGAGAAACCAGTGGCTCAGCGTCTTTACAGCAGTTTCGTGACCGTCTCACCCTGGGCTCGGCCCGTTCTGCCACAGACACCCACGCACCTGCCCAGCACCCCGGGCCAGCCAGGCCGGGCCGTCCGGCGGTGAGCACGTGAACACGCAGTGTGGCCGTGGGGGTGTGGGAGCCCGTGCGCGGGCGGGTGCGAGCAAGGGGCTGACCGCATGAGGAATGGAGCGTGCGCGTGTTCTGGACGCAGTGTATGTGACGGTGCCGGCGCAGTCCCAGGCGCTGTGGGCACGAGGAGGCGTGTCCACGCGGGCGAGGAGTGTGCTGTGGCCTTGGGGAGTGTTCACAGCATGCTCTGCTCACCGGCTGAGAATCCTGAACAAGTGACTTCTGTAAAATACTAATGTATTCGTTCCGTGCGGTGGTGAGGAGCTGGGTTACTGTGGACTTTTGTCACATGTGCCCACTCCTGTCAGCATCACATGTGGCCGTGGCCATGGGGCGTCCCCATACAGGATTATCTGAGTGTGGGAGCTGCTGTCCACCCCCCAGGGGGGCTGCCAGCACCACGACGGCTCGAGGAAGCAGCACCCCGATGGTCACCCCTCTGCCCTCCTCAGAGCCTCAGGCAGCCTTAGGCCTTCAGAGCCGGTGGCCGGGACCATCCCATCCCAGCGGAGCATCCGTGGCTCTTGCCCCAGCACAGGGGACCCAGGCCCTGCAGTGTCTCCAGTGCTGGGGCTCAAAACCTCATGGGCTTCCTTTCAGGCTCCCCAGAGGGACTCAGCTCGGCCCGACCCTCTGCCTCACCCCTCCTGGCTCTGCATGCTGGGCCACATCCACCCTTGCGGATCGTCACCAAGTACGCCCCTTCTTGGCAGCGCCCGTTTCCCACCCCTCACAAGGACCAGCCTATTTCTAGTCAACGAGGCCAGTCCCCTCCTCCCTGGCTCAGGCTGCTACGTCAGACACGGCTCCCCACGCCAACACCACTCCAGGACCAGCGGCCTGTGACTTGTCTTTTGTGCCCCTGGCCTGTGAGCAGAGACTGACTGACTTCCGATCCACAGGACCTTCCTCAGTGTCTCGGTCTCCAACCCTCTCGTGTAAAGTTAGAGAATGTCTTTTTCTGAAGACATCTTATGGAAATGTCAAGGTACAAAACACATGTGAAGGCAGAGGCCCTCGGACAGCCCCGCTCCCACCAACTACCATCCGAAAACCGACAGAAAGCATCAGCTTCGCCCTCGGGTCACTGCCCTGTTGTCATGGGAACTGGTGGCCACAGGCTGGCCCTCAGAGGGACCCCAGCCTTGGATCTCAGAGGAACCATTAGCTGAGCCCTAGTCCTCCGGGGACCATTCCTCCCTGGACTGGTTCTCAGAGGATGTGTCAGCAGTACCTCTGCTCCCTGGGGAGGTTTAGGGCTAAACGGGGAGACTGATTTCCCATGATGCCTCTTGGGCCCACCCTCGGTGCCGATGGGAAGAGCGGGCCCAGAGGAGAGGGAGAGACAGTACCTGTAGGGGTCAGTGGACAGGCTGCTTCCGGTCTCCAGGGAGCTCCTGAGGCGGCAAAAGTGAGACAGTGTTACCCATGACCCCCACACGACAAATGCTCCGGGGCTCATGCCAGCTCAGGCCACACTGGGTGGACCCAGGACAGGTCCTGGGGTAGGTGAGCAGCCCTGGGAAACGTGTTTGGCCCCCACATGCAAGAAACCATGTGCTTTCTTTCTCTCCGACAGGTCAGTGAGAAGCTGCCCTGTCTCCATGCCACACGCCAGTTCGGAGAGCTCAGTTACAAAGGACCCTTGGCAACATCGAGTCCAGCTACTCCCTGCTCACTGGGGAAACCAAGGCCCAAGGTCCCACAGGGAGTCTCCCAGCCTGAGGCTCCTTGTAGCCAGAGACCCAACGGGGGCCTGGGCCTGCCACCTTGCAGCTCTGCCCCCTGGCCCTCTTGCCACTGACCAACCCTGCCCCTGCACGAGCTGGCCCCTGCCTCCTCACCCTCCTCTCATCCTACCCCCACCTCCAACCACCCTGCTACCTTGCTGGTCCTGCAACATGCCAATCTCATTCCTGCCCCAGGGCCTTTTGCACTTGTTCCCTTTACCTAGGATGTTTGGCCCCCATCGCCACATTTGACACTCACTTTCCCCTCAGAGAGGCCTTCCTGGTGTGTCTAAAGCAGCCCTGCCCCTTATGCTCTCATCCCATCACTCTGTTTTATTTCTTTCAGAGCCCCACGTGAAAGGAGCTAAGCCATTTAGCTGTGGGCTTGTTCACTGCCTATCTTTCCAGGCAGGGTCTTGTGTGTCCTGGTCATTGTTGGCCCCACTGAGACCAGTCAATCCTGCCGCCTGCTATAAACGGTGGGTCAGAGGTGGTGAGTGCAGGTGAATGCAGTCAGAGGAGGGGAGGGAGCCCCACCCGAGGTCCCACAGTGGCCTGCGAGGCAGCCTCTTAGCCTCATCATGGCTGAGGATACTGAGGCTCAGAGCAGGGAAGCACCATGTGTCTAACAGCTCGAGACTGGGACTGGGCCAGGACTGGGACTCAGGTGTGTTTGGCCTGGGACCACCATGCTTATCCCTAAAGGGGCCTCCCCTTGGAGTCCTCGTAGACTACAGGCCAGGCTCATGAACTCCATGCCCGGAGTCCAGAGCCCCTGCACAGAGACTTGACGCCCAGCTCTGGATCTGGGCCCAGAGCCAGCCCAACCTGGGGTCAGACCCCACTCCACCCTCACTTGCTATGGGTTTGCTACAAGTCCCTTTACCCCTCCGTGCCTCAGTTTCCACATTTGTAAAAGGGGGATAAGTAAATTGTTCATGGGGGCAAATAATGGATTTGAAACGACTATGGAGAAACACAAGCCACTGTTTGCTATGCATGGTAGCATGGCCAGTGTCCTAGACCTTTGGGGCCTTGGGGTGTGGCCTGGTTCCCCCAGCACAGCCTGTCCCTGCCCTCCTGGGGAGCGGCTATTATGACACTGGACACACCCTTGGAGGCAGTGTCCCTGGACTACACCTCTCCTCCCATGCCACGCTGCCTGTCCTCCCGGGACGCCACCTCTCCCCACCGTGGCCACCCTGCGCACCCCTCCCCCACCCGATGCCTCAGAAGTCCAGGGCCCCTGCTTCCTGTGGGCCTGTGCTTGGCACTTGGGCTTTGCCATTCTGAGCCAACTCTGGGTGCTTGCCATGGGTCATCCAAGCTTCAGCCTCGGTTTACCTACTTGCCCTTAGTAGGCTGACCCTCCTTCCACATCCCCACACTGACCTGCAATTCTGGTCCAGTGAAAGCATTGCTGGTTTGCTGGATCCCATGTTCAGCGGGTTAGATTCCCCAGAACAGAGCCCTGCCCCAGGCCCCTCCTCCTTCTCCAACCCCAGCTGCAGAGGCTACAGACCAGCTCCCTTCCCCCCCCCCCCCCCCCCCCCCCCGGAGCCAGAGCTCACTCCAGGGCTCAGCAACTCTGCCTGTGTCAACGAGGCCTTGCCAAAGCTCAACGAGAAAAGAGGACGTAAAGGGCAGTATCAGGATGCTCTCCAGTCACTTTTCCAGACTGTTCACTGTCCTGTGCCTGCTCAGGTGGGTGATGGCTTTTCCAGGGGGAGAGAGGGCGGGGCTGGCCAGGCAGGCCTTACCTCCCTCCTGAGGCAGGACCCCATACTGGGAGTGGCAAGGAGCTCCTGCCTTCGGGAAGTCCCTAGTCCAGACAAGGGGACCCAGCGTTCAGCACCTCTCCCCCAACAACTGGCCCCTCAGATGCAGATGTGCCATGGGAGGAAATACCAATATGATGTGACAGGGACACAGCAAAGTGATGCCAAGATGCCCAGGCACAGAGCCACTTGACACAGCACAGGGATTCGGCTCCCTAGATCTAGTCCTGCTCTGACTACATTATGAGAACCTGGCAACATCCCAGCCGGCCACAGAGAGCCCACCTAGTGCTAGGGGCTGTTGCCACACACGTCCTCATCTAACCCTTGCACAACCCCCACGAAGCACAAAGCAAGTGCGGCTCAGGGGCCCTGTACGTGGGACACCATTCTGTTTCCTGCCTCTTTAGCCTGTAGCAAACTCCTATTCACCCTACAAAACCTTGCTCAAGGGTCAACTCCTCCTTGCAGCCTTCTTTGCCAACCGTGACCTCCTAAGCAGATTGCTTCCTTCCCTCCTTCCTCCTTTCCCCTCTCCCTCCTGCCCTTCCTCCCTTGTTCTCTCTCCCCCTTCCCTAATAACAGCAAATCTATTTGGAGCAGCTCCTCTGTGCTAGGAAGCACTGCCGTTAACACTTCCCGGTATCAACTCATTTAGTCCTCGCTGGAGCCCGCGAGGGAGTTACGGTGACACGTCACCATACTATGACACATGGCTCCAAGATGTCGAAGCGTCCACGATGTTTTCCAGCCAGACAGCACTGTCACTGAAGTACACCTATGAAGAGGGGGACTGTCTTCTGGACACGACCTGCCCCCACAGGGCTGAGGGGCCTTAACAGTCACGCAGGGCTGACCTGGCCTGCCGTGGCCCAGCCCGAATCCCTGTGGCAGGTAGTGGCCTCTGCCTGGGCTCTCCACTCCTCCTCACCCATGTCTCTGCCCAACCCCAGGATCCCCTCGGTAGCCTGAACCCCTCGGCAACACCCCTCCCGAAGTCTCATTGACCCTCCAACAGCCCAGCTAGGACTGGCTGTAAGTGGAGACCCTCTCTCCACCACGTGCCCTGCTGGGTCCACGCAGCCTTGGCGCCACAGACTGAGGCCCGTTCTGCTCACCACTGTCTGCTGCTCAGCCCGGCTGCCAACAGGAGAGGCTCAGGCCAGAGCAGGGAAGGCCTAGAGTGAGGGTGTTTGGAGACCACGAGAGGCCGCCTGGCTGAGCATACCTGCATTTGGAACCAACCACCTGAGCTCACACCACAGTTCCAACCTTGGTGGTGACAGAAACCCTAAGCCTCGGCCTCCTCCTGGAACAAGGGGTGGCAATAACATCACATGGATGATGAGAGGAGAGATGAGAAAGAAAAAGTGTTTTGTAAACCAGAAAGCGCCAGTGCATGCATATTTGAGGTACTCCTACAGCTATTATCATACATGTCAGAGTGTATATTGAGATGTCAGGCCTTAAACGTTCAAACATGAGTTCTAGAGCCAAGAGGGCCAGGGTTCAAATCCTAGCTTTGCCACATACTAGCTGTGTGACCTAGGGCAAGTTAATGAACCTCTCTGTGCCTCAACTTAGTCTCCCCAACTGTAGTGTTTTGGGAAGAGGCAACTGGCTTACACATTTAAAGGCACTTAGAACGGGGCACCTGGGTGGCTCAGTCGTTAAGCGTCTGCCTTCGGCTCAGGTCATGATCCCAGGGTCCTGGGATCGAGCCCCGCATCGGGCTCCCTGCTCAGCGGGAACCCTGCTTCTCCCTCTCCCACTCCCCCTGCTTGTGTTCCCTCTCTCGCTGTGTCTCTCTCTGCCAAATAAATAAAATCTTTAAAAAAATAAAAAATAAAGCACTTAGAACAATGCCAGGCACAGAGTCAGCATTCTATAAATGCCAGCTATCACTAGTATAGATAGGATTCAAAAGAATTACTCAGTATACCTTATATTATGTAACATACATGATATAGATTATATTAATACATAATACCAACAGTAAGTCAGCAAAATATCAATGTGTTACATTAACACTAATTCTGTATTAATACACATTTGTTTTATTCACATATATAAAACCCTCATTTTATATGTGGGGAAACTTCTTCTAGCCACTAGTCTTACTGGAGGACTGGAGTTGCTTTACCTCTCCCCGCCCTGGGCACCCTGGACCAGGCTCGGACATAGGGCTCTCAGTCAGCCAGGCAGGGCTTCAACTCCTCCTCCTGTCTCCCGTTCAGGCGCAGGGGATAAGTAGCCCCTTCTGGCCACCCTGGACAAGGCGACTGCCCTGGGACAGTCCTTCCTCGGAAGCCCCTGCCCCCCCGCCCTACTGTACTGGGCTCCTGGGGAGGCCACTTCCTTTACCTTCAGAATAAACCGGCTGCTCCAGTCCTCTCTAGCACAGCTCCTAAACAGCACCCAGCCGTTTATACCAAGTTCAGGAACAGGAAAACTGCTCTGTGCTGGAACAAGTCAGGAGAGAGCCCCCCTGGGGGATGGGCCATGACTGGCGGGGCCACGAGGGGGTTCCTGGGGGGGCTGGGTCATCCGGGGTTTTGGGGCCTTGGTGCTGATCACATGAGTGTGTTGTCTGCGACAATTCCACGGGCTGTACACTGTATTTCAATAAAAATTTACATTAAAAAAACCTGTGTGGTTCAGCCCCAGCCTGGAGCAGCAGGAAAAACCCAGAGCTTGAGCCTGTTGTAGCTGGAGGCCCCTTCAGGCACCCTACAGCAGCTGTGTGTCCTCAGGAAAACCCCTTCCTCTCTCTGGCCTCAGTTTCCCTCTGCTGAATGAGGAAGTGGTCAGTGTTTCTATTCCCAGCTGTACAGTGGGGATGGCGCTTTTCAGAATTCTGATGTACTGATGCCTGGGCCTTAAGCCAGGCCAATTAAGTCATATAACCTCTGGGGGCGTGTTCCTGCACTGTGGGTGTTCTGTTTTGTTTTTTTAATTCTTTACTTGGAAATAACCATAGATTCACAGGAAGTAGTAAAATACAATGTCCTGGGAGGTCTCACGCACCCCCTTCCCCAGCCTCTTCCAGTGATAACATCTTGCACAACTACAGGGCACCGTCCAGGCTACATAGGTACCATCCGCCACGGTTATTCTGACTTCACCCGTGAGACAAGCACATGTGTGTGTGCGCGTGTGTGTAAGTGTGCACGCATGCGTGTCTCCATGTAATTTTAACACACATGCAGCTTGGTGTAACTCCCACCGTGATCAACGGCACAACGGTTCCCCCACCAGGCTCTGTGCTCCCCCCGCAGCCACGCCCGCCTCTCGTCCCCAGTCCCTCCCTGCTGACAACCACCCATCCATTCCCTGTCTCCATAAGTTTGCCATTTCAAGACCGCTCTACAAATGGAATCGTACAATGTGTAACTCTTTAAGACTGGCTTTTTTCACTCCGTGTAATTCCCTGGAGGTTCATGCGAGTTGCTGAGTAACTCATTACCTCCTTTGGATGGCTGCTGCGGACGTAATGCGTACTCCACGGCCCGGACGCACCACAGTTGTCCACTCGCCCACCGACGGACATCTGGGTCGTGTCCAGTTTGGGGGCCCTAATGAATAGAACCGCTACGAACATTCTGATACGGGATTCTGTGTGAATGTTAAGTCTCATATCTCTGGAATAAGTGCCCAAGAGTGCAACAGCCGGGTTGCACGGTGGGCGTACATTTATTTTGAAAGGGAACTGCCAAACTGTCTTCCAGGGTGGCCGGACCATCTTACCGTTTCCAGCAGTGATGTAGGCGTGATCTAGTTTCTCTGCATCCTGGCCAGCGTTTCGTGCTGCCACAATTTTTTATCTTAGCCACTCTCAGAGCTATGAAGTGAGATCTCACTGTGGTCTGAGTTTGCATTTCACTGACGACTAATGACGACCACTGTTTCCTGAGTTTCTCTGCCACCCGTGTGTCTTCTCTGGTGAAATGTCTGTTCACGTGCACCTTCATTTTTAAAAGCTCCCCAGATGGGTTTAATAGGCAACCAGCTAATCCCCTAGCACCATCTGAACTTGGAAAGTTTAAAAAGAACCTGGTTGCTGCTGTAAGAATTCTGGGTGGCCTGTGCTTTCTGGAAGGGATACTTGGAGGGCTCTCTGGGGGGGTCCAGGCTGCCACAGGTAGCTCTGAGCTACTGTGTCTCAGGCCCGAGGGGACCCTGTCTCTTCCTGAGAAGGAATGGGGAGACAACAGAGAGCAGAGACAGAGGGCATGGGAGGGGACCCCTCCTGGGAGCCCCTCACTCCAGGGAGTCAGCGCAAAGCCCACGGGAGCCTCTACGAGTGGATTTGTCTATAGAAAGCAGTGGGTGGCTAAGTCCATGTGTGGGGTGAGGGCATGACCCAGGAGGGAACCTGAGGCCAGGCAGCTCCAGCCTGTCACAGGCCCTGGAAGGGACATATTTGTGGAATTTATGTCAATCTCCAAAGGGGCGGGGGAGGCCGCACCCCTCCCTGTTACACTGTCCCTCCCTGTTACACTGTCCCTCCCTCCCTGTCATTAACTAAGCTGGTGGTCACTGCATCAACCGTATGAATAATAGCAGAGCACAGCAAGGAAATGAAATCGTCCCCCACCCCAGCTCTCTAGGGACTAACCAGTGTAACTATTTGAGAATATTTTCTGGCCGGGCCCTTCTCTAAATGTGTGCCCATGACTGGGCATATATATGTTTTTTGGTTACATAAAAACACAGTCTGTTCTATAAAATACTCCCACCCCACCCCCTCGCTCCACACTTCTCTTGAGTGTGTTTTTAGGTCTCAAATATTCCTGCTCGTCACCCCTTGGAAAGCTGCCTGGAACCCCTGTGAGTTGCCCGCTGCCCCAGGTGGGTGCTGGGCTTGGGTTCATCTCTCCTCTCCTGGTAAACAAGGCTGCGGGACCGTCTCATCAATACGGTCTCTGTGCACAGGTTGGGATGTTCCTCTAGGACCCGTTCCTGGAATTTCTGGGTCACGGGGTGGGAATGTTTTTATGTCTCTGCGTACACATGGATGCTGACCCACGAGGCTGGACCAACACACTCCCAGCAGTGGTGACGGTGAGCGCTCGGCCATTCTCAGGGCCACAGAAGTGTGTCTGTCTGGGGCAGAGGCAAGGCCGAGGGAGGAGGCGCTGGGCGCCATTCTGCCCCATGCCCACCCCGTGCCCCGTGTAGGTGAATCAGCTGTGACCCATGCCACGGATGCTGTGTGAGCAACGGCATGCCGGGTCTGGGCTCGCGACCGCTCTGCTGGCTGCTGGGAGAAAGCACCTCAGGGCCAGGGCCCAGGGGCTGTCATCCTTCCTCTCTGGGGGCGCGCAAGCAGAGACACAGAGAAGGGGCTCGAACCCAGGAGCGCCCCTCCCCTGGGCCAGGCTGTCCTGGTGTCTCATCCCCTTAATCCCTGAGGGGTGAGGCTTTTTGCCCAGGGTCACACAGTGGTGCTCACAGACCCACTGGGGTTCCCAGTTCTGGTCTCATGAGCTAAGGGACGCTGCCTCAGCCTCTGCTTCCTCATCTATGATCTTCCTGCCTCAGGGGCCAGAGTGAGGCTCCGGGAGCTGACAGACTGGAGGCGCCTTGTAAACCAGACAGACGTGAGGTGTTGCCATGTTGGCCCATGCCCCGGCTGTCCTGCCCAGTCCCCCATGCCCCTCCTGGGGCTTCCCTCTGAAAAGGCCACAGAGAGCTCCTGCCCACCCACCCTCGGCCTTCCTGTCCTGGCTCTGGGCCCCAGACAGCCTTGCCCACCAGCCTGAGGCCCCACCACCCAGCGGCACAGTGAGGTGATTGTCCCCAGGTTGGCCTCCATGCCCCTCTATCCTGCCAGGAAGCTTTGCCTAGGAGCTCAGCCTGAGTCTGGAAAACTCCCTGCTGGCGGGGGTGGGGGGATGTGTCTCTGTGCAACCCCCCTGGACAGAGGTGTGGAGAGAGAGATCGGGGCGACCAGGCAGGGGCCCTGAGTGAGACCTGGAGTGCATCTAGTCCATCTCTGGGCCTCAGTTTCCCCGTCTGCATCATAGGAGGGTTTGTCTACAGAAGTGGTTCTTAACTTTGGGGGTGGGGTTCTTAACTTTCAGCCTCACCCCTACCAGGTCTCAGGCCACTTTGGGACAGTGATTCATGCATCCCACCTACTAAGCACACAGCCCCCACTTTGGGCCAGGCTCTCTAAGAGCTTAGTACTGACTCCTATTGCCCTCACAACCAACCTGCAACTCGAGATGTTCACATCCCCACTTCACAGATGAGAACACAGAGGCTCCCAGACGTGATTAGAGGCATTATTCTGAGCATAGGGCGATACAGAGTGAGTAAGATAGACATAACACTGTCTGAGTGGAGGAGGGGGCAGACAAGAAAAGTAGATAAGCATGCACACAAACAAGGTCATTTGGACCAGTACAGAAAGTAGAAGCAGGTATATGAGACAGGGGAGGGGGCACCCTTAGACACTAGCCAAGAAAAGCCCCTAGGAAGAAGTGACCACTGAGCCTAGGTCCGAGTGACAATCAAATGCTGGCTCAGAAGGATGGGGCTCTGTGTAAGGAATAAGCAAGGGAAAGGCCTGAGGTGGGAGCCAGCTGAGCACGTTCAAGGTGAGGGTCCCTCTTGTGGAGCGGGGGGCCAGGCCAGGCATCTGCTGCTGGAACGAAGCCTGTCGTGGAGAGGGAGGCCCACAGAGACCCCCAAGACCACCACTCCAGCATCCCAGCTTCTTCTGCCACCCGAAAGGTCCCACCAGGGATTCTCTTCTTAAGGCAGAGACATCCGCAGAAGGTGTCTACAGGCCAGGGCAGCTGGTGAGGGCACATCCTGTTTTTCCTGGCTGGGGGAGTGGACTGAGGCCTCCGCCTGGGGCTCGGACCCCAGCCACGCCTGTGCCCCAGGGCCTTTGGCACTGCATCTGGGACTGCCACGACCTGTCTGTCATTCCTAGGTCCAATTTGCTGATGGGCAGTGAGCACAGAGGTGCCTTAGTCTAACCCGGGCCAGGAGGGTGGGGTGTGCTGCAGTCCCTCCCAACTGGGACTCCTTGCCCTGCCCATCTCCAGGAGAGATGCAGCTTCCAGCAAACCCACTGGGTCCCCCTGGCCTTTCTGGAGGGTCCTTCCTAGGTTTTCAGCCTCACCCCTACCAGGTGTCAGGCTCTTCAGGAGGGTGCTGACAGGGACTCAGTTAATCCTCAAGCCTGTGGGCAGTTGGAGGTTCTTATCCCCATCTTATAGATGAGGAAACTGAGGCTCAGAGGGGCTCACACCTGCCCGAGGCCTGAGGCCTCTCGGCTGGTAAGCAACCCCACCCAGACCCTGACCTGGGTCATCAGGGCTCTGTTCCCCACCCTGTTCTCCATGGTCCCCATCATCCACAGTCATTCCAGGCAGCTGACCCCCACCCAACCTTAAGGTGGGAGATTTGCTGAGCCGTGTGTTCCCGGAGGATATCTTTCCCCTGCAGGGCTGGGGATAGGCGGAGTGGGAGGCTTTGGATACCCAGAAAATAAGCCAATTCACCCCAAACTCAGCAACTTACACATTTAAAAAATTTAACTTTTAGTCAACATGTTCTCACGATTCAAACAGAAATAGAAAAGATATCAAGTTTAAAGTCTCCCTCCCCACCGCCCTGCACCCACCAACGTTCCCCCTGCCCCCCAGGGAGTCCCTGTCAGCAGTTTCCTGGGCGTCCTTCTAGAACGTCTTTACGTGAACACACACAGACGCATATGTGCCGAGCTGTAGGTACTACGTATGTACTTGCTCTTCACATGGAGGTCTCCTCCCGGACACAATGCCCTGGCTTTTCCCCTACCGGTACATTCTGGAGCTCACTAGCGCCCCCTGAGCCACCTCAGTCTGAAGACTAAGCCAGGTGAAGGGGGCACGTCTCCAGGGGTAGGGGCGAAGGGCAACTCTCTTCTGTGGTCGGGGAATGCTGGGGGGCCTCCCTGACCCAAGCCCCTGACCCTGGAGTAGTGGGGTGGGCACAGTGCATGCCTCTGGGATGCCATGGACCTCGGTGGGCGCTGCGTCCCCTTCCACATCCGACATGGGGCCCATTAACAGCACCCCAGCTCATAGACGCACTCTCAGACCCACACTCTTACCATCACGTGGGCGTGCGCGCGCACACACGTGCGTGCACAAAACACAACGCGCGCGTGATTGTGCATACGTACAAGCATGGAGAACCCCCCCAGCACCCAGCTGGGAGTACCCCGGGGGTGGGCTGGGGCGCAGGCCACCAAGCACAGGGTCACGTGATGAGCAAGTCAGCTGGGATATGACGGCGCTACTCCCGCCTTCGTGCCCGCACTCGGCAACCACATTAAAGGCAACTCTGCCTCCAGCCTCCCTTAGCTGAAAGCAGGGAACCAGGACCTAGGGTGATGAAGAGCTCAGGTTCCACTTGCAAGCTCTTTTCATGTAGATTTGGCCCTCCTTCCTGCAAACTGGGTGTGTTGATTCAGTTCAGTTATATGAAAGTTAAAAACAACAAAGAACACTTTCAGAACCTACCGCTGGCCCGGCCCTGGGCTAGGTGCTTTATTGTAAATCTCACGGGGAAACCGAGGCTCAGAGTGAAGGCTCACAATGAAGCCACTACGTGCCGAGTGCCCGCTGTGTGCTGAGCACTGGGCATGTGGCTTCTGTCCTTCCGAGCACCCTATTATCACCCCCACCTTGCAGAATGGCCAGCTGGGCGCAGAGAGGGGAAGGGGCTTGGCCCCAGTCACACAGGAAGAGAGGGCACTTGGGGCGCCATTCTTGACTTCAGGGCAGACTAGACTGGAGAGGGGGTGGGGCAGAGGGAGAGAGTCAGGTCTGCACAGCTGACAAGGGACCCCAGCCCACAGTAGCAGGAGGCAGACCCCAGTTCAGTATGGGGGACAGTTTCTCAAGGGCTGCAGAGGGCCCTGAGGCCTTCGGGGGGGGGTGGTGTCTGCAGGCAGAGCTGTTGGGCACTCCCAGCCCTTGGATCCAGGGGTGTGGTGGTCTCTAGGTAAAAGGGGAGCCCTAACCACCCCCTCTGTTCACGAGAGAGGAGCTGGAGAGGAAGAAGCTCAGGGTGAAGGCCACAGTGCGGGGGCTTCTAGTTCAGGGGCGGCAAGATGCCATCACAGCACGCTCTGTTCCCCGCACGTCTGGTCTCTGCTCGGGACACAGAGCATTCTCCGGGCAGAGGGCTCTAGCCCAGGCAGAAGGCCTTGCGTGTCCTTGGCCCTTGGGGTGGGCTGGTGGCTGCAGCAGCAGGCCGAGTCTGTCCTTGGCCGGCTGGGCAGGGCTGAGCCTGGGGTGCAGAGTCGAGGGGGTGGCTGGAGGGGCAGCGTCCCCACTGGTGGTCTGTCCCAGCCCCTGACCTCCCCCCACTCCAACCTATAGGTGCTCCCACAGCTCCTCCCTGGCTGCCCCACAGGCGTCTCTGTACCAGCAGCCCCCACACTGGGGGCCCATCTTGGTGACAGCACTGCCACCCACCCAGACCCCAAGCCAGATCCTGGATGCCATAGTCTGTGACACCTTTGCTGCCTTCCTCTCTCTCCCTGCCCCCAGCCTCAGGCCGACCCTCAGTGGGCACTCTGCTCTGGCAAATCCTTGGCCTCCCCATTGGACCACCTCTGGCTTTTTCCATCATGCCCGCCCCTCCCAGCCCAGGCCTGGCATGGGGGCGCCCTCTGAACGGTGCTTTCTGGATGAAAGAAAGAGAAACAGAAAACAAACTTCAGGCTGAAGGAGACAACGTGGGATGTCCTTCTCTTACCTGACAAACACAGAGGGCTGCTCTGTACCAGGCTCTGGCCTGTCACTATGGCCTGGCTCAGGTGCCATCTCCTAGGCACAGCACCCCAAGGTCTCTGGTCCCTCAGTCAGTACAGAGATAGCTGCAGAGCCCAGAAAGGAGACGGCTGTGGCTGGAGGGAGGGAGCAAGGTTGGGGGGGGGTGCGGCTGGAAGGCTCCTGAGGGCCTGGCCCGGAGATCTTACGATCTGATATGTGTGTAATGTCAGTGAGCCAGATGTAGCCCTAGGACAGGGGGTGAGCAGCACTGCCGTCCCCGAGCTCGAGTCCACACCCTGGTTTTCCACTGATGGGCTGGGTGACCCTGGGAAGAGCCCTGCTCTCTCTGGGCTCATGTCCCTGTCTGGACCTGGGGCTGCCTGGCAGGGACACCTGTCTGTGAACTGATGACAGGCTCAGGGCACGTCTGAGGAATAAGGACAGGATGGAGGCAAAGCCATAGCACGGCCTAGCTGGGGAAGGCTACTGGAGGGCAGGGGGCCTGCGTGTCCAGCAGAGCAGCCCCGCCCCTGCCCGTGGGGCTCTGGGGTTGGCAGATCCTCAGCCCTAGGCTCCAGGAGGAAGCAGCTGCCCTGAGAACAGGAGGGAGGGCACCTGGAGAACCCAGACTTGATCCAGGGAACACATGAGCTGAGCCCAGGACCCAGATCTAGACCACCCCTTTGGCCCACAGGGACCCCGAGATGCGCTACGTGCCTCCTGGAGCCTCAAGCTCCTCTTCTATGGAAGGGCCTCCAAGCCCTGCTCTGCCTCTGGGATGGTTCTGAGCTGCACACGTACTTCCTAGGTAGTGCTCTATAAACTGGGAAGTGCTGTGGACAAATGGAGGGTGCTGTTCATTCCAGCTGCAGAAGCCCAGGCCCTCCGAGGCCCCCAGCCTTGCTGACCAATTGCTCTTGCCTGAGAACCCCGTGTGCTGTCTGCAGTCACCCCCGTGAGTCCTCACCCTGGCCTTGGGGGCCCAGCAATGGCCCATTTTACAGATGTGGGCCGTGCCTGCCCCCATAGCCCTTGCTCTGCCTCTTCCCTACACTGTTCCTCCCCCGGGAGGCAAAGCACAGACAGGATTTCCCTGCCTGGGGGGCTGGTGAAAAGGAGGTGAGGTCCATCTGAAACATGATTTTTTTGAGAAACACACAATGCCCTAGGCAGCTTTAGAAAAAAAAAAATTGTTGTTGTTTAATATATACTACTGGGAAAAGAGGAAAGACAAAATGGTAAGAAAAATGGTTCTTGTTTAGAGGCCCCAGTTGGCTAAGAAAGAGGGAGGTGTGGTAGCCTGCGGTGGAAGGTCAGCTGGTCCTGAGCACCGGGGGTCCTGGAGATTTATGCAGATACACCCGGTTGCAAATCCTGTCCTCCCATCTGCACAGCCCCTGGCACTCAGGGTCAGCTGCCTGGGTGAAGACCTGCCTCCCCGGGGCCCAGCTGGGGCTCTGGGAGCTCCGTGTGCCTTTGCCCACTCCCGAGCTGAGGCTGCCAGCTTGGCCTATGCTGCCCTCTGACTCCAAACGGACTCAGCGGGCTGTCTGTAGCCTCAGTTTACGGCCCCTCCCCCACAAACACACACATGCGAATCCCCCTCCTACACTCCCAGGGCGTGGGCCAGGTGGGGCTGACCCTGTCGGCCCACCTCCAGGGGGAGCCAAGTGACAGAGGCTGGCCAAGTGGCACACGGCCTCCCCTGGGCCATGGACAGGGTGTCAGGAACGGCCGTGAGCCCTAGAGCGCCCGCATGGGAACATGACCCGGGGGGAGGGCAAGCAGGAGATGGCGACCAGAGTAGGGGAGCCCCCGGATTCAGCCACACCGAAGCAGGTCCTGGACTGTGCACTGATAGTAACCATTCACATCTCTTCTGACAGGAGTTTCTGTCCTTTGCAATCCAAAGGCTCCTGGATTAACACACTCCCCAGCCCCAGCCTTTCCCTTTCCAGATGTCCCAATTTTTTAAGTCCCAGGGTGTCCCAAAGCCTGTCTCTGTGCAGTGAGAATCCAGGGAAGGAAGGGGCGAGAATGTTATTTTAGGTGACAGATCCACCATGTGCTTTATTACCTCACTGAATCCTGATGGCCACCCTGCAAAGTTGGAATTATTGGCCCCATTTTACAGGAAAGGAAACTGAGGTTCAGAGAGGTTAAGCCATTTGCTCCAAGTCACACTGCCACCAGGTGGCAAGGTAAGGGGTTCCATCCAAGCAGCTCCTCGGAGGGTGGCTGAGCCCTGTGGCAGGGGGCGCTATCGGAAAAGGCCTTCAGAACCCCAATACATGGGCCCCTCAGCTCTGCCGGGCCCACCCATTCTCAGGGAGCTTTTCCAGGGCAGCCTGATCACCCAGCAGCCCTGGAGACGGTCAGGGCCTGGAGTCGACCAGGATGGGGGACTGAGGGACCTGGAAGGTGCCTGCAGCCCTCTGGGTGACAAATGGGTGAAGCCGGGCGTTTCTCTCTTATTGGATAATGAGAGCAAATGTGAGGAAGCCTGGCTCTCTGTGTTATCTCAGGGCCCAGCAAACGTTGCGAGAGACAGGCTGTGAATTGCAGTGAGGGCTGTGGTGATTAAAAATGCATCACTTCCCTTATTAACCATTCCAAACAGATGCCGGGACCGTCTTGACGAGGAATGAAACCGCCGGAGCCAATAAAACATCTTGCAATTAGCCATGCTCAGATTGGCCTCCCGTTGAGCTCTAAGACTGCTCCGGTGGGACCCTGTCACAATTGGGTGATTTGTCCCTCTGAGGACAGGCCAGGGCACCAGGGTCCAACAAGGTCAGGCCTGATCGGAGACAGGGGGGGAGACATGGGACATCTCCAGCCCGGGCCTCGTCTTCCCAGCTCATCCCCAGGAAATCCAGTAGACCAGAGAGGGGAGGCCAGAGTCCGTCCGCTGGGGGGTCTGTCCAGGGAGCCTGGCCCCTGAGATCCCAGGTGGGTGGGGCCCCGAGCGGACACCACACTCGTCCCGGCTTCGGACTCACTGCCGCCAGCCTCACTGGCCTCGTCCCGGCTCTCCCTCAACATGTGACGAGTCAATTTGCCAAAAGCCCATTCACTGAGAAGTCAATTTGCAGGACGACAGACTCCTCAAAAACACTTGCTTCCCTTAACCTTTTAGTTTTAGTTGGCTGGGTTACATTTTTGTCTTCAAATGGCATTTGAAGCAATGTTTGATTTGTGTCTGTCCCAGCTCCCTGTGGCTGGGTGGGAGGCAGAGAGCAGGGACAGAGGGGCTGGGAAGAATGAGGTGGCTGTATTATCACTCATGGAGGTGGCACTGGGCAGAGGCTGAGTGGGAGGGAGCAGGCAGGCCCACCCGAGGGCAGCCTCTAGCTGGGGCTGAGCCCAGGCTTCAGAGGGGGCTTCAGGGAGTGAGGGTGTCTGGGGGGGTGTTCCAGAGTCTCAAACTTATCGCCAGGGCTGACCAGGTCCCAGCTGACAGCAAAAAGGGCTTTTGGGAGGGGAGGAAGCTGGTCCCAGGGCCCCTGGTTGGGTGCCGCCTTGGGGAGAAGGGGTCAAGGGGTGTCATCTGTCGGGGCGGGCAGCGGAGCGGACAGGCTTCTCATGGAAGGACAGACTGGGGGGTTGCCCGTCTTCCTGTCTCATGGTCACCAGGGGTCCAGCCCATTAGATCCAACACCTATCTTCAGCCTTTTTTAAAAATTAACTTTTTTATTTTGAGACAACTGTAGATTCACTTGTAGTTGTTGAAAATAATAGAGAGATCCTGTTTACATTTCACCCCATCTTCCTCCATGGTAACGTCTTACAAAAGTGTAGGACAATATCACCTCCGATACTGACGTGGTGCTGTCTGCCATCCTAGATTTCCCGTTGTACTCCTACTCATGCCCATGTGTGAGCATGTGCGCATGTGTGTGCATGTGGGCAGCTGTGTGTTCAGTTCCATGTGCTTCATCACGTGTGCGGGTTCATAGGCGAGCCACACCATCGTTCTGTTACAAGGATCCCTCGTCCAACCCCCTGTCCTTTATAACCCTAATCCTGTGCTGCCGCCTTCTCTGTTATGACATGAAGTCCATACGTAACATCTATCTACACATCTATTTTACAACAAAAGTCAACAGAGCGCCCTCACTGTAACAATCCAGAGAGAAAAGGAGGAAAGTGACTGTAAGGAAGAGAGAGCGCCCCAGGCATGACAGCGGTGGGTCTGGCTGTCCCACAGGGCCTCCCGAGGAAGTCAGTCACCTGCCTCTCTGGACGGCGGTGGCTCCAGACCAGGCGGATACAGCGGGTTGCTGGCAAGATGCTGCCACGGGGGGATGCTGCCCTCGGTGATGTGATCCTTTGAACGGTGACAGCTCTTGGCAAAGCTCTGAACCTATCAAAGCCTGATCTTCCCTCGGCTGCGAGAAGAGCAGTGGCGTTCCTGGAAAATGCAATATATACTAAAACCATAGGAAACGCGTTTTGTGGTTTGGATGCCCAGTGGAGTGAGGTCCAGGCTCAGTTACCTACGCGTGGATTTTCACTCCCATGAATAGGCGGTTAGACATTCGCAGGTTCTTGGCTGTGGGGCGCTAGCCCCTCTGGCCCCTGCCTACCAGACCCCTCTCCTCGAGTGCCGCAGAACTCCTGCCCGCATCATCTACGGCCCAGAGGAGGCAGTGCGGCCCTGCTGAAAGCCCCCCACACTCACTCTCCATCCCCACAATGACCGATCCACCTGCATCTGTCTCCCCAAGGGCAGGGGCTGCTGTTCCGTGGGCTCTAGCCCAGGCCCAGTGCTGGACAAGTGCTAATACATGTGCTCAACAGGACGGATCTGGACAGTCAGCCACAGCGACTATGGTGAAGCTCTGCGGAACTGGCCGGTCAGGGCTTCCCGCCAGAAGGAGACGGCTGCCTCCTTTAAGGCCTAGTTGGTCACCATGTCCCCCAAACTGAGCTTTTTCTTTTTTTTTAAAGATTATTTATTTATTTATTTATTTAGAGCACGAGCCGGGGGAGGGGCAGAGGGAGAGGGAGAGGGAGAGAGAGAATCCCAAGTAGACTCTGTGCTGAGCACGGAGCCCGACACGGAAATCAATTTCACGACCCCGAGATCATGATCTGAGCCGAAATCAAGAGTCAGACCTTAACTGACTGAGCCACCCAGGGGCCCCCCAAACTGAGCTTAATTGACTCAAATTCAGAACCGCCAAGCAGTGATTGGAAACTAAACTGCTCTGTGTAACTGTCTTGGCAGCCAAAGCATTTCAGTAAGCAAGCACATACGCACATGTGCAGACCTTCTCTGAAGGACCTCAAGAAAGTGGACACAGCGGTGGCCTCTGGGTAGAGGGACAAGGAGGGAGGGGCCTGACTTTGCACTGTGTACAGACATTTTTGTACCACGTGGATGAATTCTCTCTCAATTATATGAATAAATAATCACCAAAGACAGACTGAAGGTATTGCTTCCGTGATTAAAAATTTTTGAGCACCTACTGTGCACCAGTCATCCCCAAAGAGCCCAGCCCCCCTGAACTGCATATGTCCTGGAGGCCTGGGTTCTGGGTGGGGGGCCCAGAGCCCCCTAACCTCCCCTCTGTCCTGGGACAGACACCCCAACGAAGTCAGTAGAGGCACCGGTGGGTGCCCAGCTGGACCCAGCCCTGCTGAGTCAATGCCAAGTGTCCCTGGGGCTAAGCGATCCATCGGGAGGTGGGGAGGTCTGCATCACTCAGCCTTTAACAAAGAAAGGGAAATCAAAATCATAGTGAGAGACCACTTCACACCATGAGGATGGCTACTATAAAAAAATCCCAAACACAAAACAGCAACTATTGGTGAGGAAGTGGAGAACCTGGAGCCCTCCCCCACTGCTGGTGGGGATGTAAAATGGGACAGCCGCTGCAGAAAACAGTATCATGGTTCCTCAAAAAATTAAATATAGAATTACCACACAAGCCAGCATTTCTACTTCGGGCTATATATCCAAAAGAATCAAAAGCAGGGTCTTGAAGAGATATTGGCACACACATGATCAGAGCAGTGTTATTCACGATAACTCAAGTGTCCACTGATGGGTGCATTAATAAAGAAGATGTGGTCTACCCACACAATGGAATATTATTCAGCCCTAAAAAGGGAGGAAGTTCTGACAGAAGCTACAGCATGGATGAACCTCGAAGACATTATGCTCAGTGAAAGAAGCCAGTCATGAAAGAACAAACACCGTATGACCCCACTTACATGAGGTCCCTAGAGCAGTCACATTCCTTGAGAAAGAAAGTAGGACAGGGGCCACCAGGGGCTAGGGGGGGAGGGGTTGGGGAGTTCGTGTTTCATGGGGGCAGAGTTTCAGTTTGGGAAGATGGAAAATTTCTGGAGATGGACGGTGGGGACGGTTGCACAACAGTGTGAATATATTTAATGCCACTGAAGGGCACACTTAAAAATGGTTAAAATGGTAAATTTTAGGCTATGTGTATTTTGCCACCACATTTAAGGAAAGGTTATTGGTGCTCTGCAGGCCAGGGCCTGCTGGGGTGCTGAGAAACAGAGGCGGGGCCCTGCCTGGGAAGCCCCCAGGCTGGTGGGGGAGATGGAGAAGCGGTGACAACAGAGGGCCTGCATGGTGGCAAAGGGGAGGACCGGGCATGCAGGGGCTCAGCGTGGGGACCAATTCGCCTGGGGGAGTCAAGAAAGAGGCATGAGTTGGATCTTGGGGTCTGAGGTGAGGGAGAGAAAGGGCATTCCTGGCGGAGGAACCAGCATGGGCAAGCTCTCCTGAGGGCACTGGGGTGTGCAGTGGGGGCGGGCAGGCCAGGAGAAGCAGGAGGTGCCGGGCGGCCATGGAACCAGAGAAGGGGAGTATTCGAGCAGGGCCACCCCACTGCTCCTTGGGGCCCCCCCTTTTCTCCCCTTCATCTCTCCATGGCTCGGGCCTCTGCGGCCTTGGTTATTGCTGCCCTGGACTGTGGCTGTTTATAGTAAGTGCCCACCGGGCCTGGCGCACAGATTGGCTTGAGTGAATGAATCCGTGCGTGGACGATGACCCCACGGTGACCACGTGTGACAGACGGAACTGTGTGCGGAAGAGCCAGAATGTCTGAAATGCAGCTCCTGCTTCTCGTGGCCTCTCTCCTCCCAGCCTCCCGAGCATGCCAGCGTAGCTGACGACCAGCAAGAGCAGACCCTGCCTCTCCGCTTCCAGGTGACATCGCTGGCCCAAACACGGCAAGAGGCCTGCCCAGGATCACAAAGCAAGGCAGGGGCAGAGCTGGAGTGGAATGTCCTTCTCTTGCTCTGTGAGACCCTGGGAGGGCCAGTGCCTCAGAGACGTAGGGGCAGGGGTGAGTGTGACGGGGGGAGAGAGAGACAGCAGGAGCCAGAGAGCAGGTGGGGTGAGGCATGCAAGGGAAATTGGGGCCTCGAATGGGCCTGGTGGGTGCTTAGTCAGCACCCAACAACAATGCCTTCTAGGCCCCTGTCAGTCACACAAAAACAGTTTGACCGTGACCCCGGGGCATTCTCAGGAGCATTTGGGCTCCCGGCCCCTACCATTAGCAGCCCTGCAGGGAGCAAGCCACACACTCCTTCTTATCTCTGCTGCAGTATTCCTGACTGTCCAAATGGGGCGTGGAGATCTGAGGGGACCCGACATCCTAGGGGATGTCACTGTTCTCTGGGGACACGTGTGCCCTGCTATGGGCACAGGAAAAGGACAGTTGAGAGCCCTGTCCAGCCTGCCCCCCAACTTCCCCCCAAGTCCAGCGATGTAACCATGGTCTCCACCCCTGATCAGAACCCTCCATGGCTCCCCACGACCCACTGCCTGCAGAGAGAGCCCCCTCCGGGCACTCCAGATGACTCCTGCCCTGGGTCCTGCCCACATTGTCAGTGTCATCTGTCACCATCTTCTCCCTCACACTTGGGGCTCAGGCCAGACATAACTACTTTCAAAAAAGCCTTCAGTATAACAGAGCACTCGAGCTGGGCTTTGGGGTCCAGCTTCAAGCCCCACTCTACCCCCTCGTTGGGTGTTGGCTGGGGTGTTATTTGGTGACTCAGTGGCATTGTCAGTATACTGGGGTAACAGCCCCACCTCCCAGGGTTACTGTGAAGGTCAAATGAGCTAATGCCTATAACCACGGCCTAACATTTGCATACCAGAGTGCCCTTCCCTCCCATTCATCCCGCATGCCCACTGGAGGATGTGGCCACCTTCTCCGTCTCTGGGTCATTTTTCTGTCCTGGTCCTTGGCACTCTGCATTGATACTGTTTGTTCATGTATGTTTTTCCCCCCGGCCTGCAGGCTCCCAGAAGGCAGAAGCTATTTCTTACTCAGCAATAGGCTTTTCTGCTTAGGGCAGTGCCCGGCACAGATCCATCATTCATTCATTCGTCAAAGATTTACCGAGCAATTACTGTATGCCCATGCCTTTCTAGATGCTAGAGGTAGCAGCTAACATACCATCAGCCTCTCTGCCCTGGTACGGCCGACCTTCTAGCGGTGAAGATGGACCAATCCACCAACAAGGAACACAGCGGCGGGCAGATGGAGACCGTGCTGGGCAGGGAAGGTAGGATCTGCGAGCTAGATTTGGTGGTGGGAGCAAAACCCGGAAGGAATGGACAGAGGGGTCACGGGAGTTCCAGGCAGAGTGAATGAATGAATGAGCAAGTGAAAGAATGAATGCATGAGCAGGAGACTGCCCCCCCCCCAGCCCCCGACCCCCCCTCCCCCGCCAGCAGCTCTGAATTTCACACTCACTGCAAACTTCAGTGTTTGCACGGAGTCCAGCTTCCCATGTTCAGGCGGCAGGATGTGACATGCCCGTAAGACGGCGGTTACCATGCTCCATGTAGTTACAGTCGGAAGGGGGCTGACCTTAATTAATACACCATTAATTAAACTGTCAGTACAGTAATGACCTCAGTTGTTAGCAAATCTGATTAAGGAGCTGATTCTTGGAGGCCTCATGATTTCCCCCCATTTCATTAAGAAATCTCCTGTTTTTGTTGTCGTATCAGCCTTTATTCCGTTTGCTGTGCCACCACCGTGAGTGACTGAGCCCCCAGGCTGGCGCCCACTCTCAGACAGAGCCCAAATTCCTATCACTCCCTTAGGGCCCAGTCTGTGGGACCCAGAGGCTGGAGGACAAGAAACTGGAGGACATGGGACACCCTGATCCTGCCATGCACGGGGACACTGGAGCGCGTCTGTCAGCTCCGGCATGTGGCGTACCAGCGGAGGGACACCGCTGCCCAGTGGACAGCAGGAAACAGCTATATGACCTCGGCCCAGCTCCTACCCTCCCTGAGCCTCCCTGAGCCTCAGTTTCCTCTTCTGTAAGATGAGATCAACAATACAGCCATTTTACAGCCGTTGGTGAGAGGCAACGGGGCAGAGAAGGCTCTGGAGCCCAACAGTGCAGCGGTGTGGTGGCTAGATGCTACAGTGCTTGAGTTTCCAGATGCCGTGAAAGTTAAATAGCTAGAGATACTTAGCTTCCCAGCCCCGCCCCACGTCGAGAGCCCTGGGAACAAAGGTTGAGCAGCAGGTGCTAGGAGAGCTGAGGTTCTGGGTGAGGGTGAAGTAGGGGAGCAAACACATGCCCTCAGGGCCCACTGTGCAGCCAGGCCTGCTCTGGGGCTCCAATCTTTACATAAAAACCATGGGGGCAATGGCTCCTCTCCAGTCACCCCCTACTCCCCAGCTGCTTTGTAACCTCTGGTACCCATAGGTCTGCTGGCGGCACCTGGGGAAAAGGCCTGGATGTCATGGCACCAGGCCGTGGGAGCCTGAGAGCTGGAGAAACATAAAAAGACCCCCACAAATGACAGGCAGGGTACAGGGGTACAGAGGCCCCCCCAGAGGCCCTCCCTCTGTACCGGCTCAGCTCCTCCCCCAGGCAAGCGGCAGGACAGGGTTAGTCTTTGGGACAAACCTGCCAGGGGCTATGTGTTATGAATGCTGGGTCCAGGGCTCCTGGCAGGCCAAATGAGCCTCTCCCGGTATTGGGATGAGTAGTGGAATTTGTATGGCAACTGTGTCTCTGGCAAAATCACGAGCAGATAGGCTTGAGTAGCTCCTGAGCCCAGGCAGAGGTGTGGCAGGAAGGAGACGGCTGCCTTGGGAGGACCTATTCTCAGCAACAGTGGTGGATGTGCCATGCCGGGGAAGGATTTACTATTTGTTTCCAGAAATACAGCTGGGGCCTTGTCACAGGGAGTGAGAACGCCGCGGTGTTCTGCTCACATCAACAACCAACCTGTGGGCTTTTCCACTAAAAAAGCAAATGAATATCACAGCAAACCATAGACACAGGCCACCTTCATCGCCCCCTGGGGATCCTGTCTGGGCCTGCTGGTGCAGTGGCAAGAAGTATGTTTATTTTCCTTCACACACCATTAGTGAGAAGCTATCCCTCCATGGAGGGGGGTGGGTGCTGCTTAACTAGGGGCTCCACAGGTCCCTGTCATGCTATAGGGTTCTGAGGCCTTGGAGCGGCCCCCAAGATGTCCCCCTACATAATGCTCCAGGCCTCTCCTTTCTCATCCTGGGGACTGAGCCCAGCCCAAGAGGGTCCAACTTGGTTCTCTAACCTTACAAGGTCTGAGGTCACTGAACAGCCCCGAACAGCTGAGGCACTGGGCAGGCAGCCTATGGCAGGTGGAGATGTGGAGCTGGGTCTCACCCCTATAGCTTCAAGTCCCCAAGGAAGGATCCTGCAAGGCCAGAGACCAAAGGCTGCTCGCCCCAGAACAGCACAGTGCAGAGCCCCAGAGAGCTGCGAGGGAAGCTGGCGTTCTAATCCGATGCCCCCCGGGAAGCCTAGCTTAACGAGGCACGGGCTTGGGTTTCCATAAATACCCGGACCCGTGATGTCACCACCCCGTGCGGAGTTTCAACAGCTTCTGCCGCTGGCTGTAGGCCCAGCAGACAAGTGCTCTGCCACTGGCCCACAGAACACCTGTGTGGCACAGGAGGACATCAATGCCCCCTGCTCAAGACGGCGGGCTGGACCTTCACCTGTCCATGGAGGACACAGCATCCTGTCCCCACCCCAACCTTCCGGCCAACCTTCCATCAGGCATGGCTGGTCACGAACGAGCTGGGCACAAGAGGCTTTTTCCAACAGACACGCTGAAGGCTATACCAAAAGCCAAAATGGAAGAAGTGGTGCTGAAGACCCTGCTGTATATGGATTTGGGGGGATTACCTGCCCTCAGAGATAAGGAATTTCACAGCCCAATGGAGACCTGCTGACTAACAGCCTTTTTCTCTTCGTCACCACCAACACATACCTTGCTGCAGGAGACAAACGCTGACACCTCAGCCGGGTGCCAGCTCCCTCTGCGAGCCACCTGCATGGCAGCCCACCCCTCCCCCCACCAAGCCCCCACTCCAGCTCCACGCTCAGCTGGGGCCCCTCTGTCTTCTGGCCCCGAGTTTCAGGCATAAACCCGTCACATATACTCACAAGTAGCGTCTTCGGCAAGCCATCCTGTCTGGGGGCAGTTTTCCCCTTCTCTCGCTCTCCAGCTGGGAAGGCTCAGCGTGGTTAGAAGAGGAGCAGGATGCTCAGGCGAGAAGTGGAAGGGAATAAAATTAAATCGAGGGGCGAGTCACATTCCCGGGGGCGGCGGGCTCCTCCGCCCAGGCTGGGGCGGGAGCAGGGGGTGGCAGCAGCAGGCTCCGAGGGGCCCCGGGCACAGCAGGGCTCACACCGTGCCCAGAAGCCTGCGAAGTCGTCCAGTCACCATGGTCGCCAGGTTGGCCGGGGGCGTCGGCCTCGCCGCTACCTGGGACCACCTCGGGCTTTTTCCCTCCCGCACATCCGGGGTGCCTGAGCGCGGGGAGGAGGGGAGGGCTGGGGGGAGTCTGCGCCCGCTTTGCTCTCGCAGCATCCGGAGGAGGGGCGGGCGCTGGCG